>NC_141675.1:106350171-106993296 GCF_028749965.1 Puma concolor | reverse complement strand
GGGCACCCGGGTGGCTCAATCAGTTATGCCTCTGACAGCTTGATTTTGGCTCAGGTTGACTGGAACCTGCTTGGGATTCTCTTTTCCCCCTTTCTCTGCTTCTCCCCCCGCCCCCCTCCCCCACCTCACGCTCTCAATCTCTCTAAATATAAATAAATAAATAAATAAATAAATAAATAAATAAATAAATAAATAAAATAAAAAAACACACAATTGGTTATGATTTCTTTTTCCAGTATGACTTCCCTTTCATCACACTTAACCTCCTGTTGGGTGGCACTGAAGTGGCTGAAGGTATTTTTCAAATCTGGCTGATGGGAATTTGAGTTGGAAAATACATTTAGTGTGGCTTTAGTAGAAGGTATGTGAGATGTACAGTTATTTCCAGGACTAGTTAAAATACTGTCAGCCAATGCAACAACAACAACAACAACAAAAAAATGGATTCAGGAATACTTCAAGTGCCCATCAAGCAGCACACAGCATAGGAGCAAGAAGATCCAATTCCAGTTTGGTAATTTAAACATGTCCAATGGTACCCAAGGCCATTTGGCACATTAAATAATGCCAAATCATTAGAAAAGTATAGTTAAAGGGGCTGATAAAGCTTTTTACCCTCCTTTTACTTTGTGACACTTTGATATAATCATAGAAGCTCATTCTGTCCTAACGACTGATGAAATACTAAACAGGTCAATGATTGAATAAATTCTGGTTCAAACAGCATATAGTTTTTCAATTCTTAAAAAATAAAATAGTATCACAAGTATGCACAAATTTCAAAAATATTGCCAGCGACATCATACAGCAGACACAGTTTAATTTCAGCAACATAAAACTTGCTACAGCACCTCACAGATTGATAAATTATTAACTTGTAGTTAGGGGACTATGCAGTTTCAAATTAATTTCCTCTACCGGTGAACTTTTTAACTGTTAAAAAAAAATTTTCTCTCAGGTATTTTCTTCAGATATTCCAAATAAATATTCTTTAACAGATTTTTTTTTAAGTGTTACAGATTTTTAATTTGCTATTCTCTACTTGACCTTTTTCTCATTTGCTTTATTTAAATTGTAATTCTATCTGGGAATCTATTATTTTATTCGGTACAATTGTTTGCATAACTACTATATACCAGGTACTGAGCTTAGTGCCAGGAAATTATAGATGACTACAACATACTTCCTGCCTCAAGAAGTCTGGCAGAAGAGACCTACTTCTCTATAATTAACTTAGGAGCAATGTAATTCTTGCTCTGAGGGATCTTAGGAAAGATCCTGTCCAATCCATTCATTTTCAGATAAAGAAACTAAGAACTACAAAGATTAAGCGACTATTAAAAAATCATTAATCCAACACAAGAGCCTGCATCTTCTGAATCTCAGGCTGATCTTCTTTCTAACTATATCACAATTTAATTAGAATTAGGCATATAATTAATGATCTCTGGCTAACCTCATTTACATTTTTATTTTTATGCCATTTGCAAATTTGCATGAATTTCAGGACCCATTTGTTAATTCTACAAACCTTTCTGTTTCAGGCATTGTTACAGGCCCTAGGGAATGCAGAATGAAATAAATCACAGACCTGTCCTCAAGGAGTTTTCTAGTGAAAAAGACTGATGGCTTAAAAAGAATTCCAGGAGACATTAAGTGCTATGATGGAGGAGAGTACAATGTGCTAGAGGAGAAAATCAGCAGCTCACTCATATTTTGACATGAAGATACCAAGAAAGGCATTCCTAAATTTGCAAAAGGAATATTCCAGGCAAAAGGGTATGCAAAGGCTTAGGAGGCACTAGAGAATAGATCAGAAAGAAAGGAGTCGATGCAGTCATTCTAAAAGGTAAAGGCACAGGAAGCCTAGGGTTGAGTGGCACAAGTAGATTTAAAATAGGTGAGATTCAGTTCATCAAGGCCCCTGTAGGCCACACAGTTTTCTAAATTTGCATTTGGGAAAGTGTAACATACAATGCTGATATGCTGCTGAGTACACAGTTGATCAGCTGGATTAGTATTAAACTCTGTGATTTATGACAGCTTCTGCCAAAAATGAATAACCCTACACCAGGACTATGACTTCTAGGCAGGTCAAATTCAATTCGATAAATATTTATTGAGTGCCTGCTATGTGCAAGTAACTGTGAAAGCCAGAGAAAGAAAAATTGCTTTTCTAAAAACAGTATGTTAAGGAGAAAAATCAAGCTCACCACAAGGTTCAAGTTCAGATTCAAATGACTTAGCCGTCTTCTAGAAATATCTAAGTTGCTCCCTAAGATGAAAGGTGGTCCCAACACAAAAAAGCTTTAAAAAGAACAAACCTACAATCTTATTATACAATGACGAACTTCTTAACACCAGTGCATAAAAGGACTGGTTCATTAGCAATGTTACTCTTTGCTTTTAAACTAAAAGGCAAAACATTTACCACTGAATTAGGCCACAAACTCCATGAGAGTCATTGACTCAAAGAGTTTTAGAGCTAAAGAGGACCTTGGAAATCACTATGACCAATTCCCTCCTTTTTACAGAAAAATACTACAACACAGAAATGGAACATAGCTGAGTTTACTGCTCTCAACCCACTAATGTCTAGACTTGAGAGAGTCAGGCACTCTCTCCATAACAGTATGCAACTACCTACTGTATTTGTTTAAATGTATTTAGAGATTTTTAAGGGGGCCTCTCTGTATATGTCCATACCATTTCACATACATAAAAATATATGTCTAATCTTTACATATGCTGTACACATACAATATGTATTCACATACATTAAATATATCTTCAACAGTATCAAAGCAAAGGCACAAATATAAACACAGGATTTACTAGTGCTATAAGAATTTTCAAAGCCATCAATTATTCTTGGAAAACTCTTGCATTTAAAGAGTTTCTCCACTGAGCCTTAATTAAAACTTCTAATCAAAAGGTAACAAAAAGGTATTAGGTCAGCTAACATATTTCTTAGGTTCAGGACCCAGCCCCCGAAATGCATGAAAGAAATTCTCCTGAAACAAATGGCAAACTTCACCAGTAAGGAATTGTGCCTATACTGTAACAGACTTTCATTATAGAGCACACCTCACTTCACAGGGCATTCAGTTATATTAAATCATGTACCCCTGAAGTGAAATATCCCATTTTTAACAACAGTATGGAAAGCCTGAAAGAATCCCTTGTCTGTGCTCCTCACGTAAATGTTTCAAGAGATTCCTTACTGCAATTACACAAAAGTATATCATTATGATAAAAAGCATCTATGAGTTGAGTTCTTCCCATTTTAATTTAGCAAATCATCCTAAGTGTATAAAACTATATAAATGTATCCAGTATAAAATGTAAAAAGTATAAAGATAATACATAGAATACATAGTGTAAAGATTTCTACATAGAATATTAATTGGGCAAAACAAGTAATTAGCATATCAAACTGGTCAGGAGTCTAGTATATTAATTGTGGTAGCATTTAGGGGCAACTACCCAATCATTTATGGTTTTCAATGAAGTTTCTTTAAAAGATTTACATAAACACATTAAATAATTGACTAGTTGTAATTAAACTATCAATTGTGTATTCATTTGTTCACTTTCTTCCAAATAAGAACAGATCTTCCTTAAGGGTGGAGAACATATCTCTCTCACTGGTCTGTCTCCATCACCTAATGTAGAATCTTGCAGAGAGTAAATGCACAACAAATACTTGATGGAGGAAAGAAAGTGTAGAAAGGAAAGAACAAAGAACTTCTCAGAAGAAGGTAATATTATACATAGGAAAACCATACCTAGAATGACTAAACCTGTCTAAACGAGTACAAAGTTTTGAAAAGAATTTGATCATATCAAAAATTAGGGGGTGAAGATCTTTTTGATTCACTTCTCACGGAAAGGTGAAGAATCATATTATTCCATGGTCTGCTTGAATCTTCATACTATGAACACAGATGCTAGAATCAATCAAACCTAAGATCTGGTGCTGCCATTTATTAGCTTTACAACTTTGGGCCAGTTTCTTCCTTTAGAAAACTCTTTGGATGTTATAATTCTTAGAAAAAGAAATGTAAAGTGCTCTGCACAGTACCTGGCACATAGTTGACGCTCACTACTTTTTAGAACTTCCCCTTCCATATTTTATATTATACCACAACATGGTCAACTCTGCAGATTTTGCCAACATAGATAATTAGACCAAGGGCACTGACTGCTCTGTTGAAGATCATTAAGAGTTTCTTTGAGATCCTGAAGTTCTTCATACTACCTGAAACCCTGTAAAAGTCTGGAGTGTTTTGTTCAAGAAAGCAGCAAACAAGGCTAATAATACATCAGCAGTAAGTACTCAGCTGATGTGGAATCTGAACAGGTAGAACATTTAATAGCTTTTTTTGTTATTGCTATTGGAAGATAGCATGAGTCAGTCAGTGGCTAAAATGAACAAATCAGGAGACTATAGATGCTAGAGAGGATGTGGAGAAATGGGAACCCTCTTGCACTGTTGGTGGGAATGCTAACTGGTGCAGCCACTCTGGAAAACAGTGTGGAAGTTCCTCAAAAAATTAAAAATATATCTACCTTATGACCCAGCAATAGCACTGCTAGGAATTTACCCAAGGGATACAGGAGTGCTGATGCAGAGGGGCACTTGTACCCCAATGTTTATAGCAGCACTGTCAGCAATAGCCAAATTATGAAAGAGCCTAAATGTCCATCAACTGATGAATGGATAAAGAAATTGTGGTTTCTTATGCAGATCCTGAGAAACTTAACAGTGTTAAGACCATGGGGGAAGGGAAAGGGAAAAAAAAAAGTTAAAGAGGGAGGGAGCCAAACCATAAGAGACTCTTAATAACTGAGAATAAACTGAGGGTTGATGGGGGGTGGGAGGGGTGGGTGATGGGCACTGAGGAGGGCACCTGTTGGGATGAGCGCTGGGTGTTGTACGGAAACCAATTTGACAATAAATTTCATATTAAAAAAAAAGGGAAGATGACATGAGTATATTTAACAATTATTTAAATATTAACGTGTTAAAGAGCTAAAAATTTGGTCACTTATTTTCAAAATGCTTCCTTCATTACCAGGAAAGTATCAGCAACTTACAATTATATATTTAAAAACAAAACAAAAACCTTAACTATATGCCCAAGCAGAGTGGATAAAAATAGTATTGTGGCATGATTTAAGTCACAGCATGTTTCTAAAATGATCTTAATCTATAAGATAAAAACTTATTTCCAATGTTTTACTTATATACACATTTCATTGCTGAAGACTGATTAAAATATACATTGTTCATTCTATAATAAACAGTTTTAAAACATGGATTCAACACTACAAATGTTATTCCTTAAATCACTTCATGACAACCCAATGTAAAATTTACAAAATCTCTCAACACTCTGTGTATTTCCTAACTTCTCTCTTATCTAAGTAGAAGTTAGTTATCTACCCCGGTTCACTCTTCAACTTGTTCTTACCCTTTTCCTCCCACACTGTAATCTTCTAGGATGCCACTATATTATTTCTTCTTTCTTTGCATTTTAAATCACTCTCTACCTGTATCCCTTCCCTTCAATCTGTGAAGCTCTCCTATAGCACCCACACACACACAATGTTATGTTCTACTCAAACCGGCAAGTTATCTATGAGAACTTTCTTCTTTTCACCAGTTGTCACACTTCTAGAATGACTGTTAAATGACCCACACACTCTTTTTAATCTAGTGCCCTCATGTAAATGAAACCACTCTTGAAAGGTCAATAATGGCCTCTACTCATGAAATTTAGCAACTTCTTCAATTTTCATCCTGCTTGGTTTTCTCCACTTGGACTTGAACTTGTTTTTCTCAGAATGTGAAACTATCTCCTTAATTAAAGCTGTCTCTACCCAAGAAATCAATATGCCCTAATTCTTTTCCAACCTCTCTCATCAGTGTTTTTTGTAAGATTCTCTCTCCTTCACTGCCATCTAATTATAAGTACAACCCCACAGAGCCAAAATGCCAATCTCTGACTTTTTCTCGGACTCTCATCTTCTGCTCTGCATTGCAAATCTCTTGCTGTTCTACAACTTGAAATACAAACTCTGTGGGCATATCTACTAAACATATGTCTCTAGTTTCAACTTCTCTCTTTAACTGTACATTCAACTTTTTGACTTCAAAATGGATTTCACTCTGGCATGTCAAACTCAACATGGCCAAAAACAAACACAGGCACCAACTCCCAGGCTTCCTCTTTTTCTTACTATGTTCCTGATCTCTTTAAGGGCATCACTGCCTTCAAGCTAAACACCTCAAGTCACTTTCACTTCACCTTCTCTTTCATCCTCTATCTCTAAAGGGTCACCAGATCTGTAACTTTTATCTCCAAAGTGCCTCCCATGCTTGAACCCATACTCGCTATACAGACTCTCAATTCTCTAGCTCAGCCCTTCATTATTTCTTGCCCAGTCTGTTTTAATTTCCCTGGATCATTACTCCTACTTTTAAGTTTCTTTTCTCTTAATCCATCCTTTTCAGAGTCAAGAGAGTAATCTATCACAGCATAGCCTTGACTGTTTTTCACACTCTGGTCAAAGATTTTAAATCAAGTCCAAACTCCTTGAAAGAGCAGAAAGCCTCTTCATCTTTCTCAAACTTACCTTCTTAACAATCTCCCTTTCCCCACATTCCTTCAGCGTGATGTGTCCTCCACCTCACTGGAATCCAAAACATCCGCAAAAGAGAAGCGGGCTAAGTCAACTCTTTACCTTAGCAAGCGCATTCTCCTCCACCACATCCTAAGTCACAGCACTTTATTTATATCCCATTACAACACTTACTACACTCTGTAGTATGTAGAATACACTATACTACATAGAATGGAAGGGGTATTTACAAATCTCTATCTTTCCATAAATGGAATTTGATAAATGAATGATGAAATCAATAGACAGGATATAAAGCAACTTCAAAGAAAGGAAAAGTTGATTCAAATGAATGGTAAAGATTTTATAAGAGTTAAAAAAGATTACTAACTAGGACACCTAGGTGGCTCAGGCAGGCAAGCTGCCAGCTCTTCTTGATTTAGGCTCAAGTCATGATCTTGGTGTTCATGAGATCGAGCCCATGTTGGGCTCTGGGCTCTATGACGACAACATGGTGACTACTTGGGATCCTCTCTCTCCCTATCTCTCTGCTCCTGCCCCACTCACACTATCTCTCTCTCTCTCTCTCTCTCTCTCTCTGTCTCTTTCTCTCTCAAAATAAATAAATAAGCATTTTTTTAAAAATTACTGATTAAAGCTTCTGTTAAATGAATGCCCTATACCACAAGGATAAACCAAGGTAACTTGGTAGGATTTTTTTTAATGTCTTACTTTGTAAAAGTTTTTCCTAGAAGTAGAAAAGTAGCAAACTTTGGGATCACTTCATTTATCTAAGCACAAATTCAAAATTTCAGTATTAAAACAAAATTGTCCAGATATTTAATGTGTTATCATCTACCCAAGTCAGGCAGTGCCCATGATTCTGCTAACACGGAACAACTTCACTGAGGAAAAGGAAATATGTGAAGAATAATTCAAATAAATGCTATTCCCTATTCCAAGGACCTAAGGATGGTGGTATCTCAAACCCAACAAACACAAACAATAGGCATCCAAAACCTAAGTTTCATCCCACATATAATTTTTTAGACTTATGGGGAATTCATCTTAGAAAAAAATACCTACTATTAGTTTTTTTTTAAATAGCATGTATTCCAAGCATCTTTGATTGACAAACTTTAAAATATATCATGGTTGCAGTAAAATTATAAAGACAGAGAATGAATTGCATTCCAAGCTTGACAAATGTACTGAATGTACTGAGGGTAAAAGGCGGAAAAGGCTATTTGGCATCATCGCTTTTTAAATGCTTTTAAAACTCTTTCAATAATGTAATTTCAAATAAATGACAAGGACAGCAAGACAAAACGTAGGCAGGTATTCAACTTGCTTTGCTCTTTGGCATCAATTAATTAGTTTCTAATTTCCTGAACATCCATGTAAGTCCAGTACATTTAGTATCTATTAGATGGAAAACTGTTTCTTCCCTTTTCCATCACCTGGCTAAGACACTTATGAATACCATGCTCAGGAACCTCGCATGAATAAATTATCATTCCTACCATACTGATTAGCAATCATTTCCTTACCCTCACCTCAGCACTTCCAACAAGAGTACAATAATGCTGTTCCTAAAGGTAGTGCCCAGCAGAATCCAGACAGACAATTGTCTGAACGGCAGCCAGAAAAACAAGGTGGATACTCTTCACTTTGCCCCCAGTGTACTTCGTACAGGTCTGTATTACAGCCTTGTCCATACTACATGGCAATTACCTAGTAAATATAATAAGTAAATAATAAATTACCATGTATATGTCTGGCTCCGATGTGGGTCTCTGAGTTTTTTGACAGGTCAAAGGCAAAGATATATCTTATGTAGCTTCATCCCTAGCAATAAGCACTTATTGTTGAACACAGTATAGGCCCTCAGTAAATGCTGACTAAGTGTTTAAGAAACCCATCTCTGTAACAGCTTTGGAACAAACTCCACATTCCAGGTATATTTGAACCGAGATATGTATTCACGAGTAATAGTTCTGTCACTGTATCAACCAGGCATCCATGGACCTGAAGAGTCTGGGGTTAGCTACTGACTTAAACTGACACATAGAGCTAAGGCCAAAAAATACATCTAAATGGGATGCTTTGGGATATGTTACTGTTCTTTTTCTCAATAAATGTACCTTGCTAACTCTGTGCCACTGATGTTTTATCACAAAACACTTCACATGTCACAAAAAACACCACTGAGCAATGACTCCCTCCTACTCTCAGTGACCTTGTATAGAAAGTCTGCCCTCTGAAACCATAACAATTAGTTGGAACTGGAATCCCAGTTGACTGTTTTAAATCCTAGAGGCCAGGGAATGGGAAGACTACACACTTATTGGGTATTTTGTTTCATATCCCCTACAAAATAAGTGATTTTACTTTGTAGGTAGCTGAAACATACTGAACTTTAATCTGGTTTCATGTTTATACTTCTAAGATCTGCCCTTGTTGAAGAAGCTTCCTAAAGACAAAAATATTAACTAAATATTTAACCCTGCCTTTTACGTAACTACCAGTTAGGCTTGACAGTTACTTTTTCTGTTATTCACAAGCTATACTCATGCTTATCGCAGTTATTTTATGAAACGGTTAGGTAATGTGTCAAGGGATTAACTTTTGGACTAATAATAAAGATCCTGATGTAATCACCAGGACAATGTTGAGGTTATGAACCACTTCCTTCACCACTGACAAAGAAAATAAAGGTAAACACATGTGGGGGGATGATGCTTCTGCATTACACAATTAAATAAAATATATTTTCAGTTAGTAACTCTCAATGCCTTTTTATTAGTGTGTGATTGAGTAGTAATAAACATCCTGAACTCTTTTATAATGATTTATGTGATTTCCCTCCACAAAACCCATGGATGCATTTATAAATGAACACAATTTTTATTCTTGACAAATAATGAAGACAAATAGGGAAAGCCATACCAATGCACCTTTGCCAGCACCCAAACCCTCATTCCACTAAGTACAGACTGTCAATAATAGTTTCCCTTATGAGTCGAGTTTCTCGATTGGAGAGGCTAAACCCAACCCACAAAAGGGTTAATAAAATAAACAATGGCAGAAGCTTAACTATCAAAAAACCATCTATTTTACTATAACTCATGGTGACATAATTAAAAGTGGCTAAGACTTATGTTAACAGTTACAAACCAAAACTATGAATATATTTCCTCATGTTTGAAAAATAATGACTTTATATTAACTATAGTTCACCACTTCCTTATATAAATCTTTTTTATTTGATGTTCTCTCATTCACTCACAAATGCACAAATTCTGACCACTCACAGAAAGGGGTGGGGAGGGAGGTGCAGCTCGTTGGGAGAATCGGACCCATCTGTTGGCCACTCATATAACAGGTAAGTTAGAGAAAAACCTTGAATTCCTTCTCTTACACCCAACTAATGATGTAGGCAGTTAAGAAAGACCTTAAAGTGCATACTCTTTGGAAAAGCAAAGACAGCTAGCATTGTGCCTGCCAGATACATGCAGCTCTTTCAAGTGCACACTCCTTATTCTTAAGTATCTAATGCTAACATCAAAACCTGACCTCAAGCAGCAAGTTGCAAGGTTCTGACACTATGACATCATTCTGTCTGGAGCATTTTAATATCACAATTTGAATAAACTGGCAGAAGCTTAAATAGGTCACACTAAAGCCAAGAACTAAGGATATTTATCTGGCAAAAATTTCTGGCTCTGCCTTTAGCACCACCGGCCATAGAATCGCAGGCCTATCGTTCATCTATCCATCTGTACTTCCTGCAAGGATAAATGAAGATAAAACAAATCTCATCACCTTCCTGTACGGCTAACACCACTGGCGGTGGCTTTTTGTGGCAAACATTCATACACAACTACAAGCCACGGTAAAGGCAACTGCTACCATAAGCTTTCAAGGAGGCTCTTGCACATCCCTACAAAAGATAGTTTTTTAAAACTCCATTTCTGCAGTCACAAAAATATCAAGAGCCTTGCATCAACTAAATTTATAATTAGCCCCAAATATCTATGAAATGAAACCAGATGGTGCTACAAACGTTTACCAATATATAGCAGACAGTACCACTGCTTCAAAAGCAAGAACTATTAATTCTGCACAGCAGCATGCTACATCTTAATCATATTTATTTCATAATCCTACTTGGTAACAGAGGACAATGGAAGCTACAGTTTCTCAGTAGACCCCTGTAAAATATTCAAGTTGCCTAGACTTCTCAGGGTATGGACATCCAGCTTGATTTCTTCTTGAAATTAGAATTCATCTGATAGCAACATGCAGAAACCACAGAAGTTTCTGATACTCTCCGCCCCACCACCTCCATCATAAATTTTCCTTTCACAATAAACAATGTGCAATCGAAAAGGTTTCCTGTTTCAAAATGGAATAGATGAAAGAAACTGTAACTCTATCATTGACAACAACAAAAAAGTTCCTTAATGAAGATGAATTCTCAAAGATGAAAATGGAAACTCTCTCAAATACTGCTTCCTCACTTAAGGACTAATCTGGTTCTTTCCCTAGTAGATATTCTCAGCATCAAGTACTGTGGTTTTCATGAGGGGTCCATCAGAGGCTTTTCTTAAAATACTTGCCTGCACTCTTTTGTTATTTAACAGTAACACGACGTCATAGAAGACAAACACTTCCAAACTATTCTGTGGCCATGTACCAACAAAGGGCAGCCAAGGGTAAAAACTTTGCATATCTGAGTCATATAGAGGAACTTTGAACCTTAAAGAGCAGGACAAAAGGTGAAAAAACAAGTCTGTGTTCTGATTCCAACTTTTTAAAACATAGAGTGGATGTTAGAAAAATGGTCAAGCCAAATCAATAGACTGTTGCCATAATAATAATTATTAATTAATGGTAACAATACTATTAATTAATGGTTCAAATAAAACCATAGAGGAAGAAACCATATCCAGGGCAAATGAGGCTGCACACAGGCACAAGCATACAGAACTTACCACTTTGTCCATGAGTTTCCAAGTTTTCTCCACAGTCCTGCGATCTGCTGCTGCTTGCTTAGGAGGTCCAACTGCATCTTGAATAGCATCAATAATTCCCAAAATTCTTCCTTTTCGGGGGTTTCCTCCTCGACCACCAGGGTTTCTGCCATTCATAGAATTTGCCATCTGGAACCTTAGTTCTCTGACAGGCAGATTAAAAAAAAAAAAAAAAAAAAAAAAAGTTAGTTGGACATGAAAATGTTTACCCAGGTGAACTGAACAGGTTAACTTGTACCCACTACATTCTCCTTCATCAGTGAGGAGAAAATCCTGGGTCCCCGATTCAACTTTTCAATAGCCTATGAATTTGCATTCTCAATCTGTACACCCAACAAACAGGTTTAGGAGCACTGACCTTACATTTGCTTTTGGAACAGTAAGAGTTAAAGATGCAACCTTCTCACATTTCATGTAGCAGAAGCCTTGATTAATAACCAACTCATAACAACAACAAAAAAACTTAACATAGGTTTTCTCCAACTAGATAAGAACACGATGTTCTCCCCATCCCTGCCTTAATCACAATTCAACGTACATACACTAGAACTAAAGCCCCCAGAAAACATTCTGAAAGCCTCACTCAAAAACTGCATTTTCACTCTGTTAGATTTCCTCAAGTTATATAAACGTAAACATTATTTTACAGGACCATAAGAGACATATCTGTTGTCAACAAAGGCTTAGGATTTGGATTTTCCCCGCTAAAACCAACAAGTATGGACACAGGAACATAGACAACCGAACACACAGTTCTTTAAACCAACGCGGTGAGGAGTTAGCCCCAAGTTAAGAACCAAATAAACCAACAAATAACCCATTTTAAAAAGAGGGTTAAGAAACTGACAAGAGCGGGCACAGAAAGGAGAAGAGAGTTCACTTAGATCGTTCCTTTCCTCTCGTCTCACCCCAGGGGTATGGGGGGGGGGGGTCCAAAGCTTTGTTTCGGGACGTCTTTGCCCCCTCCTTGTTCAGGCCCCTCTCCGGCCACTCTCGGACCTCAGCTGGGGGAGGAAGGTGGACAGAGAAAGGACGAGGTACCCCCTCGCACCCCCAGAGCCCGCAGCCCCGTCAGTCTTGGGCGCCCGGCATTCGGCTCCTAAGCGGACGCACCCCCCCACCCCGCCCCGGGATGTCTGCAATCCCAGCCGCCTGTCTCCCTCTACTCGTTCTCCTTCCTCCCCTGGCCAAGCCAGGGTTCCGGTCTTTAAATACCCCCTCTACAAACTGTGCAGGCGGCGACGACAGCAGCTGGAAGCCAGGGCTGTCCCCTCTCCTTCCGTGGCCCGCGCCTGGCTGCCCCAGGGCCCCCTGGCCGGAAAAAAAGCGGCAAGCCTCCCCGGCGTCCCGTTCCCTCCCGGCCTCCCGGCGCCGCAGCTGTCCAGAGACACGCGTGTGCGAGGGTCCTACTTTACACACACGAGCCCAGGGTGCGTGGATAGCCCGGGCAGGGAGTGTGGGATCGCCGTAAAAGCACGTTCCCGAGGAAGAAGCAACCCAGAGCGCAGGCCACCGAGACAGGGAAACGCAACAATTACCGTCAAGACCAATCCACACCCGCTCTCCCCTCCCGCCCGATTCTCGGGGAGGCCGCGGGACGCCGCAGCAGCACTAGCTGGAGGAGGAGACCACTCGCTGGATACCCCACCCCTGTAGGATACACACACAGAGAAACCCAGGAGCGGGGCGGAGCCGAGGGCGGGGCCTCCTGCGGCTAGACCAATCCTACGCGCCCTTGCACTGCCCGACAGCGGGCAGCGCCAATGGTGGGGAGGCGGCCGTCCTCGCACTACCACCCAGTCCACGTCTCCCACAGTACACAATGGCCCCAAAGGAAGGCCCGCTCGCGGCACGTCCCAAATGGAAAGGGACTTGGAGGGTAATGGGAGGACTGGACTCACCCAAGAACGAAAGTGGAAAAGGGAAAGGAAATGGAAGAAAGGATGCCAGGCACTGGGGAACTGACCAATAAGGAGTGGGCGAGTGGGCGTGAGCATTGGGAGCCGGAGCCAAAGCCAACTGGGGCTAAAAGGCGGGACTTCCTGCTTCGCTCACCTTCCTAGTCTTTTGTTTCATAGCAACAGAGTAGTGGCTGAGAGGGTGTTGCTTCTCTACTCTGGGCGGGTCCGAAGCTGAAGAATTTCATCTCCCTAGGGCTGCCAAACTCTTCTACCCAGGACAGCAGCCAAACAGGTCTAAGGCATTGCTTCTTGCTGGCTGTCAAAAAAAAAGCACAGCAATCACGCAGCTAGCTTCTAAGATGAAATATAAACCTCGCATAGAGTAGACTAGGGTTAACACCTGAATGCCAACCAAAACTTCCTAAGTTTCTGAGTGTATCCCTTTACTGTTAGTTCTAGAAAGAGTGAAGATCAAACAGCAGGCTCATGAAAAAAGCAAATAGTTGACCCTGCTGACCAAATAGTAGCTACTAATAAGGACAGGGCAGTAAAAGAACCAGACTATGGGAATTGCTAAAAATGCAACCCACCTCTTAATTAGTATAAGTTTCTTCCTAAATGACTGAAGAGGAATCAGCTTTTGTATTTTGTTTGAGTCACTTTATATAGATTTCTCTCCGTCTTAAAACCAACCTCATCGTATCTGCCATTCTCTCCCAGCATTTGTGATCTCTTTTCTGTAGTTCCATCACTATGCCCTTAGAAAGAACCACATCTGGCTAATCTTAAAAGGAAAAATCTGTGCTGGGACCCCTCTTTCAACGAGATCGTAGATTAAATAAATGCCTTCTCTTTCTGTTTAACTTCAATCCTGCCACAGGTGCTACTGACAATTGCTCTGAACTGTCATGCTTTGGAATTTTCTTTCTACCACCGTTGGTAGTGCTGAATACACTTTACACCTTGGACTTCTCAGATGTGGTGATATTTTGTGTCTTTAATATATTTCTAGGGGCACCTGGGTGGCTCAGTCAGTTAAGCATCCGACTTCGGCTCAAGTCATGATCTCAGGGTCCGTGAGTTCGAGCCCTCCCCCCGTCGGGCTCTGTGCTGACAGCTCAGAGCCTGGAGCTTGCTTCAGATTCTGTGTCTCCCTCTCTCTGACCCTCCCCCATTCATGCTCTATCTGTCTCTGTTTCAAAAATAAATAAATATTAAAAATTTTTTTGAAAAATTATTTCTATTCTTTCTCTAACCAGTTAACCTGATAAAATATTTCTCAATGGTCCTGACTTTCTTTCTAAATAACCATTTTAGTACTGTGATCATTACTGTCAAGGATCCTAACTTGTTATAATTTACTGTGCAGCCCTAAATTCAGATGGTTAAGATTTTCATTTGATTAAAACAGGAAAAAGGTAGTCAGGTGATAAAATGTGGTTCAGGAAGTAATTTTGTTTCTTTCCCATTATTTCTATGCCAATAATTAAAGAGTAGTTCCTTGTTTTTACATTGCATTTATCTACAAAAGTGTTGACCTCTCCATATCTCCTCCACCCATTCATATCTCCTTTACTCATGTTAACAGTAGTTATATTTACTAAGGGGAGACTGTAAAAGTGAAAAAATTATTGGCTCGCCTTTTAAACAAATTCAAAAACATATAAACTATGTATAGAAATTTTTTCAGCATGTAGAAAAACAGTGGCTTAAGGGAACACTGTACATGCATTACTCACACTCACATCTGGATAAATGTAGAGTAAGTAAAATACATGTTATAGCATGTGGCATTCCTTTTGTATTAGTTTTGAAACTGGAAGAGATGACTTAATTAGAATACGAAATGTCCTATGTTTCAATACCATATTGATACAGATTATAAGCTTTGTGGGATATGGTAATATATACATGTATATATGTATGCACATATAATACACACAGGCACATTCACACACAATATCAAGAAATTACAGCTTCAGTCTCAACTAGCTATTTTATCAAAATCATCTAGAGTCTATGTTAAGTTCTGACATAGCAGGGTTCCCATCTGAGCCCAAACTAGGATTCATGGTTTGCTTATGAACTAACTGATGGGGCAGTAGCTCTCCCTGCAAGCTGTTAGCATGAGTTGATGTACATAGGAGAATACAGACCTATTGGGATGAACTTCATACCCTAGGAGCCTCCAATGGAAACATAAGAGATATAGTATAAGAAAGCACTGCATACTGAAGGGCTATAAATAAGAACACAAAAGAATGCTTTCATGGGAGACTTGGGAGCATAAATGGTAGCATTTCAATGTGGCAGAGTGGACTGGAGATCTAGTTTCCTCATTTCTACATAGAACACCTCAATTGCCAAAACAGTGAGTTTAATAATGCAGTATCCTTTGGCAGTGTGGGAATTTGTAACCTAGAGCAAACTTGGAAATGGTATCTTCACAGGACAGGAGTGTTGTGGAAGATCCTGACATGAAGCAGAGTGGTAAGGGATTCCTACCTAAGAGTCTTGCAAGCACCATAGCAGCCAGTAGGTGAATAATATGCAGAGGCTCATCATAAGCACGTGGGAGACCTTCCCCCTAAGATTCCCAGAAAAGCCTAGGAGGCTTCATGGCTGGAGTACTGAGAAATTTTGTAATGGTAACTATGAACGCTTATAATTCAAGCATTAATGTCTGACATTAATATCTGTACTTACTGGCTAGTGTCATCTGGGGAAATGTAGATTACAGTCCTATCTTTGAACACTTTTCATCTTTTTTTTTAAATCTTTTCAGATACTTTCCATTCAGTTCAATTTTTTTCTCTTCTTTTTTTTTCTAATTTCTCCTAATTCACAGGTGTCCCATGTGATAAAGACATGAGTTGACTAAATAACAAAGCCTTCCCACAATTTACTTGACCCATAATAACTACTCAAAAACAAAATACTCGTTAAATGAATGAATAGACTGATCAAGGGTATTGCATAGGAAATATAAGGTTGTTCCTGTTTCCATGCAATGGAGAATCCATGGTATTCACAATTCCAAGCAAGATGTTACATTTCCGGGGTGCTTGGGTGGCTCAGTAGGTTGAGTGTCTGACTTTGGTTCAGGTCATGATCTTGCAGTCCATGAGCTCGAGCCCCATGTCAGGCTCCATGCTGACCACTCAGAGCCTGGAGCCTGCTTCAGATTCTGTGTCTCCCTCTGTCTCTGCCCCTCCCCTGCTCACTCTCTGTCTCTGTCTCTCAAAAATAAACATTAAGAAAAATTATTTTTAAAAATGTTACATTTCCCACAAAGCAGATTTACAATGCCCCTCCTAAAATAAAAATAGAGAATGATACACTACAAAAAAACTAATATGGACACAAATTCACAGGCTAGAGAGAAATAAGAACATTATTATCTAGTCATATTTGGGTTTAACAAGTCATTCCTTGTTAAGAGGAATAGATTTTCATCTGTCTTTAACAACACATACTAATAGCTGGCAGTGAGGAGTAATGGATATATGGTTTCATCAGACATAACCAGACTCCTGAGTACAAGTTTGGGCTCAACTGAAATTCTTTCTTAACAGCAACAGCAACAACAAAAATAACAATGACAAACAAGATAGAAACTTATTTCTCTCACACACTGAAAAAAATCTGAAAATAGGAATTACAGATAGGAATGGTGGGTCCACAAATTTCTTAAGGACCTAAGTTCCTCTTTCTTCTGTATCATCCCAGTACCTGGCCTCCTACCCTCAAAGCCACCTTACATTCCAAGATGGCTGTCGGTGCTCCAGCTATTTTTACTGATTATCAGAGTAAAAGCTAAGAAGAAAGTGGGAGGCTATATTGAACTTCCAGCTGAATTAATCCCCTTCAAGCAATTTTCAGAGAACTCCCCCAAATATTTCTCTGTAATAGTTCAAGGCCAAAACTCAGTCCCATGCCCAAACTTAGCTGCAAAGATGTCTGGAAGACAATGTGCTTTTTATTATAGGATGCAATATAACCAGCTAAAAATTAGAGTTTGGGGTCTAAAGAGAAGAGCCTGAATAGGTGTTTGGCAAGAAACTGGCAAATTCCACCACAAAGATCTTGTTTTAAAAATTAAACTTATGATTAATAAATCAGTTCTTGAAACAAAAGTTGTAGTTTCCAATACTGGTGGTATGAGATAATAAAAATTTGGGATACTCAGCTGAAATCCAGAACAATATACATATATATAAAGACATGTATTATAATAAGTTATCAGTTCCCAAGCAAAACCTAGTGTCTGCTATTACTAGATACATACATGCTTAAGATTTATTATATGAGAAAGTATGCGTTGTAAATTATATCTAATTCTCATTACAGAATGTGGGCTAAGTAATCCTAAACAATTCAAAATCATAGGGTGCAGAAAAGGCAAAATCAAGTAATTGCCTCAATACATTTCCACCCTAAAGCATGTATCAGATTAGACAGTTACTTAGGTGAAAGAAAAAAAAAAAACCTTAAATGAATTTCTTTGTGATCTTTTTTCCCAGATAATTGATTCCCAGATCAATATTTTCCAGAAAATGATTTGACAGTTGTTATTTGTAATAAAAAGGATTTACGAGCGCCTGAGTGGCTCAGTCAGTTAAGCTCCCGCTCTTGATTTCAGCTCAGGTCATGATCCCACAGTCTTGAGATGGAGCCCCAGCTTGGTCTCTGTGCTGGGGCATGGAGCTTGCTTAAGATTCTTTCACTCCTTCTCCCTCTGTCCTCCCTCTCAAATAAATAAATAAATAAATAAATAAATAAATAAATAAAATGTATATGACAGTGTTAAATATAGTTACTTTAACGCTTGGAACAAACCTACTACTGGGGCGCCTGAGTGGCTCAGTTAATTGAGCACCCAACTCTTGATTTGGGGTCAGGTCATGATCCCATAGTCATGGGATCAAGTGCTGAGTCAGGCTCCGGGCTAAGCATGGAGCCTATTTAAGATTTCTCTCTCTCCTGCCGCCTGGGTGACTCGGTTAAGCATCTGACTCTTGATCTCCACTCAGGTCATGATCTTATGGTTCATGAGTTCAAGCCCCATTTTGGGCTCTGTGCTGATAGCTCAGAGCCTTCTTGGAATCTCTCTCCCTTTCTCTCTTTCCCTCTCTCTCTGTTCCTACTCCACTTGTGCTCTTTCTCTCTCTCTCAAAATAAATAAATAAATGTAATTATTTTTAATTCTCTCTCTCCCTCTGCCCCTCTTCCCCCTCAAGCTCTCTCTCTAAAATAAAAAAAAAAACAATTTAAAAACCTACTACTTTGCCTCAGTTCAGTATTCCTTCATACCTCCGCTGCAGTCTTCATATTTCATAGTACATTTTCCATGTTCACCTAACATACCTTGATTTGTAAAAATGTAGATAATTTTCTTTTCCCTCAAGAGTATGTGTGAGGAATGTAAAATATGATAGACTTTGTCACAATAATTTCTCTATAATCCCTACGCATTTTGATTTATAACATATTAATACAAGATTGAATTTTTATTTTAATTTTTCAATTTAACAAAATATAAATTCAAAATTTCAAGGCTGAAGGGATCTTGGTACTGATCATATCATTCAGTTTGGCAGGTCTGGAAATTAAAAAATTTGTCCATCGTGATTGAACCCTAAAAAATATAGATAACAAACCCAAATTCAGGACATTCATGTGTAGTATACAAACAACATAATTGTGTGAGAAATACGACTGCTAATCAGACCCGTATTAATATAGACCAGCTTTATATTCATTTTTCTACTCAAGAAGCCAAATTATAACCAGAAAGTTCTGAAATGAATGTATAAATCAGAAGCACATTACCTCCAGGAGTAGCTCTAATAATGTCAACAGAGATCTAATATATTCCAAGTCTACAGAAAGTCTCTACTGGTTCCCAAGTTCACAAATCTCAACAGACAAAAATTATCCTTTTAAAATTTTTTATTGTTTTGAGACAAAACATCTACTAGGTATCCAATTTTATTTTATCAACAATGACTTCTAACTGCTCATTTACTCATTTATTCAACAAACCTTTTTGAGCATCTAAAACATGCCAAGCATTATGCTAGACACCAGGGAATACAAAGATGATTAAGCACTAGTCATTGTTTTCAGAGAGAAAGCAGGCATATTCAGAGATCATTATAAACTCAAGTGGTAAAAGCAGTAATTTCGTGAGGCAGAGATCATTATGAGAAATTGGGGAAAAACACCTAACCCAGCTTGGAAAAAGTGATTACAAAGCTGAAACATAAACAGGCTTAACAGTTAATCACAAAAGGTCATTTCTAATCAGAGGGGACCTCGTGAGCAAGGACATGGAAGAAAGAAAACAACTTTTTATGCACAGGGAGTAGGTGGGTCCATTTTGTGGGAAGCAAAGAAAGGTAAATAAAAGAGAAAAAGTGGCAAACGACAAGTAAATTAAAGTAAGGCCTTAGGTGCCCAGTTAATGACTTGGATTTGATCCTTTTTGACAAGAAGCTGTGGAAGGGTTTTAAGCCACGGGGGAGTACACAGGATTAGAAGAGCCAGGCAGGTGCCATTGTAACATTCCCATTTCAGAATGTTCATCCTAATGGGCGGGTTGATGATAGACAGCAGAGGAATAAATCTGAAAGTGGGTGGCCAGAAGAGGAGGACAAAATGCAATAAGTGATGAAGATGACCTAAAACGAAGCAGTGGTACTGTAGGTAAAAGAACAAGTGAGATATTTGAGACATATTGAGAAAAATGGTTTCCAATCCTCTCTTCCCATTAGAATAGCCAACTTCCAAGTCCCTCTCCCAGAGATTCTGCTTCCTTTGACCTAGGATGGTTTTCAACTTTGCAAGGTGACTCTAGTTATCCTAACTAATCCTGTGAACCAGATCATTTAAGTTAGTAGTCACTGATAAACATAGAAATATTAAAAGTGCAGGAAATGGAGGAGTCAAAAATGATGGTCAATATTCTAGTTTTAATGACTTGGCAAAAGAGAACCTCAACAATTATCACAGAGAATATCAAGGGACAGTCTATTTAGGGGAAAGGGAAAATTAATTAATTAGTTTATTCCATAACTTAAAAACTTAAGGCATCTATCAAGTAAGCAGATGGATATTTTAATTAGACAATTGGAAATATATGATGATAGGTTTGGCAACATTGACAAATGAGTAATTACCTCAGAGTCGTAATGGCATAAAAGGAGATTATCTGGGATCAGAAGAACATTGAGTTGAGAGATGAACCTTGAAGGTCAACATTCAGAAAAAATCAGGGAAAAAAATGGATTCACAAAAAAGATGGAGGATCACAAACAAAACCAGTTGGGTGTGGTTTATGGAGACCAGGGAGTCTAGTATTTCCATGGAACAAAAAAAGTTTCAATTCTAGGAGAGGGGTCCAATAAAAGAAAGGCAAAACGCAAAACATCCATTGGCATTAATAACTGAGAGATCCTTTGTGACCTTAATGAGAACAATGTCAATTAAAAAATGGGTTTAAAAGAATGGAAGTTGAGGAACTGAAAAGTAGAGATGAGTCTTTTAAGGAATCCATGTAAGGATGGAGAAGAGAATTTAGACAGTACCTATAGCCGAATGTAGAGTTGCATGGAGTTAGGGAGGGCAAAACTTTGCAATCAAAGAAACTTCAGCATGTGTGTACATGCTGAGAAATAAATTACAAAGAAAGAGACTGAAGGGCATAGTATCCTACAAGAATGGGAAAAAAAGGAGACCTGAGAATGAAATGGGAGGAACATGGAAAAATTAAAATAATAAATCTATAAAAAAATCTTAAAAATAAATCCATAAAACTAAACTATGTGTACTTTTGGGGCACCTGGGTGACTCAGTCAGTTAAGCATCCGACTCTTGATTTCAGCTCAGGTCATGATCTCACAATTAGTGAGATCAAGCCCTACTTTGGGCTCTGTACCAACAGTGCAAAGCCTGCTTGGGATTCTCTCTCTCTCTATCTCTCTGCCCCTACCCCCACCTCCTGCACTCTCATGTGCTTTCTCTCCCACACAAATGAAATAAACAAACATTAATAAAAACTATGCATACTTTCATTATAAATACATTTCTAGCTGTGGTAAGAGGTTGAGGGTGACCATGTTTGATCTTCTAACTCTACTAGACAAAGTGGTAGACAAAATTGACTTCTCAAATTGAAGGAAACTTAAGAGGGGTGAAGGTTTTGAGTTGAAGAAAAGAAAAAGGGCAAGGAAAAGAAAGACTGAGAATCTCTTCTAAGAACACAGTGGAGTCTGGAGACCGTGAATTAGACCGTGATGCTAGCATGGAAAGATTTGTAAAGTTCTCTAGCAGGGTGCCCGGGAAGTAAGAGTGTAGCTTCAAAACAGGTTTGTGTTTTGACTGAATAGTTGTTACAGAAATACAAGACTGAAAGAAATCAAGAAATCAAAAAAATCAAATCTTTCCTTGAGAATATAGTTCAGATGATCAGCGTTAGGGTTCAAGGTGGGTCAGGAAGAAAGAGATAGTACACAGAAAAGAAAAGACAGTTTATCTTTTTAACATAGTGTTAACACACCTCATCATCAGCAAAGCCATGTTATAGTAATCCAACCACAAAAGAAATTATTCTATTTCCTCATGCCTGTGTGCATTTGTTTGTGTAAAATTTTACATAATTGTATATGGCCCTTTATATCATTAGATACACTTCTATGTACAGTCTGTGTTGTTACACATATTTAAATACTCTATTTTTTATAGCAAGTTTTGTTTTCCAGTAGCCAGAGTGAAATATAAAATAAGATACTTTCTCATATAATTAATAAAATTTTGATTTAAAATGTTCATGGTAATATATTTTTCACAAAATAATGAAACATTAGAAAACAAAACTGTTAAATTCATTTTACTATTTTTAAATGGTTCTCCCAGACTGCAAAGGTAATTTTTAAAAACCAAGAGGGTTATTGGCTTTTTATCCATTTGTATATTTTAACCACTGACTTTGTATGTGCCTGTTCACACTGAGTGAAGCAATAATCATCTAGAAATAAAGTAGCCTCGGGGCACCTGGGCAGCTCAGCCAGTTAAGTGTCCGACTTCGTCTCAGGTCATGATCTCACAGTTTGTGAGTTCAAGCCCTGTGTCGGGCTCTGTGCTGACAGCTCAGAGCCTGGAGCCTGCTTCGGATTCTGTGTCTCCTTCTCTCTCTGCTGATCCCCCACTTGTGCTCTGTCTCTCTCTGCCTCTCAAAAATAAATAAAAGTAAAAAAACATTTAGAAATAAAGTAGCCTTCTAAGATGACATACAGAAACATGGGACACCCCAAGGGCAACTTTCTGAACTACTAAATGCCCTACTACATGTCATTTTAATTTTTTGATCTATGAGTAAAAGGTATATACAATTATTAGTGGGATTCATTTCCAGTAATAGAGTACTATTTGTCGAAGAATCCAAAGCAGCATCCAAAAAAAAATTAACAATATTGAGTCCTTCACCAAAACTCATGTTTATATCAACTGTCAGCATCTCTGAACAGACATTTTACCAGACCATGCCATTTATGAACTAGATTTCCAGTGTTTTTGATAAGGGTTGGACCTGGGTGTGACCGGGATCTTCTGGCCATTGTCAATGGTTTCTCTTGTTTGCATCTCTTTCTCACTTCATGGCAATGCCCTCTACACATTGTGTGCATACACACATACTGACATTCTTTATGTGGCCCATGCGACCAAACCTGCTTGACTTAACCAATCTCAAGTTTCTAGGACTCAGCTGTCTGGGCTCTTTAACATCACAGTGTACCCACATTGTGCATATTGTATTCAGATTGTATTCAATTTCTTTCAGACAAGCTCCTGTTTTCTTTCTCTCCCCTCCCCCTCTCCATCCCTATCCCCCAGTTGCTTGGTTAAAAAATTATGACAAATTTTCCTGCATGATTGGTATATGAGCTCAATGTGTTGTCACTTTCCAAACAGTTACATTTTATTCCAGAGTAACAGGATGTCTTCATCAGGTAGCATTTTATGAAGTGTCAGGCTTGGGTAGGGCTGATGATTTTGGTTCTGTGCACCCCACCACCCCACCACCACATCAAATACCTCCTCAGCAGGAAGTCACTTGGTCCACTTATATACATTTTTCTTCTCTGTCACGTCTTGTTTTCATTTCGCCTGCTAACCAGAAGAAAGCGTCTCGTTCCAATATTGAAAGAGAAGATCAAGAAGACTTCATGTTGCTATTTAATTTTTGACATTAATGAAAAAACAGATGTATGTTTAAAATATAATTTTATGACCAGCGAGCCAGGATGAGAGGCAGAAACCTCAGTCAGGAGACATGCGCAGCTTATATTTTCTATACTATTGAAAAGAAATAGTCACATGAATAATACTTACCTATGAAATATAGATCAAAGCCTTTTTTTACCAGCTACAGTTGCATCTAAATATGAAGGAAAATGGATTTGAAAATAAAAGATAGCATTTTGGAAGACATCTGGGAAGGGAGTAAAGTGATGAATACAATTAATTTCCTACACTTCTTCCCCTTATGCCTGCTCTCTAAATGACCTCTTCTCGATTTTCCATTTTACTCTCACAGGTCACAGAAGATTTCTGAGAAAGCAATCAAAATTGTGAACTTGATTTTTTTAATGCACATAGAAAAATAAATGAGAAGATTGTATGACTTGAATGTTAACAGCAGAGAGAGAGACCGAACTACCACCTGCTAAAGTTGGTCAATTTCCTAAAGAAGCATTAGGAAAAAAAATGTTTATTAAAATTCTTGGGGTAATTAACCACTTCGATACTTCTCAGTTGCTAAATCTCTTGACAATCACCCCCTTCTCCCCGCCTGCCCCAGTTACAGTAAGTCTACCCAAAAAAGGAAGAAAGGAAGGAAGGAAGGAAGGAAGTTAATTCATACCCTAAAATTCTCTTTTTTCCCATATTTGTCCTTACTTGTTTTTTTTTAAGCGTTAAATAATTCTACTATTGCATCAATGCATATAAAGAGTAGCCAGAGAGTCTTTGCTCTGGATCAGGTACAAGGTAATTCTTGCATGAAATTAGCTATTTCTTGGCAGAACTAAAACTAAACTGAGATGCTACCGTGGCTCATCCAGTTTTCAAGCAAGTTTCTATTCTAAATTCTGATGTAGATGGCTTATCCTCTGCCTCTTGGCCACAATGCTCCTGATGGAAGTATTTCCTCTGACCTGTGGATATTGACAGAGACACATGTTTTTTTCAGGGTCTAATGTTGTAGGAAATAAATGCTATTGTGAAATTGAGATTATATAAAGCACAATGAAGCCATGTTATTGGTGGAAATGAACAGGACTATATTGAGTATCTGGGGTTTCTCTCATACACATTGTAATTAGCTGCTATAAGTTTATTCAACAAATATTTTTTGTCAATATATAATTACAGTGCCTCCTATAAAAGTAAGAAAGAAAAGGGTATTTAACTTGAGCAAGAGAGTGAGGGAATGCCCCGTGGAGAAAGTAAACTACACCTTCTAGGATGTTGAAGGAGGGAAATACAAGTTGGGAGATGGGGGTTAAATGGGGTGTATACAGGAAGTATAACAAACAATTAAATGTGCATATCCAAGGGAAGACAAGGTGCCAGCTCCTATGCCAGGAAGTTCATTTTTAAAATGACAAAATGCAACAGATAATAAAAAAAAAAAAAAAACTATGGGAAGTTTTAAATGATATAATTGGGAGTTTGTACCAATTCTGCAGCCAAAATGGAACTTTAAGGGTTACTGAAGAGGGTAAAGGCAAAATAAAATCAGTATTTGAGGGAATCATTACTGGTATGGTAGACTATCTAAAAAAATATGGAAATAAGGAGAATAGTGGCAAGGGCTCTTATTAGAAGACTGTTGACCCAGTTTGGATTTCTGCAGTTGAGGGTCTGCAATGATGGATAGCTCTAGCAATAGGAAGAAACCAAAAGGATAAATGTTAGACACACTTTTAAGCAGGAGAAAGATCATGAATTTGGCTCTAATTGAATATGATTTTAAATAATGTAAAAAGTATCTGAACATGTATGGATTTGATAAAAATCGAGAAACAAGTAGGGGAACAGACTTGGAGTTATAGTGAGTCCATTTTCATACGCATGGGTTTGAGGCCCTATATAATGACAAAGAGCTCTTTTTCATGGAGGTTTACTGCTTTCTTCTATATCGCAATATCTAACAATATCTGGCAAAATAGTTGTTAGTTTGATAAGCGGGAAAAATCTCAGGGTGGAGGAAATCTCTGGGTTAAGAAGATCTACTGCTTCAGTTCCAAATACAAAACCCCTACATACTGATATAATAACTTTTGGTTAAACATACTAAAAGAGTATTCCATTTCCATCTGGACATTTCTGATTGTGAGAAGAAAGCTCTTCCTTACAAAGAGCAAAAGTCTTTGTACTAGAAGATAATTCAACGACCTCAGTTCTGCCGCTTGGAACCACAGAGAAAAGTGCAATCTTTTTGGTTGAAAGCTCTTCACAGTATATCCATGTGACAACATACAGTCCCCTGAACCTCCCGTTCTTTTTTGAAGTACATATTTTATTTTATTTTCATTATTCTTTTTTTTTTATTGAAGTATACCTGACACACAATGTTGCTTTAGTTTCAGGTATACAACATAGTGATTCAACAAGTTGATACGTTATTCTACGCTCACAACCAGTGTAGATACCATCTGTGACCTTGCAACACTATTACATTGACTATATCCCGTATGCTGTTCTTTTGTTCTCACGACATTCATTCCGTAACTGAAAGCCTGTATCTCCCACACCCTTTCATCCATTTTTTTCCATTCCACTGTTTCCCTCACCCCTGGCAACCATCAGTTTGTTCTCTGTATTTCTGGGCCTGTTTCTGCTTTTTATTTACGTATTCATTTGTTTTGTCTTTTAGATTCCACATGTAAGTGAAATCATACAGCATTTCTCTTTCTCCATCTGACTTATTCCAGTCAGTATAACATCCTCTAGATCCATTCATGATTTTGCAAATGGCAAGATCTCACTCTTTTTTTATGGCTAGTAATATTCCATTTTCTATATATGCCACATCTTTTTATCCCATTCATCTATCAATGGACCCTAGGTTGCTTCCATATCTTGGCTATTGTAAATAATTGTAAATATTGTAAATATTGTAAATAATGCCTAATTGGCTTAGTTGGTTAAGTATCTGGCTCTTGACCTCAGCTTAGGTCGTGATCTTAGGGTGATAAGTTCAAGTCCCATATTAGACTCTCTGCTGGGCATGAAACCAACTTAAAAAGTAAAAAGTAATGCAGCAATAAACATAGGGGTGCATATATCTTTTTAAACTAGTGTTTTTGCTTTCTTTGGGTAAATTCCCAGTAGTGACATTACTGGATCATATGGTATTTCTATTTTTAGTTCTTTGAAAAACCTCTATACCATTTTCCATAGTGGCTATACCAATTTATATTCCCACCAATAGTGCACAAGGGCTGAACCTTCTATTCTTTAAAATAAATCATCTTAGTTTCTTAAACTGGTCATCAAATTATTTGGTTTCTATCCCTTTACCTCTTGGTGTTTCTTCTCTGGTCATACTCCAATTTATTTGTATCTCTTAAAATATGATGCTCACCTAAGGTAAACTATGGACTTTGGGTGATTATGATGTGTCAATGCAGGTTTATCATTTGTAACAAATGTACCACCCTAGTGGAGGATGTTAATAATGGGGGAGGCTATGCATGTGTAGGGGCACAGGGCATATGGGAAATCAGTGTACCTTCTCAGTTTTGCTGTGAACCTAACTCTTCTAAGAAAATAAAGTCTTAAAAAATATGATGCTCAGATATGAATATTATTATACTTGGATTTATAGAGTATATTCAGGCTTAGTCATTTTATAGACTGTAAGTTTATAAGTCAGCCTTCTACATGATTAGCTGTGGTCTATGGGCTCCTTTGTTTGTTTAAGTTTACCTATCTTGTTAATTGCATAAATACACTTTTTCACCATCCATCAGTTAAAACGTGTACACACATGTACAACACACACCCAAACTCTACGGATGGATAGGACAATTTGCCATACAGCAGGCTCAAATCCAAGAAAGTTTTTAAAGTATACCTTAAATGACTTTTATACCAAATCCACTTCAGGTAAATTCTCTTACTGATTAAATTCAACATTTATGTAAGAGAAGACATCAGATGACATGCAGCTAATGCCAGAAATGGGTAAGCCTATTCATCAGGAATGCCTCAACATTCTTCTTGAGGTGTCCTCAAAGGTTACACTTTAATAAGAAACAGAAATTTAAGAGAAGAAAAAAGTGTTACAATGACTTAATACTGATATATGATTAAAGAGTTGTGCTGATTCAGGATTTGAGGAGAATATTCTTGTTTTGCAAATTTTAGGTCTGTGTTTTCTTTTTATACATGGCAACTTCTGATAAGTAAAACTTAACTAGCTAAGAAAGCTTATCATTCTGGAAACAAGAACGTTTACTTAAAGTCTGAAATGGAATAGGTGGGTTTCATTACAAAGAGGTCTCAATGTTGTACGTATAATAAAACCCATATTAAAAATAGAAAAGGAGGTGAGCATAGTCATTAAAGCACAATGTATGAAAGTATTTAATAAATACTGGCTTATCCAAATAGTAAAAAAAAAAAAGTGGAGAAGGGCTCTGAGAGTGAAGGAAAGTGCTTTACATCAGTGTAAATTCAACTACTCACCTGACATGTAAGAGAAAACAAGGCTGGATCAGATTAGGCCAGAAAAAGTGCAAATAGAAATTGAATTAATAACTCTTGAAGGAACAACAACAACAAAAATATATAGCCGTGGAGGGAACGAGCTGTGCAGTGAATAAATTTAACTGTAGAGGTTGGTGGTTCTTGGATATCAGTGAGACCCACCCTGTTCATGGCCAGAAACAAGATTTATTTATAGATTCTTATGTCGAGATATCAGAAGTATAAATACTATAGTAGGTACAATCAAAATATTAATAGGACCTGGAGGTGGGCACCTGCCAATACAGAGTCCATAGGATGCTCTAATTTCACTGCCTTTGTCCTTAAGATAGTCCCAGAAAATAGGAAACGGTGCCTATAATTTCATGAGAAGAAAAAATCACACCAAAATTATGGCCACTATATTCACAGTTTGATGTAGAAGTCAGATTTTTCCATTCTGATCCCAATGAAATGAGGAATAGGAGAAAATCCTATTCTATTGCTCATACAATGGAGAACTAGTACTTCTAATTATCTCACTCAAAATAAATCAATACAGGCTTACAGAAGTAGCATTTTCAGAACAACTGGGTATAATGATAATGGTAACAGTGATTATATCAATAGTCATAGTAATTTTAACTTATTACTTATTTCATAAGTTTAAAAGCTTATTTGCAATTTAAGGATACAAAAGGCATTATATTAAACACTTACAGTGAGGACCAGTTTATGAAGTTAGACCTCAGGGGGCAGCAAGAGTGAGAAAGAAGGTACAATGTAAAGACTAGACAGAAAGGCAAATGAAAACAGCAGGAGAAGATTGCCTGGAAATATTTATTTGTCCATCCATCAACGATGAAAATAGAGGGAAGGGGAAAAAAGAGAGTGGTCTTAAATGAAAATAAACAAATGAAAACAAAACAAATCACACACACACACACCAAAAAAATCTAAGTTATTCCTTTCTCAAAGTGTTGAGATTTTGAATAGAGCAACAGTTTAGTTGAAACTGTTTCTCACATCACAAAATGTTTTTGAGTAGCAAGGGGAAGAAAAGCTTTAAAAATGCTTTAGTTTGTCTATGTTAAATAGCTGAACTGCTTAATTTTAAATCAGGATATGTTATCACTAAACACTGACATTTCAACTTTATTTAATGTACAAATGGAGGTGTGCTGGTATACAAGCTAAACAATGAAAAAGCATTGTATTAAAACATTTTTAGGTTTAAGTGGTGACAGCCCATCTCAAACCAGTATGTGTAAAAGGGGGAAGGGGGTGTGGGGAACAGTGCTTTTGTCTCAGGCCCACCACAGTCTCCATGGGCTCAAACACTGCATTGCCTCTGCATTGGTTTTATTGGGTAGCAAGTTAGCCATGGCCAGTTTAAAATTTTTCTCATTCACTCCACCTACTATCCATGTAAGGAGCCTCTCCTTCTGATAGTTTGAGGAAACTAATAGGGAAGGCTTTGATTAGCTTGGCTTGTATCATCCATCAGTCCATCTCCCGGTTACTGGAGCCAGGAGATTGAAGTGCTGATTCAAGGGTCTCCCTGCAGCCATGTGGAGTGAGAATGGAACAGGGAGGTCTAGATGCTAACTGGACAAAAAACAAGTGTCCCCTAAGATATCTCATAGTTATGAGAGTTCTACATGTAAGATCTGAGTTAAGTCTTCACTCTACTGATTACTATCTGGTAACTAGTTACCCAGTCACATTAACTTCAGTTTCCTCTGAGGTAGAAACATAGACAGTTGTTCTCACAAGATGAAAGACTATTCTGTTCATTGAATGACAATCCCAAGACAAAGACTTTCCTAGTTTTACTTCTACCTTACTAGCTACCCTATCTTGTCTTCTGCTGCAACTTTTCTCATAGCTGGGTCTCTGAATTTGGAGCTGATTAGCACTCTGCCCTGTATCCATCTCCTGCCCTTCTCCATCGACATCTATTTCTATTTTTTTTTAATGTTTATTTGTTTTTGAGAGAGACACAGCACAAACAGGAGAGGGGGAGCGTGAGAGGGAGACACAGAATCCAAAGCAGGCTCTAGTCTCTGAGCTGTCAGCCCAGAGCCCGACATGGGGCTCGAACTCATGAACCACGAGATCATGACCTGAGCTGAAGTCAGACACTTAACCAGCTAAGCCACCCAGGCGCCCCTCAACAATGTCCCTTTAAATGATTTCATCCTCTCTCATGGTTTTAGATATCATCTCTATGTCCAGTATACATACCTATCTCCAATTCTGACCTCTCCTTGCAACTCCAGACTCCTATATCCAAATATCTACATGAATATTCCATATGAATGTTTAATAGACCCAAAAAGAACTTTTGATATCATAGACTCTCAATCCCACTTCCTCCCCCCGTTGTCTGTTGCATCTGACCATTTCTATCCCTCACCCACACTGGCTCATTCTCGCCTTAGGGGTTTTGTTCCAGCCACTCCTTTTGCCTGCTCCTCCCCTTCATCTCATCAAGACTGATTCTTATAGTCAGCTCTAAGTCTAAATATCACCCACATAAAATGTTGTTATCTAGGAAAAACTCTCTTGTTATTTCTCTACCATTCACTCAACGCTTCTGATCTCCAAATGTGTGTGGGTTTTTCTCCACATGAAGCAATTCTCCAATTCTGACCAATACCAACTGCATGTCCTAAATTCATTCAGTTCTGACACTACCCACTTAGAGTTAGCATTAGATTCCACAAATTAGGGGCTCAGTCCTGTAAGAGGCGCCCAACTCAGACTTCAGATGCCAATCACAAGTCTATGTTGTTTACCTGCGCTTCTGACTGAGTGGCTAGAAGTCGGATGCTCCCACATGATGAGAGAAAAACTTTCTAAAAGCCTGAAATATAGGGGAAGCCATTTAGATTTCTTTCTAAGTCAGCATGACTGTAGGTAAACTTTGTTTAAACCAAAAGCCTAATTTATGGTCCACCTAGCATACACTGTATGTCTGCCTTTGAGCAGCCTAAAGAAAACTATCTTGTCCTTAAGATGCCCATCAGTGTTCCTACTACTCCCCATATTCCTTCACGTTAAAACTCGGGATTCCTGTCTATATGTTAACCTATAATCTTCCGAGCTTTTACAGGATGTAGCTAACTCTGTAAAAACTGCTCTATTTTCTAGACACTTTGATCCCTTTGAAGAGCGTGTTTCTTGGGCAGCTTCCCTAACTTGGGCTCCAATAAGATTTTCTTTCTTTTAGAGATTCTAAAAGCTTTCCTCATTTTGTACCATACACACCCCTCTCCTTGGGTTAGATTAATTTGCTAGAACAGCTCACAGGACTCAGGGCAAGTTTACTTACTAGATTATCTATTTATTCTTACAAAGGATTTTAAAGGCTACAAATGAAGAGATAAAGGGAAACAGGGCCAGGTCTGGAAATGTTGTGAGCACAGGAACTTCTGTCCCTGTGGAGTTCAGGGGTGCCAAACTTGTTCACTAACCTGGAAGCTCTCTCTCCACACTCCATCCTTTCTGGGTTTTTAGTGGAGGCTTCATTATACTAGCACAATGGATTAAATCATTGTCCATTAGTGACTAAGTCAATCTCTAGCCCCTCTCCCCATCTTGCAGGTCAGAGGGAGTGGGTAGAAGGATGGGGCTGAAATTTCCCACCCTCTAATCACTTGGTTGGTTCCCCTGGCTACTAGCTCCCTTCCTCAGTGGCTTCCCAAACTCTCCTCGTTAACATACATATGGTGTGCTTGAGAAAAGAGCTTGTTATATATACCAAAAAACACCTTTATTGCTCTTACCACTTATTACGTATTGCTCTTATTTACGATGTTTAGGAGTTCTGCGCAAGGACAGGGTAGAGACCAAATATAGATTTGTTATAAATCAAAACATCACAATAGTTCTCCAATTATTGAATCAAAAATGACCATCCAATCTCACTCTTTTATAGAAGTCTGCGTTGTTTTTTTTTTTTCCTCTAAAGGACGAGGCAGCAAATACTTTAGGTCTTGCTCACCATATATTGTCTGTTACAACTAATTGGTGTAGCAGTGGGAAAGCAGTCATAGACAATCTATAGAGAAATAAAATTTTATTTACAAAAACACTTTGCCAATACCTGCTCGATTACAGCAAGCTGTTTTGATTCCCTGCTTAACAGCATCTTATTTGTGCACTGTGTTTTCAAACATTCAAATTGGGACTCTGCCCAAATATCCTCAAAAGAGTGCCCCCAGGAGAAACAAGCTTGACCATTACACTTGACAGCAACATACTTGTGTTCATTGTGGATGTCAAGGCCAACAAGCACCAGATCAAAAAGGCTGTGAAGAAGCTCTATGACCTGGATGTGGCCAAGGTCAACACCCTGATCAGGCCTGATGTAAAGAAGAAAGTGTATGTTCGACTGGCTCCTGACTAAGATGCTTAGATGTTGCCAATAAAATTGGGGTCATTTAAGTTGACTCCAGCTGGCTAAATCTAAATCTAAATTTTTCACCACACAAAAAAAATAAATAAATAAAGTCTGTAAGAGCACCAGCAACTTTGATTATCTCATTGTTTATTGCTTGTTTGTTTTCCCTAACACCTAGCTATTGGAGCAAAAACAGAGCTTGGTAACCATGCTTACTGAATGAATGGTTGGATGCATGGATGGATGCATGGAACTGACATATAAAATTCAAAACACTGCAGAAAAAAACATGACATCTCAGAGTATATACCTATTTTTTCATTAGGAAAAGAAACATCAGGAAATTATTACCATAAATAGGTGATTTTACTATTTAAAAGTCTCTATTTCTGCTTTAAATACACATAATGAGAGAAAGACAAAGGAAAAATTAAATTATATCTCCACAGTTTGCATTTTACAAATTCTACCCATTAAAAAATTTTTTTTCGGATCACGAGGGAAGATGGCGGCGTAGGAGGACGCTGGGCTCACCGCGCGTCCTGCTGATCACTTAGATTCCACCTACACCTGCCTAAATAACCCAGAAAACCGCCAGAGGATTAGCAGAACGGAGTCGCCAGAGCCAAGCACAGACGAGAGGCCCACGGAAGAGGGTAGGAAGGGCGGCGAGGCGGTGCGCGCTCCACGGACTGGCGGGAGGGAGCCGGGGCGGAGGGGCAGCTCGCCGGCCAAGCAGAGCCCCCGAGTCTGGCTTGCAAAAAGCGGAGGGGCCTGACGGACTGTGTTCCGACAGCAAGCGCGACTTAGCGTCTGGGAGGTCATAAGTTAACAGCTCTGCTCAGAAAGCGGGAAGGCTGGAGGACAAAGGGAAGGAGAGCTGCTGAGCCCCCTGACGACAGAGCTCAGTTTGGTGGGGAACAAAGGCGCTCTCCAGCGCCATCTCCCCCGCCCACCCCCAGCCAAAATCCCAAAGAGAACCAGTTCCTGCCAGGGAACTTGCTCACTCCGCGCAAACACCCAACTCTGCGCTTCTGCGGAGCCAAACCTCCGGCAGCGGATCTGACTCCCTCCTGCTGCCACAGGGCCCCTCCTGAAGTGGATCACCTAAGGAGAAGCAAGCTAAGCCTGCCGCTCCTGCCCCTGTGCACCTTGCCTACCCACCCCAGCTAAGACGCCAGATCCCCAGCATCACAAGCCTGGCAGTGTGCAAGTAGCCCAGACAGGCCACCCCACCCCACAGTGAATCCCGCCCCTAGGAGAGGAGAAGAGAAGGCACGCACCAGTCTGACTGTGGCCCCAGCGGTGGGCTGGGGGCAGACAACAGGTCTAACTGCGGCTCCGCCCACCAACTCCAGTTATACACCACAGCACAGGGGAAGTGCCCTGCAGGTCCTCACCACGCCAGGGACTATCCAAAATGACCAAGCGGAAGAATTCCCCTCAGAAGAATCTCCAGGAAATAACAACAGCTAATGAGCTGATCAAAAAGGATTTAAATAATATAACAGAAAGTGAATTTAGAATAATAGTCATAAAATTAATTGCTGGGCTTGAAAACAGTATAGTTGACAGCAGAGAATCTCTTGCTACAGAGATCAAGGGACTAAGGAACAGTCACGAGGAGCTAAAAAACGCTTTAAACGAAATGCATAACAAAATGGAAACCACCACGGCTCGGATTGAAGAGGCAGAGGAGAGAATAGGTGAACTAGAAGATAAAGTTATGGAAAAAGAGGAAGCTGAGAAAAAGAGAGATAAAAAAATCCAGGAGTATGACAGGAGACTTAGAGAACTAAGTGATACACTAAAAAGAAATAATATACGCATCATTGGTATCCCAGAGGAGGAAGAGAGAGGGAAAGGTGCTGAAGGGGTACTTGAAGAAATAATAGCTGAGAACTTCCCTGAACTGGGGAAGGAAAAAGGCATTGAAATCCAAGAGGCACAGAGAACTCCCTTCAGACGTAACTTGAATCGATCTTCTGCACGACATATCATAGTGAAAGGGGCAAAATACAAGGATAAAGAGAAAATTCTGAAAGCAGCAAGGGGTAAACGTGCCCTCACATATAAAGGGAGACCTATAAGACTCGTGACTGATCTCTCTTTTGAAACTTGGCAGGCCAGAAAGAATTGGCACGAGATTTTCAGTGTGCTAGACAGAAAAAATATGCAGCCGAGAATCCTTTATCCAGCAAGTCTGTCATTTAGAATAGAAGGAGAGATAAAGGTCTTCCCAAACAAACAAAAACTGAAGGAATTTGTCACCACTAAACCAGCCCTCCAAGAGATCCTAAGGGGGACCCTGTGAGACAAAGTACCAGAGACATCACTACAAGCATAAAACATACAGACATCACAATGACTCTAAACCCATATCTTTCTATAATAACACTGAATGTCAATGGATTAAATGCGCCAACCAAAAGACATAGGGTATCAGAATGGATAAAAAAACAAGACCCATCTATTTGCTGTCTACAAGAGACTCATTTTAGACCTGAGGACACCTTTAGATTGAGAGTGAGGGGATGGAGAGCTATTTATCATGCTACTGGAAGCCAAAAGAAAGCTGGAGTAGCCATCCTTATATCAGACAAACTAGACTTTAAATTAAAGGCTGTAACAAGAGATGAAGAAGGACATTATATAATAGTGACAGGGTCTATCCATCAGGAAGAGCTAACAATTATAAATATCTATGCGCCGAATACCGGAGCGCCCAAATATATAAAACAATTACTCATAAACATAAGCAACCTTATTGAGAAGAATGTGGTAATTGCAGGGGACTTTAACACCCCACTTACAGAAATGGATAGATCATCTAGACACACGGTCAATAAAGAAACAAGGGCCCTGAATGAGACATTGGATCAGATGGACTTGACAGATATATTTAGAACTCTGCATCCCAAAGCAACAGAATATACTTTCTTCTCGAGTGCACATGGAACATTCTCCAAGATAGATCATATACTGGGTCACAAAACAGCCCTTCATAAGTTTACAAGAATTGAAATCATACCATGCATACTTTCAGACCACAATGCTATGAAGCTTGAAATCAACCACAGAAAAAAGTCTGGAAAACCTCCAAAAGCGTGGAGGTTAAAGAACACCCTACTAACGAATGAGTGGGTCAACCAGGCAATTAGAAAAGAAATTAAAAAATAGATGGAAACAAACGAAAATGAAAATACAACAATCCAAACGCTTTGGGACGCAGCAAAGGCAGTCCCGAGAGGAAAATACATTGCAACCCAGGCCTATCTCAAGAAACAAGAAAAATCCCAAATACAAAATCTAACAGCACACCTAAAGGAACTAGAAGCAGAACAGCAAAGGCAGCCTAAACCCAGCAGAAGAAGAGAAATAATAAAGATCAGAGCAGAAATAAACAATATCGAATCTAAAAAAACTGTACAGCAGATCAACGAAACCAAGAGTTGGTTTTTTGAAAAAATAAACAAAATTGACAAACCTCTAGCCAGGCTTCTCAAAAAGAAAAGGGAGATGACCCAAATAGATAAAATCATGAATGAAAATGGAATTATTATAACCAATCCCTCAGAGATACAAACAATTATCAGGGAATACTATGAAAAATTATATGCCAACAAATTGGACAACCTGGAAGAAATGGACAAATTCCTGAACACCCACACTCTTCCAAAACTCAATCAGGAGGAAATAGAAAGCTTGAACAGACCCATCACCAGCGAAGAAATTGAATCGGTTATCAAAAATCTCCCAAAAAATAAGAGTCCAGGACCAGATGGCTTCCCAGGGGAGTTCTAACAGACGTTTAAAGCAGAGATAATACCTATCCTTCTCAAGCTATTCCAAGAAATAGAAAGGGAAGGAAAACTTCCAGACTCATTCTATGAAGCCAGTATTACTTTGATTCCTAAACCAGACAGAGACCCAGTAAAAAAAGAGAACTACAGGCCAACATCCCTGATGAATATGGATGCAAAAATTCTCAATAAGATACTAGCAAATCGAATTCAATGGCATATAAAAAGAATTACTCACCATGATCAAGTGGGATTCATTCCTGGGATGCAGGGCTGGTTCAACATTCGCAAATCAATCAACGTGATACATCACATTAACAAAAAAAAAGAGAAAAACCATATGATCCTGTCAATCGATGCAGAAAAGGCCTTTGATAAAATCCAGCACCCTTTCTTAATAAAAACTCTTGAGAAAGTCGGGATAGAAGGAACATACTTAAAGATCATAAAAGCCATTTATGAAAAGCCCACAGCTAACATCATCCTCAACGGGGAAAAACTGAGAGCTTTTTCCCTGAGATCAGGAACACGACAGGGATGCCCACTCTCACTGCTGTTGTTTAACATAGTGCTGGAAGTTCTAGCATCAGCAATCAGACAACAAAAGGAAATCAAAGGCGTCAAAATTGGCAAAGATGAAGTCAAGCTTTTGCTCTTTGCAGATGACATGATATTATACATGGAAAATCCGATAGACTCCACCAAAAGTCTGCTAGAATGGATACATGAATTCAACAAAGTTGCAGGATACCAAATCAATGTACAGAAATCAGCTGCATTCTTATACACTAACAATGAAGCAACAGAAAGACAAATAAAGAAACTGATCCCATTCACAATTGCACCAAGAAGCATAAAATACCTAGGAATAAATCTAACCAAAGATGTAAAGGATCTGTATGCTGAAAACTATAGAAAGCTTATGAAGGTAATTAAAGAAGATTTAAAGAAATGGAAAGATATTCCCTGCTCATGGATTGGAAGAATAAATATTATCAAAATGTCAATACTACCCAAAGCTATCTACACATTCAATGCAATCCCAATCAAAATTGCACCAGCATTCTTCTCGAAACTAGAACAAGCAATCCTAAAATTCATATGGAGCCACAAAAGGCCCCGAATAGCCAAAGGAATTTTGAAGAAGAAGACCAAAGCAGGAGGCATCACAATCCCAGACTTTAGCCTCTACTACAAAGCTGTCATCATCAAGACAGCATGGTATTGGCACAAAAACAGACACATAGACCAATGGAATAGAATAGAAACCCCAGAACTAGACCCACAAACGTATGGCCAACTACTCTTTGACAAAGCAGGAAAGAACATCTAATGGAAAAAAGACAGTCTCTTTAACAAATGGTGCTGGGAGAACTGGACAGCAACATGCAGAAGGTTGAAACTAGACCACTTTCTCACACCATTCACAAAAATAAACTCAAAATGGATAAAGGACCTGAATGTGAGACAGGAAACCATCAAAACCTTAGAGGAGAAAGCAGGAAAAGACCTCTCTGACCTCAGCCGTAGCAATCTCTTCCTCGACACATCCCCAAAGGCAAGGGAATTAAAAGCAAAAGTGAATTACTGGGACCTTATGAAGATCAAAAGCTTCTGCACAGCAAAGGAAACAACCAACAAAACTAAAAGGCAACCAACGGAATGGGAAAAGATATTTGCAAATGACATATCGGACAAAGGGCTAGTATCCAAAATCTATAAAGAGCTCACCAAACTCCACACCCGAAAAGCAAATAACCCAGTGAAGAAATGGGCAGAAAACATGAATAGACACTTCTCTAAAGAAGACATCCGGATGGCCAACAGGCACATGAAAAGATGTTCAGCGTCGCTCCTTATCAGGGAAATACAAATCAAAACCACACTCAGGTATCACCTCACGCCAGTCAGAGTGGCCAAAATGAACAAATCAGGAGACTATAGATGCTGGAGAGGATGTGGAGAAACGGGAACCCTCTTGCACTGTTGGTGGGAATGCAAATTGGTGCAGCCGCTCTGGAAAGCAGTGTGGAGGTTCCTCAGAAAATTAAAAATAGACCTACCCTATGACCCAGCAATAGCACTGCTAGGAATTTATCCAAGGGACACAGGAGTACTGATGCATAGGGGCACTTGTACCCCAATGTTCATAGCAGCACTCTCAACAATAGCCAAATTATGGAAAGAGCCTAAATGTCCATCAACTGATGAATGGATAAAGAAATTGTGGTTTATATACACAATGGAGTACTACGTGGCAATGAGAAAAAATGAAATATGGCCTTTTGTAGCAACGTGGATGGAACTGGAGAGTGTGATGCTAAGTGAAATAAGCCATACAGAGAAAGACAGATACCATATGGTTTCACTCTTATGTGGATCCTGAGAAACTTAAGAAAAACCCATGGGGGAGGGGAACAAAAAAAAAAAAAAAGAGGTTAGAGTGGGAGAGAGCCAAAGCATAAGAGACTGTTGAGAACTGAGAACAAACTAAGGGTTGATGGGGGGTGGGAGGGAGGAGAGGGTGGGTGATGGGTACTGAGGAGGGCACATTTTGGGATGAGCACTGGGTGTTGTATGGAAACCAATTTGACAATAAATTTCATATATAACAAAAAAAAAATAAAATAAAATTAAAAAAAAAGGAAAAAAAATTTTTTTTTCAATGTTTATTTATTTTTGAGAGAGAGAGAGAGAGTGTGAGCAGGGGAGAAGCAGAGAGGGAGACAAGGAATCTGAAGCAGGCTCCAGGCTCTGAGCTGTCAGCACAGAGCCCGACGTGGGGTTCAAACTCACAAACTGTGAGATCATGACCTGAGCCCAAGTTGGGCTCTCAACCGACTGAGCTACCCAGGTGCCCCTCTACTCAGTTTTACTTTGCATTAAGGCCCTTTTCTTTAGCAGTCGTTCTCGACCTGATGATATTGCCTCCCAGGGGACATTTATCATTGTTTGGAGAAGTGTTTAATTTCAGAACTTGGGAGGAGGGAGTACCGCCTGCATCTAGAGAACAGAAGCCAGGGATACCACTAACTATCCTACAATGCACAGGACAAACCCCTACAAGGAAGAATGATCTAGTCCAAAATCCAACAGTGCTGAGGTTAAGAAATCTTGCCTTAGGCTTATTTCCCATGAAAAAAAAGGTCTTTGTTTTTAGGGAAATTTTATAGAATTTCAGGATCTGTAGACTACTTTTGAAAATTTGTGAGAAGGCCTATTGTATTTCCTAAAATCTGTAAATTTTGTATGAGATGCAAAGCCATTCTGAAAGGTACATTTCAGTTGGGAAAAACGAAGGACCTCACTGTCACATTTGTATTCCAAGAACATTCAGACAATCTGAATATCCTAAGAGGAGTGAGACTTCAGACTGCCTGCTTGTGGACTCATACAAGGTTAAGTGCCTACTACATTTCATGATATTCATTGGCCAAATGAAAACAATGACAGTAAATTTGAGCTGACATCCTATGGCAGCAACAAAACAGGAAAGGAAGGAAGGAGCATTCCAAGGGCAAGAACAATACAGCAAGTATCCTTTTATAGTTTTCATGTAAGCCCATGGCTTTGTTGTTGAATGCTGATACCGTCCATTGTTGAGTTAAACTGGCCCTATGCCACACTATTTCAACAAGTTAAGCTCAAACAATAGCTATAATTTTTTGATAGTTGATGCTAGAAATAATCTCATACTTATTTAAAAAAATTTCAGCTCTCAAAAGAATATAGCAAGAATCTAATCATTTAAATAAAGACCCAGTGTTGAGGAAAACATAGAGAAACTCTCATAAGCATTTACTCATACCTACCTAACATAGGGGAGAAGATGTGTGTGTGTGTGTGTGTGTGTGTGTGTGTGTGTGTGTGTGTACCTGCGCACATGCGCACGCCCATGTGTGTGTTGCATGGTGGGGAAAGGGCATCTATGAGACAAACAAAGGCAATGTTTGCACATTTTGATGCTGTTCATATCATTAAATAAATAACAGGGATTATACATGAACAATGTATAATTACACCTTCACGAACCTCCACAATGTTTCATTATTCAAATTCTACTCCAGTCTCTGATTATTCCTTTCCTGCCACCTTCCCATAGAGTTCTTCCTTTTGTTTTCTCATGTGAATAGTTTTTAAAGTTCTGCCTTTGGTTTCCTCTTCTAATTCTGTATTTATTTTCAGATTTCATCTACTCTAATAGCTTCGACTATTGCTTCCCTGCTGGTGACTCAAGTCTTTACCTCCATTTTTCACCTACTTCAGGAATATCTATCCTTCTATTTTAATGGCTATGGATGTATCTGTTTGGAAATCCCCTTGGTGCCTTAAATTGCAAAAGTCCAAAACTCAGTTTGTAGCTTCCTCCTTTTATGTGGACCTTTTCCGCTGACTCTTATCTCATCCATCCCATTGGATAATACAAAAATATAGAAGTCACCCTGACCATTCTTTCCTCTGAATGTGTAATTTTCAATCCATCATAAAATGCTACTCTTTTTCCCTCTGAAATGTTTCTTAAATGTGTTTGCTACTCCCCTATTTCCCATCAGCACGTTAGTCTGTGTTACCATCTCACCCTCTGATTAAGATACTTTCATGTTTAAACATTTTCAATGTCATCCTAATGCTGTTACGGTGACAGATCCTTGAAATAGACTATAAGGATATGCATGGATTAGCTGTTTTTTGCCCCCTTACCTAGGATCCTACTTTCACTTCTTTCACTCAACTTCAGTGACATAACTATCTTCCCATTTTTCATACATACCATCCTCTTTTTCTCCACAAGGTGCTGTAGCAGTAATGGCAGTTGTTTCTACATCACACACACACACACACACACACACACTCTGCTTTAGAAGGACCTTTGCTGGCCTCTTCTTCTATTTGACTGTCACTATTAACCCTTCAGATTTCAAATTAAGTGCCATTTTATTGGGAGGAATATTTCCCCCAAAGCACCACAAGTACTTCTTTTATTGTAGCCTCAAGTGTAATTAGGTATCTCCCTTTATAGTGCTTGTCACATTTGTTACACTGTTTATATTTGTTTGTGTATTATCAAAGAGCCCAGCTGTTTTCCTCAATAGATTATAATCTGTTCTCAGCATTTTATCCCTAGTATTTAGCTCTGTTTCTGGCACATGATCGGATATCAATAAATATTTGCTAGAAGTATGTACAAAAATTAAGCTCAGCATGTCAACACATCAGTTCACCCCCAAAATGCTTATATTTATGAGTTCTCTAATTTTATTGGTGTTACCATTATCTACTAGACCCCAGGCTCAAATTTTAAGATGTTCTTGGCTTCTCTCTCTCTTTTGCTACCTCTACCTGATTATTTGCTAGTATCATGGATTCTACCCCAGAGTACATTTCCATAAGCCTTCTCATTGCCATTACTGCTCTTTCCTGCTTCAGGCCCTCCCCATCTGTCTCTAGGTGTTGTCAAATCACCCAGTTGGGTTCTGCATCTAATCTTTTCTTGTCCCAATCTTTCTTTAGTCTTCAAACAACACTTCTCATGTCGCTCCTATGATCAAAATGATTTTGGGATTCCTGACTGTCTATTCAATACAGAATAGAGCAGGCAGGTACTCTATGATCTTGACTCAATGAATATCTTCTTAATTATCTCTAAACATTCTCATTTTCACATCCTATATTCCAAGCAAGCTGAAATATTTTGTGTTCCCTGTACATGTTTTATTTTTACCACTTCTAGGACATTATCTGTAATACTTTCCTCCTATTACTTTCTGTCCTTCAAGCATACATTCAACTTTCCTTCTCTAGACTACTTTCTTATATGCAGGGATTCTCTTATTTTTCATTGTATAGACTACAGTGATTACATCAGGGCTTTGGACACAAATGATGTTTAATAGATATATTTAACAAATCACTTCATTTCTTTCTCCTTTCTCTATGTAGCATTAGTTTAGGAAAAGGTACATATTTTGTTATGTATTTTATATCTTCCTTTCAGAGTTTTTCCATGACTGTTTTTGAAAAGACAGCCCCAAAAAGGAGATTTTATGAAGTCTGCCTCCTTTGCCTTTTAAGGGTACTTCATTTGTTTCAAAACTGACAAAATGATAGGCGCAGGATTTTAAAACTATGACCTAGGAACAACAAGTACAAACACTTGTTTAAAATTTGTGCTTTTCGTACATGAAGATAACATGCAATTCATAAACTGATCAAAGACTAGAGAAAGATGAAGTTTATCTAAATTAATAATATACACCATAAACATGAAAATAGTAGCTCTGGAAAACTTTAAGTTGGCTTTCACTGCAACAGTTACCTTTTACCTCAATGAATATTTCAACTATTTCTTGAGGATGTTAACCACGAATGTTCTTAAAACTTTAAGCTAAGACAACTTGTCATGGTATTGATTATATTTATTTCTGTGGTAGTCTACCTAGAAACTGTAATTTTGAATTGCTAACACCACAGATGTTTTTTCTTTTTAAAAAATTTTTAATGTTTATTATTTATTTTTGAGAGAGAGAGAAAAAACAGAGCATGAGGTGGGGGAGGGGCAGAGAGAGAGGGAGACACAGAATCAGAAGCAGGCTCCAGGCTCTGAGCTGTCAGCACAGAGCCTGATGTGGGGCTCAAATCCATGACTGTGAGATCATGACCTGAGCTGAAGTCAGATGCTTAACTGACTGAGTTGCCCAGGTGCCCCTTTTTCTTTTCTGTAAAAACACTAAAATTGAGTTTAAAAAATAAATATTTTTAACAACTATACATATACCTTACCAAGTGCTTTGTACATATTTTCCAGTAAGACTCCATTTTTTTAACATTTTATTTTACTTCATTTTATTTTATTTTGAGAGAGAGAGAGAGAGAGAGAGAGAGAGAGAGCACCAGTGGGAGAGAGGGGCAGAGGGAGGGACGGAGAAAGGGAGAGAGAGAAAGAATCTCAAGAAGGTTCCATGCTCAGCACTGAGCCTGATGTGGGGCTCAATCCCAGGACCCAGGGATCATAACCTAAGCTGAAATTGAATGGGATCCTCAATCAACAGAGCCACCTGGGCACCCCCTACTATATTTACAATACATATATAATATACATATTTAATGTTTATTTACTTAGTTTGAGAGAGAGAGAGAGAGAGAGAGAGTGCACAAGAGAGAGAATCTCAAACGGGCTCCATGTCAGGGCAGAGGATGACTTGGGGCTCGATCTCATAGACTGTGACATCAGGACCTGAACTGAAATCAAAAATGGGACATTCAACCGACTGAGCCATCCAGGCACCCCAAAAGCAGATTTCATTTTCCATTTTAAATAGTCTCTATATGTAAACTATGTAAGGGCTGAGACTTTTTTACTAGGCAGATATTCACCTATTTTTGTTTTTACCTTAAATACCTTTTGTATAATTCATTGCTCCAAGCTGTATGCATACACACACAAACAAGTATGCTTAATATAGTGCTACAGAATAAAAGATTTATAGATTAAAATGAGAATATGAAAGTTTATAGCATAAGGTTTAAATACAATCTTTAAAGAATCTTCCCACATGAAAATCGTGGTGGTAAAGCCACAAACCAACCAATGCATGCAAATCTTTATTTTTAAGTTTTAAGGCTTTTCCAAACAGAATTTAAAGCCCTTGAAGGCTTTTCTGTGGAATAAACTGAATGTGCACGTGTGAAAGCATCTAAAAACAAAAAATTGTAATCCTTGCACCACTTTAAAATTTAAGTCTTTGTGATCATGAAACCAATAGTGAGTGTCATATTTCAAAGTTGAGATACTGTGTGGAAACAGACCACTACCTGTTAAGATGCCTTGGTATATGGCAAGAAGAAAGTTTATTTAGTTAAAAGTGAAATTATAAAAAAGGAACCTAAAGAAACTCTATTGAGTTTATTTTAACATTAACTTAACACCTCATTAATTATTAGGTAAAGGTAATTTATGAGATAAAAAGTGTTATTTCAGACACTGACGTCAGGAATATGTTGAGAAAAAGACTTTATCTTAGTAACAGCTGAGTAGGATTAATGGAATATCCCACTCCCTAATAACATCAGCAGTGACAATTATTACTAATAGTGTTACTTATATATTTGGCAGCATCTTATAGTTTTATATTTTGATTTATAGAACTTATGGAACTTACTTTGTAGCATACAAATTTGCCTTGGGTTTGATAGGTAACTATCATTTTGAACACTTCTTAGTTTACATTTGTTAAATATTGACTGGGAACCATGCACTACGCAAATTATTATACTTGTATTTTTTTTGAGGTTAATTCTTTAATTGTTCCAGCACCCTTATGAAGTAGGTGGTATTATCCTGATTTAAAGAAACCATGATTTATAAAACTAAGCAGTCCAATCAAATAATGTGGCTGGTAATTAGTACAACTTAGTGCAGACCCAGGCCATTCTGCTTGCAGAACCCATGCTTACCTCCATCTCACATCATTATTGATGCCTTACACTGAGATTTCCTGACCTAAGGCTGTTAGAAAGTTAAATCCTAACATTGACACAAAGTACAAAATGTCATGTGTGTATTAAAAATTAAAATTGTGGCTCAGTTAAATCAATTAGCTTGTGCTTAAGTGTTACACCTGAAGATAAAAACCATGGTTTGTCTCAAATTAGAGCCCATGCTGTTTTCACTGTACCAGTCCAACTGGACCTTTAGCAAATATGGATGTGATTTCTCTTGGCTCTCTAATAACATAGCTACATGTGGCTACTTGAAAGATGGCTAATGCTACTGAGGAACTCTGTCTTAAATTTTACTTACTTTTAATTAATGAAAATTCAAATTTAAATGCTACATGTGGTTAATGGCTATACCACATAGCACAACCAGGATTGAACTCAATTATCCTGACATTGTAAGCAATATATAAAGAGAACTTTATGAAAAGAAATAAATGAACTTAGTTACTAAATGAGCTTAACTTTAAATAAATGTATTATTCCTCATTCGTTAATCCTTTAATTCAATATAAACTGGAATTTCTTAGTAAAGTAAACCAGCCATATGCAATGTAGAACTCAAAAACTTTCCTTCTCAATTTTTGCTCTATTTACTTTTTTTTCCTAATTGCTTTATTTCTACTTAACTTTTTTTCAAATTGCTTAAAAATAAACACACATGCATATACACACACATTAAATCATGTTGGAAAAATATTTTGCTGTGCATCTTTGACAGTCTTTCCCTTTATTTCTCTACATCTAGAAAATGTGAGCTCTGTCTCCAACCTTTCTGCAGCAAATCTGTTTTGTATTTTACTGGTCGTGTTGTGACATTCACAGATCAGTAAATCCCAATTTAGAGGACTAGGAGTCGGGGATGAGGCAGTTAAGTCAAAGGGGATTGAATCTAATGTCACAGTTCCTAGTCTGGGCAAACAAACCAAGGCACGAAGCTTTTGGTTTTTCACTCTTCCAGTAACATGGGAAAATTACCCAGAGGCTTCCAAAATTAAATGTTTCCCCAGGCTAAGGTCTGTGATGAAAGCTATTGGAAACTGAGATGCCTTGGTACCAGTCTGAGCCGCCTGCCTGATGGATGATGGTAGCAGATCCTTGTCTCCTTACTACCCTACTAACACTGTGGAGGTCTGTGTAGGACCAGAAGATACATCAAGATATGATTTAATTTTAGAATTAGTCCTAGAATCTGGTAGGATATCAATCTGGACTTCTGAGAAACAGCAAATAAAACAACTTTTGTTTAGCTTGTTGAATTGCTGTAGGGTCTCCTTATGCTACCCCATTTTCCTCTTGCCCCACCCACCTCCAGAATCCAGAGAGTACTCCCAAAGTCACTTGATTAGGAAGAGGTATTGATCTATACTAGCACATATTCATACCTGCTGAACAATTTCTATTATGCACATTTCCCTGATTTTTCTTAGAATCCGGGTACCTTAGTGTAAACTTTGATTAAAATCTGAACTCTTTAGAAAAGGCATCCCTGGGGCACCTGGCTGGCTCAGTTGGAATAGCTTGTGACTCTTGATCTAAGGGTCATGAGTGAGAGCCCCACATTGGGTGTAAAGATTACTTTAATTAATTAATTAATTAATTAATTAAAAAAATAAAATGTAACATCGTGTTTAAAAAAAGGAAAGAAAGAAACAGCGTCTCCCTTGTCTTTGTGATTTAAAAATCAAGCACCATTCTCCTTGTCATAATCGATTCCTCTAGATATTTTTTAAACCTGATTCCAGCTTAAGATTAAGCAAAAATCTCACAATATAACTCGTATATCAGCAGTAAGGAGATGATTTCAAAATCAGTAGCCATATTTCTTGTCACACACTACTCCTGACTCATGTGAACGCTGTTATTGAATTAGGTTGATTAAATGTAAATGTTCCTGGTTTTCTGTTTGCGTTGAAATCCTGATTCTGACTCTTGCAAGCTGTGGTCAAGTCGTTTTAGTCCTCTTAGTCTTGTTTTTTTTATCTGGAAAATGGATGTTACAATGGTACTTACTCTATGGAAGTGCTGTAAGAATCACATAAGATAATTTATGTGCATTACTTAAAATATGGCTTGACATATTAAAAACACTTAACAAATGGCATTAGTGTCCTTCTATTGTGTCCATGTAAATACATGCAGGAAAACTAATGACAACTAATAAGTACACTATTTATATGCAGAGCAATGCACGGTAATGAATATTCAGCTACAACCAAGGGAAAAATTTCAGTTGACTAAAATGACCAAATTTGATATATTCTCATAGTTCTAAGATTAAGTTTTTACCCAAGCTAAAAAAGATTATTTAAGTATTAGTTATAAGGAAAAATATTTTAATTTTTACAAAATATTTATTTATTTTTGAGGGAGAGAGACAGAATGTGAGCGGGGGAGGGGCAGAGAGAGAGGGAGACACAGAATCTGAAGCAGGCTCCAGACTCTGAGCTGTCAGCACAGAGCCCGACATGGAGCTCGAACTCACAAGCTGCGGGATCATGACCTGAGCCGAAGTCGGATGTTCAATCGACTGAGCCACCCAGGTGCCCCTAAGGAAAAATATTATAAAATATCTATGAAGAATTAAACTTGGGGGTACCTGGGTAGCTCAATTGGTTGAGGGCCCAACTCTTGATTTCAGCTCAGGTCATGATCCCACAGTCCTGGGACCAAGCTCCACGATGGGCTCTGCACCGGGCATGGAGCCTGCTTAAGATTCTCTCTCTCTCTTCCTCTGCCCCCTCCCCGACACGTGCACACTCTCTCTTAAAAAAATAAATAAATTAAGCGTGAAGACAGGCTGCTCATCATTGACAACACATTTTTCCCACTATCTGAAGAATAAATAAAAACATTACCCCTACTATTTGAATCAAACATGAATAAAAAAATAATTACAATGGTTTTTCCTAAGGCTTTACCTAGAGCTACCTAATGACAATTTCTCTATTTTCAAGAAAGAAGGATTTCTCAAGGTATAAGCAGAAATGAAGCACCACTTCTTATTAATAAAATCAATTCATCTTCCTGGTTTTTTGTTTGTTTCTTCCTCTTCTTCCTCTTCCTCCTCCTCCTCCTCTTCTTCTTCTTCTTCTTCTTCTTCTTCTTCTTCTTCTTTTTCTTCTTCTTCTTCTTCTTCTTCTTCTTTTAATTTGTATTTGCTCAAGGAAGGCCTCCTAAAGGCCAAACAAGAATTCAGAGTTGAGATGAGATGAAACCCCCATCTCTCCACTACAGGTAAGCAGTAATTAGACCAGGCTTGTAAGTGTAGTTAGGTCTCAATCAACCTTGATGACAAAACGTATTTTGGCATACACTCTAAAACTCGGAGATTATCTCAAAACTGTATCTTTATAAATTTCAGCATACAGTTTTGTAACACCTTCAACCAGTATTGTTTTTTTAGATTTTCACAGGATAATGTACACTTGTGAAACAAGTACACTTGTTTCTATCTTGTGAAAATGTAGTCATGATGTTTCTATGAAATGTAAGATGAACTTGCTCTTATTTTCCAGACTAAAGCAGGAAAAAGGCTTTAAAAAGGCAATGAAAATGGAATTATAATAATGTGTATCTTTCCTCTCTGCATACTAATATACCACACTGTGAACATTTGGTACATACTGAATGTCAGCAACAGAACATAGCAGGTTCCTCAAAACATAGAGCCTAAGATATATAACATCCCACACATTTTGATAAAATTTGACAATACTATTAAAAGCAATAAAATCCACTTTAAAACTGACATAATAACCTATCCAAAATCAAAGTTAAGTTTTCATGGAGTCTAAGTGTTATCTGAGTTAAATGAGCTTTTTCAGAAGTTTAAAGAATGGCAATGCAATTATTTCTGAAAAACCATATAATATATTAATAGGCAACCTTGCAATTCATTTGCAAATATCTGAAAGATGACAAGAGAATCAGTTATTCTCAGTAAGGAATATTTGGTTGCATGCTTTTGTCTTAACTTTCAATGTAAACTTTAATAAATTGTCAAAATGTTACATGTGGGTTTTAGCAAACAAAATCCATCACTATCAGCTGGGCCCTTTTTCTTAGACAACTTAGATTTTTGTTTCAGTTAATAACATGTCCAGCTAAAAACAGACTCCTTTGCAGCTAGAAGTGGCTCTGTGACCCAGGACCAGAGAGTAGGATGTATGAGAAGACCCTGGGGAAGGTGTTCCTTCCAAAACAGAAAGGCGAAATCTTGGCAGGATGAAGGATTTTGCCGTTTGCATTTTCCACTTCTTTCTGCCTGGAACAGGGATATGATGACTGGAGGTGTAAGATCAATCTTGCAATCACGAGGATAAAAGACTATGTGTCTAAGTTGATAAGAACAGGAAAGTAGGAGCCTGATAAATCGACAACATCATGCAGCTGCTTCAATTGTCTAGACCGCCACCCTCGGACAACCTGTTCTATGAGAAAAATGAGCATGCTCACTGACTAGGCCCCCATCGGTTGGGTTCTTTGTAGAATGCAGCCAAATGCAACCTAACAGATCCCACACACCATAAAATTACAAACATTGTAAGCAGTGATGTTTAATTATTTGGCTAACATCAACTATTGAATGAAAAATGACAATGTGTAGAAATGAAAAGGAGAAATAATGATTTCATACTTTCCTTATGTGTGTGTTCTCTTAAGTATTCTGTAACCAGTCTGTTATAAGATACTTCAGCATTTTTGCAAATTTCAGTCATTCCAAAATAATGGTTTTTTTTTTTTTTAATGATTTAAAGCAGGCTATTCCGTCATCAAATGGATAGTAAGATCTTTCTTGGTTTGCTCAATTCTAAAGCAGAGTGATAAAAATGATCAAAGTCCTTAGGTTAAAATGCCCAAATCAGAAGTACTGGACTGTAGAGAAAATGGACTGTTCACTCTCTTTGGTAATTATCTCTTTACACAATATAAACAAACGATATAGTGATAGAACATCTGTTAGGTAAAAGAAGCATTTGAAAATACTTGCTAAGCAAGAAATCATTTCATGTATGAAAATGTAAAAAGTGAGATTGGTTGTAAAAAGAGCAAGGGGTGTTGCTGCATGACGTTGTTGATATTTCAAATTTAAATAAAACCTTTATTCTCTGTATTTATAGGCGCATTTAATTTTGTTATTGGATGTAAATGAAGTTTGCCATGTCTTATGAAAAATTAGAGTAAGGTTTAATTTCTATCATAAAATCTTTTGCAAAAAATACTCTGGAGCATCCTCTGTACCTATTTCCTTATGTGTAAAATAGGAGTATATTTCCTACACCCATAGGGTTGTTAAATGATATATATATTAAGCACATCAAATTTGCCTGGCACAAAGGAAGCAAATATTAATAAAATATTGTTGGGGCGCCTGGGTGGCTCATTCGGCTGAGTGTCCGACTTCGGCTCAGGTCATGATCTCATGCTTGTGGGTTTGACCCTGTGTCGGGCTCTGTGCTGACAGCTCAGAGCCTGGAGCCTGCTTCAGATTCTGTGTCTCCCCCTCTCTTTGCCCCTTCCCCACTCACACTCTGTCTCTCTCTTTCAAAAGTAATTAAACATTAAAAAATAAATAAATACAATATTGTTATTTTCACTGCTAGGGTGGGAGATAGGATGATGTGTTTCCCCAAAATGTGTGCTTTCCTTCTTCAATATTGAGCTTTTACTGGGAAGTGACTCCAGAGCCAGGGACTACATTTCCTAGCTCCTCTTGCAAATCAGTGGACTGTGTGGTTAGTTCTTGCTTGTGGAGTGTGAGTGGGTGGAATATATGACTTCTAGGTCAAGGCATTTACCAAGTATGTATGTTTCCCTACACTTTTTCTGCACATCTGCCCAGTGTATACAGATGAACTCCAAGACCCTATGAGGTGAGGAGGCATAAAGTGGAAGAACCCAGCATCCTTGAGTCACCAAATGGAGGAAAGTCATGTATGTGGGAACAATAAACTCTAGAATGAATCTATCACATGAGTAAGAAAACAAACTTCTATGATGTCAAATGACTAAAATTTGGGAGTTAATTTGTTATTTGTTAGTCAATTGTCACAAGTTTTATGAAAGTAATTTAGTAAAATTCATATTTACCACATAATCTAAAAGTAAAGCTCTAATTTTTACTATGGATTGGTTATGATATACTGATAGTTGTGTATTTTCTAATTAAATCACAAAGATAAATTTTAACATCATTACATTATTTCTTCTATATGTTTTAAAAACATTAACTTCTATGATGTTTCCTTATAAAACCCAATTAATTTTTGTGGGTTTGAAATTTAATTATTAAGGCTGGAGAATGCATTACAGAAGCTATTATAATTCAAGATTTTTTCCTTTTTTGCAAATGAATGGTCATAACAGAAATTTACAATTTAAAAACCAATTAAAAAGAAGGATGTTCTGGTAATTGATGTTCTAGTAATTTTGCTGGTGAGCAAAAATCTGTGAATGTAAGTCAGACCATCTTACACTTCACATTTGCCTGAAATGATACTACGATTTTAGTTATGATGTTATGACCAGAACCAATAGCTATTTCTTTTAAATAAATAATCAGATTTCATTTCAAAGCTTCTATAACTCAATTCTTAAAAGTAAAGTGATGATAGTTTAAAAGTTGTGGCAATACCAAAAATCTTGGTGACCTCACTTTTTTTTTTTTTTTAATTTTTTTTTCAACGTTTATTTATTTTTGAGACAGAGAGAGACAGAGCATGAACGGGGGAGGGTCAAAGAGAGGGAGACACAGAATCTGAAACAGGCTCCAGGCTCTGAGCTGTCAGCACAGAGCCCGATGCAGGGCTCGAACTCACGGACCGCGAGATCATGACCTGAGCTGAAGTCGGCCGCCTAACCGACTGAGCCACCCAGGTACCCCAGACCTCACTTTTTTTTTTAATGAAAGTCAAAAGATATTTATTCTGAGATTTTTTTTTAAGGTTTATTCACTTTTAAGAGACAGAGAGAGACAGAGTAAGTGAGGGAGGGAAAGAGAGAGGGAGACAGAGAATCCAAAGCAGGCTCTAGGCTCTGAGCCCAATGCGGGGCTCGAACTCATGGATGATGAGATCGTGACCTGAGCTGAAGTTGGAGGCTTAACCTACTGAGCCACCCAGACACCCCTATTCTGACATATTTTAAGATAGATATCTTATCTATCTATCTATCTATCTATCTATCTATCTATCGTCTATTATCTATCTATCTATTCATATAAATACATTCACAGGTAAAGTGTTTGGTTTTCCAATTGACCCAAACTCAGAGTATGAATGTGGAGCTGCTATAGCTTATTTGTTCAACTAAATGTTCTTTATATGAGCTCCAGACTTGTATATGACATTAGCAGTATGTCTGTGTTATGCATTTATGTTTGTATATGCATGATTATGATTGTGCATTTGCATATGGAAAAGGATAGATGACAACTCTTATTCAACATGTTTGGGTGGTCCACATCCTTGGAGATAATTGTTATAGAGAAGTAAAGAATTACAGGTCTCTGCCTGCAAGTATCTTAAAGCATTAATTTTTTTTTTTTGGTAATAATAATTAATGCTCTTTTTAAGGGTATAATGATATGTTTGGTTTTGGCCTTAACAATTCTTTTACTATAGAGTTTCATTGTCCTGTTATGTTGAAAACAGTCAATGGTTAAATTATGTTTACTCAGGGAAAGAGTTATACAACCTGTCCAGTTGCTATGTGAACTACATCTTATTAGTTCACTGAATTGATCCAGGCAAGAAAAAGGACAGAAACTTTGTAAGTGACTAAGGCAATATATACTTAGTAAATAAAATTTTGGGAAAACACTAAATAGTATTAAAAATGTTGGCCATAATTCTTTCGCCAAACAAACTCTGGAAATATTTTGAGATGTTTCCCCTTTACCACACATAATTTTTACTGTGGTAATGGTATTTGAATAATTTATACATTTTTTATATCATTGTTTTCCAAATAACATTTCATCAGACTTGCTTCATTAAAATTATGCCTCAAAAAGAAACACACACAAGCATATAGAATTACATAGTCTTTAAATATCACTTGGCCACCTTGCGTGTTAATGCGTTTAAAACAATCTGTGATAAAGTGCATTTATATTCCTTCTCCAACTGGTCTTTATAACATATTTTCTCTCAAAAATTACCCCATCCTCTGTTCAGAACCCATTTCACTCCATCACCACGTATACTGCCGTATGTGGGCAGATTTACACAAGGTTTACTCATGGGTATGTGTCAGACTAACTTGTAATGCAAACATACTTTTAAAGAATTAATTATCTGTGGTTGTTATGCCACATCTCTATTCCTGTTTGTTCACATATCCCTCTCTAGGATTGTTCTTTCTTCTTTGGCTCCAACTTTCATTTATTTACTCAATTGGAGAATATTTATGGGGTGCTTTTACCTGCCAGGCAATGTGCTATACACGAGCTATGATAGATAGGCCACACTTTTTGACACTAAGTTACAATATAATGTGATGTGTCAATTGGCACAAATAGAAGTATTATGGCAGAAATAGTAGAAGCAGTCAGTCTCATCTCAGGTCCTCAAGAATAGCTTTCTTGAGAGCACGGCTTTAGCAACTGGAATATTGCCGGCCCAGGATATGACTAATGGCCAGAAAAGGAAGATTTAGTTGCTATGAAGAATTTTCTCAAACATAAATTTGGTAACTCAGGTAGCTTCAGGAATGAGACATTATTCAACTGGGATAATGTGAGGTGTTGAGGACAAGGTAATCAAGTTCCATTCAAAGATTAAGGCAGGAAGGAGCTGGGTAATCTCATTTAGTTACAAATACTATAGCTTAAACTGGTAGGTCATCCAATGCATAGTACTTAATGAGCATAGCGAGCTCTCACAAACATGTGTTCATTGATATCAGTTGGCTTAGCCTAATCGGTGGGGTAGTGAAATAGGGAATTTGAAACGAAATACTGGACATTAGGAGAACTTTCTATATATGGGAGAAACATGGACAGGAAGTATGGAGACGTGATCTGGGCTTGGAAAAGGACTATAGCCCTCGGCTTTGAATTCAGCAGCCTTCACTTCCAGAGACAAAATCCTTGGAGTCTAGAAAAATTAACACCCAATAGAATCTTAAGAGAGGAACCCCAGGCTCAATCTTGTCTAATAGCCTGGGTCAACATGAAATGCAGGACTGTTTCTGTTATTGGGGAGGGCACACATTTTAGGCACCAGCTATACTGAATCCTTGACATAGTTTGGGATATTCTTTCCTCTTGAAATAAAGTATGCTCGTAGACACACTAAGCTGTTTTTTTCTCAGTCTGTAATCCTTCAAAATAGAAACTACCAAGTTTTAGTAATATTTTCAGTAGAATACTTTTCAATGATTAACTCTTTAAGAGTAAAGAGGGGAAACAACCAGAAAAGACTTACTGGGGACACACAGTCTGACAAAGACTTCCAGTTTTATTGAAATCGAAGTGTGGGCTAGGTCCTATTCCAAGCTGTCCTGTAGAAGCTGGGATCTTTGGAAGGCAGCTCGTGGAGTCTCTGGGAAGTGGCAGGGGAAGAACAGGACTCTATGCTCTACTAGTTACACTCATTTGTGAGCTCTGACAGTAGGTGTTGTCTTTGTGGATTCATGACATACAAGCTTAGGAACTGAGTAAACTTTTGAGATCAATTCTCTCCCTAACTTCCATGATGATAAACAATTTCTGCTGATGGCCTTCAAAAAAGAATCTGAGAAGGACACAAGAAATTCCCACAGACTATCTCAGGAATTCATTTCCTGACTCAACAATCCCAGTCTATTAAGCAATAGGCAGAAGCTCATGAACAGTGTCTATGACTCCTGTGAGCAGTCATATGCATGAACTTCCTCTGACCACAAAATTTCCCTGACACTGCAATCCTCTTAGAGTTCTTTATTTATTATGAAGTTTCTCAAAACTAATTGTCTAATTTATATTTAATATAAAACATTTTGAAAATTCAGATTAAGTGTAGAGAGGGAGGAAATATCCATCTGTAATTATACCGACTTTTTTCAATTTAACATGTGAAGGATCTAAGTGTTTTGAGAGTCTGTATCCTTAAAAGGGCAGAAAACCTGAGACCCCTGCATTTTTTTGTTTTGGAGGATTCTTCCTTTACCTACAAAATTATTCAGAGAAGAGAAATGAAATTGTGACTGACCTGAGGAGCAAGTGGATTTTCTACGCCTGATCCTTCAAAGGCCAGTATAATTTCTGCCCAAACCTATATAATGTTTAGAAAAAGGCTATTTCGAAAATTATGGCTGATTCATACAATGGAACATCATGCTTGCACTATGAAAAAGAAACAAAAAAGATTCTTTATTCATTAATATGAAACAATATTTGAGACATATTAATTGAAAACAAAATTACATGGTTATGATGTTCTCATATTTGTGTGATGTTCTCATATTTGTGTTAAAAGGGAGATAGGCACATCTTTAGATAGATAATGTATATGCCTGTCTATCTAGAGAATTTTTCCCGTAGAATATGAAAAAATACCCCCTCATAACTGATAACAGTAGCCTCTTATGAGTGTGTTGGGAAACAGGAAGGTTGGAGAGACTGGAAGCTGCAGAAGGTGGGTATTAGGTTGCTGGTGGGGGAGGAAGACTTAATTCTCATTTAATTGCCTTTCTTCTGTTGGATATTTTTACTATATAAATGTATTATAATTTTTATTAAAAATAGTGTAAAATATTACTCCGTAGGCCTTATGGAATGGTATAGATTTTAATCTAAAACTTACTTCTTTAGCATATGCTTGTATGAGATATCCAAATCATTTCTTAACATTGCACCTGCAAGTTAAGACTGTTGTTTGCCCATTTCCAATATACTACATATTTATAGATATCTATAAATATGGATCTATGGGGGATTACAATGCAATCTTAAGGTATAATAGTAAATTCTATCTATTCTTTCAGGGGAGGAGTTTCTATAATCTTAAAAATTATTATTTAGGAGTTCAAACTTTGATAGAATTTTATACAATATATTCATCCTCTGTTTACTTTTCATTTCGTATTGTCTTGGGCATTTAGATAAACTTCACTTCATCCCTCACTTGTACTGCTAAACAGAGGCCTCCTCAGAATACCATCCATTGCCCAACCTGACAAAAAAATTGTAAGATAAAATTTTATTCCTTTTGAAAAAGTAGTATGTACTGGATGTGAATAGCTTCCCTATAGCAACTGATGACATTCACTTCGTGAATCAAGAGAGATGTAGAATACATTCATTTGTTTATTTTTAATCCTCTAAGACAAATATAGTATTTTAAGACTTCCTCATTAGTTATACAGATAATTGCAATTTAATATTCTAATTCTCAAATAATTCTTGATGATAGCCCGGGAAAGTAAGGCATTCATAAAATCTTAGGAGATGAGCCATTTTCTGGATTTATATATTTAAGAATATATTTCTCTTCTATTATTTAAAGTCTTCTTATTTTAAAGTCTGCAAAAAGGAGATAGATCTTAACTAAGGAAATTTTATTTCATTGTGGAAGATATGTTGGAGTGTCAAGAAACAACATATTTCATTGGAAACATTACCTAAGACTTGACAGAACAAATATATGACCTGGCACTGAGTAAGCAGCTGAGAGGGAAGTACAGGGGATTTGACTGAAATTGTCTATCTTTCCACTAAGAATTTTTTCCTTAGTGTTCTTTTTTTTTTTTTTTTTTTTTTTTGAGAGCATGAGCAGGGAAGAGGCAGAGAGAGAGAGAGAGAGAGAGAGAGAGAGAGAGAATCCCAAGCAGGTTCCACAGTCAGTGCAAAGGATGATGCAGGGCTTGGACCCACGAACCGTGAGATCATGACCTGAGCCGAGATTAAGAGTCTGTTGCTTAACCCACTGAGCCACCCAGGCGCCCCCTCCTTAGTTTTTTGACTCTAGACATTTTAAATCTTATTTTTGATTGCCTAAGGATACACATCTTTCATAAATCTTTAGTCTATGCCAAGCTGCCTCAACTTGGTCTAAAAACAAATTTGCATTATAGTAAGGCTATTGAAAACTACACACATAGCCAATTTATAATCATGCAGACCAAATATACTTTCCATAGCAGCTCCACTTCTAAGGTAGTTCTGTCAGTCTTTGAAAAATCAGATCCACTCCTTAGCACCTTTTATTAGTTTTGAAAATATTCCAAAAGAATTGTGATCTGATTGTCCACAGAGGCCTCAAGCTAAAAATGTCCAAAATTAAATTCCATATTTTCCTCCAATGACTGTCCCACCAACTCTTTTCCTTGTGTGTTTCTAATCTCAGCAAAGCCTTTACCATTCTCTTCCTTTAATAATTCCATCTCCTCATCTCATTCTGTCATACTGACCTAAACATCTCTTAGATCTAATCTTTTCTTTTCTCTTATTAACCTCAGCCTAGTTAAAGTTACAATAATATTGCCTGAATAATATAGCAGGTTAATAATTAATCTCCCTTTGTCTTTAGACTTTTCACTTAAAGTCCATTCCCACAAATTCTTTTAAGACATAGATATGACTATGTTACTTCCTTCAAATGCTTTCTTTTTTACGAAGAGTTCAAGGCTCTTTACCAGCTGACATGTGCCCAGTTTTCCATGATCAAGTTTTAGTCTGTTATCCATATGTATTCTGAATTCTCAGGCATAGTACACTCATGACCACTGCTTTCCTGAATGAGACAGTTTCTCTTTTGACTTCATGGAATTGAAAGTGTAGTTGGGAAACAAGAGTCTTAGAAAAGAACTTCTGCAAATATCCCCAGGAAAAGACACAGGAGTAAATAATTTTTTAAAAAGTACATATGGGAAAAACTGGGCTTACTCTCTAAAGAAAATAAAGTATAAATATAAGAAAATGTTTTTCCCTTATAGATGGATATTAAACAAAAGACTACCAATAAATAAACCCTGGCCTTGCTAGAATGCACTTTGTGTGTGTGTGTGTGTGTGTGTGTGTGTGTGTGTGGAAATAAGGAAAAGATATTAAAGAATAATATGGCTCTACTCTTGCTATTTTCCTGACCTTGAAGAGGAAAGAAGGTCCAATAAGTAATTTGCATAAAAGTGTGAAGTGATGCCCTCAGAAGGAAGTAATGCAATGGTAATTGAAGCAGATGAAGAAATCCACCTTTCCAATGTCGCTTAAATTCAAGGCAAACCACACTCATTGCCTAGGGCTCCCTGAGGTAGCAGAGCTTTCCCTTTGAGCATGAGATTCTACTTTCAAGAAACCTTAAAAAAAACAATAGAAATTAGAGCTGGCAAAATTTAGGCACAATTCTTCTCTCTCACCACCAGACCACTGGAAATCCCTTAGACATTCCAGCAATGTTACTTTCTGTGGTTGACACTGAAATTAGGACTTGGCTTTTGCTTATCTAAAGGTTCAGTTGGCTCCTTCATTTTACTGCTAAAGCTCAATTTTGCTGAGCAATTCCTTCCCCAGTCTGCTTTCATGAAGTATCTCCTTCCTCCACATAGACCAGATACCCTCCAAATCACCAGGAGTGTAGAAAAAGGCAGGATAATATCTCTTCATCTAAACATAATCTTTACTTTACTTTTCTGACTTAGGACAAAGATAAGGCCTTGGAGATGGGGTATTTGCTTTTCTCCTCCTCCTAAGGAAGGGTCATTCTGGGCAGTTAGTTGGTTCCTGTCTCTTCATTACATGGTCAAATCCTTTCCCTTCAAGATCCCAGACTATATAACTCAGATATGGGAAAATGCACTGTAGAAGAATATATCTAGGTACTTGTGCTAAAGTTTCCTGAAAAAAAAATGAGTGAAGATTAGTCAAGAGAAGTTTTGGAAAAAGAAACACCAGAAGAGATTGCTGTTAACGTTATTATGGGGGAACAGGTAAATTAGGAAGTATGGGAGAGGTTCCTAGGAGTGGACTCTCTTGTGAGGCACTCAACTCTGCTTTCACTTTGGAAACTGAAAATATGCCATTTGCCATAAAGCTTTAGTTTTTCTTCTTCTGTTTAGTTATCATCTTAAGTTGCAGCAACAATTTAAATTGCAGCAACACTTCAGTTAAGAAAACCACTTATAGCTGCATATATAGCATGGGAGTCTTGGGAAGGCTAAAGAAAGAGATTAGGTGGTAAAAAGGTTTATCCTCCTGAGCAAAAGCAGGATCCTATGCAGACAGTGGCCATCATATCAGGAAGACTGTGACTTTTGTCCTTTTCATTTTGATCCTTAAGCTAGATACGCTTTTCTCTGAAGAACAGGGCATGATGCATCCTGTTTGTCTCATGGATAAAAAGATATGCAAGTTAGGGGCGACTGGGTGGCTCAGTCGGCTGAGTGTCCGACTTCAGCTCAGGTCATGATCTCACCGTCTGTGAGTTCAGGCCCCATGTTGGGCTCTGTGCTGACAGCTCAGAGCCTGGAGCCTGTTTCGCATTCTATGTCTCCCTCTCTCTCTGCCCCTCCCCCCACTTACGCTCTGTCTCTCTGTCTCTGAAAAATGAATAAACCTTAGGGTAAAAAAAGGATATGCAAGTTAGAAGGTCTAATGGTGAATTTTAGAAAACAAGACTGTGGTTAATCCTCAGCTGAGATATTGACTTGAATGAACATAAAAACACAAGAAAAACAGGGTCTTTCTTCACAATTGAGAGAGAGCTAATAATAAAACACACAATGACAGAATTTACAGCCAGAAAAAAATGGAGAAATTGTTCAGTCCTCATTCCTTGTTTTGAACCTGAGGTTTAAAGAAGTTAAAATCCTGTCCCCAAATCCTCCAATGTATGACAGGGACTAGGGCTGTGGTGAAGCCTAGAAACCAAGACTCCTGTCTATAATTTGTGTCCCTTAACACACCATCCTGTGCCTATTCTCAAATGGCCCCTATGAGCTGTGGTGAAAACCAATCCGTGCCTCAAATCAGCAGAGTCAAAGAGTGATCAGCTTTCTAGCCAACTGCGCCTGATGAGCTGTATGACCTGGATTTCTCCTGCAATGTCTCAATTTTTTCTTGCCCAGTTATTTTTATGACCTATTTAATAAGTCATAAAATTATATACTAAATTAAAAAGACGATAACTTGTAAGACTATATTATGAGGATAATGTCATCAGTAAGAAATCCTAAGTAGACTATTACTTTTTTAATTGCACAGATATCTATAAGTTCTGCTTGGGGGAGCTGGTTTGGCCAGGATACAAAGAAATTAGCCATATAACAATTTATCTCTTTGGCAAACCCACTTTCTTAGTTCTTTAAGATGACTCTTACTTCAGAAATGAACACATGTTCATAGCCAGTGCACAAACCTAACGGTCATTGCAATAATATTGCAAAACACTGTCTGACCTGCCCAATACATATTTTTAGGCAGTTCTATAAATGGCTCCTTCCCACGGGATACATAGTTTTATTCCTTTTTTGTGAATGAATGTGTTCCCCACTCCCGCACCCTTCATTTACAGGAAGAGGAAGAAACATTGGAATTACTAAGTGGAGCATGACTTTTTTTCCAGACAACAGGCCCAACCAGGAGAATTAGAACGTCACTTGGCAACCAGATCCTTTTTCTATCCTCAGAGACGATGACACTTCAGGAAAGAGCTTACCTCCACACACTTCCTGAAGCCTCATAAGGTCAAGAGCATTTGCTGAGAAACGTTTATTTTCCTCTGCCCAATTTAAAGGCATCTCAGTCTTTTTCAGAGAGGTTTGAACTCTACAAAATAATTCAGTAAAAAGACTTAGGATTTAAAATTTGCCATATTAAAACTACTAAAATCAATTTATTGGAATTGGCTCCAATCTAAAATAATTGTTTTTAAAATATAGCTCTTGTACTTGTGTGTGTGTGTGTTTTTAAAAGTCACCATCTTTTAAATCCTTTTACTATTGTTTTATCTTAATTATATTGAGGTTAATCAAAGACAGGGTTTTTTGCTTTTTTTTTTTTTAGCTTAACTGGCAAAAATGGAGAAGAAAAGCACAAAGTTTTAAACATAATCAATATTCAAAGTAAATTTATAGAGAAAATGTTAGATTCATCCTGTATGTAAACGGTTATTAAGTTCGTTTAGAAATCCACCAGGAAACTCTGTTCCTTAATCTGACTTGATGCTACCATTAGGATCTCTCTTAGTCATGCTGCCTGCCTAGTTCCTTTTTCATCATAAAAGCCAAATCCTCACTAAAACCTCTTGCTAGCAGAAGAACGTCACTGTGGAGCAGAAAAGGGAAATATGCATCCCAAAGATATTAGAATCTACTTGGAAAGACAAATATAGAAAGCAAATTAGTGGTTGATAAATATTGAGAGGTCTTTAATGACTGAAGTCTCATGTACTTAAATGTTATAAAACAGAGGCAAGCTGCCAGAAAGCCAATTGCTGGAAGGATTTGCTGAGCTCTTATGATATGATGTCACGAAAGCCTTTGGAAACATTAAAACACAAAAGTCACCACCCCACTTTCTTCTGAGAGAGATTCTAAATGCCACTGAAAGTTCAAGGTACTGAAATGCCCTGATCTCGTAAAGATCTTCACTCCTAGAATAAGGATCCACGGTGTTTTAAATGTTACCTGGTTAGTTGACAAAAATAATCCTTAAGTCTCAGAATGCTCTTGATCTTAAACTTATTTCTTAAATTTTGTCCAGTTACAGAAAATGTTATGGTAAAACTGCATGGAAACTGATTACATCCTGACAAATGGTAACAGGTGAGCTTAATGACTGAAGCTTTGATAAAATTTAATTCACCCTTACTACTTTTTCTTTTGTTATTTTCTTATATTTGACACACCTTATGGGATTTATGGGCAGTTTTCCATTTTAAAGCAAAAATTAAACAGGAATTTCGGTTACTTTTTGGAAATAATGTTTCTGCAAAAGGAAATTTTTATTTCTTTCGACAAAATAGGATTTTGATAGTTTAAAATAATATGGATCTGTGGTTATTGAATGGTGCTGTTTTGCTGGTGCTTCTAGAGATAGTCTTACAACATGTGGAATCAGAAATGAAAGTTTGGATGACCTTACTTGAGCTGCTAAATTCAAGTAATAGAGTTTTGTTGATTTAGCATCTCTTAACTTGACATCAATCAAAACATATAATTTGGGGGCTCCTGGGTGGCTCAGTCGGTTAAGCGTCCGACTTCGGCTCAGGTCATGATCTCGCGGTCCGTGGGTTCGAGCCCCGCATCGGGCTCTGTGCTGACAGCTCAGAGCCTGGAGCCTGTTTCAGATTCTGTGTCTCCCTCTTTCTCTGACCGTCCCCTGTTCATGCTCTCTCTCTGTCTCAAAAATAAATAAATGTTAAAAAATTAAAAAAAAAAACCCATATAATTTGTCTTTATTTACTAAAAATATTTTTAATGTTTATTTTTGAGAGAGAGAGAGAGGGAGGAGTAGAGAGAGTGGGACAGAGGACCTGAAGTGGGCTCTGTGCTAACAACAGAGCCTGATGCAGGCTTGAACTCATGAGCTGTGAGATCATGACCTGAGCCAAAGTCAGATGCTTAACCAACTAGCCATCCAGGCACCCCTATATAATTTGTCTTTAAATTCAGGTCATGTTGCTACTAATCATTATTTGCTTCATAAAGGGGCTTTCTTGGCTAATGCAGCCTTTGATTTACAGGATAAGAGATACATTTTGTCATTGAAATGGACTGCCCAGTTTCTACCCATTATCTCAATAGGAAGGTATTCCTGTATTGCACATCTAACATATTTGTAATCTTGAAGAGATTATTTAGAAATTCTTCTTGGTGTTTCTGATTTTTATTTTTTCCTTATTCTCTCTATAATAGTCTATATGCTCTCAAACCACAAGTTAGGAAAACTTAAGGAAATTAAAAATAAAAATCATATATTTCATCTTGGATAAGAAGCTGGGTGCAGAAAGAATCTATGGTAGGTTAATAATAAACTTTTACATGATCTGTGTATGATTTCATGTAAAGCAAAATTTTGTTACTGTCACAATTTTTACCATAAAAACTTTAGAATTTTTACAATTTTTAACATCATTTTTTATTTCCAGATGTTGTGACAGGTGCTTTCTTGAAAGAAAAGCATAAAGATTCAACATTAATTTATTAAAATTAGCCTTCATGATCATTAGTAAAAAAAAGACAAATAATGACTACTATCTCAAAAATACATAGTGGTAGCTGGGTTTAGAGTAAGGTAATCATAGGGGAGTTTTAGGTTAATTTGGTATATCAATATTGTTCTTGACAGAATACATTTATTCATTCTTTTAAAAAATATGTATGAAGGGTTTATTTTGCATCACACTAGGAATAGAAAACTATGGTCCTCTCTCTCAAATATGGCATGGCCCAATGAATACAGTGATTGAGTTCTTGTAAGAAGAGTCTAACCTGAATTTGGGGTGGTAGAGGATAGAGGAGGGGAATTTTCCTGGAGGGAGTTTAATTGATGAACAGGAATTGGTCAAATAAAGGTGGGTAGGCTTTTGAGGCAAGAAATAGAGTCAGTAAAGATGACTCTAGTCAGAGAGGCTTAAGACAGATGGTATCTAGGGTACTCCACTAATGTTGCTAAAGCATAAAATAGGACATCAAAAGTGGCAATGGATGATTAGAGGCATGGGGTGAAGCCAGATTACAGAGGACTTTCTATGTCATGATTGAGGTCATTGCTTTCTTATAAGCAATGGAGAAATGTAGAAGGGCGATAAGCAGGTGTAGACACATAGAAATTGAATTTCAAGGGGTTAGCTTGGAGCCAATTGAGAGGCTGCTAAAGTAATCAATTTTAAAGATAATGCACTGATAGCAGAAAAGAAAATAACTAGATATATTTGAACAATATTTTAGTGGTAAAATCAGCAGGATATTTATTAAATGTGAAAACATAAGGGTGAAGGAATAATTAAGAATAAGTATTTATGGTGCAGGTGATTAGGTAGATGGTGAAGTCAGTCACCTGTATTAAATAATCCTAGAGAAGTAAGTGTAGAGATAAAGAGGACAGGCTGATGGTGAGACATTTTGATTTTAGAGAGGGTTTTTGGCCATTCAGGTGGTACCTGGCAGACACTGGTATATACACAGTCAAAGCTCGAATATTTTTTTTTTTTTAACATTTTTTATTTATATTTGGGACAGAGAGAGACAGAGCATGAACGGGGGAGGGACAGAGAGAGAGGGAGACACAGAATCGGAAACAGGCTCCAGGCTCCAGCCATCAGCCCAGAGCCTGACGCGGGGCTCGAACTCACGGACCGGGAGATCGTGACCTGGCTGAAGTCGGACGCTTTAACCGACTGCGCCACCCAGGCGCCCCAAAGCTCGAATATTTTTAACCAGAAATATGAATTCAGAAATAATATAACTAGAAGTTAAAATAATAACTGAGGTCTCCTCGCGAAAGAGTATAGAATAAGACCAGTGCCCCAACGGCATAGTTTTTGCAAAGGTTTAAGTGATCAGAGAAGGAAAAGTTCAATAAGGAGACAGAATAGAATTGGCTGTAGGTGTTAGAAAGTTTAAATTGGAGAATAAAGTACCAATCAAGCCTAGCATATTAAGTAGAAAGTTTTATGTGTTCTATTTTTCTAGAAAGATAGATAGAACAGTTATTAATTTTGTTTGCAATAGAAAAGTCCAGAGCAGTAGAAATCACATTTGCCTATAAATACAGTGAATAAAGAAGTCATTAGTATCTTAGTGAGATCTTGTCCAGGGTTGTGATGGGGAAGAATCCTTATCACTATGCATTAGGAATGATTGCATGGATGACCAGGTGGAGACAGAAATATAAACTAATCTTCTGAGAAGGTCAGATGAGAAAAGACTGAGAAAGATTAGAAATATTTCTTAGGCGGAAATATTGCATTAAAGGGACATATGTATCTTAGGTAAGATAATCCTTACCTAACAGAGCAAGGTTTTACAAGAATCATTAGGGCACAGACTTTTTGGCTTAAAATAGGTGGGAAGCCACTGAATTTTTAAGTCCTGGAGAAAAGAAATGAGCTTGGGTTTGTATACAGACATATTTGTAGATTTGGAGCCTGGAAGTAGAGAGATCATATAGGAAGGCTTCAATAGTATCAGTGCAACTGGAGATAAGGTCTTCTGCTGAGAAAGAAGATGGTAGGAGTTGATCAGGGGATTTAAGAAGAGAGTTTGGGATCTGGCATAATTGTTGATGGAAATGGACGAAGGAATTTACCAAGGAGAATCACACGTGAACTATTGGTGCAGAGGAGCAGCTGAGATTTAGAACTCTGAGCTAGAGATGATCACAGCTTGGCTTGGTCATTTTCTGCTCAAGTGTTCTGTGCCTAGGGAACAGGAGCACAGAGGCATATTTTAGCATTATGCAAGCTTTTGTTTTTGAGTGAAGGCAGCAGAGGAAGATGAATGTAAGAAATTGAAGGTGATCTAAGAGTCATTTAGATAATCAGGTATAGAGTTCTATATAAGTAAAGAAGTCAGAGATTTCAGGAAAGACCTGATAGCTTAAAAGAAAACAGAAAGAAATAAGAAAGTAGGAGAATCAAAATTGATAAGGATAGATGGAAATAGAGAAGGAGGGGATCTAGAAAGATAGGAAGTTGCGGTCAGGGATTAGAACTAAAGGAAAATTATTGAACATACTATGACCAATATGTAATTCGGCCAAGACTGTTTTACAATCTAGCAATGACAATGATCTTTATGTCCCTAGGATGCTTTGTTCACATTAGGTTACTTCTCACTTAATTTCTGTTCTACCTAAAAAAAGAAGAAGAAGGGAAGGGGGAAGAAGAAGAGGAAGAAGAAGAAGAAGAAGAAGAAGAAGAAGAAGAAGAAGAAGAGAAGGAGGAGGAGAGGGAGGAGGAGGAGGAGGAGGAGGGGGGGGAAGGAAGAGAAGAAAAAGTAGTATTACCTTACGAATAAGAAGACTGAAGTAGGGTATACTGTTAAGAGGCTTATCAAAGCTACTAGAGAATTAATGAAGAGGGAAAAATATGTCAGCATGTTTTTTTTGGGAAATAGGGTTAAAAATGCCACTCAAACACTTAGATAAAGTTTTAACAATTTTTTCTTCTTTAAGAGATACAGGTTTTTTCACCTAACATCGCTGTAAAACTTCATGCCTAACTAAGGAGATTTGAAAGAGTAGCACAGACAAACATGGGCATGTTTAACCTGGTGAGACATTTGGAAGAAATACCAGCACTAGCCCAGTGTTAGGAAGGAGGAGAGGGAGGGAGGGAGAGAGAGAGAGAGAGAGAGAGAGAGAGAGAGGGAAAGAAATAAGAAAGGCAACTTAAATTTATAATGAAATCTATAAAAATATAACAAAACAGTTGAGGTACACTGAGAGCTTTCTTTTATATTACAGACTGAAATACCCTAGAATCCTCTGCTTCTATCTTAGTATTTTACAAATCCTCCTCTGCCTCTCTTCTCCCTCTCTCTCCAAACTTAAAACAAAAATACAAACAACTCTCCCCAAAACTCAGACTCCAGTGGGTAGTACCTTCTTCTCCCTTCTCAGCCTACCTTCCATTCTCTTCTCTACTGACACGTCTCTGATGTCCTCATCACTAAGATTCATCCTACTGGATTTCAGAGAAGTGAAGGGGGAGAGTGGGGGGGCTGAAAATCTATAAATAAATGAAATGTATTTTTCCTGTTGCCTACACTGCTGCTAAGATATTACTAGGAACAGCACTATGATATCCAAGGGTTATTCTATGTCTGCAGATTTACCTAGGGAATAAAATAGCAAATGAAGAGAAGTGTTATTAAAACGCTTAACTGTCACACTGTCTTTCTCTTTCATGTCTGTGCTATCTTGTAACAGTGAAAGCATGGGCTCTGGAGTCAGGCTGCTTGGGTTTAAATCCTGGCTCTTCTCCTTACAAGCGATGTGCCTCTAAGCACATTATTTAGCCTCTTTATACCTGCATTTCCTCATCTATAACATGAGGGTGGTGATAATAGCACTGAACTCACAGAGCTTTTGTGGAGATTAAAGGAGATAATGTTAATAACATACAGTGAGTCCTCATTTATTGTGACAACTAATATAGGAAGAAGAAGAAAAAGGAGGTCAGAGAGAAGAGAATTTAAATGTGTGTCAGTTTACTCTAGAAATAGTCTGTGAAATAGAAAGCTATTAGAATTTTCCACTACATTGAAGCACTCAAAGCTAAGAGATCAGCAAACCTTCAAGGGTTTTTGATGACAAGTTCTCTGGAAATAAGACGGTTGTTAGCAGTCCTGGGTAAGATTTAATTACACAATTGAAGTCAGGGTGAAGTGAATTTTAAAGATGATTTCAATTAATAGGTGGCTCTTAATAGTTGCATACAGTATTAAAGTTAGAATAAGTTAGAAACTGATATGAAAAATATAAAAAGATTATTGAGAAAGATATTAACAGGAATCTTAACCATACACTATATTATAAATCTTATTTTATAAAGACTATTTGATTCAGTAAATGTCACTTATGCTTGGTTTGATAGACTTTTCATTAAAAAACAAAAGTAGAAAATGTATGGTCATATAGTGCAGGTCAGGTCTGGTCCATGCTTTATATTTCAGATTAGGTGACTGGTGTTCCTACTGGCATAGCTATTTTACATTTTTAAGTAGTAAATAAAATTCTTAAAATTTGAATCTCTAACCTAAAGCTGTTAAAACAGCAATAAATTGAACTTACATGACCAAATCTTCTTACAGCTCTATAACAAGTAACAAACAAGAATCTCTACTTCTCTGAATTAATGTATTGATACTCCAGGCCACTCATTACTTACTGTATATTGTCTTATATTATTAGTTAATCTTCTTGGGTTTATTACTTGATTCTTCAGCTGATACATAAGTCTCTTGAAAGCAGTATTATTTGGTCCCTGTGTGTGACCTAAAATGCTACCTTACACCTCAGGCAGGTTTGAAAACAAATAAACGAAACTTTTACCTACAACTTTTATTTGTTTGCTTATTTACTCTCTGACGCTAGGAACTTTATCTCCATGAGCTCAGCGTGTAGTCCTGACATACTGCATACAAAAAATAAACACATGAGGGATGTAGAAATAAATAACTCTTAAAAGGCTGTAGGGTGGCTCAGTCGGTTAAGCTTCTGACTTCAGCTCAGTCATGATCTCACAGTTTGTGAGTTCAAGCCCGGCATCAGGCTCTGTGCTGATAGCTCAGAGCCTGGAGCCTGCTTCCGATTCTGTGCCTCCCTCTCTCTCTGTTTCACCGCTGCTCATGTTCTGTGTCTGTCTCTCTCAAAAATAAATATTAAATTTTTTTTAAAGTCTGTAAACAGAATAGCCTTGGGCAAAATCGTAAAATGCATAAAATTGGTCTTTGATGTTTCCAGCCTCCATTTTTCATACTGTCTCCCATTTCAGAGACATCTCACCAAAAAAGTGGCGAATGTCCAGTATTTACTCTTGGCCACTAGGCTTTCCCATGTTAAAAAAGGAAAGAGGAAAATCCTAGAGACAGGGCCCCAGCATCCTTGCTTGATCCAGGCAGTGTAGACACTTGCAAAAGAGGAAACCTGTGTATTTTCTCTTTGGGAGTGTGTTTCACTGAGTGGAGGTTGCTCTGGATTTTGATATCCAGAGGGGGTAAAAGGAAGGTCTCATTTTGTTTTGATTAAGCAGATAGAATGCCACAGAGTTCTAGGCCTTCCAAGATCTACTAGTTCTGCTGCTTGAACTTCATAAGGATGTATGGTTGATGTTGCAGCCAGAATAACCTTTTGAAGACATTGTATTTTTTACTTAATTAATATTTTCCTGACATCTGTGAAGATTGAGCATGTTTAATGTTTATCAGCTACTTGGATTTGCTCTTCCATGAACTGTCTACTCAAATCTTTTTCATTTGTGTCTTTCACGTTGTTAAGTTTTTTGTAAACGTTTTGCAAAATTTCTTTATGCATTATAGCTATTTAGACTTGCATGTGGCATCTGCATTGCAATTTTTTCTAAGGTGGTGTTTTTCTATCATCCAATATCAATATATATTACTGAAGAAAAATATTATTTGTTTATTTACTTAAAAAAAATTTTTTTTTATTTTTTTTTTTTAAATTTTTTTTTTCAACGTTTATTTATTTTTGGGACAGAGAGAGAGACAGAGCATGAACAGGGGAGGGGCAGAGAGAGAGGGAGACACAGAATCGGAAACAGGCTCCAGGCTCTGAGCCATCAGCCCAGAGCCCGACGCGGGGCTCGAACTCACGGACCGCGAGATCGTGACCTGGCTGAAGTCGGACGCTTAACCGACTGCGCCACCCAGGCGCCCCTACTTAAAAAATTTTTAACACTTATTTTTGAGAGGCAGAGCATGAGCAGGAGAGTAACAGAGAGAGAGGGAGACACAGAATCTGAAGCAGGCTCCAGACTCTGAGCTGTCAGCACAGAGCCCAATGCAGGGCTCAAACCCACGAACCAAGAGATTATGACCTGAGCCGAAGTCAGGTGCTTAACCGACTGAGCCACCCAGGCACCCCAGAAAAATACTTTTTGTAACATCTGTATTTATTTTCTTGCTTTGGGAAGATCTTTTCAATCTTGAGGTTGTGAATGGAATCTCCTAAATTTTCTTTTAAGATTTTTTTTTACTGGGTTTAAGTTTGCGGGACATTTAAGTAGTTCCCATTTTGTTTGTTTTTATAATAAGCAGTGTGCACTTAAATAAGTCATTGTTCATATATAGAATAATCACCCCCCACCCCAGACATTCAAATGGCTAGTTATTAACCAAACCAAACCAAAACAAAGGAAAAGAAAACAAAACCACCCTCCAGGTTGGAAAATGGCAGCAGAGTAGAAGTCTCCTAGGATCACCTCATCACATGAATACAACTAGATAACTATCAAACAATCCTAAATACCCCAGAAGTTGATTTCAAGACTGGCAGAACGAACTCCACAACTAAAGGGAGAGAAGAGGCCACGTCAAAGAAGTTAAGAAGTATAGAGATGTGACTTGGGAGAGAAATGGACCATGGCCACTCTGGTGGGGAGGAATCCATTGTTTCAAAGAAGGGTAAGAGACACACTAGCACACAGGGGAGCACACTTGGAAAAGGAATCCCCATAGCAATTGGCTTGGAAAGTGAGAGGGGCCAAATTTTGTGACTTCTGGCAACCAGTGGGGCTTAAAGCTGGGAATTTCAAAGTTCAACTTAGAATGTGTCCCAGAGAGGCGCCTGGGTGGCGCAGTCGGTTAAGCGCCCGACTTCAGCCAGGTCACGATCTCGCGGTCCGTGAGTTCGAGCCCCGCGTCAGGCTCTGGGCTGATGGCTCAGAGCCTGGAGCCTGTTTCCGATTCTGTGTCTCCCTCTCTCTCTGACCCTCCCCCGTTCCTGCTCTATCTCTCTCTGTCCCAAAAATAAATAAACGTTGAAAAAAAAAATTTAAAAAAAGAATGTGTCCCAGAGAGAAAGAGTTCATGGAGAGATCCCTCTGGGAGCAAATGTGTTTCCATTATTTTGAAATGGCAGGCTCCATATCCCTCCCCTGCCCCTCAGCATAAGCACAGGGCCACCTTCAGGAAGCAGCACAGCTTGGACATTCACAACCTAACTTGGTTACACTACCTAACTTGCTTACCCCCATGCTGTGGGGGAACCACTCTTCCCAGTCCTGCTTGCCTCAGTCCCCATGTAATGGAGACCCCCTCCTGCAAAAGACCAGCCCAATTCCCTGCCCACACTGTGTATCTCAACCTGAGAGTTTTGCAGAGCATCAATTCTTGCAGTGGTGGTAACAGTTCTCATTCACCAACAGACCAGAGCATGTCTAATTAAAACTCATCATATTCAGGCAACAAACACTGTCCTTAATAGGCAAAGAGAGCCTCTGCAGATGACTAACCTGAAGGATAAAGTAGCCAGGACAAAACAGCAGAGCGTCTTAGAGACAAGAGTGTCTTAGAGACACTCCCAGAAGTGCCAGGCCCTGAGGAATAGAGGACACTACACATTAGTGCACTACAGGACCTCTTCTTCATAAGGCTATTACCCTCAAAAACAAGAGACATGTAGTTTACTTTCTTAACACACAGAAACAAGCATAGAGACTTACACAAATGCGAATACAGAGAAAATTATTCCAAATGATAAAACAGGACATGGCCATGGACAGAGATCTAATGAAAGTTTTAAGTAACATGTCTTATAGAGAATTCAAAGTAATTATCATGAGGATACTCACTGGACTTGAGAAAAGAGTGGAATACATGAGTGAGACCCTTAATACAGAGACAAAGAATACATAGCAGAGATAAAGACCTCAATAAACAATATGAGAAACACACTTGATTAAAGGAACAGCAGGCTAGAAGAAGCAGAGGAACAAATTAGTGACCTAGAAGATAGAATAATAGAAAATAATCAAACTGAATAAAAGAGAGAAAAAAATTATGCAAAATAGTAATTGACTTGGGGAACTCAGTGACTCCATCAAATGTAATAACATTCATACTATAAGGAGTCTCGGAAGAAGAGAGAGAAGAAGGGGCCAGAAAATTTATTTGAAGAAATAATAGCTGTAAACTTCCCTAATCTAGGGGAGGAAACAAACATCCAGATCCAGGACTCACAGAGAACTCTCATCAAAATCAACAAATGCAGATCCACACCAAGACATATTGCAATTAAACTGAAAAAATATAATAGATAAAGAAAAAAATTTTAAAGCAGCACAACAAAAGAAGACAGTAACTAACAAGAGAAAATCTATAAGGCTAGCAAGGGATTTTTCAGCAGAAATTTTCTGAGCCAGAAGGGAGTGGCATGATATATTCAAAATGCTGAATGTGAAAAATATGTAGAAAAGAATAGTCTATCCAGCAAAGTTATCATTCAGACTATAAGGAAAGATAGTTTCCCAGAAAAACAAAAACTAATGGAGGTCATGACCAATAAGCCAGCTCTGCAAGAAATATTAAAGGGGACACTTTGAGTGGAAAGGAAAGACTGAAAGTGACAGTATAAAGGTAGGAAACACAAAAGCAGTGGAAATAAATATTTCTGTAAAAAAATCAGTCAAGGAATGCAAAATAAAAGGGTGTGAAATATAACAACATATACTTAAAATGTAGGGAGGAGAAGAGTAAAGAATGGGTACAAACTTAAACAACCATCAACTTCATTTAGACTGCTATGTGCATAAGAGCTTGTATACAAACCTAAAGGTAATCATATATCAAAAACCACTAATAAATATACAAAGAATAAAGAGAACGAAATCTAAATATATCACTAAAGAGAATCAGCAGACCATGAAATAGAGGAAGCTAAGACAGGGTCAGAGTAAATCTTCAGAAACAACCACAAAGAAAATGATAAAATGTAAATAAATACATCTATCAATAATTACTTTGAATGTGAATGGACTAAATACTCCAATCAAAAGACATAGGGTGACAGAATGGGTAAAAAACAAGAGTAATCTATATGTTACCTAAAAGAGACTCATTTTAGACCTAAAAATACTTGCAGATTGAAAGTGAGGGGATGGATCAACATCTATCATGCAAATGGATGTCAAAATAAAGCTGGAGCAGAAATACTTACATTGCAAAAAATAGACTTTAAAACAAAAACTGTAACAAGAGACAAGGAAGGGCACTATATAATAATAAAGGGGACTACCCAACAAGAAGATATAACAGTTGTAAATATTTATGCACCTGACATAGGAGAACCCAAATACATAAAACAGTTAATAACAAACAAAAAGGAACTAATTAATAATAATACAATAATAGTAAGAGACTTCCTCACTCCATTTCTATCAATGGACAGATCATCTAAGGAGAAAATCAACAGGGAAAATGACTTTAAATGACATGGACTTAACAGATATATTCAGAGCATTCCATCCTAAAACAGCAGAATACACTTTCTTTTCAAGTACACATAGAACATTCTCTAGGATAGATCACATATTAGCTCACAAAAAAAGAAGGCTTAACAAATTAAAGAAGATCAAAGTCATACCGTGTATCTTTTCTGACCACAATGCTATGAAACTAGAAGTCAACCTCAAGAAAAAATCTGGAAAGACCACAAATACATGGAGGTTAAATATTATGCTTCTAAAAAATAAATGGGTCAATCAGGAAATAAAAGAAGAAATTTTAAAAATACATGAAAACAAGTGAAAATGAAAACAGAACAACCCAAAATCTTTGGGATGCAGCAAAAGTAGTTCTAAGAGAGAAATTTATAGATACAGGCCTACCTCACAAGCAAGAAAAACCCTAAATAAACAACTAAACTTACACTCAAAAGGGCCAGAAAAATAAAAACAAACCAAACCTAGAACCAAAAGAAGGAAGGAAATAATAAATATTAGAGCAGAAATAAATGATATAGAAACTAAAAAAACAAAAGAACATATCTATGAAACCAGGAGATGGTTCTATTAAAAAATTCAATAAAATTGATAAACCTCTAGCCAGACTTATCAGGAAAAAGAGAGAAAGGACTCAATAAGTAAAATCACAAATGACAGAAGAGAAATAACAACCAATATCATAGAAATACAATTATAAGAGAATATCATGAAAAGCTATTATGCCAAAAAATTGGACAACCTAGAAGAAATGGATAAATTCCTAGAAACACATAAACCAAAACTAACACAGGAAGAAAAAGAAAATTTCAACAGACTGATAACGAGCAGAGAAATTGAATCAATAATAAAAAAAACTCCCAACAAACAAAAGTCCAGGACCAGATGGCTTCACAGGCAAATTCTACCAAAAGTTTGAAGAAAAATTAATACTTATTCTTCTCAAACTATTCTGAAAAAAATGCAAAAGGAAGGAAAACTTCCAAATTCTTTCTATGAGACCAGAATTACCCTGATACCAAAACTGGATAAAGACACCACTGAAAAAGAGTCCAATATTCCCAATGAACATAGATGCAAAAATCCTCAACAAAATACTAGCAAACTGAAATTAAAAATAAAATAAATAAATCACTCATCATGATCAAGCAGGGTTTACTCTTGGGCTACAAGGTAGTTCAATATTCACAAATCAATCAACATGATACATCACATCAATAGGAGAAAGGATAAGAACCATATGATCCTTTCAATAGATGCAGGAAAAGCATTTGACAAAGTACAGCATCCATGCATGATAAAAAACCCTCAACAAAGGAGGGTTAGAGGGAATATACCTCAACATAATAAAGGCCATATATGAAAAGCTCACAGCTAATATCATCCTTAATGGGGGAAAAAACTGAGAGCTTTTTCCAGGATCAGGAATAAGACAAGAATATCTATTCTCACCAATTTTATTCAAAATAGTACTGGGAGTCCTAGCTACAGCAATCAGACAACAGAAAGAAATAGAAGGCATTGAAATCATTAAGGAAGAAGTAAAACTTTCACTATTTGCAGATGACATGATACTATATTATAGAAAACTCAAAAGACTCCACTGAAAAACTGCTAGAACTGATAAACGAATTCAGTAATGTTGCAGGATACAAAATCAATGTACAGAAACCTGTTGCATTTTTATACACCAATAATGAAGCAGCAGAAAGAGAAATCACGAAAATATTCTTATTTACAATTGCACCAAAAATAATGATACCTAGGAATAATCCTAACCAAAGAAGCGAAAGGCTTGTACTCTGAAAACTATAAAATGCTCATAAAAGAAATTGAAGAAGACACAAAGAAATGGAAGGACATTCCATGCTTATGGATTGGAAGACAAATATTGTTAAAATGTCTTTCCTACTGAAAGCAATCTACGCTTTTAATGAAATTCCTATCAAAATACCAACAGCATTTTTCACAGAACTAGAACAAACAATTTAAACATTTGTTTGGAACCACAAAAGACTACAAATAGCCAAAGCAGTCTTGGAAAAGAAAAGCAAAGCTGGATGCATCATGATTCCCTATTTCAAGCTATATTACAAAGCCATGGTAATCAAAACAGTATAGTACTACACAAAAATAGATACATAGATCAATATAACAGAATAGAAAACCCAGAAAAAAACAAAGCAGGACAGAATATTCAGTGGTGAAAAAGGAAGTCTCTTTAATTGGTGTTGGGAAAACTGGACAACAACATGCAAAAGAAAGAATCTGGACCACTTTCTTACACTATCCACAAAAATAAATGCCAAATAGATGAAATATATAAATTTGAAACCAGAAACCATAAAAATCCTATAAGAGAACACAGATAGTAACCTCTTTGATATCAGCCATAGCAACATTTTTCCAGGTATATCTTCTGAGGCAAGAGAAACAAAAGCAAAAATAAACTACTGGGACTATATCAAAATAAAAGCTTCTGCACAGTGAAGGAACCAGTCAACAAAACTTAAAGACAATCTACTGAATGGGAGAAGATATTTGCAAATGACATATCTCATATCTCATATCTCCAAAACATATAAACAACTTATAAAACTCAACACCCAAAAAATAAATAATCCAATTAAAATGGAAAAAAAATCAGGGACAGACATTTCTCCAGTGAAGATATCCAGATGGCCAATAGACATATGAAAATATGTTTATCATCACTTACCATCAGGAAAATGCAAATCAAAACTACAAGGAGATATCACCTTACATCTTCAGAATGGCTAAAATCAACAACACAAGAAACAACAGGTGTTGGTGAGGATGTGGAGGAAAAGGAAGCCTCGTGCACTATTGATGGGAATGCGACAGGTGCAACCACTCTGGAAGACAGTACGGAGGTTCCTCAAAAAGTTAAAAATAGATTTAGCCTATGATCCAGCAATGGCACTGCTGGATATTTACCCAGAGGATAAATATGTCTATGGCAACATTATTCACAGTAGGCAAGGTATGGAAGCAGCCCAAGTGTCCATTGATTGATGAATAGATAAAGCAGGGGTGGGGAGAAGCATTAGGCCTCCTCCTGGGGGTTCCAGGCAGTGCTGCTGGGGACAGCTGGCAGCTCACGCTCCTGCGGAGCCAGAAGTTCACAGGTGGACTGAGGTCTTCAGTGTGTCTAAGAGTTCCCCCTCATTGCTCAGCCAAGCTGGTCTCTGGTCAGGAAGCCAGCCCGACATGTGTGCCAGGACAACTTCCTTGTCACACAAAGTTGCCTACAGGCAAACTCCAAGAAGTTCAAGTATGACAAAGGTCAACTTGTGATATCAGAATTACAGAAACTAGTGCCTAAGAACGATAGTGTTGCTTTGCCCAAAATACCACCCCAGAGCCCTTGTAACAGTGAGCCTCTGGGGTTGGCTATAGACCACTGCCTTCAGGGAAGGGAAGTGCACACACACAGCTGTGCGTGATGCTTGCTCAGCAGGGACTGAAGAGGGACCAGTCCCTGCCAGCACTTGGGGCTCTTGGAGGAGAGGAACCTCCCGGCAGCCATACTGGTGGGCAGACCAGTGCTGCAGAGGGAAGAGGCCCCAAGGCCTCTGCTGCTGCAGATAGATGGCAGCCTCTTTCTGGATGAGGACAGCAACCAGCCGCTGGTGGGCTGGTTCTTCGGGAACATGGAGTTCATACAGGAACTTCCAGTCTTGTCTTTGGTCTTGTCCTTCAGTGAGCAGATGAGAATTTAGGAAAATGCATTTCAGAGCCAAAATTGAAGATGACAATGATAGTGCAGAAATGTAGAGAATAAAATATGCACAGTGATTTCTTTGTATATTTAAGGCAGTTAATAGTCTGACAATTTAGCAAATTATGGGATTATATAAATTTATCTCCCAAGAAAATGTGTTCTTTTAAAAACTTTTTTTTATTATTTATTTTTGAGAGAGAGAGAGAGAGAGACAGAGAGCACAAACAGGGGAGGGGCAGAGAGAGGGAGACACAGAATTTGAAGTAGGCTCCAGGCGCTGAGCTGTCAGCACAGAGCCCCGTGTGAGGCTCAAACCCACCAACTGTGAGATCACGACCTGAGTCAAAGTTGGATACTTAACCGACTGAGCCACCCAGGCACCTCCAAGAAAATGTGTTCTTTTTTAATTTTTTAAAAATGCTTTTATTTAGTTTTGAGACAGAGAGAAAGCACAAGCTGGGGAGGGGCAGAGAGAGAGGGAGACAGGAACCGAAGTGGGGTTCACACTGACAGCGGAGAGCCCAGTGTGGGGCTCGCAACTCACAAGCAATGAGATCATGACCTGAGCTGACATCAGATGCCTAGCTGACTGAGCCACCCAGGCACCCTAAGAAAATGTGTTCTTAACTAAATGTTGAAACTCACCCATAAAAGTCCTAGTACAGAATATCAAATACCTGGAACATTTACACGTGTGACATAGAACCATCTCTGAGATTGTGCAGATGCTGCTCCCACGTGGATGCATTTTCTTGTATTTGTATGTATATGATGATGCTTTGAGTCCCCTGAGGCAGAATGGGATTCAATGAAGGAGATCCTTCCAAAGAAAACTCCTCATTTAAGCTCTTCAGTGTTGATAATATACAAGTTTATTTTCCATTATCAAAATCTGATCATTTTGATTCAGTAAATGCCAGTTCTTAAAAGAACTCTCCTTTATTTATGCATACGAAGCTAATGTTTACCTTGGAAATTTTGCAAAACACATATGAGAAAGAAGTGAAATACATTAAAAAAAGAAGAGATGGTATATATAAATAGATAAAAGAAGATATATATGTATATATATATATATATACATATATATATGTGTATATACATATATATACATATATATACATATATATATGAGGGAATATTATTCAGCCATAAAAAGAATGAAATCTTGCCTTTTGCAATGACGTGGGTGGAGCTAGAGAGTATAATGCTAAGAGAAATAAGTCAGAGAAAGACAAATACCATATGATTTCACTCATATGAGGACTTTAAGAGACAAAACAGATGAACATTAGGGAAGGGAGAGAAAAATAATATAAAAACAGGGAGGGGTACAAAACATAAGAGGCTCATAAATACGGAGAATAAACTGAGGGTTACTACAGGGGTTGTGGGGGGGATGGGCTAAATGGGTAAGGGGCACTAAGGAATCTACTCCTGAAATCATTGTTGCACTATATGCTAACTAATTTGGATGTAAATTTTTAAAGATAAAAAATAAAATAAAAAAATAAAACAACAAACAACAGCAACAACAAAAATAATTTAAGAAACAAATGAGCAAAGGGAAAGAAAAAGAGAAAGAGACAAATCAAGAAACAGACTATTAGTGATAGAGAACAAACTGATGGTTACCAGAGGGAAGGTAGGTGGGAGGTGGATGAAATAGGTGATGGGGATTAAGGAAGGCACTTGTGATGAGCACCAGATGTTGTATGGAAGTCTTGAATCACTACATAGTACATCTGAAACTAATATTACACTGTATGTTAACTAACTGGAATTAAAATAAAACTTTTAAAAATAAAAAAAAACAACCTTAAATCATAGCAACTTCTCAAATTAATGTATTTAGACATTTTTGAGAGCCTATCCTGAACAAGTCAATGCTAGGAGACCTTCTGGTCATTATTTTGTAAATGAAATACGATATTTTATGACATAGAAATACTCACGATATTTTATGAGACAGCCTATCTTTTCATACTTATGTAGGTCTTATTCTAAATTAACAACCCAATTCATTACTTAGCATTCTATTTAGAAGTAAAATAATAGAAAAAAGTAAAATAAATAAGTCTACACTCCTTCAAAAGATGCTAAAGTAGTATTTTAAGAATAAACCTTGAAAATTTAGATAATTGTATTTTTCAGAGAGAATAGAAAATTCAAGCTTCACAGTATATTAGGGTTAGGTGATGATGTTGAAGATGATAATGGTGCTTTTGAAGAAGAGGAAGAGGAAGAAGGAAACAAGGCGAAGAGGAAGAAGAAAGGAGAAGGAAGAAAGTGGTGGTCATGATAATTCTCATTACTGCTTGAACGTGGCCCATGGTAAATGGTCATTATTAAATTTTCTGTAATGCACCTTATAGAAAATAATATTTCTTGGAATTTTCTTTTTGTAACATTGACCAACAGAACATATATAAAACACATGCACATTTATAGGGGAAGGAGCATTGGTTATCATTGAGAGAACTTCCATTTATCTGAGGACATGATAGACTACAGTATTCCTAATACAACGGGTTGAATGATCGGTGTGAAGACAATGCTTTTCTACCCCAAAGTTGCTAGTTATAAATTTAAAAGATAATATAAATGATTAACACTTTTTAGCAGAGGATGATGAATGTATTTGCAAAGACATATGATAAATATCTTTGGAATACTTGTCAGAAGTGTATGCACATTATCAAATGATAATTTGATTTTTAGATGCCACTAATAACAGTACCTGACATTTACTTTATGGTAGTATTCTAGGTAGTAATTAATTTCATACTACTTTTCTCAAAATTTTATGGGTGAAGAAACTGAGGCAGTGGTGAGTAAAAGTCACATGTGTAGAAGGTAGTGTAGAGAAACCCAATCGACTCTACATTACCTTTCAAAAATGTTAAACATAGTCCACTATCTAGATCTTTTAATAACATATAAATTAAATCTTACTTTAATAAGAACTAGAATAAACTTTTAATAGTTAAACTCAAAACTTAAAAATTTTAAGTTTTTCTATGTACTTAATGTAATTATATTTGCAATCCAGGGTTTCATCATTTGCATTTACCATTTAATAGAAGTTAATTTTCAGCAGCACCTCCAGAGAGAATGGTCATTTAAAAACCTAACTTTAAAAAAAGTTAAAAAAAAAAAGTAAAATGTAATTCATGGACATTTACTGTTCTAAACAGTACTAGCCTTGGGCAGTAATCACCACAACATTCTTAACTTAAAAGGTTAATTTAGGCTTTAAGGGAAAAATAAAATGACCATTGTCCACGATCATTAATTTGATTAAAACTTTTGAAAAATTGGTTTCATCATGAGCCAGAGAACAAATTGATTTATAGAAATATATTGGCTTCATTTAATATATAAAAAATAAAAACCATGTGTATAGTTTTTGTTTTCCCTAGACCACAATCTGTTGGAGGGCTCAAATTTACAGAGGAACTTTGATGAGGAGCATGTGTTGAATTTAGAAAACAGGGCTTGGAAAATTACACTACAAACACAAACTCTTCCATATGAAGCAGGATCTGTGTGTACTTATCTTTGATAGTATTTTCACAAATAGACACAGAAGCACACTTATCTTAATCTCCAGTCCCTAGGGTATTGTGAAGGCTTTTCACTGGGTGAGAATCATTAGAGGCATATCTAGTCTGCTATGTCTGATGCATTTTCTTTGTCTTTCACTCCTCATTCTCTTGCTTGTCCATCGCCCAAAACCCAGCAGAGAAGTACCAGCAGATGACACAGGAGTAGCAATGACCACTGAGTGCTTATAAGTCATGGCCTCTCAACTCTTCCAGGAGCCAATTTTCTCCAAAATTTTCCAATTCTCTGGCCACATTCAGGGCAGCTTTTGGGGGACAATATGTAAATAAGGACTTTGGAACCAGTAGCTCACAGATCGAATTCAAATACTAACATGTTTGATTTGTTTGTTTTTGGGGTCTTTACTGTGTGCTTTATTTATTCATTTACTTTTAGACTTTATATGCAGAAAATTGGATAATAATACTCCTAATCCATAGTACGGTATTATCATGTGCCCATGTAGGACTTCTCTGATTTTTTTCTTAAATTGGTATTTCCCTCTCATTTCTCGGTCAGTTTTATCTCCCATAACCAAGGCAGGATACTAATGTGTTTGACTTGTGTCATTTAATGTACATGAAATCTTATAGACTATTTTCTTTTTCTTTGTGAATGTGTTTTTAATTTGTCTCAACGATTCTATGCCATAAGTCTCATTCCTTTTCTTTTTTCTCAATGCTACATTTTATAAATCTGCGTTGCTATGTGACATAAACTATTTTTTATAAATGTTGAATCAGTTCTAACATTTACAAATTAGAAGATTTTACATGCAAGTGCAGATTAGTGGCTTCTCTTTGGGTTTCAATTTCTGAATGGCAAACAATCATAGGAGCTACAATGACTGCTGGTTTTAGAAGGAGCATATGCTTTCTGTTTTTCCACTGGGCCCCAGTCACTCATTACCTGTATCCTGTAAGCATTTCAATTTGCAGCCCCTACACACCACGAAACTTGAGCATGTCTCATGGGATATTTTGGCCTGTTAAGCCCTGATACTTCTCTTCTCACCTCTCCTATACCTATCATAAGTCTCTGGTTTAACTTCTAACTACGAGTAGCTTTTTCTCAGTTATTAACAACTTTTTCTCCAAGGACAAAGAGTATCTCTATGATTCCTTCCCATTTTCACATTTGTATACAATTCATCCTTTTTTTTCCCATGAGGCTCTTCTACTATGTTCTATGTGAACATTTGTTTCTTTACCTTTAACTCTAATGTGTACTTTTTGTCCTCACTTATGAGACGTGATGCTGTTAGTATCATTCTGTCACTGCCTCTAAAACCAGAATCCTCTACACCCTCACACATATCTCCTCTATGAAGTATTGTATGTTCTACTTTCACTCTTAATTCCTTCCTCCAGATAGTCAGTCAACAAATATTTATTGAGCTACTAAGTGCTAGAACATTGTTCTAGTTTCTGGGAATACAGAAATGAACAACAAAAATATCCTTCCTGTTTCTATGCCCATGATTCATGGAATATATTAGTAGTTGGGAATAAGTCTTGCCCCAAATACCATCACTCTCCCATAGTCTTAAACGGTAATAACAACTGGTTCAAAAATGTTTAAATACAATTTTTGCCTTCTGTAATTTTCATCTACTGTTTAAAAAATGGATACAGGACTTGAATAGACATTTTATCAAAGAATACATACAAATGGCCAACAGGCCCAAGAAAAGATGCTCGACATCACTAATCATCAGGAAAGTATAAATAAAAACCACAATGAGATATCACCTCATACCTGTCAGATTGGCTATTATCAAAAAGACAAAAAATAACAAGTATTGGTGAGAATGTGGAGAAAAGGGAACTCTCGTACACTATTTCCAGCCAATATGGAAAACAGTATGGGTGTTCCTCAAAACATTAAAAATAGAACTACCATACTATTCAGCAATTCCATGTCTAGGTATTTATCTGAAGAAAACAAAAACACCAATATGAAAAGATACATGCACCCTTACATTTATTGCAGCATTATTTACAACAGACAATATATAGAGGCAACCTGTGTCCATCAATAGACAAATAGATAAAGAAGTTGTGTCATATATATATATATATATGTATATATATAATATATATATATCATCATACATATATATGTGTATATATATGTATGAAATACATACATATATATATGTGTATATATATGTATGAAATACATACATATATATATATGAAATACATACATATTTATTTCATAAAACAGAATGAAATCTTGCCATTTGCAAAAACATGGATGGACCTATAGGGTATTATGCTAAGTGAAATAAATCAGACAGGGAAAGACAAATACTGTATAATTTCACTCATATGTGGATTCTAAAAAACAAAACAAATGAACAAATAATACAAAAACAGAAACAGACTCATAAATACAGAAAACATGTTATTGGTTATCAAGGGGCAGGGGGAGTAGTTAGGGGACAGGCTAAATAAGTGAACAAGATTAAGAAATATAAGCTTTCAGTTATAAAATAAATAAGTCATGGGGATGTAATGTACAACATAGGAAATATAGTTAATAATATTGTAGTAACTATGTATGGTGACAGATGGTAACCAGACTTATTGTGGGGATCATTTCATAAGGTATAAAAATATTGAATCACTATGATACACACTTGAAACTAATAGCATGTTGTATGTCAATGACATTTTAATTAAAAAAAAAGGTTTAAAAGCCAGTTGTGTCTCAATATTTATTAGAATTCTCAATTAATTTGGAGAATTGTGGTTTAGACTTAGTTCCATGTTATTTGACTCCAGTTTACTACTAAGCCATCAAAAAGCAGTGAAAATAACATACTCAGACTAAATATAAGTGTGGAAACTTCTCCTAATGTCTCTTACTTCTTCATGGAGCTAGACCCTAAGTCTGCTGGCCATTGCAGCCAATGTGGATTGAGAAATCTACCAGGTTAGAGGATCCAAAGACCTGGTTCTGCTATATTTTAAAACATCGGGTTGGGGGAGAAGGTTCCTTGCTGTGCCTCAGTTACCTACCTTTGTGTCACTAGACTCACAGCCTGCCTGCCCATGCTGACCATAGTAAACAAGAAATTTCTCATCATCAGAGCCTTCCATTTTCTCTAGATGAGAGGAAATTTGACTTGGAAGTGTTTGAGCTGAAACTAAAAGGTTACTGATGAAGAGGTTGTAAAAGAGTAAATAAATAGTACTAAATACTAAATAGTATGGCTCTTTCCTAAAGTGGGTTAGAAAGAACACATACGAGGCTTATCTGTCTGATCATTTGCTTTATGTATGTGACAGTGCAATCCCTGGCCTTTAGTCATGGATGACTGAGAGAAGGGTGTTTCCTTTTAAGGCTTTTTGTCACACAAGAATCTCTTTTCTTCATCTGACTCAATATCTGGCTTGTAAAAGTCCAAGGCAACTTTCAAGGTAAAAATTTGTATATACCTTTAGAAAAATGTTATATACCAATGGGAAATTTTTATATACCCATTTCAGGTTGGATTTTGCTGAATTATTTGGTTACTATTACAGCTTTAATCTATATGTCTTGTATACATAATATATTTCTAATATTTTGGAGTTAATTTCTTTCTTTATATTGCGAGTATTGTTTAAAGTGAGAAAAATCAATAATTAATTCAACAATACCACTTGTCTACCAAATGTGTTTCTTTGTGATTTGTAATTAAATTGTACTTATTTATTTTATTCATAAAAATAAATATTGGGCGTGTCTGGTTCGTTCAGTCAGGTAAGCATCTGACTTCGGGTCAGGTCACGATTTCACAGTTTGTGAATTGGAGCCCTGCATCAGGCTCTTGGCGTCAGTGCGGAGCCTGCTTTGGAATCTCTGTTCCCCTCTCTCTCTGCCCCTCCCTTGCTTGCACTTGCTCTCACTGTATTTCTTAAAATAAATTAAAACACTTAAAAAAATAAAAATAAAGTTTTGTTCATGCTAGTTTCAAAGAGACAGGGAACATAAGTGAAGTTTCTTTTTATTCAGTGAAGACATCTAATATTTATTGACTACCTAATATTGTCAGGCACTGTACATGTTGCTATACATATTCTGTTTAAACTAATCCAAGTTAAATTGAGGATGAGATTATTATTCCTATTTTAGATATGAGAAATAAATCTCATAAAGAATAAATAACCTGGAAGAGATTATACAGATACACATGACAGAACTGTAATTAAATAATCATATTAAATGAACCCCACACCCGAACACACACACTCACTTTGAAGACTAAGCCAACTGTTCAGAACTTGGCAATGAATCTATCTAATTCCAGATCTCATAGTTTCCCCACTTTAATAATGATTGTGTTACAAGAAAGAGACAACCTGCTTTGATTCTCTTCCCCAGGGCTGACATGGCAGGGTAGGCTTAGCTGGGTTGATTTGAGAGGCTCTAGGAAGAAAGCTAACTCAGACTCCAAGAACTACCAGTCCAAATCCCCATTTGAAAGGCTACAATTTAAGATCTATTTCTTCAGGTCTTTCCTGAGGACTTCTAGGCCTTTTCAAGTCCCTTAGTAACATATCAATATTCCTAGAGTATTATGCTTTGAGTCAATGTCAATAAATCTCAGAGCATTTGTTGATCTTAAACCGTTTCTAGTGGTGACAGATACCAGAGAGCACAGTCCCTAAGGATTAAGACAAAGAATACGGTATAGGTTTTCCTATGGGAAGGTGAGCCCTACGTAATGCTGAGAGAGCCATACAGGTGGCAGCAGTTAATAAATTGCACTTATTCACTGTTTTCTCAAGTTTTATCTGCTTAGTACATAGGCATCACTTCTTGAAGAAAATACCAGGTTTTAATTTGATATTGTCAATTTGCCATAGGCATCATTTAAGAAAGTAAATATAGTACCCTACAATGTCTTGCTTTAAACAGTTTTTTTTTTAAATAAAGCATACCTGCTTTAGACATGTTAGTTGTGTTCTCTTCTGGTAATGTGTGTTATCTCAAGGTCAAATGAACCCCAGCAGGAAGAGCACAAATACATAGCATTATAAATGACCTCAGGAGAACAGAACAGAGAATATTAATCAATTTTAAGCGCTCTGAGACAGCAGGAGACTATTTTGGCTAGATTGCATGACACTTTTAATGGCATGACTATTTGACAGCTCTTTCATTCCAGGAAAAAAAAGTTGGACAAAGAGTCAGGGAGGTTATAAGTCAAATCAAAATCTCAAAAGAGAAATCAAACTCCAGAAGTACTCTTTAAAAAGATGTCTAATATATACGCATATTAAAGTGTCTCGTGTTTGATTTTAAAGTGTTGTGCAACCAGCCATTGAGCATCAATAATTTCACTTGAATGGGGACCATGATGATTGGATAAAAAGGAAAGCAAAGCTAGAAACACTGCTCAAAGCATCTAGTTAATAAGAGACAGCAAAACAAAAACATAATTAAATTATGGTTGTTATTTTTATTTCCTCATCACTAGTAATAAAATGATCGGTATTGTCTGCTGATAGCAATCCAAGCTACTCTTTATAATATCTGTTCATTCATTTATTCCTTCAACAAGCATAAAAAAATATTAGCTCTAGTCTAAGCTAAGGACTGTGAGAGTCACTAGGGTTGTCTAAGTCTCGGAAGATGAGAGAGATGAGATTGAGAGCTAGACAAGAAAGAGAGACAAACCTTAAAAGACCCTTAGGTACAAGAGAACAAACTGAGGATTGCTGGAGGGGTGTTGGGCAGGGGGATGGGCTAGATGAGTGATGGGCATTAAGGAGGGCACTTTCTGGGATGACCACTAGGTGTTTTACCTAAGTGATGAGTCACTAAACTCTACTCCTGAAACCAAGACTACACTATATGTTAACTAGCATGAACTTAAATTAAAAAAAAAAAAAAAAAAAAAAAACTAAAGAAAATCAGATCTTCACGTAGGTATTTCAGAAAAAATTCATGTAAGGCATTTAGGATTTCTGTTCTTAGCAGCCTCTAGCTGTATCAAGTTGCTGGCAAGATGTCTGAAAGTTGAAGACCCAGGTTCACTTACTCACTTTTCACCCATGCCTTTCACCTAAAGAGCATATCTGATTTCTCCAAGCAGAAACTAGAAACATGTGTGGGCAAGTACTCAAAAAAAGCAAGCATTTAACTTTCTAAGCACCCTTATCACTCCAGCATCTAGGTTTGGCACAGAATCACAGAACTAACACAACAGCTGCCTTCACCATCATGTGTGCGTACTGAATAAGAGATTTCTGCTTTACAAGAGGCTATTTCAGAAAGTCAAACATACAGCTGCTCTATCTTCATATGTCACTCCTTTCAGGAAGTCATTTTATAGACTATTTTGAACTTATTTCTTTCTTGGGTCTGTACTCACATTCTGTAAGTGGGTAAAATCCCAGGTATATGCTCCCATACTTTCCAAACGTGTTTGTTACTGTTAGCGTTAAGTCTTTTGACTCATTCTGCTAAAGGATGGCACTACCATTTCTCAAAGTATCAGTGGTATAGAGTACCTGCCAAATTGTTTGGCATGGTTATACAACTACTGTTGATAAAGTTCCACTGATAGCCAGAAAATAACAGCCTTCAACTAAGGTTTACCAATGTGAGTGTTATAGTAAATCTATTACTGAGCTCACCTACAATTTAACATAAAGAAACCTTCTAAGTTGAAACACAACTTGCACTGAGAACCACAAGTTCTCATTTTCTAATCTGGGAAAAAGGAATTTTACTTCTAGTTTTTCCTTTCTTGAAAAAGGCGAATGGTAATATTAGACACCTATCTTTGACTCAGAAATATTCATTATATTTGTGAATTGTTGGGGAAAGCCCTGATCTGGCAGATAGATACTTCATAGAGCTGAAAAGACACTGTGTATATGGTAATGGATGTCTTACGATTATATTTGGAATGAGACAGTTTCACAAATTACTATATTATTTATGAGTTGAATTTGCATAAAATAGCACTGGAGGCACAATTGGACTTGAGTAAGACCCATGGCTTTGGCTTGCTGCTTCTCCTTTTGTCTGGAATATCTTTTGCTCTTTCTTTTCACCATATGAATATCAAACATCAACATGAACATCACCTGCTCTGTAAAGCCTCTCTTGACTTTACTTCCCCCAAGCACGCTAACCACTTTGACAAATAATTTTTCTGTTTCTTCTGTACCCAGAGCATATGACTGTTATAAACTTCAGCTACTTTGTTTCATTGATTCCTTTTTGGCATTAAGTTTCATGAAAGAAACTACCATCTTACTCATTTTTGTTTACCTTTGATCTATCATACTCTATATGTTAGGGCTAAAGAAGATGAGTAAAGTGTAGACCCTGTTTGCGAGGAGTATTCAGTGTGATCAGACCCCTAATAAATGTGGTTACTTGGTGCCTGGTATTAATAGCTTGCTGAAGATTAAACATTATTTTCAGTGGCAACTGGCCTTGGGCTCTAGGAAAAAATTAAAAAGTAAAATGGGTTTTGTTTCCCTTCTGCTTCTCATCCTGTATCTTTCTTCTACTCCTCAGATGCTCAGTCTTCATGTTGCCTTTAGGGATTCAAAATCCTCACAGGAGCTCTCTACACTAGATTTGTCCTTCCCAGAAAGGTCTCATGCCCCTCCATTTTCTTTCTCATTTTCTTCTCACTTCAATCCCTGCCCAGGAAGACTCCCATTTTGTAAATGTTTATACTGGGTATTGTTTTGAATATCTGAACAAAGTAGTGTATATTACACAGTAAGGTATAAATTATGGATGCCTTATGGGATATCAATAAGAAGATGTTCTAATTAAGAGATGGGTGGGTTTATAGGGAGATATTATTGTTCATTCTGACATACCAAACAAAAACTTACCTACTTAACTCTCCTTATTTTGGTTCAATGATAGGGGAATGAATTCCTTAGATGAGACTCTCATCCCTCTTGCATCCAATTTTCTGAAAGGGTAAGAAAATACAATCTGGGATTTGGCTAGACAAGGTAACCAGAGATGACTAATTTAAAAATTAGTGCTGTCTATATTTGGCAATACTATATTCTTTCTTTTTGAAATCCTTGACATTTTTATATATCCTAATGACTCCTATATATTTCTTGAACAAGCATATTTAATATATGTTTCATAAGAGTAGCTTATATGGGCTGCAAAGTAGATACTTTGAATTACACTGAGGACTTTTTTTTAAGTTTATTTATTTATTTTGAGAGAAAGAGAGCCGCAGGAGGGGCAGAGAGAGGGAGAGAGAATTCCAAATAGGCTCCACATAGCACAGCCCCACTGATGTGGGGCTTGAATTCACAAACCCATGTGATCATGACTTGAGCCGAAACCAAGAGTCAGATGCTTAACCAACTGAACCACCCAGGCGCCCCTGTAGTGAGAATTTTAAGGATTAATTTACCTCTCTAGTCTACTTGTTTATTTTGGCCAATTCATGAATTATACTCTCTACCAGGAATTTAGCAAAGAAGAAAAAAAATGATTTATTAATGTGTTAAGGACAGACAAGTAAATAGATAGACAAACCATTTATCATCCACATTTGAAGTTAGCTCTTAGGTTCCAATGTAAAGATATATCCATAAACTTGCTATCCTCTACACTGCAAAGGTCAGTGACTGGCACTGGGTCAATTACCCCTGTGTAATTGTCAAAATTTACTGCAGCTGGATTCCCAAATACTGTAATTGGTTGCTTGTTTCATGAAGTCATGAAGGCTTAGTTGACTGTGGTACTATTTAACCGAAGTGGTTATGGCTCAAAGCCCTATAGTAGCACCCCACCTCCTCTAGGAGGGCTCTTACATGCAACCTGTGCTTCAGCCATCCTCAAAAACTTGTCCATCAAAAAAAGAGTGTTTTACCCCTCAATACATTGCCCCCATTTTGCTACTCCTTCCCCTCCTAAGATTCATTTTAAGAGATAGTTACCCCAAATCATTACTGGGATCTACTAATTGCTCTTAAGTCAGGAAGACAGGAAAATATCAAAAGTTTATAGTGAATTGATTTGTTGTTCACTTAATATTACAGCATATGCATTTTCCTATATTATTTAATATTCCTATAAAATGACTCCCTTGTCTACCTCATGTCCCATAAAATAAAATAATATGGTTTAATTTACCAATCCCATAGTGCTAGACATTCAGTTTCTTCTTAAATGTTCAGTTACAACTAATGTTCAGCAAAAATTTTCAATATTTAAAACTCACTATAATCTGACTTTTGTTTCTTATTTTGTTGATGACTTAACTGTAGTTTACTCACAAGGGACTAATTGGAACACTAATTGAAAATGACCTTGGTTAGAAACTGGGGAACCCCTTGTTCAATTATGAAGCTGCCACCATCTTGGCAACTGAAAAGATACTTTGGAGCCAAAAGAAGATTACCTGTATTTACTTGATTATTTCAATTCACTTTACCAGCATTCTTACTGTCCTTACTTGTTCTTTCAAAGCTTTTCTTAGCAGATCAAAGCAGTGATTAATCTATGAGCAGAACTATCATTTCAATCATCTGTGTAACTCAGAGATTCGTGGGGTATCCATCACATATTAGTAAAAAAACAAAGGAAATATTAACGACAAATAGGAAAAAATGATAACCACACATAAGAAAAGAGAGAACCATTTTGTCTCTGTATATCCATTCATCTACATCATCTATTGCCATCTATTACAGTTATTTAGAGAGAACTCTTCTCCCCTTGAAAAAGACCATATGGTTTAACATACAAACTTCCAGAAGGTCAGAAAATGTAGCATTTCTGTGGAATACTGCTTTGCACAGGGCTACTTGTGTTGGAGCCAGGAAGCCTGCTTTTAAGGACCCAAGGGGACTATGGGCCTTTTCTGCTGGATTAAGCTCCTGGTATCACTTTCACTATGTTTCTGGCTTGAGCAGAATCTGGAACAGACTGCAGGCTAGAGTGTGTTGGCATGTGTATACAGCTCTACCATCTGTTTTCCTTCTTCAATTCATCAATTTCCTTTACTTATGATCTTGCCTATCACTTAGCCCAGTTATGAAAAATATGTACTCTTGAGTATTTTGTCTTTAATTACTTTTATAGATCTTTTCAAAGGAAATTGTACAATATTATGTAATGATAAAGTAAAACATAATTGCCAAAATAAAAACCCCCAGTAAATCATTAAAATTAAATATATAAGCCTCAACTGATTAACAAGTCAATGGAAGTTGTGGTCTTGGAAGACTAATGAATAGTTAAGAAAGGAAGCTGGACATCACTTTTAGACAAGGGCAGACCCTGCTACTGTTCCATTATGAGTTTGGCTTTTTTGTTAATTACTTTAGATTTATGTTAAAAACTTACAAAGCTCTTTGCTCTACATGTATTTTTGAAATATTTAAGTGCTAATATGGACCATACCTATCTCTTATGGAACCTGGAAAAATAATAGATCCCTTGAGAGAAGAACCACTATCATTTATAATATCTAAAATAATTGGTGAAGCCTGAAAACCTTCTGATATTTCAGAAGGGATATATTTATGTTAACATAGTAATTATATTTCTGTCATAGATAACATAAATGTAAGTGCCACTCTGCCAGGGAATTTTCCCAAACCTCTTCAATTCATTGCAAATGACTGCCAGATGGGTAGTATTATCATTCATTCATAGGAAAAAAAAAATCTGGGACAAAGAGTCAGGTAGAAGAACCAGAAAGAGTAAAAGACAACAACTACAAATATAAAATAAAGGGCATACTAATATATTCTGGATCATGTAAGTGTCCACAGAAGTTCCCCCCGTCATAGTAAAAAAGTATTTTAGAACAATATTAATACGTCACCCACAGAACTGCCTGACAAAGAAATCGTAACTTGCCAAATATACTATAATCTAATTAGTCCCCAGCAGAATTAGAAATACAACCTAAAAATTCCTGACAAAAATGATCAATTACCAGAAGCCGCTCCCTTTCATATCATTTTAGTTTTATTACAACAAATGCCTTGTGGCCACAAAAAGTTAAACTAAATTACAAGGTGATGAAAATTCTGAAGGCAGTTAACTTTGTATTTTTTCCATTGCTCACAGAACTGAGAAAGGAAATGAGAAAAATTGCATTTAAATCCCTTAATTATTCTGACTATTCACTAACAATTCTAAATAAGAGTTCACAGTGTAGCTTTAAACCTGAAGGCAACTACATGATCCAAGTGCAAATATTGCCCACTCTTTCCAACAAACATATTCTCTACCTGTTGACATTAGTTGCAATCATGTAAATAACACATCATTCTTTTGTCTGATGAGGTGAAATTTATTAGATTCAAAACCAGTTTACTCTGCTTCTCCTCAGTCTGCCTACCATTCCCTCCCCCACTTGCCCCACACACCCCTTATTTGGCACCAATCTGCAGAAGATGAAAGAGTATGGAGGACTGTGCATGAGATGTTTTTAACAGATCAGGTCTGGACATGGAGCACATGATTTCCATTCATGTTCCATTGACTAGAACCCAGTAAGTTGACTACATGCAACTGCAAAAAATAGTTTAGATGCATGCATAGGACAGGAAAGAAAAGGTTAGTCTGTCTTAGGTGGAATTGGTATGTTATTCCAAAATCTGGAGGACACTTAGTCTGAGGTAGAGAGAAAATATCAGTAACCAGAGCTGGTTTGGAAATAGGTGGTGCTAAATCAATACATCGAACTAGAGAAGAGGGTCAACAGAAGACTAAAATGAGGAAGAATAGACCATAGTCTGCAGTGGGGAGATAAAGAGCATGGTTTCAGGATCCATATAATAAAATGCTTGTGATCTACTAAGGTATATATTATCTGGGGGCCCAAGTATAATGCAGTGTCCTTGGGAACAGATGTTCCCAAGAGTCTGGAAGAGTCACTGAAGGAGGTTCATTGAATTGGAATCCCTTCTTGCCTTGATTAGTTTTATCAGACCAAGTGTGTGTACAGAGATGGCTATTGATCTCTGTATCGGCATTCTGTATTTACAGATCTGTCTCCTCCACTGGACTGAAAATTCCACAAAATCCAGGAATATATCTTATTAGTCTCTGTATTTTTGGATTCTTACATCTGAAGAAATAAAACTCACCTCTGTAGGCCTTTGTAAACTAAATTGAACTGATTCTGTAGGTATAGCTTACACCTGTCATGTGGCCTCTGACAGGCATGAAACAGGTTATTGCTCATAATAGCTCCCCATTTTTAACAAAATATTACATAATTTTCAGCTTACAGAATTGTTAGCAGAATTGTTTATAGAATTTGATTCCTTAATACTAAGGCCACATTCAGATTTTGTGATAATATGTTACCACACCTAAGAGGGAATATGGTATTACTATTCTGCTCTATTAAGTACCTTTAAAATTTTTTTTAAAATTTTTAATGTTTATTTTTTTTTTTGAGAGAGAGACACAACACAAGTGGGGGAGGGGAAGAGAGAGAGGGAGACACAGAATCTGAAGCAGGCTCCAGGTTCCAAGCTGTCAGCACAGAGCCTTATGCGGGGCTCGAACTCATGAACCATGAGATCATGACCTGAGCTGAAGTTGGACACTTAACCAACTAAGCCACCCAGGCGCTCCTCTGTTAAGTATCTTATATATGTTAAGTAAAAATAATACACAAATGAATCCTAAAAGTGGGGACAGGGAAGAAAATAGAATTTCCAGATGGAAAAATAATAACAAAGAGGATATCTCAGAATCTAGAATTATGGTGAAGAAATGCAAAATATTAAAAGTGACAAAGAGGTATACTTGCACTGACCATCTGAATATCTTTTTACTAAAATATTTTAATTCTGAGTTTTTACTTTGAAGCCCAGTTCTAATTTTATTATAGAAGAGATTTTACAGAAGAAATTCCCTTGGAAGCCAATTTTGCTGTAGCCTCTAGCCTGGAAGTGAGTGATAATCTTCTATGAATTCCTCTTGAAGTGTCTTGATTTTGTAGGTGAGCAGACAATGAATGTTGGTCTAACACCTTAAAGTATATTCTCACAACAATCACACTAGCTATGGATCTGTGTCCCCTTTTTAGATGGGGTCACTTTGTTTTGGTGCAATCTACACTCAGTCTGGAGTCATGTTTCATTTTGTTTTAGGGAACTTTCCTCTGAGTCCTAGTGAGTTGATTATACATATTTGAGTTTGCAGATTGAGGGTTTCACCCTCTTCAAAGCATCTCAGTTGGTTTATATCCAGCCAATTATTTCTTCATTTTCTTTTCTCATTCTTTAAAAGTACAAAAATGTGAAGTCTTCTGCCTAAGGTACTAAAAAAGGAATAGGAATCCTTACAAATCCCAACTCGATTTCTCCTCTTTTCTCCAAATTTGACTTCTTGTCTCTGATTTTGTCTTAAATCCACAAAACCCTGAGTTATCTGGAAATATTTTCTAAGAATTCTCAAGAAACTTATGGTAGCTTTTCAAGGTTCCTGGATTATACTGTGGAGATTGCTTAGTATGTAAGCAAAATGTCTATCAACATACCCTTTCTTTCCTCTTACCCTTCCTTCTCTTTTTTTTCTTATTTTAATTTAGCTTACTATTATTTGGTTTAAATTTTAACAAAATGTATTTGTTCATTTATTTATCCCTTTAAGTAAATACACTCCTAGTGATTTAAACAAATTTTGAAAGAGAAAAAGAGAGGCAGTGAAAGTTTCCCTTATACTCCTGTTCCCCATCAGTTCCCAGCTCTTACTGCCATTCTGCACTTTTTATTATTTTCTCTTTCATTTATTAATATAAATCTGACCTATTAACTTTGACATATAAAAAGACTACTTCTCTGCCCTTCTAACTTTATTTTAGTAAAGTGGCAGTGAGATTTACTTGGATATATTGTAATATTTTCATAAAGAAAAGGAAATTGGATAGATTTATTGTGTGTGTGACAGCAGATACATTAGTAATAAATGTAAGATATACTGAGTCCTTGATAAAAATTTTAATTTAATATAAAAAGTTATTCTTTATATAAGTTATTTCAACATTGGGTCATCATGGAAGGGACTGTTTAAGAGTAAAAATGGAGTTGATATCAAATTCATTCAATCCATATCAAACTAGAGCTGATATCTAATCCATTCTTTTCTTTGAAGAAGAGCCATAATTGGAACATATATGCAAATCAAATGATGGGAAAAGACCCTTATTGTGATATTTAAATACCTTCTGGGTATATGGAAAAGCATAAAGATTGTTAGTGAGCACTAAAATATGGAAGGACAGAATTTTTTTTTCAAAATTTTTTAATGTTTATTCATTTTTGGGAGAGAGAGAGAGAGAAGGAGCAGGGGAGGGACAGAGAGGGAGGGAGACAGGTAATCTGAAGAAGACTCCAGGGTCCATGCTGTCAGCACAGAGCCCAACGCAGGACTCAAACCCAAGAACTGTGAGATCATGACCTGAACTGAAGTTGGATGCTTAACTGACTGAGCCACCCAGGCACCCTGACAGAATTTTGTTCTTAAAGAGCTCTTGGGTTTAAGAAATGTCTTATTATATTTTTATAAAAATATTTTATTATCTCTACCAGAGAAAGATTTGCAAACTCAGCAGCAGAAGAAAAAGTAAGTGGAAGAAGAGAAGGAGGGACAAGATGAATTTCTATTTTCATAGTACTTGTTTGGAATCAGGAAGAACTGGGTTGGAAAACCCAAATCCACCATTTACTAATTGGTGAAATTTAGACTTGGTCCTCAATATCTTTATCTGTAAAATAAGAATAATTATAATAGCTATTTTAAAGATGTAAAGGTGCTTTGCAAACTAGAAAGTGTTAAATTATTTGTTTTTAGATGAAACTGCAATTCTATTCTTTCCTACTTATTTTTGGTTAAATAAATTGAATCAGAAAAACCTAGCATTAGAATCACTGTCATGTTAACTAGTACCCATGGCATCTTTGTGCAAATTCTAGGAAGGTGATTCTCCCAGTAGAGGTTACCACTGTGGAGGAACAGCTTGGCAAATATGGCATCTTTGTTTGATCTAGGTGCCTCATTCCCAAAGCAATCTGCATTATTTTGCAGGTTGACAATGGCCCAAACTTCAGTCTCTACCCATCACACACACCCATCTCATTGCCTGTGCTTTGTGTGGGAGAAAACCTGCAGAATTGTGGGCTGGGCTTTGGATAAAAGATTTTATGGAAGCAATCCAGAGAACACATGTAGATAGAGTGTGGAACTTGTTCATTATGCAGCAGGTTCCATTGTTTCTGGCTTGCTGTATACCCACCTTTAACTTCCAAACATTAATCCTAGATTCATTTCCCTCAATCTGTTGTACATATTTCCATATAGCAACTAAATAATTGAAAATTACCATCAAGTTTTCCCTAGGACATTGGGTAGTGGACCTGGTTGTTGGTTATTGTCCTTTTTATTTCTAACAGAAGTCTCAGTTTTGCTCAAATATCTATTCCCTCCCTCATATATCATTATGTCTTAGAGAAACATGATTTCACCCTAGTTCTGGAGAGTCCTGGATAGTGTAGGACTAATCCCACTCTTTTGCAAATGATGTGTCCCAGAATGGTAAAGAGACACAATTCTGACCAATGCAGTCACAAGAGAAATCTTCCAGAAAAAGTTGTCATTCTCTCTTTCTCTCAGTAGTTAGCCATTGGGAGAGATATTGCTGTTGGGTATATCCTCTGAGTTTGATGCCTTGATCTGGCATTACCAAGTGAAGGCTAGTTTAATTCTGGACTTATTATGTAAGAAAATGTACTTTCTTATTTTTTACACCTGTATCAGTTGGAGTTGCTGTTACTTGCACCCAAGGGCATTGTAACTGATGAGCACACATTTCTCTTCAGGTGAAGCAAACTGAGTGTTTTTTTTTTCTATTAAGACTTTATTCATATGCTTTTTACTAAGCCTAGATTGTCCAGGTTTCTTTCTTCTGGACGCTTTTAACTTGTGGAGGCCTGGAATTGAATGCAATAGTTCCTTATGAGATGTCCAGTTCAGACTGCTGACTCATGTTGAACTTAGGTCAACTCAAAGTCCCAAGACGTTTTTGTGCTTGCTCTTGAAATATCACAACTCTTTTACAGTTATTTGTTTGTAACAGGGAAGGTATTTGTTTAATAAAATGCATAATTAAAAAAATTATATTAATAAATTATATCCAGTTGGATTCAGTCCATCATATTATTCTGTTGAGATACTATGGAAAGACTTCCTGGAAAACTATGCATTTGCCATCTCTTCCCCCTTAGCCATTCTTTTTTTTTTTTTTTTTCAGTGTATTTACTTATTTTGAGAGAGGGTGAGCAAGGGAGGGGCAGAAAGAGGGAGAGAGAGAATCCCAAGCAGGCTCCATGCCACCAAGTGCAGAGCCCAAGATGGGCTCCAACCCATGAACCATGAGATCATGACCTGAGCTGAAATCAAGAGCCAGATGCTTAACTGAACCACCCAGGTGCCCCCGACTCTAGCCATTCTTAAATATGTTAAATATGTCCTCTGTATTTTTCTTGATAACAACTTTGATCCAGAAAGGCTTGAGAGGAAATCTCTGCATTGAGTTATTTACAAAAATTTTCTTCTGATTGATATAGCTCTACTAGTAGCTTTTTTCATAAACTTGCACAGCCACTTAAAAATCCATTGCATGGGGCGCCTGGGTGGCTCAGTCAGTTAAGCGTCCGACTTCAGCTCAGGTCACGATCTCGTGGTCCGTGAGTTCGAGCCCCGTGTCGGGCTCTGGGCTAATGGCTCAGAGCCTGGAGCCTGCTTCCGATTCTGTGTCTTCCTCTCTCTCTGCCCCTCCCCCGTTCATACTCTGTCTCTGTCTCAAAAATAAATAAATGTTAAAAAAAAAAATTAAAAAAAAATCCATTGCAGTATACTAGTTAGTTCATGATATTTCCTGTATTCCATTAATGCTATCTATCTATTGCTTTCCTCTGATCAAAAAGATTTTTTAAAGCATTAATATTTTAATATACTTTAAATTTTAGAATATAAATATTTTCAGCAGTTATGGTTCATTCTCAATGAATACAAGTTAATCTTTGACTGACCAGCTAATTACTTTCTTAACCTCTTTTGATAGACCATCCAGAATTTTTCCTAGTATGGTCATAATATAAATAGCCTATTGTTAGTGCAATGTCTAATTTCTCCATTATTCTGGAATCCTGAAAAATCATTTATCTGACCCTAGACTTTAGATACCAGGTGACTGGTAGATTATTTCAAGAACTATAGTGATTTCCTTGGTATATGGTATTAGTTCCCTGAACGGTAATTAATCTTGGCTAGGAAGATAAAACTCATTTAGAGTGTCTAGATGACTCTCAGATATTCTTGGACTTCAATACTTTCACAATCATGCTTATTCTATCATTTCCATTCTGAAGAATAATCTTCTTTGATGCAACAGATAGTTGAGTATAGTGATTAAAAGCATGAGCTCTGGACTTAAGCTACTTGAGTTCAAATCCGGGCTCTGCTAGTTACTAATTGTGTGTCTGTGGACAAATTATATAACCTCTTTAAATTTAGGGGTGCCTGGGTGGCTCAGTCGGTTGAGCGTCCGACTTTGGCTCATGTCATGATCTCACAGTCTGTGAGTTCGAGCCCCGCATTGGGCTCTGTGCTGACAGCTCAGAGCCCGGAGCCTGTTTCAGATTCTGTGTCTCCCTCTCTCTCTGACCCTCCCCCATTCATGCTCTGTCTCTCTCTGTCTCAAAAATAAATAAACGTTAAGAAAAAATTTTTTAAAATAAATTTCAATTCCCCCATTTGTGAGAAATGATAATATACACAGTATGGTGTTGTGTTTAGATTTGAATGAGTTAATCTGCCTAAATTACCTGGTCTAATGCCTGGCACATGGACATAGACTCAACAGAAGGTAGTTTTTACAGAGAAGATAAAGGAAGATGTATGAGCTAATATATTATAGTTGTTATAACTAACATCACTGCTTTTAAGTAATAGATCTGTGTTGCTGGTCTTCTTGCACCATGCAAATATTTTTCACTAGTTGCAGCTTGTTATTTGCACTACCTTTCTTGCATTGTTCTTAGGGGTCTTACTCAGGTGAGTCCCTCTGTCCATCTTTGTATGTTTACAGACACTGAAGTTTATTTTGCTGTCCTTTATGCATGGCTCTCTCTTTTTCTTTCATAAAGGGGCATTTGCAGTTAATCATCATAGTTTATTTGTTAGCATTAACTTTTTCTTCCTGAATCAGGTCATGGTATCAGCTGCTAACTTTGTGAAATGTGCTTTCCTAAGTTAGGACTTACCACATATTCAGCAGCCCTCTTACTTCCAAGTTAACATCTTATTTGTCCCATCTCTTCCAGGATATGAAACATTTTCTCATGGTTGGTCTGCATTAAGTCTAGAGTGCCTTTGTAACTCAAAACATCCATCTTGTAAAGAACAAAATTGCCTACAAGACACTTTAAGAATTTATCAGATGTGAACTTTAGCCAAATTAAAACTGTATTTTTCCACAAGATGAAGTTGCTTACCTCTGTCTGCAGTATCTCTCTTCTTGTTGAGCAAAGAAAATTCTTACATCGCTGTATTCTTGGCATGAGAGTCTTCTCTTTGAGTTCTAGAGAGATGTCGTGTTTGGATACTTACTGTCACACAATTAGAAGCTGGACTTCTATTTGTTTATTACTACTTTCTTTTGCTTCATTATTCAGCTGCATGGGATCACACTATCTGTTTGTAATCTTTTTTCTCTTTCTGTTTTCTCCTATCAAATACTAGATAAGTCCTCTTTTATCTTTAATGTCATAAAAAGTCCTCTATTTCTCTTTAATATATTGTCTCCATTCTCCATCCAGGGTTGTACCAGGGACACATTAAACTAATGTAGAGAAAAAAGTAAAATAGTCTTAACATTCTGCATTTCTATGTAATAGAGAGCTCTTAGCTCTCTCCCTGACTTTGCATGAAGGATTATGTTAAATTTTGAGCAGTTCCGTGAAAATATAATTGCATCAGAACTTCCATTTTAGTTAATATTAAAAAAAAAAGATACGCTCTTTTTTGATATATCAGTTTCCGTTCCTAATGTATTTCTTTGAAAGTGTGTCTCCTGTTGACTTTTTTCCCCTATCCTTTTAGGTGAGATCATAAGGGTGATCTATTCTGAGGCAGGAGGGGCTGGAATGTAGAGAAATTCTCTTCCTCTAGCCAGATAGATTTTCAAAATTATGCTCTGTTGTTCTAGCATGATTTCCCCTGAAGAGTAGGCTTTTATTATTGACAAGGCTCTGATTGTGTTTCAAGGTGGTTACTTCTTCCTTTCCCTGACCAGTGCAAAGAGAGTCCTTTCTTATATCTTCACCATGAGAGCCAAGGGAGATTCTGGGGAGAAAATCCATGAAAGTGCTGTGACCCCCATAGGACCTAGGCCTCTAGAAGTACCTCCCTTTCATGCTAGTCCATCACAGCCTCCAGCAAGTCCTTAAAATTACAATTTACATGTTCCTACCAGCTTATGGCTTTAGCAGCTTCTGCTTCAGTTAAGCAGATCTTAGCTCTAACTCTGCATTTACCTGTCTCTTTAGATTTCAAAATGGTAGTTTAACCTGTAACTTCAGCTTTCTGACAGGTCCAAAAAAACTCACTGATCTCAGAGTTTGGACATTTTTCCTTTGTTGTGAAGATATAAGCTCATTACATATTGGAGCTCAAACTGGAAGTCTGCTTAACTATTTAAAAATAATGTCAAACTGCTTTCCAAAGTGGTTATACTATTTTATATTCCCACTGGCAGTATAGAGAGGTCCAGTTGTTACACTTCCCTGCCAACACCTGAGATGCCCACTATTTTTAATGATAGACATTCTAATGAGTGTTATCTCATTTTGATTTTAATTTTTATTTCCTTAACGCTTCATAATGTTGAACATTTTTCCTGCGTTTATTTGCCATCATGTATGTTCTTTAGTAAAAGGCTTATTCATATAATTTGCCAATTCATTTTATCAGATTGTTTGGTGTTTCATTGCTGAGTTCTGGGTAGAATGTTTATTACCTATGTGATTTCCAAGTATTTTCTCCCAATCTATGGGTTGACTTTTTATTCTGTACAGTAAATTTCAGAAAGAAGGACTAATAAATGTTGATAAACTCTTATTTTTCCCTCTTGTGGATTGTGCTTGTAGTGATATAGCTAATAAACCTCTAACACAAAAAAGATTTTCTTCTATGTTTTTTTCCAGAGCTTTTGTAGTTTTAGATTTTACATTTAGGTCTGTGATACTTTGGAATTATTTTTCAATATGGTGAGAGTTATGGACTGATGATCATTTTGGGGGCATGTGTGTATCAAATTGTTCCAGTGTCATTTGATGAAAAGATCATCCTTTCTCTAAATTGCTTTTACACCTTTTTCAAAAATCAGTGGTCCATATACATTCGGGTATATTTTTGGAATCTTTAGTCTGTTTCATTAATCTGCTTATGTGTCTTCAGGCCGATATCATCGTGTCTTGATTATTGCAGCTTTTTGGTAACAAGGCTTTGAAGTAAATCTTGTATTCCTCTTGGTTCTTCTATTTCCAAGTTGTTTCGGCTAGTCCAGTTCTTTCCATTTGCCTATGAGTTTTAGAATCAGCTTGCCCATTTCTATAAAAAAGCGACACTGCAATTTTAATTGGGATTTCATGCAATTATAGATCAATTTTGGGAGAACTATTAAGTCTTCTTACTCATCAATATATCTCTTCATTAATCTAGATCTTAATCTCTCAGCAATGTTTTGTAGATTTTAATGTAGAGGATTTGCATGTATTTTGCCAGATTTATCTCCAATTATTTAATATTCTTGGACACTGTTATAAATGGTGGTTTAAATTTTCAGTTTTCAGTTGTTTGCTTGTGTATAGAAATACAATTGATTTTTATATATTGTTATTATGTCCTACAACTTTTAAAATTTGCTTATGAGTTCTAGTAGCTTTTTATATATTCCATATTATTTTTTACATAATCTTATGTAAACAATGGCTTTATTTCTTCATTTCCAATCTAGATACCTTTTTCTTTCTTTTTTTTTTTTTTTGCCTATTAAAATGACTAAAGTCTCAGTACAATGATGAATATAAGTGATGAAAATGGTCATCCTTGTCTTATTCATGTTCTTAGGAGAGAAATGATTCAATCTTTCACCACAAAGAATTATGTTCATGTTAGCTATAAGTTTTTGTAGATTGCCTTTATCACGATGAGGAAATTCACTTCTATACCTAGTTTGCTGTGAACTTTTTTGTTTGTTTGTTTAAATTCCAGTTAACATACAGAGTAATAGTTTTAGATGTAGAATTTAGTGACTCATCACTTACATACAACATCTAGGGCTCATCATAACAAGTGCCCTCCTTAATACTCATCACCCATTTAGCCCATCCCCCCACCACCCCTCCAGCAACCCTCAGTTTGTTCTCTATTGTTAAGAGTCTTTTTCTTTTAAAGTTTTTGTTGATTTTTGATAGAGAGAGAGAGAGAGAGAGAGAGAGAAACAGAGTACAAGTGGGGGAGAGGTAGAGAGAGAGGGAGACACAGAATCTGAAGCCGACTCCAGGCTCTGAGCTGTCACAACAGAGCCTGACATGGGGCTTGAGCTCACAAACCCTAAGCCGAAGTTGGATGCTTAACCGACTGAGACACCCAGGTGCTCCAAGAGTCTGTTTTATGGTTTGCCTCTCTTTTTTCCCCCTTTATGTTTATCTGTTTTGCTTCTTAAATTCCACACATAAGTGAAATCATATGGTATTGGTCTTTCTCTGACTGACTTATTTCTCTTAGCATAATACTGAAATTTTTTTTCATTTTTAATCCAATAGATAGTGGATTTTGATAAATGCTTTTTCTGCATGTATTGAGATGGCCACATGTGTTTTCTTTCTTTCTTTTTTTTTGTCTGTTAATATTGAGAACTATGCTGATTTATTTTTAATAAAAAACGTTATTAATTTATTTATTTGGTGTTGTTTTAGGTTCACAGCAAAATTGAGGGAATGTACAGAGTTTTCCCATATAGCCCCTGTCCCATATAGCCTATATGTTCCCATACAGCCTATGTATGCTCTCCCCCAGCATCCACATCTCCTCCCAGAATGGTACATTTGATGAATGCACATTATCATATCATAATCACCCAAAGTCAATAGTTCACATTAGGGTTCACTCGGCGTTGTATATTCTATGGATTTGGACAAATGCATTATAACATGTATTCAGCATTATAGTATCACACAGAATATCTTCTATGCCCTAAGTAGCCTGTGCTCAACCTACTCATCACGCCCTCTCCCCAGCTCTTGGAAACCAATGACCTTTTTGATGTCTCCATAATTTTGCCTTTTCTGAATTTCATGTAGTTGGAATCATATAGTATGTAGCCTCCTCAGATGGGCTGCTTTCACTTAGTAACATGTATTTAAGGTTTCACCATGTCTTTTCATAGTTTTGCAGCTCATTTCTTTTTAGCACTGAATAATTTTCTATTGTCTGTATGTATCACATTTTGTTTACCTACTCATCTACTGAAAGCATATCTTGTTTGTTTTCATTTTGGGTAATTATGAATAAGTCTGTTATAAATATCTAGGTACAGATTTTTGTGGGGACGTAAACTTTTAACTCCTTTGAGTAAATACCAAGGATCATGATAGCTATATTGTGTGGTAAGAGTATGTTTAACTTTGTAAGAAACAGCCAAACTATCTTCCAAAGTGACTGTACCATTTTACTTTCCTGCCGGTAACAAATGCTCCATGTCCATATCAACATTTGGTATTGTCTATGCTCTGGATTTTGGCCATTCTAATAGGCATACAGTGGTACATCATTGTTTTAATTTGTTTTTTTGTTAGTTTGTTTGTTTGTTTTTTATAATCTTTTTTATTTTATTTTTTTATTTTATTTATTTTATTTTTTTATTTTTTATTTATATATGAAATTTATTGTCAAATTGGTTTCCATACAACACCCAGTACTCATCCCAAAAGGTGCCCTCTTCAGTACCCATCACCCACCCTCTCCTCCCTCCCACCCCCCATCAACCCTTAGTTTGTTCTCAGTTCTCAACAGTCTCTTATGCTTTGGCTCTCTCCCACTCTAACCTCCTTTTTTTTTTCCTTCCCCTCCCCCATGGGTTCCTGTTAAGTTTCTCAGGATCCACATAAGAGTGAAACCATATGGTATCTGTCTTTCTCTGTATGGCTTATTTCACTTAGCATCACACTCTCCAGTTCCATCCACGTTGCTACAAAAGGCCATATTTCATTTTTTCTCATTGCCACGTAGTATTCCATTGTGTATATAAACCACAATTTCTTTATCCATTCATCAGTTGATGGACATTTAGGCTCTTTCCATAATTTGGCTATTGTTGAGAGTGCTGCTATAAACATTGGGGTACAAGTGCCCCTATGCATCAGTACTCCTGTGTCCCTTGGATAAATTCCTAGCAGTGCTATTGCTGGGTCATAGGGTAGGTCTATTTTTAATTTTCTGAGGAACCTCCACACTGCTTTCCAGAGCGGCTGCACCAATTTGCATTCCCACCAACAGTGCAAGAGGGTTCCCGTTTCTCCACATCCTCTCCAGCATCTATAGTCTCCTGATTTGTTCATTTTGGCCACTCTGACTGGCGTGAGGTGATACCTGAGTGTGGTTTTGATTTGTATTTCCCTGATAAGGAGCGACGCTGAACATCTTTTCATGTGCCTGTTGGCCATCCGGATGTCTTCATTAGAGAAGTGTCTATTCATGTTTTCTGCCCATTTCTTCACTGGGTTATTTGCTTTTCGGGTGTGGAGTTTGGTGAGCTCTTTATAGATTTTGGATACTAGCCCTTTGTCCGATATGTCATTTGCAAATATCTTTTCCCATTCCGTTGGTTGCCTGTTAGTTTTGTTGGTTGTTTCCTTTGCTGTGCAGAAGCTTTTGATCTTCATAAGGTCCCAGTAATTCACTTTTGCTTTTAATTCCCTTGCCTTTGGGGAATGTGTCGAGTAAGAGATTGCTACGGCTGAGGTCAGAGAGGTCTTTTCCTGCTTTCTCCTCTAAGGTTTTGATGGTTTCCTGTCTCACATTCAGGTCCTTTATCCATTTTGAGTTTATTTTTGTGAATGGTGTGAGAAAGTGGTCTAGTTTCAACCTTCTGCATGTTGCTGTCCAGTTCTCCCAGCACCATTTGTTAAAGAGACTGTCTTTTTTCCATTGGATGTTCTTTCCTGCTTTGTCAAAGAGTAGTTGGCCATACATTTGTGGGTCTAGTTCTGGGGTTTCTATTCTATTCCATTGGTCTATGTGTCTGTTTTTGTGCCAATACCATGCTGTCTTGATGATGACAGCTTTGTAGTAGAGGCTAAAGTCTGGGATTGTGATGCCTCCTGCTTTGGTCTTCTTCTTCAAAATTCCTTTGGCTATTCGGGGCCTTTTGTGGTTCCATATGAATTTTAGGATTGCTTGTTCTAGTTTCGAGAAGAATGCTGGTGCGATTTTGATTGGGATTGCATTGAATGTGTAGATAGCTTTGGGTAGTATTGACATTTTGACAATATTTATTCTTCCAATCCATGAGCAGGGAATGTCTTTCCATTTCTTTAAATCTTCTTCAATTACCTTCATAAGCTTTCTATAGTTTTCAGCATACAGATCCTTTACATCTTTGGTTAGATTTATTCCTAGGTATTTTATGCTTCTTGGTGCAATTGTGAATGGTATCAGTTTCTTTATTTGTCTTTCTGTTGCTTCATTGTTAGTGTATAAGAATGCAACTGATTTCTGTACATTGATTTTGTATCCTGCAACTTTGCTGAATTCATGTATCCGTTCTAGCAGACTTTTGGTGGAGTCTATCGGATTTTCCATGTATAATATCATGTCATCTGCAAAAAGTGAAAGCTTGACTTCATCTTTGCCAATTTTGATGCCTTTGATTTCCTTTTGTTGTCTGATTGCTGATGCTACAACTCCCAGCACTATGTTAAACAACAGCAGTGAGAGTGGGCATCCCTGTCGTGTTCCTGATCTCAGGGAAAAAGCTCTCAGTTTTTCCCCGTTAAGGATGATGTTAGCTGTGGGCTTTTCATAAATGGCTTTTATGATCTATAAGTATGTTGCTTCTATCCCGACTTTCTCAAGGGTTTTTTTTTTTCAACGTTTTATTTATTTTTGGGACAGAGAGAGACAGAGCATGAACGGCGGAGGGGCAGAGAGAGAGGGAGACACAGAATCGGAAACAGGCTCCAGGCTCTGAGCCATCAGCCCAGAGCCCGACGCGGGGCTCGAACTCACGGACCGCGAGATCGTGACGTGGCTGAAGTCGGACGCTTAACCGACTGCGCCACCCAGGCACCCCTCTCAAGGGTTTTTATTAAGAAAGGGTGCTGGATTTTGTCTAAGGCCTTTTCTGCATCGATTGACAGGATCATATGGTTTTTCTCTTTTTTTTTGTTAATATGACGTATCACGTTGATTGATTTGCGAATGTTGAACCAGCCCTGCATCCCAGGAATGAATCCCACTTGATCATGGTGAATAATTCTTTTTATATGCCATTGAATTCGATTTGCTAGTATCTTATTGAGAATTTTTGCATCCATATTCATCCAGGATATTGGCCTGTAGTTCTCTTTTTTTACTGGGTCTCTGTCTGGTTTAGGAATCAAAGTAATACTGGCTTCATAGAATGAGTCTGGAAGTTTTCCTTCCCTTTCTATTTCTTGGAATAGCTTGAGAAGGATAGGTATTATCTCTGCTTTAAATGTCTGGTAGAACTCCCCTGGGAAGCCATCTGGTCCTGGACTCTTATTTGTTGGGAGATTTTTGATAACCGATTCAATTTCTTCGCTGGTGATGGGTCTGTTCAAGCTTTCTATTTCCTCCTGATTGAGTTTTGGAAGAGTGTGGGTGTTCAGGAATTTGTCCATTTCTTCCAGGTTGTCCAATTTGTTGGCATATAATTTTTCATAGTATTCCCTGATAATTGTTTGTATCTCTGAGGGATTGGTTGTAATTTTTCCATTTTCATTCATGATTTTATCTATTTGGGTCATCTCCCTTTTCTTTTTGAGAAGCCTGGCTAGAGGTTTGTCAATTTTGTTTATTTTTTCAAAAAACCAACTCTTGGTTTCGTTGATCTGCTCTACAGTTTTTTTAGATTCGATATTGTTTATTTCTGCTCTGATCTTTATTATTTCTCTTCTTCTGCTGGGTTTAGGCTGCCTTTGCTGTTCTGCTTCTAGTTCCTTTAGGTGTGCTGTTAGATTTTGTATTTGGGATTTTTCTTGTTTCTTGAGATAGGCCTGGATTGCAATGTATTTTCCTCTCGGGACTGCCTTCGCTGCGTCCCACAGCGTTTGGGTTGTTGTCTTTTCATTTTCGTTTGTTTCCATATATTTTTTAATTTCTTCTCTAATTGCCTGGTTGACCCACTCATTCGTTAGTAGGGTGTTCTTTAACCTCCACGCTTTTGGAGGTTTTCCAGACTTTTTTCTGTGGTTGATTTCAAGCTTCATAGCATTGTGGTCTGAAAGTATGCATGGTATGATTTCAATTCTTGTAAACTTATGAAGGGCTGTTTTGTGACCCAGTATATGATCTATCTTGGAGATGTTCCATGTGCACTTGAGAAGAAAGTATATTCTGTTGCTTTGGGATGCAGAGTTCTAAATATATCTGTCAAGTCCATCTGATCCAATGTCTCATTCAGGGCCCTTGTTTCTTTATTGACCGTGTGTCTAGATGATCTATCCATTTCTGTAAGTGGGGTGTTAAAGTCCCCTGCAATTACCACATTCTTCTCAATAAGGTTGCTTATGTTTATGAGTAATTGTTTTATATATTTGGGCGCTCCGGTATTCGGCGCATAGACATTTATAATTGTTAGCTCTTCCTGATGGATAGACCCTGTCACTATTATATAATGTCCTTCTTCATCTCCTGTTACAGCCTTTAATTTAAAGTCTAGTTTGTCTGATATAAGGATGGCTACTCCAGCTTTCTTTTGGCTTCCAGTAGCATGATAAATAGTTCTCCATCCCCTCACTCTCAATCTAAAGGTGTCCTCAGGTCTAAAATGAGTCTCTTGTAGACAGCAAATAGATGGGTCTTGTTTTTTTATCCATTCTGATACCCTATGTCTTTTGGTTGGCGCATTTAATCCATTGACATTCAGTGTTATTATAGAAAGATATGGGTTTAGAGTCATTGTGATGTCTGTATGTTTTATGCTTGTAGTGATGTCTCTGGTACTTTGTCTCACAGGGTCCCCCTTAGGATCTCTTGGAGGGCTGGTTTAGTGGTGACAAATTCCTTCAGTTTTTGTTTGTTTGGGAAGACCTTTATCTCTCCTTCTATTCTAAATGACAGACTTGCTGGATAAAGGATTCTCGGCTGCATATTTTTTCTGTCTAGCACCCTGAAAATCTCGTGCCAATTCTTTCTGGCCTGCCAAGTTTCAAAAGAGAGATCAGTCACGAGTCTTATAGGTCTCCCTTTATATGTGAGGGCATGTTTACCCCTTGCTGCTTTCAGAATTTTCTCTTTATCCTCGTATTTTGCCAGTTTCACTATGATATGTCGTGCAGAAGATCGATTCAAGTTACGTCTGAAGGGAGTTCTCTGTGCCTCTTGGATTTCAATGCCTTTTTCCTTCCCCAGTTCAGGGAAGTTCTCAGATATTATTTCTTCAAGTACCCCTTCAGCACCTTTCCCTCTCTCTTCCTCCTCTGGGATACCAATGATGCGTATATTATTTCTTTTTAGTGTATCACTTAGTTCTCTAAGTCTCCCGTCATACTCCTGGATTTTTTTATCTCTCTTTTTCTCAGCTTCCTCTTTTTCCATAACTTTATCTTCTAGTTCACCTATTCTCTCCTCTGCCTCTTCAGTCCGAGCCGTGGTGGTTTCCATTTTGTTATGCATTTCGTTTAAAGCATTTTTCAGCTCCTCGTGACTGTTCCTTAGTCCCTTGATCTCTGTAGCAAGAGATTCTCTGCTGTCAGCTATACTGTTTTCAAGCCCAGCAATTAATTTTATGACTATTATTCTAAATTCCCTTTCTGTTATATTATTTAAATCCTTTTTGAACAGCTCATTAGCTGTTGTTATTTCCTGGAGATTCTTCTGAGGGGAATTCTTCCGCTTGGTCATTTTGGATAGTCCCTGGCGTGGTGAGGACCTGCAGGGCACTTCCCCTGTGCTGTGGTGTATAACTGGAGTTGGTGGGCAGAGCCGCAGTCAGACCTGATGTCTGCCCCCAGCCCACCGCTGTGTCCACAGTCAGACTGGTGTGTGCCTTCTCTTCCCCTCTCCTAGGGGCGGGATTCACTGTGGGGTGGGGTGGCCTGTCTGGGCTACTTGCACACTGCCAGGCTTGTGATGCTGGGGATCTGGTGTCTTAGCTGGGGTGGGTAGGCAAGGTGCACAGGGGCAGGAGGGGCAGGCTTAGCTTGCTTCTCCTTAGGTGATCCACTTCAGGAGGGGCCCTGTGGCAGCAGGAGGGAGTCAGATCCGCTGCCGGAGGTTTGGCTCCGCGGAAGCGCAGAGTTGGGTGTTTGCGCGGAGCGAGCAAGTTCCCTGGCAGGAACTGGTTCTCTTTGGGATTTTGGCTGGGGGATGGGCAGGGGAGATGGCGCTGGTGAGCGCCTTTGTTCCCCACTAAACTGAGCTCTGTCGTCCGGGGGCTCAGCAGCTCTCTCTCCCTCTGTCCCCCAGCCTTCCCGCTTTCAGAGCAGAGCGGTTAAGTTATGACCTCCCAGACGCTAAGTCGCGCTTGCTGTCGGAACACAGTCCGTCAGGCCCCTCCGCTTTTTGCAAGCCAGACTCGGGGTCTGTGCTTGGCCGGCGAGCCGCCCCTCCGCCCCGGCGCCCTCCCACCAGTCCGTGGAGCGCGCACCGCCTCGCCGCCCTTCCTACCCTCTTCCGTGGGTCTCTCGTCTGCGTTTGGCTCCGGCGACTCCGTTCTGCTAATCCTCTGGCGGTTTTCTGGGTTATTTAGGCAGATGTAGGTGGAATCTAAGTGATCAGCAGGACGCGTGGTGAGCCCAGCGTCCTCCTACGCCGCCATCTTCCCTCTCCCCCATTGTTTTAATTTGAATTTCCCTGATGAAACATGGTGTGGATCATCCTTTCATATGCGTATTTGCCATCTATATATCTTATTCATTGAGATGTCTGTGAAGGTCTTTGGTCTTTTTTAATTTGGGTTTTTTTTCTTATTGTTGAGTTTTAAGATTTCTTTACATATTTTGTATAACAGTTATTTATTAAATGTGCCTTTTGCAAACATTTTATCCCAGTCTGTGGCTTATCTTCTTATTCTCCTGACGTTGTCTTTTACAGAGTAGACCTTTCAAGTTTTAATGAAGTCTCCCATATCAATTATTTCCTTCTGGTGCCTTGCCTTTGGTGTTGTATCTAAAAAGTCAATGCCATACCCAAGATCATCCAGGTTTTCTCCTATGTTTTATTTTAGGAAAAAACATATTTATGTGTTACACTTGGGTCTATAATCAATTTTCAGTTAATTTTGTGAAGGGTGTAATGTTTGTATCTAGAAATTTGTTTTAGTTTTTTTTTTTTTTTTTGCATGTAGATATCCAGTCGTTCCTGAACCATTTGTTGAAAAGACTGTCTTTACTACATTGTACTGTTTGTGCCCCTTTGTCAAAAATCAGTTGACTATATTTATGTGGATCTATTTCTGGATTCTATTCTGTTCCCTTGAACTATTTGTATATTCTTTCACCAATAAGGCACTGTCTTGCTTCCTACAATTTTACAGTAAAATTTCTTGAAGTCAGTTTGTGTCAGTCCTCCAATATTTTTTCTAAGTAGAATGTTGGATATTCGGGTCTTTTGCCTCTTTTTATAAACTTTAGAATCAGTTGGTTGATATGCACAAAAGAACTTGATGGAATTTTCATTGGGATTGCATTGAAACTATAGGTCAACTTGGGAAGAACTGATGTATTGATAATGCTCATTGATTTTTAAGTGTTAAACCAAACTTGCATGCCTTATATAAACTTGGTCAGGATTTAGTCTTTTTTATAGATAGTTCAATTTGACTAGTTAAAATTTGTCATTGGTGTTATTAGTTTTAAGTTTTCTTTCCTGCTAATGTCTGTTTAGATTTGTTATTATGGAAATAATGACCTCAATGCATAATTTGGTAACTATCCCCTCCTTTTCAAGTGTCTGAAGACATTCATATAGAATTGGCATTTGTTTTTCCTTAAATGATGGGTAGAATTTCTCTGTGAAACAATATGGGAGTTTTCTTAGTGGGGAATGTTTTGAAATGCAAATTAAATTTCTTCCATAGATACAAGGATATTCAGTATTTATTTCTTTCTTCTTGATGAATTTGGTAATCAGTATCTTTCAAAGCAATTTTCTATTTCATCTAAATTCTAAAATTAGTCTAAAGTAGTTTGCAATATTTTAAAACTCTCTTTCAATACCTGTAGAATCTATTGTCATGTCAACTTTCTGATTCCTGATATGGTGATTTGTTCTTATTCCTTTTTTTTATGGATAGCCCTGGCTGGACATTTATTTATTTTACTGATCTCATTTTCTTTATGGTGTTTCTGTGTTCTGTTTTATTGATTTCCATTTTCATCTTGATTATTTCCTTTTCTCTTTTTTCTTTGGGTTTAGTTTGTTCTTTTTCTAGTTTCTTAAGGTGAAAGTTAAGTCCATTGAGTTGTGATCTTTCACTTTTCTAATATGGAAAGTTTCATATATATATTTCACTTTAATCACTCTTTAAAATGCATCCTATAAACTTTTATTTGTCATGTTTTCATTATTTAGTTAAAAACATGTTCTAATTTCTCTTTTCATTTATTCTTAGACACTTTGTTTATGTAGAAGTGTGTTACTTCATTTTCAAATACTTGGGGATTTTCCAGATATTTTTCTATTGTCAGTTTCTAAATTAATTCTAATATTATCAGAGAAAATGGTTTATATGTCTTGAGTCCTTTTAGATTCACTGAAATTTGTTTTATGGCTAATGTATGGTCATCTTGCTAAATTAATTTTGTAAGGGAATATTGTGAATTACTACAATTAGTGTTTTATCTCTGCTTTCTTCTTTTTCTGTTTTCCCACAAAAAGATAAGAAAACTGTTTAGAATATTTTTTTACTATTTTTTCCTCATTTGTTTATTTTGCATTCTTTTTTTTAAATTTTTTTTTTTAACGTTTTTATTTATTTTTGGGACAGAGAGAGACAGAGCATGAACGGGGGAGGGGCAGAGAGAGAGGGGGAGACAGATTCGGAAACAGGCTCCAGGCTCTGAGCCATCAGCCCAGAGCCTGACGCGGGGCTCGAACCCACGGACCGCGAGATCGTGACCTGGCTGAAGTCGGACGCTTAACCGACTGCGCCACCCAGGCACCCCTATTTTGCATTCTTAATATCACTTTGTTATGATATGATATTTTTTTTCTTTCTAAAAGCTGATTTTGTATTATACAATCCTCATGATTCTTGCTGATATTTTGAGTGGACATATTTTATCTCTCTTAAAATTTACGTATCTGCTTTCTTTTTGAAGTTTGATTCCACACTTGTTTTTATGTGATTTTATACTGGGTCCCTAGAGCTACATAATCTTTTTAGAAGTATAATTTAGGTGTGGCATTGGCTCAGTTAATAATTCCTTCAACTCTATAGCAAACATTTTTACTTGGAAATTTTAACCTGATGTAATTCTCCTACCATTATTTTTTAATTTTTCCTTTATGTATCCATTACTTCAATGATATATAACTTTTCCAGGAGTAATAGAATTTTATTTCTTCAAGGAAAAATATATTTCAGGGGGGCCAAGAGAGTGGAACAGCATGGAATTTTCTTTTGCATCTCTCATCCCTAAAATGCAGCCATATCAACACCAAACTATCTTGCACACCTAGAAAACTGATTTGAGCATTAACACTACAATCTGCACAAGTTGAACGACAGAACTCGGCAAGTACATGGCATGGAGAGATGGACTGGGAGAGATGGAAGCTGTGGAAGACAGGGAGCTGTTTTTGCTTGGGGAGAGAAGACTGAGATCAGGGGAGAGTACAGGAAAAGCAGCCCCCCTCCAAAAAAAGCAGCTGGAGAGAAAGAGAGAGCGTGGAAACAGCCTAAGGGAACTGAACAAAAAATGGGGAAAGGAGAAGGTTTAAATTCCATTAAGACTCTATAAATGGGGAGCACACAGTATGAAACTCTGCAGCTAGTTACCTGGTGGAGCTCTGGTGGGAAGGGTGAATCCCCAGGGATAGAGAGCAAGGTCTGAGGGGTCCTCAAGCCACATGGAGAGAGACAGTTCCCTGCAGGGAGGACATGTGGTAGAGGCTGTGCAACCTGCCCACAGGCAAAGGTCCCAGCCAACCCTGGAGAACAACCACATTCACTGGTGTTTAAACAAGGGCATTAAGGGGCGCCTGGGTGGCTCAGTCTGTTAAGCGTCTGACTTTGGCTCAGGTCATTATCTCACGGTCTGTGAGTTCAAGCCCCATGTCGGGCTCTGTGATGACAGCTCAGAGCCTGGAGCCTGCTTTGGATTCTGTGTCTCCCTCTCTCTCCGACCCTTCCCTGTTCATGCTTTGTCTCTCTGTCTCAAAAATAAATAAACATTAAAAAAAAATTTTTTTTTAAAGGGCATTAATGGTGAAGCCTGGTGCCAGATGTGCGTTGTTATTTACCATAATCTCTAAAAGGCTGCTGCTACACAATTGTGCTAACTTTTTCTGGGGTTGGCTGGCACCCTGCCACAGTCTCTGAGCAACTGCAACAGCGCGATCAGAGGAACATACCAGGGGCTGGCCAGCACTCAGCCATTGCTTGATGAGATCCTCTCCTAGAGTGTCTGAATGGTTCAAAGCTACAGTCCCTCAGAAGTTGGGGGGGGGGGGAACACAGCCCCAGCTGAGATAAAACTCAGGAGGAAGGTGCCGCCTGGCAGCATGATGGCTTGGTCATGGACAGTATTGAAGAGGGGAGTGGACAGAAGTCAGAGACAAAAGAGGGGTGCTCATCATGCAGAGTGCAGATTTCTGAAGCTAGAGACTGGGTAGCTGGGTGATGCCATTTTCACCTCTCCCACGCAAGCACATACACACCAAAACACATCACAACAATCCACCCCAGTAAGCTAAGCAAAGTCATCTAGTGGAGAATGGAGCTGTTACACTAAGCCCTGCCCAACTGGGCCAACTGCGCTCTTGAGGAACACCACAAGTCTCTCTGCTTGCTTAGTTTATGGATTATAAAGTGCTTCATAGTTTGACTTCTAGGGGAAACTTGATGTAATTTCAATCATATTTAATTCTGTTCACTGGTCCATCTATTCAATTTTGTTTTTCCTTTTTTTCTTTTCTTATTCTTGAATACAGAAAGAGAAAAAAAATTATTTTTATTTTCCATTTAAAAAAATTTTTTTTCTAACGTGTATTTATTTTTGAGACAGAGAGTCACAGAGCATGAACGGGAGAGGGTCAGAGACAGGGAGACACAGAATCTGAAACAGGCTCCAGGCTCTGAGCTGTCAGCACAGAGCCTGACATGGGGCTTGAATTCACAGACTGTGAGATCATGACCTGAGCCAAAGTCAGACGCTTAAGCAACTGAGCCACCCAGGCGTCCCAATTTTCCGTTTTTATAAAAAAGATTTTTCTTTCACTTTTTCTACTATACTTTTCATTTTTTTGTAATTTTTAAAAATTCTATTTTACTTTCATAATGTCATTTTATTCAACTTAATTTATTCAATTTTTGAAATTTTCAAACGATTTCCTTTTTGTCTTTCTTTTTCTTTTCTTTTCTTTCCCTTTTTCTCTATTCCATCAAGCTTCTTTCAACAAACACACCAAAACACACCTAGGATCTAGCATCCTTTATTTAATTTTTTTGTGGTTTTTGATTTTTTAATTATTATTTTTTTTACTTTATTAATTCCCCTTCTTCCTTCAAAATGACTAAATGAAGGAATTTATCCCAAAAGAAAGAACAAGAAGAAATGACAGCCAGGGACTTAATCAACACAGATACAAGCAAGATGCCCAAACCAGAATTTAGAATTATGATAAGAATACTAGGTGGGGTGGAAAATAGATTAGAGTCCCTTTCTGTGGTGATAAAAGAAGTAAAAGCTAGTCAGGATGGAATTTAAAATGCTATAACTGAGCTGAAGTCTCGAATGGATGCCACGGCAGCAAGGATGGATGAAGCAGAGCAGCGAAACAGTGATACAGAGGACAAACTTATGGAGAATAATGAAGCAGAAAAAAAGAGGGAAACTAAGGCAAAAGAGCACAATATAAGAATTAGAGAAATTAGTGACTCATTAAAAAAGAATAACATCAGGGGCGCCTGGGTGGCTCAGTCAGTTAAGCAACTGACTTCGGCTCAGGTCATGATCTCACGGTTCATGGGTTCAAGCCCTGCATCGGGCTCTGTGCTGACAGCTTGGAGCCTGGAGCCTGCTTCGGATTCTGTGTCTCCCTCTCTCTCGGCCCCTCCCCCACTTGTGCTCCGTCTCTCTCTCTCTCTCTCAAAAATAAATAAAATGTAAAAAAAAAAAAAAAAAAAAAAAAGGAATAACAACATCAGAATCATAGGCATCCCAGAAGATGAAGAGAGAGAAAAAGGGGTAGAAGGTCTATGTGAGCAAATCATAGTGGAAAACTTTCCTAAACTTGGGGAAAGATACAGACATCAAAATCCAGGAAGTGCAGAGAACTCCCATTAGATTCAACAAAACCAACCATCAACAAGGCATATCATGGTCAAATTCACAAAATATCAGGCAAGGAAAGGATTATGAAAACAGCAAGGGAAAAATCCTTAACCTACAAGGGAAGACAGATCAGATTTGCAGCAGACCTATCCAAAGAAACTTGGCAGACCAGAAAGGAGTGGTAAGATATATTCAATGTGCTGAATCAGAAAAATTTGCAGCCAAGAATTCTTTACCCAGCAAGACTGTCATTCAAAATAGAAGGAGAGATAAACAGTTTCCCAGACAAAAACAAAAAAACAAAAAAACTAACTAAAGGAGTTCATGACCACTAAATCAGCCCTGCAAGAAATTTTAATGGGGACTCTCTGAGAGGAGAAAAGACCAAAGAGAGAAAAAAGACCAAAAGCAACAAAGACTATAAAGAACCAGAGAACACTACCAGAAACTCCAACTCTACAGGCAACATACTGACAATAAGTCCATATCTTTCAGTACTAACTGTAAATGTCAATGGACTAAATGCTCTAATAAAAACACACAGGGTACAGAATGGATAAGAAAACAAAATCCATCTATATGCTGTTTACAAGACACCCACTTTAGACCTAAAGACACCTTCTAGATTGAAAGTAAGTGATAGAGAACCATCTATCATGCTAATGGTCATCAAAAGAAAGCCAGAGTAGCCATACTTCTATCACACAGTCTAGATTTTAAAATAAAGAGTGCAACAAGAGATGAAGAGGGACATTATATCATAATTAATCTGTACACCAAGAAGACCTAGCAATTGTAAACATTTATGCCCCAAAAGTGAGAACACCCAAATATAAATCAATTAATCACAAACATAAAGAAACTCATTGATGATAATACCATAATAATCGGGGACTTCAACACCCCACTTACAACAATAGACAGATCATATAATAGAAAATCAACAAGGAAACAATGGCTTTGAATGATACACTGGACTGATATATTCAGAATAGATATATTCAGAACATTTCATCCTAAAGAAGCAGAATACACATTTATTTTGAGTGCACATGGAACATTCTCCAGAGTAGATCACATACTGGGACACAAATCAGCCCTCAGCAAGTACAAAAAGATTGAGATCATACAGTGTATATTTTCAGACCACAACACTCTGAAACTCTAATCAACCACAAGAAAAAATTTGGAAAGATAACAAATACTTGGAGACTAAAGAACATCCTACTAAAGAATGAATGGGCTAACCAAGAAGTTAAAGAGGAAATTAAAAAGTATATTGAAGCTAATGAAAATTATAACACCACAGCCCAGAACCTCTCAGATGCAGCAAAGGCAGTAATAAGAGGGAAGTATATAGCAATCCAGGCCTTCCTAAGGAAGGAATAAAAGTGTCAGATACACAACCTAATCTTACACCTTAAACAGCTAGAAAAAGAACAGCAAATAAAACCCGAAACCAGCAGAAAACAGTAAATAATAAAGATTAGAGCAGAAATCAATGCTATCAAAACCAAAACCAAAAAACAAAATAGAACAGATCAATGAAACCAGGAGCTGGTTCTTTGAAAGATTGAACAAAACTGATAAGCCCCTAGCCAGTTTGATCAAAAAGAAACAGGAAAAGACCCAAATAAATAAAATCAACAAAAAAAGAGATCACAACCAACACAGCAGAAATAAAAACAATAGTAAGAGAATATTATGAGCAATTATATGCCAATAAAATGTGCAATATGGAAGAAATGGACAAATTCTTAGAAACATACAAACTCCCAAAACTGAAACAGGAAGAAATAGAAAATTAGAACAGACCCATAGACAGTAAGGAAATCAAAATAGTAATCAAAAATCTCCCAAAAAACTAGAGTCCAAGATGTCCAGATGGATTTCCAGGGGAATTCTTCCAAACATTTAAGGAAGAGTTAACACCTATTCTCTTGAAGTTGTTCCAAAAAATAGAAACGGAAGGAAAACTTCCAGACTCATTCTATGAAGCCAGAATGACCTTGATTCCAAAACCAGACAAAGATCCCACTAAAAAGTACTACAGACCAATTTCCCTGATGAACATGGATGCAAAAATCCTCAACAAGATATTAGCCAACCAGCTCCAACAATACATTAAAAGAATTATTCACCATGACCTAGTGGATTTATACCTGGGATGCAGGGCTGGTTCAATATCTGCAAAACAATCAATGTGACACATCACATCAATAAAAGAAAGAATGGGAACCACATGATCCTCTCAATAGATGCAGAGAAAGCATTTGACAAAGTAAAGCATCCTTTCTTGATAACAACCCTCAAGAAAGTAGGGATAGAAGGAGTATACCTCAAGATCATAAAAGCCATACATGAAAGACCCAACATTAATATCTTTAATGGGAAAAAAAATGAGAGCTTTCCTCCTAAGGTCAGGAACACGACAGAGATGTCCACTCTTGACACTATTACTCAACATAGTATTGGAAGTCTTAGCTCAGCAATCAGACTACACAAAAGAATAAAAGGCATCCAATTGGCAAGGAGGAAGTCAAACTTTCACTCTTCATACACGACATGATAATCTATATGGAAAACCCAAAAGATTCCACCAAAAAACTGCTAGAACTGATCCATGAATTCAGCAATGTCACAGGGTATAAAATCAATGCACAGAAATTGGTTGCTATTCCTATACACCAATAATGAAGCAACAGAAAGAGAAATCAAGGAATCGATCCTATTTACAACCACACCAAAAACTGTGAAATACCTAGGAATAAACCTAACCAAAGAGGTGAACAATCTATACACTGAAAACTATAGAAAGCTTAGGAAAGAATTGAAGAAGACACACACAAAAAAATGGAAAAATATTCCATGCTCCTGGAAAGGAAGAACAAGTATTGTTAAAATGTTGATACTACCCAAAGCAATCTACATATTCAATGCAATCCCTATCAAAATAACACCAGCATTCTTCACACAGCTAGAACAATCCTAAAATTTGTATGGAACCAGAAAAGACCATGAATAGCCAAAGCAATCCTGAAAAAGAAAACCAAAGCTGGAGGCATCACAATCCCGGACTTCAAGCTGTATTACAAAGCTGTAATCAACAAGACAGTATGGTACTGGCACAAAATCAGACATTCACGTCAATGGAAGAGAACAGAGAACCCAGATATGGATCCACAAAGGTATGACCAACTAATCTTTGACAAAGCAGGAAAGAATATCCAATGGAATAAATACAATCTCTTCAGCAAATGGTGCTAGGAAAATTGGACAGTGACATGCAGAAAAATGAACCTGGACACTTTGTTACACCATACACAAAAATAAACTCAAAATGGATGAAAGACCTAAATGTAAGATAGGAAATCATCAAAATCCTTGAGGAGAAAGCAAGCAAAAACTTCTTTGACCTTGGCTGCAGCATCTTCTTACTCAACATGTTTCTGAAGGCAAGGGAAACAAAAGCAAAAATGGACTACTGGGATCCCATCAAAATAAATATCTTCTGCACAGTGAAGGAAACAATCAGCAAAACTAAAAGGCAACCGACAGAATGGGAGAAAATATTTATAAATGACATATAGATAAAGGATTAGTATCCAAGATCTATAAAGAACATATCAAACTCAACACCCAAAAAACAAATAATTCAATGAAGAAATGGGCAAAAGACACAAATAGACACTTCTACAAAGAAGACATCCAGATGGCCAACTGACACATGAAAAAATGTTCAACATCACTCCTCATCAGGGAAATACAAATCAAAACCACAATGAGATACCACCTCACACCTGTAAGAATGGCTAACATTAACAACTCAGGCAACAACAGATGTTGGCGAGGATGGGGAGAAAGAGGATCTCTTTTGCACTGCTGGTGGTAATGCAAAGTGGTGCAGCTATTCTGGAAAACTGTATGGGGGTACCTCAAAAAATTAAAAATAGAACTACCCTACGACCCAGAAATTTCACTACTAGGTATTTATCCAAGGGATACAGGTGTGCTGTTTCGAAGGGGCAATGCACCCCAATGCTTAGAGCAGTGCTATCTACAATAGCCAAATTATGGAAAGATCCCAAATGTCCATCAACATATGAATGGACAAAGAAGATGTGGTATATATATGTGTGTGTGTATATATATATACATATATATATATATGTGTGTGTGTGTGTGTGTGTGTACACACACACAATGGAGTATTACTAGGCAATCAAAAAGAATGAAATCTTGCCATTTGCAACTATGTGGATGGAACTGGAGGGTATTATGCTAAGTGAAATTAGAGAAAGACAAATATATGACTTCACTCATATGAGGAATTTAAGATACAAAACAGATGAACATAAGGAAGGGAAGCAAAAATAATATAAAAACAAGGAGGGACTCCTAAATATAAGAGTCTGTTAAATATAGAGACTCTTAAATATAGAGAACATAAGAGACTCTTAAATATAGAGAACAAACTTAGGGTTGCTGGAGCAGTTGTGGGGGGGATGGGCTAAATGGGTAAGGGGCATCAAGGAAGACACTTGCTAGGATGAGCATTGGGTGTTATACATAGGGGATGAATCACTGGAATCGACTCCCGAAATCAGTGTTGCAGTATATATTAACTAACTTGGATGTAAATTAAAAAATTAATTAATTAATCAATTAATCAATTAATTAAAAGAAAAAATATTTACATTGGACCTTTAGATATTAGGACCATTTTAAGGAATATATTTTTATAGGTAACTTTTTTTTGGCCAGAATTATTTTTTAATACTAATAATATAACTTACTCAGAAGTTCTTAAAACAAGAATGGCCCTGCTGTTCAAGAGAATTTTTTTGATTTTCAAACTATATACATAAAGATTTGAAAAAAAATATCTGCAAATATTGCATGGTATTCAAACTAAAGCCTTTATATGAATCTAAGATAAGTCTATTATTATTTTTCATTGTCTATTAAGGGTCCCATATCTTTGATATCTAATATTCATAAGTCTTTTCTTCTTCTACATCAATGCTAGTAAAACCACCACAAACCAGGTGTGCATGAATACAAGTACTATAGATGTGTGTGAATATATATTACCTTTAAAAACACAAAGACAAAATTCGAAGTTTAAAGGGTGCTGCATTCACTTTTGAAAGTGAGAGTGAGTCATGCTTTTGATTGTATCTCTAGGATCCAGTGAATTGCCATAGGCAATGCTATTTAAGAAAAGAAGAAAAGCATCTTCAAAAAGGTTTCCAGAGTCTATTTCTATTTTTTCTTTTCTCATGGTTTTATTTCATTGTCCAGACAAAACTTTCTATGGCATTTGAAAACTAATATCACTTAAACATTTGAACATATAGTACTGTTTTAGTGTCTTTTATCTCCAAATTAGAGAAATAAAGGGATAGAATCAATTACTTTAGGTTGCCCCATTTAATCCCGCATATCAGAAATGCAATAGGAATGTTTTCTGGTATCCAATAAAATTCAAAAGGCCAGGGAAATTGTTTTCATATATCTGAAATTTTTAAAAATTAATAAGTGATATATTTTCATTATAAACAAGCAAAATACAGCAAATACATATTTTCTGTAATTACATCATTAGAGACGACCACTGTTAATGTTTTGGTTTGTAAACTGTTACAGACAACAGATAGATGCATCCCTTTATTTAAGTGGCTAATTCTACTAAATTCACCAAATTTCCAAAAGTTTTTTCCTCCTCTTTCTCTGATGTAATACATCCAATCATTAGCAAATATTGTTGCTGCTACCTTTTAAATGTATTTAGTGCCAGTTCAATTCCCTATACTGTCCCACATCCTAGTCTGAATCATTGTCATCTATCAGTAATACAGTAGCCTTCTAGCTGGCCTACTTTTCCATCCTTGAACCTTGCAGACTATTCTTCACATGATAAGAAATTAATCATTTAAAAATATAAATCAAGTCACGCATTTATTTTTCTCTCTCCAATGGCTTTTAATGTGAATGAGAGTAAAGACAACATTGCAATGGTCTGGAAGAGCTTTTATGATTAACTATTCACCATTTCCATCCAAGACTTCAGACCTATCCAACTCTTCCTTACTCTCTTCCAGCTTCACAGGCCCCTTGTTATTAAAAAAATACCATACATTGTCCTGCTAAAGAAGCTTTTTTTGGCTGCTGTCTCTCTATGAAGAGAGACATTGCTCGGAGGCACACATGGCTGAATACCTCACTTCCTTTGTGTCTATGTTGCGATGTTTTGTGTTTTAGACCAGAGAAGCTATCTCAGATCACCTTCTATAAATCAGGACCCTTCCCCCATTCTCCTTCCTATGCTTTCTCTTTGAAGCATCTATCATTTCTGATTTATATACACCTCCTTGTTTTTGTTTGTCTCTTCACTTTGTCGAGCTCATTTTTTGCTGTTCTGTATCTGGAACATTGTTTGGCACATAATGGGCATTCAGCAATTATTTGTTGAGTGAATTGAACAATTATAGATAAAATAACTGTAAGTTCTGTTTTTGGTAAATATAAAGATAGTTACAAGGAAAACACAATGGGATGTTTTAATCAGAGTTATTCCAGAACTCCCTGAAGTTCCTGGGAACTTTTCTGGAACTCCAGGAAAATAATCAATCCAAGGCTTAAAAAGTTAGTAGAAATTCAGTTATCTGGATTATTGAATGTATTTTATTATAGAAACAATGTATTAAGGGCAATGAGATTTGAAGCCAGGACACCAAATTCCTGTTATAACTCATATGGTAGCTGAAAGAATATGGTAGCTCTGAGCACTCTCCTATACCCAGCCCCAAGTTTCATAACATTCTTGAATCATATCCTATGGCTTTTCTGTGATGTGAGTTTGCTAACTGAGTAGTGAAATAGTAGTAAGGTTTTAGTGCCTAGAAGCAGGGTCTCTTGACTGAGGAACACCTAAAAGAGCTTTGAAAAAATTACACCAGTGTGCTTGGGCTGCCAACAAAATCCCATGGTAGCATGGACAGAAATTTCTTACGGTTCTGGAGCTGGAAGTCCAAGATAAAGGTGCCAGCAGGAGTGGTTTCTGGTGATGCCTCTGTCCTTGGGCTGCAGATGGCCACATTTTCACTGTGTCCTGACACAGCCTTTCCTCCGTGCTCCTGTGCAGAAAGGGAAAGATCTCTGACGTCTTTTCCTTTTCTTATAAAGGCACCAATCCTATCAGAATGAAGCACCACTCTAATGGCCTCATTTAATCTTTATTACCTCTTTAGAGACCCTAACTTCATACAACACATCAGGGGTTAGGGCTTCAATATATGAATGGTGGCAGGGGTCAGGGGAGGCACAATTCAGTCTGTAACAAAAGGCTTTTGCACAAGAAGGTGGGGAGTGGTCTGAGAAAGCGGTTTAACTGCTGGGTACAGGGGTGGCCTGCCTGAGTGAGGAGGCCTGCAGCAGATGGCTATCTTGGTACATGGAGCCTTTGGAGAAGTTTAGTAAATCTCCTACCACCTGTGCTGATTTCCCTAGACATTTCAAATCTAAGCAGCTGCTGTTTATCATCCCTCCCTCCTCTCAGCTGGCAAATCTTGACAAGGACAGGCTGTTTACCCTGACAATGTTTACTAGGGACAATCTAAGCTTGCAAAGCTTTTCAAGTACAGTTACTCCAGGCTACCAACACAAGAAACACCTGGGGGGAATGTTAGACATGTAGTCCTACAGACCCTAGACCAGACCTACTGAATCAGAATTTCTAGGGCTGGGGCTCTACAATTAGCAGCCATAACAATTATCCCTAGCATCATTTATGCACACCAAAGTTCAAGAACCATTGAAGAGTTTTGGACAAATTGCTGTTTTGCTATATTGCAGTTTTAATTGTCTTCCTCCCACCTTCCCTCCCTTTTTTCCTGCCTGCCTGCTCTCATTGCTTCCTTTGTTCCTTCGTTTTACCCCCCTACTTGAAGTCCTAAGCCAGGTCTTTATATATGTATTTTATAGAAAAATAAGTTAGTATTCTGTTTATTAACATATCCACAGTAATGGTCAGACTGTAAGAAAGCAAATATATTGCATCAGTGTGGGGAGTTGCTGAGGATCCAGCAAAGGAAGAACACACTCTAAAATAGGGGTTTCAGATAATAAGATCTCTCAAGGGGAGAAAGAGGTGATCAAGACTGGGGCAGGAGTTTTGCTCAGAAGATGCTAGTCTCAACATTAATTAAGAGGCGGGCAGTTCCTTTATTGGAAAGAGGGTGAAAAGCTTGGAAGGGAAAGATGGAACAGATGTGTTTGATGTATATTGCATTTGTCTGATTGGTTTTTTAGTTCCTGTTTGTGTTTAGAAGCCATTATGCAGGAGGGACCCTCAGTAGAGGCAAGAGCCTCCAGCTGGCTTATATGCAGAACCTCTGTTTGTTGATAAGAGCTCTTAAGCCTCAGGAGGGTCAGATCAGTTGCTTAGAAGGAACTTTTTTTTTTTCTTGCTTTCTCCTAGGGCTAGTGGTACCAACCATCTTAGATAAAGCAAGTAATAGTTTCCAGCCAGAAAGAGAAAATTGGGTTTGGAAAAGCATTCTAATCAGTTCAAACTGAGTCTTTCTGATTGTTAGAATTCTGAGGGATTATGTGTGATTCTAGAACAGATCATGTTCGATGGGCCCTTCAAATTCTGCATTATTACACAAAGGCTTTCTGATTCATGGATTTTATTCAAGCCCCTTAAGCGTAATTTGGAAAATGGGATGAAGCAGGAACAGAGGCAATATTTTCTGCTCTTTTTTGTTGACCAAGAAAGAAACACACTTTTAAGTGATATGGTTATCGAAAGGAGACTCTCCTAGCCCTGTCACCTAGCTCTCATGACCTCAATCCTACTTATTAAGTGCAGCCCAGGGAGCTTGTCTGAACGCTGTCAGCTTGTGGTTTATCCCAGGAGATTCTTTACAAAAAACCAAGGATCGTGCATAACTGGCTAAGACTAAACTCCAGGCAAACCATAATTACACAGCTTAGGTCAAGACAGAATTACCTGGAGAGGCACAATGCCCCAGGTCTTATAAGCTTCATTGATGAAGCGGATTCAAGGGGGTTAGTGACTCTTGGCATGACCTTCAATTGGTTTGTTTCTCTGTACTGATTTTTCTCCCTAATCCAATGTGTCCTATAAGTTTCTGTTTGAGTTATCTTCATAAACAATTGTTTGATTAATGACCCTCTTCTTGCCTAGAAATTGAATCCCCAACATGTTTTTTAGGTATATCTGACTATCTAAAAACTAGTTCTTTAAAATATGGTTCACAGACCAGTAGCCTCAGCATCACTTGGGTATTTGTTAGAAGTGCACATTCTCAGGTCTCATTTCAATATTATAAAATCAGAATTTCTGGAAACGGGGTGCAGTGATTGTGGTAAAGTTCCAGGTGATTCTAATATGCTAAAATTTTAGAACCCCTACTCTAAACCCTAACAACCCACTTTTCTTAATTTACCATTTTCCACTTCCTTTCTACTATGACTATTTATGGTTCTCTAAATGACCTCCATATTTGTTATCCCCTAGTCCATTTATGGAATTTTCTTGGACAGGAATGAAATTTTTACCTCTATGCCACTTGGATCTCACCAGTCCTTCAAGGTCCAGTTCAAATGACAGTCTTTCCCCAATGCACTATTTACATTTGGGACTGGAGGTAATTCACTGTTGTGAGGCCTACCCTATGTATTCTAGGAAGTTTCACAACACCCCCCCCCCCCAGCTCAACCCACTAGATACCAGTGATACCCCCAGTTTTGACAACCAAAAATGTATCTAGACATTGTCAAATCTTGACCAGGGGGAAAAAAATCCCCCTTGGTTGAGAATTAGTGGTATACTCTTATCATTCTATCATTTACATCATATCCCAAAGCCAGACTCAATTTCTTCATTTTCTTTGTTTCTAGAGAAATTGGGCTCTTATTATTTTGCTAAGTAAGAATGGGAAAGTTGTATTGTTTTTTTAAGAATAAAAAAATGAAATTTTATATATGAATATATAAAAGTCTTTTATGGATGTACATAAAAGTCTTTAAAAAACTACAAAATGATATGAATATGTAAGACAAACTTCATCTTTTGTGATGTTTCTTTATGCCATTCATTCATTCATTCATTGAAAAAAATGGAGCACTTTACCACATTTCAGTTGCTACCTAGACTGGCATAATTAGGTTCCCCAGAGCAGAATGATAGACTAGGAGTAGTTATGAGCTGTTATTCAACTTTGTTTCGATTAGATACAGATACTGGGAGTGGGAATGAACCCATCATATGTTTAGGGGATGAAATTTAGTCAAGTGGGTGGGGCATGGGGCATTGTGAAGGTTAATTTTACATATTAGCTTGAAGGATACTTTTAGAAGGGATTAACATTTAAATTGGTGAGCTTTGAGTAAGCAGATTGCCCTCCATGAAGAGGTGGGTCTCTTCCACTTTAAAGTTTGGAGGTTCAAATAGAATAATAAGACTGGCCTCCCTGAGTAAGAGTGAATTTTCTAGCAGAATGCCTTTAGAGGGAAACTGCGCCATCTTCTCTGCTGGGTCTCCAGCCTGCTGGCTCACACTGAAGAGTTCTTGATTAAAGAAATTAAATTCTTGATTTAAGGAAAGGATCAGATTCTATATGGGAGCCTAAAATATTCTCAAAGATCACTATAAATATCATAAAACCCAATTATAAATAGGCATATTGAACTCAGTTCATAAAGATAGTGATCCTTTGAGAACTTTGAACTATTAACAATATGTTCTAAAGTAGTCCTCTTCTTTGTAACAAAAAGTTGTTTCCAGACTCAAGGCTTTCTGTTTTCAGAATAACATCAACAAAACATCAATGGATTTACACTCCATTTGTGTCCACTTCTCCTGGGCTCTATCTACTTTGTTGCCTTACTCTTTAAATAGGAAGTGCAAGCTAGTGTCATCACCTTTTCCCTGCCATCACAGAACGAGTTTCCAGACTGAAAAACACTATGGAAGCATGATGAAGTATACAGATTCCTGAGCCATATCCTCTTCAAGGTTCTGTTTCAATGGTTCTGAAATGGGCTGAGGGATTTACATTTTTGCATTGCACTAGTCCCACTAAATAATTCTAATGTGGAAAAATGGTGAAGACTGGACGTAAGCAATACTTTTAGCTCCTCACATACTAATAATGTGCAGCCAACAAAAACATTAAAAACTTTGGTGTAAACATATTGTAGGCAGAGAACTGCAATGGGGAAAATGACTTTGCTAAATAAGTCTCTTTGCTTCTTTCCTTCTCCTCTAAGACCTGGTCCTTCTCTTTTTCTTTCTTCTTTCAGAGCCTCCTCAAAGTTATCGCTGTTTGGGGAGCCTTCAGTTAGTAGTCAAAGAAGATGTCATTGCTTCAATTATTCTCAATTGTCATTTCAAATACTCAGTTTTGGTGCAAATACATATTTAACCAAACTTGATACCAAAATATAGCTTTGGGTTATTAATTTTACTTAAGGGAAAGGTAAAATTCCCCTTTTCAAAAAAAGTGGCATCTCCCATATGTCATTTTTTCAACTTGCTTGATACTTTGCAAGGATGATTTGTATATAACTACTGAACAAATGTAACATTCTTAGGTTTAATGGGTTGAGGGAAAACATTTCAGGATGTAAGCCAGTATGATTACTTGTTGGAAAAGAGGAGGAAGATTCCTGAAAACTCTGTGCTCCTAATAGAAGTGTGGTACAAGGCCAAAGAAGGGATAACACTTCCAAGAAAGACAATTAGCAGCAGACAAAATCAGAAAGGCACAAAATCACAAAGGAAAAATCATACATACAGAGACATACACAGTAGACTGGGAATTTTAAGGGAGGTTTGTATACCTACATAAAAAGATATAGAGATGTGATGAGTACTCCCAAGCAAAATAATTAATTCACTGGTCTGCAGAGAAGATAGTGGGTACTAATAGAAAGAAGGGAGAAAAGTTGGATTGTTAAGAGCAATAAAAATGGTCTGTGTATTAGTTTGCTGGACTGCTCTAACAACATATCACAGACTGGATGACTTAAACACCACATATGTATTTTCTCCAGTTCTGGAGGCTAGAAGTCCATGATCAAGATTTATTTTGTCTGAGTCCACTTTCCTTGGCTTATAGATGACCATCTTCTCTTGTGTCTTTATATCATCTTCCCTCTGTGTGTGTCTATGTCCTAATCCGGTCATAGTGGATTAGGGTTTACCCTAATGACCTCACTTTAATATAATTATCCCTTTAAAGATCCTATATTCAAATATAGTTGCATTCTGTGGTATTGGGGTTAGGATTTCAACATATGAATTTTGGGGGTAGCCCCCAAATAGTCTGTTAAAACAGCATGAATTTTAATATCATCAAAATATGCTCCACCTATGTAAAAATAACTACGAACCTGGGGTCTTCGGTGAATTTTGACCCTTCAGTTTTGGAGTATCAAAATAGCTATCCCAATCACTCCAGCTTTAGCTTTCACCCACCCTCTCCTGCTCCTGTCACTTTGCCCAACAGAAATCTTGGCATAGAGCAGTTTGGCTCCCACAGACAGATTTCAGGGCAGGGATAGCACACAAGAGTTAATTTACTGCAGTCAAGCATTAGACAGCCCAGCAATGCTAGAAGATTAATTTCTTGCTAACAAACTCACGAAAATGCTATCATGATGACTTGTGTTATGGGGCATGATGAAAGTTCATGGTCATGTACACTTGTGCTAGTCACTGTCAGTGGGGGTAAAAGGAAATAAAATACACACCATCTGGTACTCTGTGCAAAGGACCCTGGAGACTCTCACTGAGGTTTTCTCATGTACCAGGTAATGTGTAATGCTTCTGACACACAAGTATTCCATTTAATCCAAGCAATAACCTCACAAAATTGACACTTTACGGATGAGTAAAGTCAAGGTTTAGCAACTTGTCCAAGGTCATATAGATTTTTTTTTTTTCAACGTTTATTTATTTTTGGGACAGAGAGAGACAGAGCATGAACGGGGGAGGGGCAGAGAGAGAGGGAGACACAGAATCGGAAACAGGCTCTAGGCTCCGAGCCATCAGCCCAGAGCCTGACGCGGGGCTCGAACTCACAGACCGCGAGATCGTGACCTGGCTGAAGTCGGACGCTTAACCGACTGCGCCACCCAGGCGCCCCTCATATAGATTTTTAAAACAGCTTCATTAAAGTAAAATGATATATACTCAACTGTATGTGTCCAAAGTGTATAATCTAATGTATTTTGGTATGTGTTTATGTCGCTGAAGCCACTAGCATAATCAAGGTAGTGAACTATCAGTGTCCCTGAAAAGTTCCCTCATGCTCCTTTGTCATCCCTCCATCCTTTATTCCCCTGCAACCACCATTCCTCGACACATCCCAGGTAACCACTGATCTGTGCTCCGTCACTGTATATTAGTATGCATGTCCTAGAATTTCTTTCAAGTGGAATCATACAGTATGTGATATTTTTTATATTGTTTGCCTTCTTTCCCTCAAGATAACTATTTTGAAATTGATTACTATTATACCATATATCAATAGTTCATTTCTTTTTTTATTACAGTGTAGCATTCCATTGTATAGATACACGGTGATTTGTGTATCCTCTCATCTGTTGTTGGATATTTGTGTTTTTTCCAGTTTGGGGTTGTTACAAATAAAGCTGGTATAAACGTTTTTTATTCAAGTCCTTGTATGGACATATAGTTTCACTTCCTTTGGGAAAATACCTAGAAGTGAAATGGCTGGATCATGTGGTAAATATTATATAGTTGAGTCTTTTTTTTTTTTTTTGACTGATCTGACACTTTCTGTTCTTAATTGGAGCGTTTAAACAATTTACACTTAATGTGCTTATTTATATGGTTAGGTTTAAGTCTATGATCTTCCTATTTGTTTTCTATTTGTCTCATCTGAACTTTGTTCCTTTCCCTTCTTTTTCTGTCTCCCTTTGGAATGATTGAGTATTCCTTATGATTTAATTTTATCTCTTTTGTTGTCATTACCTATAGCAGGGCAATAGTAAGGCTTACTTCATTTGTTCCCCACGTGTCTTGTTTTGCCTGATGCCCAGTGTCATGAACGCTATTTTTCTTTCATACGCTTTGGTTATAATGGTTGTTTTAGGTAGGACAGTAAACCCAGACCCTGCTATTCTATCTTGGCTGGAGGATTCTTATGTCTATCTGTTATATAGATTTTAAGCAGCAGATTGGAACCGGAAGGTGAGTATGTCTCATTGTACTGACAACCAGAGTTAAGGAATCTAGAACTCCACTCTATCATGACTCGTCTTTCAGGTCACCTTTCTGTAGTTTTTATTCCCTCAAAATTTGCTCTTGGAGTTTATTACTGTCCTGTATGTAAATATATATATATATATATATATATATATGTATACATATATATTCCTATATATATATTCATATATATATCAACATACAGTATTATTATTATTATTATATATTATATATATTATATATATTATATATAATATATATATTATTATATATATTATATATATATTCATATATATGTCAACATACAGTATTATTATTATTATTATTATTGCCCTACCTTCTGTAAGACAGCCCTGGTTAAATGTTGAATGTGATTAATAAATGATAGATACATTAAAATAAAAAACAAACAGAGACAGCCTTGAAAATCCCCTGAGCAGATAAAACCAGTTTAGTAATACAAACAAAGATTAATTTAGCTTATTTTGTGAGACTAATTTGACCTAGGTCACTTCTTGCTTATGCCTATGGAAATCATAAGCAAAGCTTAAACTGTTTCCCAAGGTTGATATGAAGTAACCATTGACCAATTCCCTATCAATTGAGAAAATTCTAATATAACCAATAACTGTGAAGAATAAACAGTTACCGTCTTCTCACTATTTAAGCTGCTTTGTAAAATATATCTCTAAGCTTGATTCCATGCTTTGGTTTGAGTGATCTCAGTTTGCAAACTGTCTTTTTGGTGTGTGCACAATAAACATTTACTGAATACTACTCTGGTGAATCACTGGCTTTACTTCTTTGATTTCTGAACTTTTGACAGGTATTTGTTAGGAATTCATGCTATTTTATGACTCTCTTAAAGGTCTAATTAATACAAACCAGTGCTAGATAGTTTTATAAAATTTCTAATAAAATGGAGTTAAAAAATCATCCAAAAATAACCTCCTAAAGAATACTATGTGAGAAATTGATTAAAAATTATGAATTCAACACACACTGACTAAAAAAATATCTGTAACAAATGACAATTTATTATGTAAACACTCAGACTAATTCTTAAATTCAGATATAATTTTTATCTGACTTGAGGATTTATTTTTAAAGGGTCATTACCATTATTGCTCTTCATTGAAGGGTTATCAGAACTTCTCTTTTCCAAGGTGAAAAACACACATATTTTAAGAATTTTCTCATCATTTTATTCCACATTTCTACATATAAGTGCATTTTAAAAAATGCTAAGTGGTTTTATTTCCATAGAAATGCCAACAATAGGTACATCTGTGCACAGGCTATCATCTGTAGTCACTCATAGAATTTTACACATTCATAGAGTTGGGAAGCATTTAAAAATAGTGTGGCACCTGGGTGGCTTAGTCAGTTGAGCATCCAGCATCAACTCAGGTCATGATTTCATGGTTTGTGAGTTCGAGCCCCCCCTCTGGCTTGCTGCTCTCAGCACTGAGCCTGCTTCAGATCTTCTGTCCCCGCTGCCCCCCCACCCCGTCCCTCCTCTGCATGTGCTCTCTCTCAAAAATAAATAAACTTAAAAAAATAAAAATAGCGTTACCTCTCCAAGGATATTACTCTTATTTAAGGCAATAAGGAGACTACAGATAAGTTGGATATTACTACCATCACTGACTACTTCACACAAGTTTCTAAGAACGTATCTTTGAAAAACATGTATTTTTACCTTCATTCGAGTAATTGAAACATTGGTTTTAGAAAAACAAGGGACAAAAAACAACAAAATGAGCAAATGTTTATTAGACAAACTACATATTCACACTATTTGAAGGACCTTCAGGGCCACAATGCAGTTATATTGTGAAAACAGTTTATAGTGAAAGAAAAGCTTAGCTGTTGGTCACTTAGACAATCACTAAGCATCGTTAAACTCGATGTTGACAAGAAGATAAAGTGAAGTAACAGATATGAAGGCATTTTGAAAGCTGTTAATCATGTCAGAAGAGAAAGGAATTTTATTAGAAATCACCTTTTTCTGACTTCAGTTATAGCAATTTTATGGTAAAAATAGGACTCACAACCCAGATATCTTATCCATCCTCCCCCCCTGGTAAATTTTCCATTTTTTAACCCTAATTTAGTGTGTATGTGTGTCTGCCTGTATGTCTTTATAAACCAAAAGTTGTATTTCTTGATGGATTGGTGATGGACTTCAACTCAAGTTGATTCTGGAAAAAACATCATTTCAAAATAACTTCCTTTCTTTCCTATTGGCCATACATACTTCTTCTTCCATGCCTTTATGCTTGTAGCTATGACTTTTTGTAGCAGTCTCTAATCTCCACACTTTTTAGCTCCCTTTATACAGATTTTACCTACTCTACAAAACTGGCTGAAATCTCACTTCTTTAGTGAAGATGTTTTTCACTTTTCTGGTTAATGATAAGCTTTTCCTTCTTTGAATCCCTTATCGGCTTAGCCTGCATGCAACTCAGTTTTGCACATGGTATTTATTTGCTACTGCTTTTTTTCTCTACAACTAGATTACCCAGATAATTCTCTTGAGAACTACTGGACAAACCACTCAGAAGTCCTGTAGACGCTTTAAACTCAGTAAGAGCACTTAAAGTCTCCAAATCTATTTTTCTTCTTTATTCCTTTTTCCAGTGAATAGTACATATGTCCGGCTAGTTTTGCAAGCCAAGAAACCTCAGAGACATGCTTAATGTCTCCATGACTTTTACATTTCCATTTTAAGATAAGAGTCAGTAATTTTTAGCATGTCATGGAAATCTCTTTATGACTTTACCTCTGCTTCACTCCAAAAGTCTTTCTTGACTCCATATTCCCTCTACCTACTGCTGTACCACTGTTCTGCTCTTGTGGATCAAACTTCTCAAAATATTTTTCTTTCTCTTCATCTTTACTTTCTCATCTCTCACTCATGCATCTTTGCTCCAAATTGATTTCCATATCTAAGATACAACTGAAACAGCCCTTGGCAAGATACAATTTCCATGTTAGCAAAGGTAACAGATCCTTTTGTGTTCTGATTTTATTTGCATTCTCATCAGATTCAATGGATCACGGCACACTTTCTAAAATATTATCTGACTCTGACCTCCATGACAACACTTTACCCTAGATTTCCTTATACCTCATTAGTTGTTCCTTGTCTATTTCTTCTCCCAGCTCATCTTTTCTTGAGTTCTGGAAGATTCTCAAGGCTCTTTTCAAGGCCTTCTTCTCTTTTCATCCAGTACATTTCCCCCTAGATGATTTAATCAAATCCCTTCTATAACCTTAATATCATTTATCTTCTAATGGCTCCCACATTTATTGCTTCGGGATACAATCTTCTTTGGATTCCCCACTCACACATCTAAAGAGCCTACTCCTTTCCACCTGAATGTCTTATACACAATTCAACTGAATACATTCAACATCAGATCATTGCACTTCCTTCAAGTCTTCTCTATTCCTAGTATTCTACATTTCAGTAAATAACTTGTTTACTGAAGCCAAACTTGAGAATAATTACCAAATACTTCCCTCTTTCTCACTATTCAGATTCAATCAACCATTGCATATTGTTGATGCAACTTCTTAAGTATTAAAATTTTTTTCTACTTATTTCCATCTTTATGGCTACCTTCCTAGCACAAGGCATTGCCTTACTTATTGATGTAGCCTTCTAAATAGTGCCCATATCCACATTTGTTCAACTGTAGTCTATTCACTACACTGTGACCAAGGGGTCTTTCTGAACTTGCAAATTATATCATGTCACTTCTTTGTTAAAAATCCTCTGTGACTACCAATATGTTCTTAGAATTATGCCAAAACCTTAATATAGTCTATAGGACTTTGCATGGATGTTCAATCCTTCTCCACTTGCTTCCTCTTCTCTTAGCTAACTCCTGCTCATTCTAAATTAATTACCTTCTTTGAATAATTCCATACTGCTTTAGCTACCTCTCTTAATTAGATGTTTTTAAAATATCTTTTACTTTTACTTTGTTGCACTTATCATAATTATAAACAATGATTGATTTATGTAATTACTTATCTAAATTTTTTTTGACATAATATGTTTTAAATTTCATCAAGTCTGGGATTCTCTGGTTCACCACTGTATCTCCAGCATTAGCAAATGTATTGGTCTATAATCACTTCTCAATATGCTTTTCCTGAATGAATGAATGAATAAATACATGGATGCATAAATCTCAGCTTCTGCCATTCCTACCTCTCACTCTCAAGCCCAGCCACACATATAAATTTGCTAGTTCTGGACTATATCATCTTTCCTCTGGACTATATCATCTTTCCTCTAACCTTGGCACCTTTGCACCAACTATTCTCTGTGTGTGGATGCTCCTGTGACCTTCGCTGGCTGATTGATTCCGTATTTCAACACCCAGCTCAAGTGTCAGTCTCATCAGGAGGCTTTCACTTACTGTCCACCAACTGGACCTTATACGTTCCTCACCCCACAGCACCCACATTCTATTGGACTCTGTCACCAGAGCATCACACTGCTAACTTCTGCCCTAGCCACTTTCACTCTTTTGTGTTTGTTTACCTGTGTTTTCTTTTTTTCTCTCCTGAGCTTTAATCTTCTAGAGAGTGGACTAGTGCCTTTTAGACCTGCATGTTTAGAGGCAAATCCTGTGCCTGGCATTTAGACAATGACCAACCCACATCTATAATGATACTTCTTGAATAAATAACTCCTTGACAGCTGGGACAATGTGTTTGACATCTTTAACATCTACCACTAGGTTTTGGGCAATTTTAAATAAGAGATGTTCAGTTAATATTAAATAGCTAAGTACCCAGTATTTCATTTAATGCCTGTGACAGCTTCTCATTATATTCTTTACTCTCTGTACCTTTCTCTTTTGTGTTGTCCCCGCCCTCAACTTGTAAAGCTCGTTATGCAGTGAAAACATTTTGCAGGGAGAGAAGTTCCAAAAGTAAAAAATGGAGCTACTAAAAATATACAGATTTATGTCCTCAAAAACGTATCTATTAAAACAACTAAGTGAACCTAGGAGGAAGACAGCGGAATAGGAGGACGCTGGGCTCACCGCGTCCTGCTGATCGCATACATTCCACCCGCATCTGCCTAACTTACCCAGAAAATTGCCAGAAGACTAGTAGAACGGACTCTCCAGAGCCAAATGGACACAAGAGACCCACGGAACAGGGTAGGAAGGGAGGAGAGGCAGTGCACGCTACACAGACTGGCGGGAGGGAGCCGGGGCGGTGGAGGGGCAGCCCACCCGGCAAGGCAGAGCTCCCAAGTCTGGCTTGCAAAAGCAGAGGGGCCCGACAGAGTGTGTTCTGACAGCCAGCGGGACTTAACATCTGGAAAGTTATAAGTCAACAGCTCTGCTCAGAGAGCGGGAGGGTGAGAAGACACCAGGAGGGAGAGGTGTTGAGCCCTGGAGGACAGAGCTCAGCTTGGCGGGAAACAAAGGCGCTGGGAAGCACCATCTCCCTTGCCCATCCCCCAGCCAAAATCCCAAAGGGAACCAGTTCCCGTCACAGAACTTGCTTGCACCGTGCAAACACCCAATGCTGTGCTTCTGCGGATCCATCCCTCCGATGGGTCTGCCTCCCTCCCAGTGCCACAGGGCCCCTCCTGAAGCAGACCACTGAAGGCAAAGCGAGCTGAGACTGCCCCTCCTGTCCCTGTGCACCTTGCGGATTCACCCCGGGCAAGACGTCAGATCCCATCAAAATAGTACCACAAGAGTGGCAGTGTGCATGTAGCCCAGACAGAGGCCACACCACTCCACAGTGAGTCCTGCCCCTGGGAGAGGGGAAGATAAGGTACACACCAGTCTGACTGTAGCCCCAGGGGTGGGCTGGGGCAGACATCAGGTCTGACTACAGCCCCGCACACCAATTCAAGTTATTCTAGACAGCACAGAGGAAGACCCCTGCAGTTCCCCGCCACTCCAGGGACTATCCAAAATGATGAAACAGAAGAATTCTCCTCAAAAGAAACTCCAGGAAGTAGCGACACCTAACGAACTGATCAAAAACGATTTAAGCAATATAGCAGAAAACGAATTTAAAATAATAGTCATAAAATTAATCACTAGGCTTGAAAACAGTATACAGGGCAGCAGAGAATCTATTACTACAGAGATCAAGGGACTAAGAAACAGTCAGGAGGAGCTAAAAAATGCTATAAATGAACTGCAAAATAAAATGGAGGCGACCACAGCTCAGATTGAAGAGGCAGAGGAGAGAATAGGTGAATTAGAAGATAAAATTATGGAAAAAGAGGAAGCTGAGAAAAAGAGAGATAAAAAAATCCAGGAGTATGAGGGGAGACTTAGAGAACTAAGTGACATAATTAAACTAAATAATATATGCATAATTGGGATTCCAGAGGAGGAAGAGACAGGGAAAGGTGCTGAAGGTGTACTTAAAGAAATCATAGCTGAGAACTTCCCTGAACTGGGGAAGGAAAAAGGCATTGAAATCCAAGAGGCACAGAGAACTCCCTTCAGACGTAACTTGAATCGATCTTCTGCACGACATATCATAGTGAAACTGCCAGAATACAAGGATAAAGAGAGAATTCTGAAAGCAGCTAGGGATAAACATGCTCTAACATATAAAGGGAGACCGATAAGACTCGTGACGGATCTGTCTATTGAAACTTGACAGGCCAGAAAGGAATGGCAGGAAATCTTCAACGTGATGAACAGAAAAAAATATGCAGCTGAGAATCCTTTATCCAGCAAGTCTGTCATTTAGAATAGAAGGAGAGATAAAGGTCTTCCCACACAAACAAAAACTGAAGGAATTCATCACCACTAAACCAGCCCTACAAGAGATCCTAAGGGGGATCCTGTGAGACAAAGTACCAGAGACATCACTACAAGCATGAAACCTACAGACATCACAATGACTCTAAACCCATATCTTTCTATAATAACATTGAATGTAAATGGACTATATGCGCCAACCAAAAGACATAGGGTATCAGAATGGATAAAAAAAACAAGACCCATCTATTTGCTGTCTACAAGAGACTCATTTTAAACCTGAGGACACCTTCAGATTGAAAGGGAGGGGATGGAGAACTATCTATCATGCTACTGGAAGTCAAAAGAAAGCTGGAGTAGCCATACTTATATCAGACAAACTAGACTTTAAATTAAAGGCTGTAACAAGAGAGGAAGAAAGGCATTATATAATAATTACAGAGTCTATCCATCAGGAAGAGCTAACAATTATAAATGTCTATGTGCCAAATACGGGAGCCCCCAAATATATAAAACAATTACTCACAAACATAAGCAACCTTATTTATAAGAATGTGGCAATTGCAGGGGAATTTAATACTCCACTTACAACATTGGATAGATCATCTAGACACAGAATCAATAAAGAAACAAGGGCCCTGAATGATACACTGGATCAGATGGACTTGACAGATATAGTTAGAACTCTGCATCCCAAAGCAACAGAATATACTTTCTTCTCAAGTGCACATGGAACCGTCTCCAAGATAAATCACATACTGGGTCACAAAACAGCCCTTCATAAGTGTAAAAGAATTGAGATCATACCATGCATACTTTCAGACCACAATGCGATAAGCTTGAAATCAACCACAAGAAAAAGTGTGGAAAACCTCCAAAAGCATGGAGGTTAAAAGAACACCCTACTAAAGAATGAATGGGTCAACCAGGCAATTAGAGAAGAAATTAAAAAATATATGGAAACAAATGAAAATGAAAATACAATCCATACGCTCTGGAATGCAGTGAAGGCAGTCCTGAGAGGAAAATACATTGCAATCCAGGCCTATCTCAAGAAACAAGAAAAATCTCCAATACAAAATCTAACAGCATACCTAAAGGAAATAGAAGCAGAACAGCAAAGACACCCCAAACCCAGCAGAAAAGAGAAATAATAAAGATCAGAGCAGAAATAAACAATATAGAATCTAAAAAACTGTAGAGCAGATCAATGAAACCAAGAGTTGGTTTTTTTTGAAAAAAATAAACAAAATTGATAAACCTCTAGCCAGACTTCTCAAAAAGAAAAGGGAGATGACCCAAACAGATAAAATCATGAATGAAAATGGAATTGTTACAACCAATCCCTCAGAAATACAATCAATTTTCAGGGAATACTATGAAAAATTCTATGCCGACAAACTGGAAAACCTGGAAGAAATGGACAAATTCCTAAACACCCACACGCTTCCAAAAATCAAACAGGAAGAAATAGAAAGCTTGAACAGACCCATAACCATGAAGAAATTGAATCAGTTATCAAAAATCTCCCAACAAATAAGAGTCCAGGACCAGATGGCTTCCCAGGGGAATTCTACCAGACATTTAAAGCAGAGATAATACCTATCCTTCTCAAGATATTCCAAAAATAGAAAGGGAAGGAAAACTTCCAGACTCATTCTATGAAGCCAGCATTACTTTCATTCCTAAACCAGACGAAGACCCAGTAAAAAAAGAGAACTACAGGCCAATATCCCTGATGAATATGGATGCAAAAATTCTCAATAAGATAATAGCAAATCAAATTCAACAGCATATAAAAAGAATTATTCACCATGATCAAGTGGGATTCATTCCTGGGATGCAGGGCTGGTTCAACATTCGCAAATCAATCAACGAGATACATCACATTAATAAAAGAAAAGATAAGAACCATAGGATCCTGTCAATCGATGCAGAAAAAGTTTTTGACAAAATTCAGCATCCTTTCTTAATAAAAACGCTCGAGAAAGTCGGGATGGAAGGAACATACTTAAAGATCATAAAAGCCATTTATGAAAAGCCCACAGCTAACATCATCCTCAATGGGGAAAAACTGAGAGCTTTTTCCCTGAGATCGGGAACACGACAGGTATGTCCACTCTCACCGCTGTTGTTTAACATAGTGTTGGAAGTGCTAGCATCAGCAATCAGACAACTAAAGGAATTCAAACGCATCAAAACTGGCAAAGATGAAGTCAAGCTTTCGCTTTTTGCAGATGACATGATATTATACATGGAAAATCCGATAGACTCCACCAAAAGTCTGCTAGAACGGATACATGAATTCAGCAAAGTTGCAGGATACAAAATCAATGTACAGAAATCAGTTGCATTCTTATACACTAACAATGAAGCAACAGAAAGACAAATAAAGAAACTGATCTCATTCACAATTGCACCAAGAAGCATAAAATACCTGGGAATAAATCTAACCAAAGATGTAAAAGATCTGTATGCTGAAAACTATAGAAAGCTTATGAAGGTACTTGAAGAAGATATAAAGAAATGGAAAGACATTCCCTGCTCATGGATTGGAAGCATAAATATTGTCAAAATGTCAATATTACCCAAATCTATCTACACATTCAATGCAATCCCAATCAAAATCGCACCAGCATTCTTCTCGAAACTAGAACAAGCAATCCTAAAATTCATATGGAACCACAAAAGGCCCCGAATAGCCAAAGTAATTTTGAAGAAGAAGACCAAAGCAGGAGGCATCACAATCCCAGACTTTAGCCTCTACTACAAAGCTGTCATCATCAAGACAGCATGGTATTGGCACAAAAACAGACACATAGACCAATGGAATAGAATAGAAACCCCAGAACTAGACCCACAAAAGTATGGCCAACTAATCTTTGACAAAGCAGGAAAGAATATCCAATGGAAAAAAGACAGTCTCTTTAACAAATGGTGCTGGGAGAACTGGACAGCAACATGCAGAAGAATGAAACTAGACCACTTTCTTACACCATTCACAAAAATTAACTCAAAATGGATAAAGGACCTGAATGTGAGACAGGAAACCCTAGAGGAGAAAGCAGGGAAAAACCTCTCTGACTTCAGGCGTAGCTATTTCTTACTTGACACATCTCCAAAGGCAAGGGAATTAAAAGCAAAATGAACTCCTGGGACCTTATGAAGATAAAAAGCTTCTGCACGGCAAAGGAAACAATCAACAAAACTAAAATGCGACCAATGAAATGGGAAAAGATAGTTGCAAATGACATATCGGACAAAGGGCTAGTATCCAAAATCTATAAAGAGCTCACCAAACTCCACACCCGATAAACAAATAATCCAGTGAAGAAATGGGCAGAAAACATGAATAGACACTTCTCTAAAGAAGACATACAGATGGCCAACAGGCACATGAAAAGATGCTCAATGTCACTCCTCATCAGGGAAATACAAATCAAAACCACACTCAGATATCACCTCACGCCAGTCAGAGTGGCTAAAATGAACAAAACAGGAGACTATAGATGCTGGAGAGGATGTGGAGAAACAGGAACCCTCTTGCACTGTTGGTGGGAATGCAAACTGGTGCAGCCACTCTGGAAAACAGGGTGGAGTTTCCTCAAAAAGTAAAAATAGACCTACCCTATGACCCAGCAGTAGCACTGCTAGGAATTTACCCAAGGGTTATAGGAATACTGATGCACAGGGGCACTTGTACCCCAATGTTTATAGCAGCACTCTCAACAATAGCTAAATTATGGAAAGAGCCTAAATGTCCATCAACTGACGAATGGATAAAGAAATTGTGGTTTATATACACAATGGAATAGTACGTGGCAATGAGAAAGAATGAAATATGGCCTTTTGTAGCAACATGGATGGAACTGGAGGGTGTTATGCTAAGTGAAATAAGTCATACAGAAAAGGACAGATTCCATATGTTTTCACTCTTATGTGGATCCTGAGAAACTTAACAGAAGACCATGGGGAGGGGAAGGAAAAAAAATGGTTACAGAGGGAGGGAGCCAAACCATAAGAGACTCCTAAAAACTGAGAATAAACTGAGGGTTTATGGGGGGTGGAAGGGAGGGGTGGGTGGGTGATATGGGTTGAGGAGGACACTTGTTGGGATGAGCACTGGGTGTTGTATGGAAACCAATTTGACAATAAATTTCACATTAAAAACTAAAATAAATAAATAAATAAATAAATAAATAAATAAATAAAACAAGTAAGTGAAATATCAAATCTAGACAGACATTTGAGGTATACATATAAACCTCATTTTATCTGAAAATGTACATTTTTATCTGATAAACTTTTTTTCCTGATAAATAGTAATTTAAATACAAACACTAGAAATATCTATTCTTTTCCTGTCCACATATATTTTCATGGTAAATCTTAGTTCCCTCTATTGGTCTCCATCTTATCTCCCTTTGCATTTGAAAAAAACAAAAAAACAGCAATACATCTGAGTTATGTGCCTTTAGGTATAAATTTTCTGCTTTCATTTTAGTTATAGCAATGATATATATGTGAATTATACAGTTATAATGTTTTAAAAATCATTTGAAACTCCAGGCACTATGTATTATAGACCCCTTTGCAGGAATACCTAAAATCAACAGAAAATAGATTTTGAAAAAACACATTTGTAAAACAGTGTTTCTGTTTTGTATCTTCTCTTAAGATATATTACTACTATACATTGTTTAGGTTGGTTTTCAAAAACATTCTCAGGCATAGGTTATCTTCTTTAATATTAGTAACAGGGTTTTAAAGAGTTCCAAAAAACTTCTTAAGGAAGGTTCAAAACTAGCTTATGTTCTCACTTCTCATAATTTGTGTAACTTTAGTGACTATTTATGATGGTTAACGAGATCTAGCATTCATTGTTTCAAAATAAAAGTCATTGATAATATAATTTCATGTCCTTAGTTGTTTGATCAGACATGTAATTGTATATCAGACCATGAATATTAATTGCTTTTAAAATGGTAGAACCAAACTGAGAGCTTTTCTTCTAAGATCAGGAAAAAGATGAGGATGTCCACTGTTACCACTTTTATGCAACACTATAATGGAAATCCTCACTGCTGCAATAAGACAAGAAAAAGAAATAAAAGGCATCAAAATTAGACAGGAAGATGTAAAATTGTGTGTTTGCAGATGACTTGATACTATATGTAGAAACCACAAGCCTCTACATAAAAGCTACTAGAACTGATAATGAATTGAGTAAAGTTGCAGGATACAAAATTAATAGAAATTGGTTGCATTTCTATACACTAATAATGAAGTAGCAAGAAAAAAATTAAGAAAACAATCCCATTTATGATTACACCAAAAGAATAAATATCTAGGAATAAATTTAACCAAGGAGGTAAAAGACCTGTATTCTGAAAAATGTAAAACATTGATGAAAGACATTGAAGATGACACAATGGCAAGATATCCCATGCTCGTGGATTGGAAGAACAGATATTGTTAAAATGTCCATACTACCCAAAGCAATCTACAGATTTAATACAATCCCTATCAAAATACCAACAGCATTTTTTAGAACTAGAACAAATAACACTAAAATTTTATGGAACCACAAAAACCCCAGATAGCCAAAGCAAACTTGAGAAAGAACAAGAAAGTTGGAGGTATCATAATCCCAAATTTAAAAATACATTATGAAGCTGTCATAATCAAAACAGCATGACCCTGGGACAAAAGTAGATACATAGACCAATAAAACAGAATGGAGACCCCAGAAATAAATCCGTGCTTATGTGGTAAATTAATCAATGACAAAGGAAGCAAGAATATGTATTGGGAAAAATTTCTTCAACAAATGGTGTTGGTAAAACTGGACAGCTACATTCAAAAGAATGAAACTGGACTACTTTTTTACACCATACACAAAAATAAACTCAAAATGGATCAAGGACCTAAATTTGAGATCTGAAAACATAAAACTCCTAGAAGAAAATATATGCAGGAATTTTCTTTTTTTTACATTAGCCATAAAAACATTTTTCTATATATGTCTCCTTAGACAAGGGAAACAAAACCAAAAATAAACTAATGGGACTACACATACACACAAAAATGAATAAAATAAAAAGCTTTTGCACAGCTAAAAAAATTATCAACAAAATGACAAAGCAACCTACTGAATAGGAGGAGATATTTGCAAAAGATGCATCTGATAAAGCATTAATACTCAAAATATGTAAAGAACTTATACAACTCAACATCAAAAAACCAAATAATCCAATTAAAATGGGCATAGGACCCGAATAGATATTTTTTCCAAAGAAAACATAAAAATCACTAGCAGATACATGAAAAGATGCTCAACATCACTAATCAGGGACATGCAAATCAAAACCACAATAAGATATCACCTTACACCTGTGAGAATGGCTAAAATAAAAAAGATAAGAAATAAAAGGGATGGTGAGGATGTGGATAAAAACCCTCATGAACTGTTGGTAAGAATGCAAACTGGTGCAGCTGCTGTGGAAAAAAGTATGGAGGCTCCTCAACAAATTAAAAACATTATTACCATATGATTCAGTCATTGAAGTACTATTTACTCAAAGAAAACAAAAACATGAATTCAAAAATACCTAGGCACCCCTATGTCTTTTGCAGTGTTATTTCCAAAGGTAAATTATGGAAGCAGCCCACGTGTACATCAAAAGATGAATGGATAAAGAAGTTGTGGTATATACATACAATGGAATATTACTCAGCCATAAACAAGAATGAGATTTTGTTATTTAAAACAACATAAATGAACCTAGAGGTTATAATGCCAAGTGAAATAAACCAGACAAAGACCAATACCATATGATTTCACTCATATGTGGAATTTAAGAAACAAAACAAAGGCACAAACAAAAAAGAGACAAACAAAAGACAGTGTCTTCAACACAGAGAACAAACTGGTGGTTTCCAGAGGGGAGGTAGGTGGGGATTTGGGGAAAATAGATAAAGGGTTTAAGGGTGCACTTATCATGATGAGCACTGAGCAACGTATAGAATTCTTGAATCATTATATTGTACACCTGAAGTTTACATAACACTGTATGTTAATTATACTTCAATAAAAAATAAAAATAAAAATTATAGAATCAATGAAATTGATAGGTATGAATAGGGCTATTATTTTTAAATGCTATTTTATAATTTGGTCATCATTCATTCAGCTATGATCACTGTAATTACTGATATCTTTAGTAATCTTTAAAGAAGGACAAATTACTTAAAATATAAAATATAGACTTCTTATTTTTTAAATAAGTTTTAAATCTATTGAGACTGTTAGTATAATTTAAACATTACAAAACTCAAACATTAAAATCACTAAGACACTAAATGTTAAAAAACTCTGTCAACTCTGTCAACTCTGTCCACAGCTGACAAATGAATTTGATCCCATTTGGTACCAATACAAATTTGTTGGAACCTTTCTATGCATTCCCAGGGATTTTCCATTGAGAGCCCTAACCTTTATCCAAATGAAAAACACAATTCCCCAAATGCAGAGGGTTTTTCCTGTCTTGTTTCCTACTTCATACAAAAATCCAAACTGAATGCTTGCCCCGTATGGTCCATGCCGTTATTTCACATAAGGCTAGATTTTCTGACCCTGTAGATTTGGAATAGCTACAAAATGAACATAATTGTCTTGATTTGTGTGAAATATATTAGTTTATTGCAATATATCCCCCTTTGAGGCATTTTCTTTGCTAGGGGAACTAATATTCAGAGGGTCTATTTGCTATTAGTAATGGCATTTAATGTAGAGTCAACCTCACTGCTAGGTGTCAGATGATATTTAAGAAAAACTCTCACAAGACTGGAAATGTAAATTGATTGGTGGGATGAGAGAAGCATGCTTCTTCTTTCCCATTAGTGGACCTCTCTTTCAACTTTTATTTTTCTTACCTGGTAGGCCCAGAGACAAAGTACCTTATAGAAATCCACCTGCAATATACTGACCATAATGGCTTTAATCAGAACAGCAAGAGATATCTATGTAGACTAGAGCTATTAATTTGGACTGAAAAGATGCATATCAGCATCAGATGTTTTATCTTTTCTTGGTACCAATTTTAAAATCACCTGAAATATTTTTGGAATGATCGCTTTTATTTTTTTTTTATTTTTTTTTTTAAATTTTTTTTTTTTTCAACGTTTATTTATTTTGGGGACAGAGAGAGACAGGGCATGAACGGGGGAGGGGCAGAGAGAGAGGGAGACACAGAATCGGAAACAGGCCCCAGGCTCTGAGCTATCAGCCCAGAGCCTGACGCGGGGCTCGAACTCACAGACCGCGAGATCGTGACCTGGCTGAAGTCGGACGCTTAACCGACTGCGCCACCCAGGCGCCCCTGGAATGATCGCTTTTAAAGAGTTCATCGGGTGAGATACCCTTTATCTTTAAGCACTGAGATTTTACTGAGGGGGTAACAAATATACCAATTTAGCACATAGAATTGTATGACTAAATAAGATTAAAATAATGTATTGAGTAAGTTATACACTAAGTATGAAAGTATAAATATAATTTGGAATGGGTATACACTGAGTTGCCCAGTGAGACCAAAGTGAAGGCTTCTATACCAGAGGTTGTGCATTTGTAAAACTGAAGAGACATACTAGGGTCCAAGCCTTTAGCGTAGAGTATGACCTTTTGCCTTTATTTCTTAGGGCAATGGAGAGAACCTTGGGCAAGAGTGGTAACATGACAAAGTCAAGTCATTCTACAGCCCTCAGCAATCTTCAAGTTCAACAATGACTTTCTGTTGCACTGCGAAGCAAGATGCTGTTAATTCAAAGCGCTTGGGAAACCTCATGAAACACTTGATAAGGCTGAGCATTTCAAACTGATTTCAAAATTCAGAAGTGCCACCCTGGGATTAATAGCTCTCCTTCAGTTTTAATCTCTAGTAAGATCCCAGTCTCTGCTTGCTGAAATAGATGGACTTTCGAGGTGAAAATGAATGACGGGGGAAGAGTTCACATATTACACAGCAGAAAAGGTGGGGAAGTGAGAGCAAGAAGTCAAGGTTAAGGAATGTGAGCCCTGTCAACCTGCTCACAATGAGAGAGAGAAGATAGAACACAGTATATAATGACATAAAGGGATATTAAATAGAGGCCAGGGAGACATTATTTCTTCCAGACAAGGGGAGAGAAATAGGATATAATGGTCATGTGCTGCATTAGGGAATATTTAGGTCAAGCACAGAGAAAATTTCAACTTAAAGAGCATTTAAACAAGTATCCACTAGAGGATTGAGAAGCCATCCTTATACTACATTTGCAAGACAGAAACTTGGCATTTTTTTTTCCTTAAGAAAGATTAAACAATAATCCACTACATGCTGAACTGACTCTGAGTGCCTTTAAAGAAAAAAAATATGTAATTTGACTATATTTTATTATCAGTGAGATGGCTGAGGAAAGGGAAACAAATACCATATAGAGTACAGTCTTATGAACTGTCTCACAATATGATTTAGATTATGTCATCACTAATTAAAACAGAATTCAGAGACAGAGACTGTGACATTGTGGAGCTTCAGTCAGCAAGAACAAAAAAATAGCATTAAAATGTTAAAAACTGAATGAATATAATTTTCATTAACTGCTGATCTAATCTGATAGGTTCCTTTCATTCACTAGTGGTTGGCATGAATCTCAGCATGTAACTTGGGTGTAGAAGACAGATCCCTTTATTTTCTATAACCACTTAATTTCTGACTTTGAGTTTCAATGGGCTACTGGAAAATGTTAACTTCAATTACTCTTGGGGCTCTTTCTCTTCCCCAGGGTTGGGCCACAACCCAGTTTTTGAGGCTTTATGCTTTGCCTCTAGTTCTAGGTCACCAGATCATCCTGGGGGTTACTCGGTGTCCATTCTTCTGGTTTGCATGTGTTTGTTCCCGTTTGACTGACAGGATAAAAGACTCTTCGCTACTTCTACTTCCAGAGGAGAGAGGAAGTAAGGAGAGAGACTGAGGAACCCAGTCTAACTGAATGACCTGTGTGAAGTCCTTGAGAAAGGAGGCTTACATCCCTGTTGAGAAACTGAAGATCAAGATGCCTAGAGCATAGAGAATAAGGGGGAGATGGACAGAATCACAGCTAGATCTGCCACTGGGCCTGGCTTCTTACTCATCTTGCTGATTCTGCCTGCTATTTCTATTGCGAGGACGCCAAAGTTGATCCTGAGTTTCAGAGAACCACAGCCCAGAAAAATTTGTTTCTAGGAACGATGGGAAGGGTTAAACTCCCATCCACCCCTTGCTTCTCCAAGACACACTTTCTACTGTCAAGAATCTCCCATTTCTTATTTTTTTTCATAATCATTAAAATATTTTTCTAAGGGTTTAGATGTACCATGTACCTTCTCAGAGTCAATCTAATGGAGATCCATTCTAGCTGAATGGCAGGAAGGGAAAGGGATAAACACATTAAGAAAAAACTATATGTCACTATCTCCACATATTGTCCATACTCATTTAACAGCAATAATTTAGTACCAACAATGTGTCAGGTACTACACTGTGAATTCAGAGATAAACAAGGCATTTACCATGACTTGGGCTCTCTCATGGTCTTGTGGGAGAATATAAAGAAAAAAAGGACCATAACAGGGAATGAATTTATATTCAGAGTGTATTTTTTGTAGCCTCATTTTAGATTTGTGAATTTTAGGGACTAAATAGAGTCAAACTATTAGAAACCCCTCAGATCCTAATTTCACAAAATCTGAAATTCCAAATGGGATTGGATTTCAGAGGTCCCTTGGTCTACTCTAAATGCCCTCAATATCACCCCTAAGTGATCATATAATCATTGCTTGAAGATTTTCAGATTTGGATAAGTCCATTCAATTTTTAACAGTTCTATTCCTTAGAAATGTCTTTCTAATGAAATAAAAATTGTACTTCTTATAATTCTACTCACTGGCCCTTACTCTGCCCTCTGGAACCAAACAAAATAAGTTTAATCAGTCTGACACTGTAAAAGTCTTATAATTAATTATGGAGCTATGTTTGACACTAACATATTTCTCAAGAATTGGGTGCTTAACAAGATGGCCCCCAAATGCAGAAATTCATCATGATGATTTGCCTAGTAATGCCTCATAATTAATGTTTAGGAAATTGGATGTAATTTATTATTCTTTTTTGCATTTTACTACATCAATATAAAATGCATTGTGATGGATGTTCTGAATTAATATCATTAACACAGTCACATGCAATGGAACAGCTTTATTTGTAGCCAGAGATTCACCATCATATTTGTAATATTTATGCTTTTCAAAACCCAACTATGTTTTGTTTACCAAATTGGGATGTATAAAGACTCTAATATGTTTTTAAACATTTTTAAGAGAAAATTCACTGAACTGTTTCATTTTTTAAAGAGCTAAAGAAAGGGGTCAACTAAACTGCTAAGTCAGGGACTCTTAAGGTGGTGATAAACCTGGTATGGTCATCAGGGCATAGGACATAGGGTGTGGCCTTAAACTTTGCTGTGCTAGAAATACAAATTTGTTATTTAATGTAAAATTGAATAGCACTTGGAAATGGACTTTCATTAACCAAACTCTCAATACGTGCAATGAGGTATGTATGGTTCAGAGACCATAGTTCAGGAAAATTTGTTTCAAGAAATGATGGGATTGCTTAAGCTCCCCCTTAGCCCTTTGCTTCTCTAAGATATATTTTCTATTCCCAAGAAACCCCCTTTTCCTCTTTACTTCCTCCACAACATTTAAAATAGATTTGTAAGGGCCTACATGTTTTCACATACCTCCTTGGAGTCGATGTAATAGAAATTCAGTTTCTAGTTAAATGGCAGAAAAGATGGAAATTAGATTTTTGTAATGTTAGAGAAAACACCTAGAGTTCAGGGTACTGAATTTTATCTCTCAGGGCACTTAGAAGGCCAAAAAATGGCCAGAATGCAGCTTAATTCAAGAAAACCAGTTATTCATAATCTTACCAGCTATTTGCTAAAAACTAAGGTTAACACTCGGGGCGCCTGGGTGGCTCAGTCGGTTAAGCCTCTGGTTTGGCTCAGGTCATGATCCCGTGGTTTACGGGTTCCAGCCCCGTGTTGGGCTCTGTGTTTGACAGCTCAGGCACAGAGCCCGGAGTCTGCTTCGGATTCTGTGTCTCCCTCTCTCTCTGCCCCTCCCCCTCAGGCTCTGTCTCTCTCTCTCGCTCTCCTTCAAAAATAAATATACATCAAAAACAAAAACTAAGGTTAACACTTATGAATTCTACTTGTGATTTATTAAATTATTCCTCTCTAGTGCTTTATGTCTACCAGATCCATTCACCCTATTCTCTGGACAATGCTGGATTATACATCAATACATTATTACCATTCAATTATTAATTTTTGTGTTCTTCATGAGAACTGCCTCCCTACTTTAACTCATCATCATATTAAGCAGGCAACAACACAGCTTCCTCCTTCCTTCCTCCTTGCTGAGTCTCATTAATACCCCTTTCAGATACCATCTTATAGATGACAGAGCCTATTCATTTTATATCGGTTTTATTAGGTTATATATCAAAGATTGAGCTTTCTGACCTGACCTTGTCTCTAAATTAAACATACAATTGCACAGTCTTTCTGGAAATTCTAGTAAGAATCAACAACAAATGTTAAAAACCTAGCTGATCATTGAAAAATTTCTGAAGTCAGTGAAGCTTATATTTAGCCTAATCAGACTTAATTATTCCCATTCTTTCTTTATGTTTTCTCTTGAAATCTCATCAAAGATTAATGTAATTATTTATCTTGACATTCACATAACAAATGAAGTAGTAATAATCAACATTTTAAAAGTGACATGATTAAGATTATCAAACACTTTAATATACATTATTTCCTTTGATCATCACAGCACTGGTAGATGACGACAGGTAGTGACTTTTAGACGAGAGTAGTGGTTCTTGGAAAGTGGTGCTTATACCGGCAGCATCAATGTCACCTGGGAACCTGATAGAAATGAAAACGCTGATGCTATCCAGAGGTGCTGAATCAGAAAGTCTGTTTCTGTTTGTTTGTTTTGAAATATAAATGCTTTTCCTCAACATGAGGCATTCAAATCTTTGAGGCAGAGTGGTGGGAGGTTCCCCATTAAGGTGCCTTCCCATATACACAGGACATTTATTATATTTGCTACTCAGCATTCATTTGCCATCTACTTGCCTCTATTTCCTTCTGTGAGATACCCCTATCCTCATTTGTTTAGTGAGCTACATTCTATAACACTCCTGACCATTGGCTTAGGAGTCAGCATTTTTCTTTCTTTCTTTCTTTCTTTCTTTCTTTCTTTCTTTCTTTCTTTCTTTCTTTTTTGAGAGAGAGTGTATGTGAGTGGGGGAGGGGCAGAGAGCGATTGGGAAAGAGAGAACCCCAAGCAGGTTCCACCCTGTCAGCATAGAGCCCAATGTGGGGCATGAACTGTGAGATCAGGACCTGAGCTGAAATCAAGTCTGAGGCTTAGCCAACTGAGCCACCCAGGCGCCCCAGGCGTGAGCATTTATCTAACTTGAATTAATTAGTCCATTATATTCCCCCAATGCAGTCAGTGATTGGTACATGCATGGGGGTATATGGACAAATAAAATCCAATGCATAAGGAATTTTTCTGGATTGTGATCCTAAGTATATATGCCAGGAAAATTTTCTTACAGATCTACAAAAAGCCATGTATAAGGATATTTTTTGCAGCAATGTCTGTTTTATTCACTGCTGTGTCTCATATGGTTAAAACAGTGATTGGTGAATGGTAAGGGTCCTTAATACAAGTAAAACCTTGGTTTGTGAGCATAATTCCTTCCGGAAACATGCTTGTAATCCAAAGCACTTGTATATCAAAGCAAATTTCAAGAACCATTGGCTCAGTCGTGATCACGTGACATTCAGCATCATGTACTACTCGTATTGTAAGATATCGCTTGTTTATCAAGTTAACATTTGTTAGAACTGTTTGCTCGTCATACAGAACACTCGCAGAACAAGTTACTTGCAATCCAAGTTTCAGTGTATTCGTGAATAAATAAGTTATTTGTGGCATAAGTTGTTTGGGAGCAACCTGAACATCTGTTACTGAGAGAGATAAGGAAAATATGGTAAGCAAAGACACGATTTATTATAAGCAGATAGGCTAACTGGGTACGTGCACAATAGCAACATAACTGGAACTTAAAAACATAGTGATAAGTAAAAAATAGGATACGTAACATCCATTTAGTTCAGTTAAAACAAAATTATACAAAATAGTACATTTTGCAAAAACACAATAAAATAAAAAGTATACACTAAACAAATTGAAAAGGTTTTCATAGGGTAACAGAATGGGATTGGCGCATAGTGATACGAATACATTGATAAATACATAAATATATGCTTAAAGCAAATTGCCTTGCAAGGGCCAATGTTGATGTGTCATGAATTCAAAGTCATGAGTCACGAATGAGTCTCAACCCTAGGCACTTGATTTAAAAAAATGTTTACTGAGAATTCTGAGAAAGTGATTCTCCTTTTTCTTCTGAATGGAATCCAGGAAGGATATATCTGCAGGAGCTATATGGAAAGAAAAAAACCTGGAACCTCATCACCTCTCTAAAAGACCCTCGATCTAGCCTTACCTGAAATGTGTTTGCCAGCCGGGTATATTCACTTACCAATCCTCACCCCTATTTTTAAAAAAAAATTTAATTTTTTTTGTCATCGTTTAAGATAATTTGAATCATGTTTTTTTCACTTGTTACCAAGAAAATCCTGACCGATAGATATACCATCTCTTTCTTTGCCTCCCCTAGGCACTTTGTGAGAAAATGAATCTACGTTTGCTGCTTTCGTTTTACCACAAACGCACTCCTCACACCACCAAGCCCTCTGATGCCGATCCTCCGGCTTTTATTGAAACTGCTTTTACTGCTACCGAGAATCCCCTAATTGGCACTTTATGCTTGACACCTTCTTAAAATGCGCTTCTTTGGCTACTCTCTTTTTACTAATTGTTCATCCTAAGACCTCCTTCTAAAATATAAGATTTTTAGTTCATAGTAGCTGAAGATAAATATCTAATCAACAGTATGTCCCTATGAATCAGAGTGGATGCACCAGTGAGAACAGCCACCGGCCTGGAAACAACAGGAATGGCCTTACTGAGTAGTGCTGGCTGGGCGTCAGATTGAGTGTTATTCTTATTATTACCAGCAGTATTACTCTCCAAGTTACTCTGTTAGCTTTCTGTGATTCACATCTTCTTCCTCAACTAAAGAATCCAAAGAAATAAATGACTTTAACATCACTTCAAAGCTAAGAACTTCTAAATCTGTATTTGACTCCCCTGAGCTCCAAACCTGAACTTCCTGCTAACACAAAGGCTGAACACTTTAACTCTTACATCCACTGAAAATCTCTCCTATGCAGGTCTCCTCTCTGGAAATGGCATTATCAAGGATCCAGTTCCAGTAGTTGTATATCCTAATCATTTTTCATTTTTCCATCTTCTTCAACCTTCTATACCTCCTCTCACCTGAGCAAATGTATCAGTAGACTGGTTCTAAAGATTCTATTCTATTCTATTTCTTTACGATTCTGTCCTTTTGTCCACATTCACTTCCATTATACTAATTTAAGCTTCACATTTTTTTTGGTCTAAATTACTGCATTAGTCGACTAACAATCTCTCCCTGTTTATAATCCCCTAGTTTTCTGATTCATCCTTTGCATTGCTATTGGGATACATTTTTTCCCTAAATCACAGGTTGGATCATATCACATGTCACTTGTAGTCTCAAGTAATATTCAGTGGTTCCCTGCTGTCTACAGAACTCTGTACACACTCATGTAGTATTCCTGCAATTACACTTCCTATATTGGCCCAAAAGGAAACTCACCTTCTACTGCCTCCTTTCATGAACTATGGAATTCAATCATATTAAGTTTATTGTCATCCTAAAAGAGGTAATGAAAGTCTAAGACTACAACTTTTTAAAATACTATTTCCTGAGCCTGGATTGTTGCTCTTTCCTTTATTTATAGAAAGCCCCTTACTCTTCAAGGTCAAAATAAGTTTACTGTTTCCTTTATGGCTTCTCCAAACCATCCAGTCACAAAACATAACTTCTTCACTTACAATGCTATAGCACCTCCCTTCTGCTTCCCTTAGCACTTACTCAAGTTGACCTGGTAACATGGCTTCTCTTCTTCACATATAACCTTACCCCAGCCTCATGAGAACCAGGTTCTATGATACTTTATGGTAAAGATTCTGTCTTACATATCTTTACATTCCAATTCCAAGAACAGTACTTGGCAAATAGATGTCCTATAAATATTGAATTAAATTTAACATTTATACATGTTGGTTAGGCTTTCCTGGATCATGGGCCCAATTGAGATTATGAAAACAGCTACAAGCCTATATTCTCCAAAACACAACTGCATAGGCATATACACAGAATGTTGCATATAATTTAATAAGATTTGTGGTGAACATTCAGACTAGCATACCCAACATTTATTCCAAATCCATCCCAGTGTACAGAGGCTAGAAAACTTAAAATTATTTTCTGAAGGCTCCTTTGAAGTTTTTCATCTCTGGTTTTAGAATTCCATTTTCCAAAATATACTACCTACTATCCCTCCTTCTTGTAGCCATCCTCCGATGATACTGGCATTACTTCAAGATTTTATCTTCTGGTTATCATGTCATTCCTTCTAACACAACACATTTTGTAACTAATAGTGATTTCAATATCTGTGGAGGTACTTCTTTCATATGTTTGGTTTCTCTATTTCTTAGCCTTCTGTTCTCCAGTGATGTTCTCCTTGGCCTTGCTTCAGTCCCCTATTATTAAGGTCATACCCCAGACTGCTTCACCAGCAAAAAGATATACTAACTCTGTGTTCTTAATTTCAAACAACTCACTCTCTCCACCACCTCCTATATCTGCAGCTCACTGCTTCTATTATCCCAGTTGCAAGAATGTTATTATGACAGAGACATAAAATTCAATGATCCTATCAACTTACTATTATTATTACATGGTTCTTCTTTCTGAGCACACCCCTGCTTGTGACTTCAACTGTCTTGCTTCTGTTTCTCTTTCACACTCACTTGGAAAAGTACTAGTGCTGTTTAAGTCCAGCTCTCCTCATACTCTGCCACCACTTGAGCAGTAAAAATGGTTGCAGACGATTAAACAACAATGTTGATTAGTCTTACTTAAATTCATGACCATTATCGCCAACTGTGCTCTTCTTGCTGCCTTGCAATTCTACATTTCACCATCTGTTGACTCTTTTCCTAACCTAGATGGGGCATTATATGACTTCTTTTCTTAAACCTCAAAAACAATACCACCTTTGCCCACTCCTGTCCTTACTCTTCATTCACTGAGAAATATAGGCAATGAAAAAAGATTTTCCAAACAGTACCACTATTACTCTTGTTGTCTCCTTTAGTTTGAATAAATTTTACTTGCATTCTATGACTGTTTGACTTCTTTTTTTTTTTTTTTTAATTTTTTTTTTCAACGTTTATTTATTTTTGGGACAGAGAGAGACAGAGCATGAACGGGGGAGGGGCAGAGAGAGAGGGAGACACAGAATCAGAAACAGGCTCCAGGCTCTGAGCCATCAGCCCAGAGCCTGACGCAGGGCTCGAACTCCCGGACCGCGAGATCGTGACCTGGCTGAAGTCGGACGCTTAACCGACTGCGCCACCCAGGCGCCCCTGACTGTTTGACTTCTTAATGATATTCATTTGCTTTTGTTCCCCACCCCTTACCTTTACTTTCACCAGTGTTTTACTCTCTACCGAATCATTACATCAGATTATAAACATGCTACAGTATCTCCTATTTTAAACTCATAACATCTCCTATTTAAAAAAAAAAAACCGGGGCGCCTGGGTGGCGCAGTCGGTTGGCGTCCGACTTCAGCCAGGTCACGATCTCGCGGTCCGTGAGTTCGAGCCCCGCGTCGGGCTCTGGGCTGATGGCTCAGAGCCTGGAGCCTGTTTCCGATTCTGTGTCTCCCTCTCTCTCTGCCCCTCCCCCGTTCATGCTCTGTCTCTCTCTGTCCCAAAAATAAATAAACGTTGAAAAAAAAAAATAAAAAATAAAAAAAATAAAAAAAAAAACCATATCCCTTTGAGCTACAGCCCCTTGATAGAGTTCTCTATACTTATTGTATCCTATTTCCTTTCCTTTTGTTCTCCCTTGAACTTGCTCTCATCAAGCTCTCATTTTTATAATTCTCCTAACTCGGTTGTCAAGTCACCAGCGATTTCAACATAGCTATATCTAATGGTCAGTTCCATGTTCTTGTTTTATTTGACTTGTCAACAGCATATCATGCATGTCTTCTTGAAACATGTTCTTTACTTAGTGTTCAGAAAATTACTCACTCTTAGAGTCATCTTTTATCTCATTTGCTAAATTCTCCTCCATTCCTATAGCACTAAGCCTTATAGTATCTTGGAGTCCACCTCCTGGATCTCTTCTCTATCTACATGTACTCCTGGGGAATATTATCTAGTTCATATCTTTAAAAACTTTCCATATGGTAATAAATTTCAAATTTATGTCTCACCATCTTTCTTGAACTCCAAAAGTACATCCAACCACCAACTCTACCTTTCCACTGTATGTCTGCCAAGCTTCTCAAATTTACCATGTCAAAATGGAACTCAGTATTTCTTCTATACCAAACATATTCTACCTCCTGTCTTCATTATCTCAATTATTGGCAATTTTATTCTTTTAGTTTTTCAAGTTGAAAATGTTGGTGTCATCCTTGGCTTATCTTTCTCTTCCATTTGACAGCAAATCCTATAGACTTTACCTTTAAAACACACCTGAAACTTGACATTTCATTGCTTTCATAACCACTATCCTGGTCCAATGCATCATAACTTTTTGACTGGATTATCCTAGCCTTTTCACTTGTTCCATTCCTTTATTGACCCTACTTCTATATTCTCCACAAAGCAGAAAGAATTATTATTCAAAACACTGTCAAATCATGTCACTCCTTTACTTAGAGTCCCCCAATGTCTTTCTATTTCATGCAGAAAGACAGTATAAATTCTTAGAATGGTTTAAAAGGCACTTACTTAATCCAGACCACCCATCCCACTCAAACCTCATGCTCTTTCACTCACTTCAACCCTCATCAACTATTTCTTGAACATTCCAGGATCCTGCCTCAGAGCCTTTGAACACATTCTTCTCTCTTCCTAGAATCTTCTTCTCCCACATATCTTTATGACTTATTCCCTTACTTGTTTCAGATGTCTCTGATCAATGTTACCATAATTACCATACATTATTGAAGCTTTCCCCAATAGAGGCACATAGAATAATAATCGCTGCTTTTTAAACACTATCCTTTCCCTTTTTACTACTTTACTTTTTTCAAAATCATTTATTACTATATGGCATAGTATATAAAGAAATTTCTCTTTATTAATTTCTTGCCTATATAAGAAAGAGATTTGCTCATATTGTTCACTGCTATATCCCTAGCACCCTGCGTAGTGACTAACCATATGGGAGGTGTTTAGGAATAAATGAATGAATGAATAAATGAATGAGATGCAATCTCCAAAAATTTTAATCAGGAACTATGTCATGTTAAGAGAGGAAGAAGATGTGGCATCCTTTGTTTTTTGTTTTTTTGTTTTTTTTTTTTTTCTGACCTGTATCATGGCAGAAGTGATGTGGTTTTATACTCATAGCAGCAACAGCATTCAGAGTCTTCAAACTTTTTTAGCAGTGTTGTTGTGTTAGAGGATTCCAGAGTATGAGATGTGCTCTTCAGAACTTGGTCTAGAGCCTGTTTCTACAATTTTGCATTCATCTAATTTCCTCTATTAAACCCCTCCTGCTTGGACTGACTTAAATGAATTCTTTTGTCTGTCTGCTAGTGAAATTTAAGCGGTAGAATAATTGGTCATTGAAATGGTTGCAGGTAATCCACATTCAAAAAATACAAATCTTTGCTTGGCTATGTGACCAAGGTCCAGTTATCATTAGAAGATGGGGTATATTTCCATGACCAGTGATATATTCCCATAACCAGTGGTAAAGTTTATTTAAATGATCTTTTAGATTGATCCTAGAATGAAGTCCTATTAAAGACAAAGTTATCCAGATTGAGTGACTGTTTGGATAATCCATTAATGTTGGTTTAAGATTAAAAGGACTGTGTGAATGGAATGGCTAACTCTAACTGGATTGTACAGCTTTGAATGCCTAAAAATATCACCAGGGAACCAAAGACTTTTTATGGCTGCTTTAAGATAAACTTTTATCTTTCATATCAGCAAAGTTGAAGCAGCAAAACACCAGAAGCTTTCTGGTTTCCCAATGTTTTGTAAATGAGCCAAAGATGGCCTCTGTATATTGGCTCTATGCTGTTTACTTGTTTGTTAGCAAGAATAATGAGTCCCGTTAGCTCAAAAGCCTACCATCACCAATCTCAAATTATTACACAACCGATTGTTTTAGTCATAGCCCAAGTGAACATATTTTTAGCTATAGAAAACCTGCCTGCTTTCCATAGTCATGAAACGACATCCAATATCTGTTAGCCATAGATAAGTCTTGTAGGTATAAAAGATGCCAAGCTACTACTGCTCCTCACAGCACTCTGACTGAGACTCCCAGTTGGACTGTAGAATGAAATTATCTAAACACACAAACCACCTCCTCTGATCTGTCTTTCCCTTGGGAGTTCTCTTACTCTCCCATCTTTCTGAAAAGTGGTCCCTGTGCCATAACCTCTAGACAGTTTCATGTTGTGAGGAACTTTTCCCACATGCAAGTCTGCCAAAGTGTTATTCAGATAAGGCTCATTGTGTGTTACTGTCACTTTATTATTGCTTCTTTTCATCAACCCCCACACCCCTTATGCTCACCACACCAGGATAGCTGAGCTGCACTGTAGATAGAATTCATAGCCAGACCGGGTATCTTTAGTGAAAATTAAGGCAATGCTTGGAAATGAGAAGAACTTGGATTGTTGATCAGAGACATTTGGTGAAGTGAATAACCAGGAGTTTCTTGAACCCCTCGACTCTAATTTGCCTACTGGGCCAGCAGAAGCAACCTCTCCTTCTCTGGCTAATGTGTCTGGTTGTTTTTTGCATGATAGCCCAGCAAATGCCTAACATGAAATAGTTATCTTGCAAGGAGATGCCAATTCTTCTCATTCCAATATATCTACTTCCACTCTTTAAGTTCTATAAGTGGAGGTGGGTTTCGATATGCCACAGGGAGCCAATTACAAAGTATACCAAGAGGAATAAGGCCTCCACCTCAAAATAATTGCAAGATACTTTATATGCAAAGCAAAAATAGGGGGATATTTATGGAAGCAGACTCTGAGATTCTAGACAAGAATGGGAAGAATACCATTTTTTAGATAGGCTTGATATTGTTAATATGGGTTTATATAACTAGAGTTTACTTGATTTAGAATTCTAGTTTGAGCAGCTGGGAATGCTTCTAAATATTTTCTCACTGAATTGATTAAAACCTGGACTCAATATTGGGCTATGATGAAATAAATTGGGATGTCAGAATTTCCTTAATATAACATAGAAAACAAATTCCAGAGTCCTAGAGAAATGGGACTGTGGAAATGGATTATTTTTATAGGCAACCAGTTGTCACCTCTTAATAATGTCTTCTGAGAGGGCCTAGTTTATACTCCCCTCACCACAGAATTGAGAAATATATCAATGCAGATAAATACATTAGCCATAACCCTGTAGTGTCTGTTCTTTGTAGGACACACATGAAGGTGGGTAGTGGTGACATTGAAATAGACTGTCTGATTTCAGTGGGGTTATGGAATCCCTGGGCGACAAAAGCAAGGTAGCAGCACTTAATAAAAAGGGACGAGATTGTAATAGCTACTCTAATAGGCAGTAGAGCCACGGTGGTAATAAAAGTGCTTTGATCTTCAGTTATTTTTGGTGGTAACTAATTGTACATGGCATTTCTAGAACTGAAATAGATGAGCAGTCCATTAATTCCTTACTTGATCTATTTTACCAGAGGGGAGCAAAATTTATCTGTGTTAGGAAGGTCAAAGTGGAAGGCTTTGCAAGTGGAGAGATTGTCAGAAATAGATGTCTAGAGTGATTCATAAACAGGGAAGAATTTCTTGGGTCAGACGGACAGGTATTTGGAGAGAAGGTTCTAAGATTGGTGACAAGAAGCTTCAGAGAGGAGACTGTGGATGGAACTTGAAATGGAACCAGATGGAAGACTATTTGTTTTCCATGCAAATCACCAACAATGGACTCCCCTTCTGATTATTCCCACTCACATAAACCATGATTCACACTCTGGATTTCACTGTCTTTCTTTAACTATTCTAGTTCATGCCCATTGGGCTCATGAGCAAAGTTAGCATAGTAGCAGGGACTCAACATTTCCTCTTACTGAATTTTTTATCTGACTGCTTACACTGTAGTGTGCCAAAAATAGCATTAATAGAGAACAATGGTGAGGCCCTAATATAGCAGCATATTTTAGGGGGACCAGCTAGCCATCTGGGGGAAGGTGAACCCACTTAATTATATAAGGGGTAGACATTTTTCACCCTAGAATTGACTCATATTCTACAAATGGAGGGAACCACTGAATGCATCTGTTGAATACCATAAAGCATTCAAAAAATTACCATATGACAATAATTTATATTGCCCCACAAATCTAACAGGCATCATTGTATGGGTCTAAGCTATCACTTTAACATCAAATCAAAGTCTAAGAATGAAAATGAATGGAGGTTGAAAGTTGCGTGAAGCATTGGAAAATGCTTGCTGAGGACTATCCTTTAATTCTTCGTAATGAAGTTTGGTATATGTAATAGTCAGAATAGTGTGGGTTATGCTGCCATAAAATACAACCCCATATCTTAGTGCCTTAAAATAGAGGTTTACTTCTTGCCCATGCTACTTGACAATTGCACATTGCAGGTACTCATCATGGGTACATAGGTACACAGGGTAAATTGAACAGTCAACACTTTGAATATTGTCTATTGTGCCAGAGGGAAAAGACCACTCTGGAGGGTCTCCTGCAGTCCAGAAGTGACATACTTCACATATTATTTGCCAGACTTGTTACAAGGCCCCAGACAACCATAAACAGGAAGTACAATCCTGTAATGAACCTGGGGCAAGGAGGACCAGAACAGTGCTGCTGACTAACAAAGTATCCATACAGGAATTCTATCAAACTATTCTCAAGGCATTAATATTATTCTGGGAAGATATCTAGTGGACAGCTTTCAAATTTTGAGGGCTGACATATTCATTTCTTCTATATTCTAAAGATTTTCTTAAAGCTTTACAGCCTTACTTGATTTTCCTTTGTTTTCTTTTTCTTTTTCTTTATTTTCCTTTTCTCCTTTGTCTTCGGCAGGCATTCCAAGAATAACAAATTCAATGCGAAAGCACAGGCTGACTCACTATAGGCAAAGGAAATGTTTCTATTGGGAAAGGTCAAGGGCTTAAAGAAGATGATTCTTCAGTGTATTTATTGGAGAATGAAGAGCATTGCTTAAAATTTAATTCTATTCCAGCTCTCTCAAAGTACTTCAAGAATAATGAATTAGAAGATGTGGTAATAGAGTGACTGTGGGGGAAAATGTGGCCTCCATTATCCACTTAGCAATAGTTCAAACGGAGATGTGGATATTAGAACCTGGTTTTGTATATTGCATTACAAAATGCTAGCCAGGCCACCTCAGTTATTTCAAAGTGCCATGGATCTCTTTGCTTCCATCTGACATCCAGATGGACAGGAAGGACTGTGCAGATGGGGCGGTAAATGAGGATTATTTTATAGTCTGTTTCTTTGGGGGTGAAGAAGGGGACAGTGTCCTAAGGAATACAATCCTGCCATAGATGCTAGAACGCCTAGATACCATAAAGCTAACTAGATTAAGGACATTTTATCTACATATAACTTCATTAATTTTAATGTTCCTAGTGATACTATTGTTTAAAAAGCCTCCAACTTGACATTATATCTAATTGATGACTTAACTGGTATTTATTATTTGTTATACATGTAGCATACTGCAATGGTCACATGTTTCAGCTTGAGGTACATGTTCTCCATAAACTTCATCAAATCTAAGAACTTCATAGAAGTGCTGCAGAGGTGTAAGATGTACTTACGGAGTTAGTGTAACAAAGAAATAGTCTAGGTGTGTTTTCGCTATTAAGCAAAGAACAATGGGAATCAGAAGAGGAATGCAAAGCTATACATGAGGCAGGTTTGAAGTGAATGACATTATTTTCCCAAGAGATCTTAAAAGCACTGGATTCCAAACTGTTAAAATAGGTTATTTTTCACTGAATATGTATACCACATGGAATCTTAACATTTTTTTAATGTTTATTTATCTTGATGTGGGGAGGGGCAGAGAGAGTGAGGGACAGAGGATCTGAAGCGGGCTCTGACCTGACAGCAGAGAGCCTGATGCAGGCCTCAAACTTCCAAACCATGAGATCATGACCTTAGCTAAAGTTGGATGCTTAACTGACTGAGCCACCCAGGAGTTTCCCAGATGGAATCTTGAAGCCCTGAACCCTGTCATGACTCAATCACATACTTCTAGACCTACACAACATCTCGCATCTAATGAACTCAAGCTCATCCTTTTTCTTAATGTTTACTCACAATATTCTCAGGAACCACAAAGGGAGACATCTAATCTTCAACTCAAAGACAGAAGCTGAGACCACCTGACCACCTAAGAGTTAGTGACATGCCCAAGATCATGAGAGCACCACCTGAATTTGGAATAGAATTAACTTCTGTCTTCCCAACCAGCAATCTTTTCTTAGATCACATTGTCTCTACAGTTCCCAAGTGACTCACTCTGTTGATAAACTGAAATAATGCTGAATTCCATATAATTATGCTAACAAAGCAAGATTTAATGACCGTGTGATACTGTCCCTCCAGGGATGTGACAGACATATCATTAATGTTCTTTAGCAAATTAAGAAGCAACAATTCAAAGAGCATAACTCGAAATGCCATACTTTAGAGTTGATATTATAAATTCTGTAGTACAATTTTCACTTTCTGCTCCTCAGAAGAAAACCAACATGAGAAAGAAAAGAGTTGCCAAAATAATCTGCAAACTGATTAAAACAACAGTTCTAATGCAAAAAATCTGAAATCAAAATTGACTCTTAAAGTTAAAGCCAAACTAATGCTCAAGCCAGTAAGTAAAAACAACTTGTAATTAGTGCTTTTTGTGTCATGCACTGAATATCATACTCTTAATGAAGGTAGAAAATTTGTTTCCCTTGCTAGACTCTGAATTGTTTCTACATAAACTACCTGTTTGATAGTGAGAAATAGAAGTATTTGAACTTTCACCCACATTAGGTCACAGAAATAGGTTTAGTGAATGGCCTGATCATCAGACAATATAACTGGACACACTTGGATAGATTTTAAATTATCAGTAGTTTGTGATTATGCAGTAAGGTTAGAATTATAGTAAAAAGACACATGAAATTCCACCATTTACTGGTGATCTTAATTCAATGACAAAAGTCATTAAACCTGGAATGGTTTTTAAGGAATCTACACAGAAAACGGACGTTCATTGTCACAAACGTAAAATCCAAGCTTCTGCCAATTTCAAATGTACTATGGTGTACAAATAAATATTTTATAATTATCGTACCACTAAAAGGAAGCTGGTGAGTGCTTCAGAATGTGGGTGACATCTCTAAGCCTGTAAAAGTACATGTAGATTAGTAAACTCTAAGCCTAAACTAAGGAATTTTAAGCCAAAATTAGTAATTTCATGTTTTCACAGAAAGATTAAAAATTACCCATGCCCTTTTAATGGCAGCAAAATGCATGAAAGGTGACATAGTGAAACAGAAAGAATACAGAAATAGAAGACAGGAAACTGGATTTCTACTTGGCTGGACAGGTGACCTTTGATTTTAATTATCATACATATTTCCCCCATGTATAAAATCTTGATAAGGAGGGGTGCCTGTGTGGCTCAATTGGTTAGACATCCCACTCTTGATTTCAACTCAGGTCATGATCTCATGATTCGCGGGTTCGAGCCCCACATTGGGATCTGCACTGACAGCACAGAGCCTGTTGGTATTCTCTCTCTTCCTCTATCTCTGCTCCCCCCACCCCACATGCATGCTCTCTCTCTCTCTCAAAATAAATAAATAACAACTTTAAAGAATGTTGATAACGAGTATACAATTGTAAGTGAAAATAATGTATAAAATGCTATGCATACCTAAAACATGAATATGTCAGCAAAATTTACATGTGCCAATGAGACATTAGCATGTAGTTTTTCATAATTACCTGGATTAATGTTTGTTCTTCTTTTTCTTTGAACTACAATTACAACTATTTTATCTGTTTTCAAAAGTATTCTCCAAAAGAAACATACTGTTTTCCAAAAGTTAATGTATTTATATCCATCTACCTCAAAAGACATTGTTTGAATGATATGATTGTTGGATGAGTTAGTTGTACTCATCCACATTTTCCAGATAGAGCACAATGAGGTGTTACTCCTAGCACAAGTACTAGCAAACATATCAATTTGTTGCTTGGTGAAAAACACTGTTTGGTAAGGGCAAACTTTTGCATTTCTTAGGCATATCATCTTACAGTACGATGGGAATTTGGACTGGCGTTGAGTAAATTGTTCCCAATAAGTGTTTTTAAATTTTCAATTATAAATAAAAGTTTCTGATTGATGAAGCACGAGTATGTAGTCATGCGATTTATGGGTCACGTCACTTATTCATATATCTGGAAGTGACTGATTTATTCAGCCAAGGAGTTGTTTCCAAGCCATGCAACTGCTTTGAGAACATGACTGATTTACAATCTCAGGAAATGGTGAATGGTTCATGCACTTGATTTATAAGAGGCATTATTGACTTATAATTCCTCTCGCTGAGGCAGAAGTCAGTGCCTTATACTTGGGATATAAATATCTGTTTTTTAAATAAAACAAGACTGATTTATTTTACTTATTTGTGTACACAGACTTTAAATTCTAGCTATAGTCATGCTTTAAATCGCTTTGATTCTCAAACAGGTCTCTTCTCGAAGGTACAGATTGTGTAATTACAGGTTAGTTTATGGAAACATCTATTGCATGTGACACTACATTCTTTCAGAACAAGCTCTGACCAAGATGAATTCTTTGCTTATTCCTTTTTCTTTTTAGGGCCCAATACCCAAGTCTTTGCCTGTTTTGCCTGTCACTTTATTATGTGTTTTCATCATTTTTCTTTTTCTAACACATACAACCTCAGCTGGCACTTTGGAGCCTTAGATGCCACTTCAGGAATCAAAGGCTTTATGGTGGCCTTGTGAGTGTCACTGCTGCATGTTGGGTTGTCTCATGAAGGAAGCGCTTCCAGTCCCTTGGGAGACCTATGGCTGGCAACTGGTACAGGCCAAGCCGAAAATGGCTGGGTCAGGGACACAGTAAAGTGACCTGGCTGCAGACACTCACCCTGAAGAGGGAAATGGGAGTGTGGGCCAAGAGTTTATAAGGACACGAGTCTGAATTTTGTTTCCAAAATTTTTGGAACTGAGAGTATTTCAATTAATGATGTAAGCATAGCATATGTAGCAGCTTAGAATGTATATTGTGATCAGATCACTGGAAGCCAGGTGTTGACGATTCTGAGAAGTAACAATAAAGGTTAATATTTGTCAAGTGCTTACTGTATGCCAGACACTGTTTTAAGTGCTATACATATATAAACTCAATTGTCACAACAAGCTTTTGTGGTACATACTAATAAGACCATTTGTAGAGAAGGACAGAGACCTGGGAACCCAAGTTCACACAGAGAGAAAGTGACAGTCCCAGGAAACAAATGCAGCCTGTTCTCTGCTGTCTCTCCTAAGGACAGAGAAGGTGGGGAGCTGGCCTCAGATCCAGAAAAGAGAAGTTGAAAGAAAGAACAAGAATAAGAGTTTCAGAATATGAGAATTTCAGCAAAATGCACTGCTCTTTAAGGTGGAGGTTAATTCTTTGGTGAGGATGGTGAACAGCTTGAATTGTGCTCCGGATAACTAGTTAGAACGAAGGAAAAGAATAGCAGACTGCTACCAAGATGTGGAAAATTGGCAGTGGGCTAGGAGTGAGAGGGCTAGAGAAGAATTTCAGTACCAGAGTTCATTCAGAAGATCACGGTCTCCTGTATTAAACAGCACTGTGCATGGAGTAGAACTGACTCAGTAAAACTTTATTTAATAAACACTGTTGAAAGAAAAAGGGAGAGAGACTACAATGTATTCCGGGTATTTTGAAGTCCCATGAAATTTGTTGAATGGAAGCTATTCGTATACCTGTGAATTGGCCGAGGAGCCAGGAAAAGTAGAGGAAATGAGTTAGGCCAAATATTTACCATAAAAAATTTGAAAAAATACACATGTTATAATGTTCTTGTCATAAACCCATTAGATAAATGTTAGCGTTTTAAATTGATCATTTAAATTATGAAATCAGTTTCTTAGTATGGTGAAATTAAATGTCAGTGTTTAAATACAGAACTTTCCTCTTTCCATCACAGAATAGTTGGGCTTGGACTTAACCTCTCATCATAAATAATTAGAAAATGACCAAATATATGAAACATCTGTTTTCAAACATCGGCCATCAGGGAAAACAGATCTCTGGTCACTGTGAGAAGGGAAACATATGTGAGTTCAACTTTCTGTCTGAAGTCGCTGTCTAGATCTCAAACAAAGTACAGTGTCCCTGTGGAATTGCAGAGACAGAGATTGCAGAGATAACTTGAAATTGAGGACAAGGGGCGCCTGGGTGGCGCAGTCGGTTAAGTGTCCGACTTCAGCCAGGTCACGATCTCGCGGTCCGTGAGTTCGAGCCCCGCGTCAGGCTCTGGGCTGATGGCTCAGAGCCTGGAGCCTGTTTCACATTCTGTGTCTCCCTCTCTCTCTGCCCCTCCCCCGTTCATGCTCTGTCTCTCTCTGTCCCAAAAATAAATAAACGTTGAAAAAAAAAAATTTAAAAAAGAAATTGAGGACAAATTAAAGGACAGGTGGGAGATAGGCAGAGAAAGAATTCCAGAAATCTGCATACGAATCACTTTGATTCTTTGCCCAAATTCTGTGTGAGCACAGGTAGAGGTTGGATGATGCTTAACATCTGTAACCAAAATCGACACAAAACAAAATAAATCAAAATCAAGAACAGTGGAACATGAGGGTTGCCTCCTCAATAAGCAGCCATGATCCTTTTACTTTGTAAAGAATACCTGAGCCAGTTTTCAGATCCAGAACCCACTGAGGGAAGAGATAGTTTGGTCTCTGGGAAGAACGACCGTGCAAAACCAGGGCAAATGTACACCACCACAGTCCCTCCGATCCCTCCTGAAAGGGATCTATGGCCATTTACCTGGATGCAAGTCCACTTTGAAAGGACCATTGGGCAAAATCCAGTTGACATTGATACCCAGAGATTAAAAGCATCATCACAGTATCCCTTCAGAGTGAGGGCCAATGGGAGCCAGACAATAAATAGAATCATGATTCAAGTCCAGCTGCAGTGGACCCACTACAATTATTTCCCTAGTTCCTGAGCACATATCGGAATTTTTATATTTGGCAGCTGGAGTTATACCAATATCACGTCCCTGGTGACTGGGGTAAATTCTATCATAGTGTGGAAGGCATAGCTGTGATCACGGCTACTTCATGTTCAATTAAGAGATAGTCTACAGTCACTTCCCAGGATCTATCTGTTTTTTGCAGGGGCCACACTGGCAAATTAAATAGAGATATGATTGGGGCCACCAGTCCTGCCTCCTTTCATTGTTAGTGGTGATACCAATCTCTGCCACAACTCCGCCCTCACCCTGGGATACAATATTATTTTTGAGAGTACATTACATAGGCATGATGCTGACTGGACAGGAAAAGTAAGAGATGGTTAGCATGCTAGTAGCTTTGGTAAGACACTCCAGAGCATGGGAGATAAGTCCTACATAGATTCAGGGAACAGCCACCTCAGCAAAGATTTTAAGGGCTATGTTGGAATATCCCTTCTAAAGTAAAAGACATGCATCTCGTATTCCCTACTACAAAATAGCCTCGTAGGCTTCTTTGGGTTCTGGAAGCAACATATTCCATACCTGGAAATATTAATCCAACTGATATACTGGGTGGCATGGAAAGCTACCAGATTTGTGGGGGCCACAAGTAGGTGCAGGCTACAGTGCAATCCATAGTGTTCATGTTTATAAGACCCTTGTAGACAGAGATACTTGACTAGGGAAAATGAAATTACATATTGTTAAGAAACGAGTCTCCATAGGTCTCTTGCATTTCTGCATATTAAAGCAGATGCACCAACTATCTTTGTTCTGGATTATCTTTTCAAGGATTTTTTATAGCGAAGAGCCTTGGAAACTAGAGAGTTCTCTTTCTTTCTCTCTTTCTCACATACATAAGATAGATTTGCTTATTGTCTAGTATAAGGAAGGTAATATTTCCTTTAAAGGCAAATTTCAGGCAGAATCACTACTCATTACAAAATGTTTAGATGGTTCAAGCTCAGAATCCCTCTCCAGGAATGTAATCCACTGTTATATGCAGGTGTGACCTGGCCTTCTTCACATTTCCCTGTGAAAACTGGGGTTCAGGAAGCCAGCACAGATGTTGATACTCTGGCTACTTATATTTCTGTAAAAATAGCCTTGGCCTCTTACCCAGGAATCTCATGTATTTTGCCAGAATCTCATGTTATCTGTGGCAGGATAACTTGTTAATACACATGTAGAAGAAAATCTCATTTTCTCCCCAGTTTCTGACAACCTTGACATCTAAGTACTCATTTGTTGTTTATTCTGAGTACATTATTTAATGTTGACTCATAATGTATGTTTCAAGTCTTAGGGATCTCTGTGGTTTTTATGAAGCACTCATGTTTAACCAGGCCACCTTTTAGGGCACGAGACCTTCAAACTCATGTCATCTTGAGGGTAGAGGTTTTTTTTTTTTTTTAATTTTTTTTTTTCAACGTTTTTATTTATTTTTGGGACAGAGAGAGACAGAGCATGAACGGGGGAGGGGCAGAGAGAGAGGGAGACACAGAATCGGAAACAGGCTCCAGGCTCCGAGCCATCAGCCCAGAGCCTGACGTGGGGCTCGAACTCACGGACCGCGAGATCGTGACCTGGCTGAAGTCGGACGCCCAACCGACTGCGCCACCCAGGCGCCCCGAGGGTAGAGATTTTTATGTTACCTTTTCACCCGTCTCTTACTTACATTCCTTCCTCTCCCTGCCAAGAACTGTAACAAGTAAGGTTTCACACCATATAGGTCATGGAAATGTGTCACCAAGACTCTAGAAAGCTGGGAGAGGTTCCTTTCTCTCACTCTGGGGCAGACCTTTTCTGTTCAGGGCTTGCACGACCCCGAGTTTCATTTTTGTTCTGTGATTCCTGCCAAATGAAGAATTCACGAAAGCTGTAAATTAATGTAGTTGGTGTCTCTTAGGTTTGGATTTTGTTGAGAATTTTAGCAAAGCTATTTTGCTGAACACTTACTGGAAAAGAACAGATAATTTGGAAATACTATCTCATGTTTTATGAATCTTAATCATATACTGTATATGTATTATATCTAATTCTATTTTATCTTAATATGTATTGATGCAAATTGGAGCATAGATATTAAGGAAGGAATAGTGAGAGTAGAGAACAGAGTTCTCAGGCAGAAAAAAAGTAGACAAAGCAATAAAAACTTCAGAGGAATACTTAAAACTGAAATACCTTTGTTATTTACCAAAGAGAATTGAAATATATGGTCTCAAAAAGACTTCATATGAGTGTTTGTAGCTGCATTATTCATAATAGCCACAAATTAGAAATGATCAATTATCTGTCAATAGGTGAATGGGTAAACAAATTGCAGTATGTCCATACAAAGGAATAGCATCATCAGTAAAGCAAAATAAAATACTTACACATGCAACAACATGGAAAAATATCAGAAATATTGCACTACATGAAAGAAGGCAGATAAAAAGATATGTACAGTATTATTTCATTTGTGTGAATTTCTAGAACAGGCAGAACTAATCTGTGATGACTGAAAACAGACCAATAATTGTCTACGGATTTGGAGCAGTAATTGCAAAGGGACAAGAGAGACCTTTCTGAAATGATGTGAGTGTTCTGTAATCTGATTGTGACAGTTGTCACAAGTTTATCCATGCTTTTCAAATCCTCAAACTATATACTCAAAGTAGATGCATTTCATTGTGTGTAAATTATATCTCAATAAAACTCTTCCAGAAGAAAACACCTAGGATTATAAAAAAAATAATTGATGTTAACTGCCTTTATTCAAATGTTATACACTTGGAATTAGAAATACATTTTGTATTATGCAAGAAAAAGTTCTGAGATGGGCGATGGACAGAACTGTGGTAAGTGATGAAAATAAGGAGGTAGGTCTACAGCAACTGAATGTCAATGAATTGAAACATGAGCCTAAGGACCCGGAATATTTAGTGATACAAACAGCATCTATAGATGTGTTGCTTATACTTTGTAAATATATTACATTTTTCCTATTAAAATGTTTGTTTTACATTAAAAGTGTTAGTACCAGTATTTCACGAAAGAATATTGTCACCTAGGTTCACACAGGTTGTGCATTGCGCAAGTCCAGGGAGTACCATTCATAAGCACTACAATGTCATTTTGCCACAATTTTACTTGGTCTTAAAAGTCCTTTCCAAATACCTTTAAGATAAAGACTATCTCTGTTATTTCCTTAGGGCACCTTGAAGCCAAATGCTTTTATAGGCTTTCCTGAAGTATGGCCCTAGACTTTTCGTAAGAAAGCTCTCAGCTTCTTACCTGAGGAGCATTCCACTTGCTCTTCTAATGTCTGGTGTTTCTTTTTTGTCATTACTAAAATGATAAAAAAGAGGTATTACAAGGAAAGCCATGCAGTTGATTTATTTCTTAACTTCTATTGCAATTTTGACAACATGGTGGGAGAGATGTTACTTCATTGCATGTGACTTGTTTATTTTAAAGTCCTTCACTGCTCTCTGATCAATAACTCAATTCTGTATATAATGTTTAAATTCATTAGATACTAAGTAGCTGTAGATTCCCTGAGCCTTTTATGGCTGGGTCTCTGAGGGAGACCATAGTCAATGTTCTTTTCCCAGTAGACATACTAATTCAATCTTATGTTAGTACAAAGGGATAAAGGCAATGTTCCCACATATATATTAATGTAAAGCAAACCAAAACATATTTTTGGAATTTCAAGATTTCATATGATAATCAGTTCCCCTGGTAGTGTCTCAAACAGTAATGGAAAATGTTAAATACTTTATGTTTTGTTTTTTATAAATAGTTGGTCATGGCTTAGCAAAGTTCTTCTTAAAGGGCCATATAGTGTTTTAAGCTTGTGGGCCATATGGGTCTCTGTTTCAACTAATCAAATCTGTCACCACAGGTGGAAGTGGAAGTGTCCAAATTCCAATAAAACTTTATTCACAAAAAAACATGGTTGACCCATGGGCCATAGTTTGCAGGCCACTTAATTAAATAATATTTAAATTCTCCTAACAGTCTAGCATGTTTGGTCTATACTTTAATGAAATAGTAAATATTATAGAAAAATGGTATCTGGTATGATAACAAAAGTTTCTTGTCAGAAAACTGAAACTATAAACCTGTAAGCTAAGATTTTTCATGACAGATAATTTAGCAAGTTAAGATTGTTTTAGAAGCAAAAATTTCAATATCTTATCTCTATCACTGTGTGCACTTTCAGGAAATGTATTAAACATGTTTCTTTGATAGGAATTAAGAATGGGTATATTCAGATTAAATGAGCTTGAAGTGAAAGGTGTATTTTAAGAAGCCTTTGATCAAGAGCCACGTTATGTTATAAAGGTAAGATGCTATCATGAGTAATTTAGGAAACAAGAATTTAATACTCAAGCATGTCAAATTTAGGGCATAACCCACTTGACATTGTCACAGCATATAAGTAACCTTTCCGGGGTGGTATTTCCTTGATAAAGTATTATGAAAATATATTCTGTTCCTTATAAAATGCAAATTCATTTCAAAGTACATTAAACTTGAATAAATAAATTTTTAATGAAACAGAGAGTTGTTTTTGAAATTCACTGTTCTCCAACAGACTCTAAATGGCTTCATTTCTCTGTGCTTATCCTCTCTTCATAAGGTCTAGGACTACTATTCTATGATTATTAAATTCTGGGCAGCTTCTTGCATCTCTCACGGAGTTTGAAAAAGGAATTAACGAGCAACAAGCCTGCAAGCTACTTGCTCAACCTCTCCTCCTAAGACAACTCATCAGAGATCACTCACAAACAGCTGTGTTCTCTAAGTCAGAAATGGAAGGTCATGTGTGGTGACTAAAGTATGACTCTCACTCAGTATTCATGAAGAGTTACTCGTCAAGAGTGATATTTTCACTATGTGAAAAGTTATTTTAAATAAAGGGCTCCATCATAGCTGAGTTATCTGAACCCGATGTAGCCACTGCCAATTTTTAAAATGACACATGGACAGGAGCTCATTTACTCCTTCAAGTCACAGGATGATCCGTAAGCCAAACCAGGGCTCCAGGGCATCTGTCCCTTAAGCTCTTTTCTTTTCTTCCTAAAGGTATCGCCTTATAAATTTCATCCAAAGTTCTGATAGTGTCAGCAACCAGAAGCAGAGCACCACCCCCTTTCTCCACCCCAATCTTCATTAATCTTTGATTTAATGTAAGTAGATCCATCCTGCCTGAAACCGTATCTCAGGAGACTTAGAGTTTTCGATGGCAATGATGCTTGGCAAAATAATACTGTAAAACTGGTTTGGAAGGCTCAAGGGGGCACTCATTCACATTTAAGACTTCTGCTGCTTCCTGGTTCCAGTCAGAACTGAAACACCCACAAACATGAACACTTTTCCAAATTGTGTTTTGGCACATGTTTTTCCAGTTCCAGCTGGATTCCGGAAATGTGCCAGAAGAAAAAAAAAAAAACATAATAATGTATTATGAGCAAGATTTTCTTTCTTTGCTTTTTCTTTTCTCTTAAAGAATCTTCAGGACACCATCAATACTCTCAAACAGAGAGGCACGATTACTTTTCCTTGGCACACATCACATTTTTAGAATTACACTCCCCGTGCCTTCGATGCAATCCAGAGTCAGGATGTCAGGATGATGCATACTGGCAGGATGTGTGTATATGGCAGAAGTGCTGGGACTTAGAGCCACAAGTTGGGGGATGGGTGTTTGTAAATGGTAGCTGGCAGGCAATGTTGTCCCACCTTGATTTCATCCTAACCGTGTCTTCAAAGTACAAAGCGTAAGGCCAGATCAGAAAATAACGGCTATATACGCTTTCACATGTGATCTGTGGTTTTCCTTCCCATCAAATCTGCGCATCCTGTTTTCTCCTTAAACTGTCGTATACCACCTGCAGGACCTTTGTCTGGTCAAAGGTTCTCCATGAAGATGGGATGTCAGCACTGTAAGAAAATAAAATTTAGGCAGAATTTCAGAAAAATAGAATGGCAGTTTCTTGTAACAAGAAAACATACACTCACCCTATGACCCATTAATCCCGTTTGTAGGTGTTTTACCCAAGACAAATGAAAACATGGGTCCACTAAAAATCCTGGGCATAAGTGTTTATAGTAGCTTTAACCATTATAGTATGAACTGAACATAAACCAAATGACTGTCATTTAATGAATAGATAAACTGTCATATCTCCAGACAATAAAATAGTACTCAGCAAAATAAATAAGTTATAAAATAAGATAAATTAAAAATGACATAAAATACGGATACATGCAACAACATGGATGAATCTCAAAAGCATTATGCCAAGTGGAGTAAAGCCAGGCTCAGAAGTCTACATATTGTTTGGTTTCATTTATATGACAGTCTAGAAAAGTCAAAACAGCAGTGGCAACAAGCAGATCAGGAGGGACAGTGGAAGGAGATTGAAAAAGGGCAAGGAGGGAAATTTTGGAGGCGATGGAAGTGTTTTCCATCATGACTGCAGTGGTTACACCTCTTTGTGCTGGTCAAAAATCATAGTGCTCTATGCTAAAAAGGATGAATTCTTGCAGTATGTAAATTATATCTCAATAAACAAGACAAAAGAATTAGGGCTCCACTGCAGTACTGAGAAACTCATGTACATTTCCTGTTCTCTTTTGGTTTCCTTTCTTTAAAATCAGCCTTCTTCCTCCCCTCCCCACTCAAACCAGCAATCCTGCTCCCCCACCTGGTATGACAGGCAGGCTAAGTAGAACATTAACTGTTATTGACCAGTGCTTAATTTAATGCTTTCTGACATCTTTTAAGTCTCCACTTAATCTCTCTAATCACCTTGTTTTCTTTTCTTTAGCAACCCTGCTTTCTCTGTAATACCCCACCTTCTGAGAATTAGCAAAGGACTTACTTTGTTTTGGTTCTGTCGTTTAAAGGCTCTAGAAAAGGTGGATGGGACCCAAAATAATCCTCTACGGCTTCACAGCAGCTGAGAAATGCAGATATGGCCTATTTATTTATCAGTCACTCAACAAATACTTATTGATGACACACTGGGTGCCAGATGCTGCTAAGCACAGGTGGTCCCCATTGTGAAAGGGGGCAGGTCACTGCATTTGTGCTGTCCCTGCCTAGCATTAAAGAATTGTAGAGACAATGATGAGGCATTCCAGGAAGAGAAAAGGGCAATGCAAGTCGTTAGAGCAGGGTTCACAGTATTTTTTCTGCCAAGGCACAGTATTCAGTGTGATAGTATACGATAGTATACTAGTATACGATTAGCTGAGATCAACAGAGGCTGGAGAAGATTAACACCTCCGCTTATCAGCAGCTCTTGTTAGGCTGTAGCCAGTGGTAGGAAAGCTCTGGTTTCAAGAACTCACCTTGTCTAGGATGAGAGATAAGACTGAGACCTGAAGGACAAGTCTCAGCCATAATGGTGGTGGTGGTCTTGGTGGTAATGATGGTTATAATAGTTATAGTGACAGTAGTAGGAGGTAGCAGGAGGTAGGTAGAGGAGGAGGGGTAGTAGTCACGGAGGGTGGCGATGTAGGGTTAGCATTCAGTCACAAAGTAGTAAGTGGGGGCTGTCCTGAGGTGAGTCAATAGTATTCTAATAAAAAAAAAATCATGACAGAGAGGCATGCTTTATAAAAATTAACGTATAAATATGTACATCTTTAACAATTAGAAAAGTGTTGGCTAGATTGGATTTTGTACTGACAATTCTTTTCTTTTTACTCAAATCAAGATATTATATATATGACAACTTGCATCTTTTGTATAGACACTTCTTGCCATTAAGGCATTATCCATCTACTGGGAAAAATAGACACACACACACACACACACACACACACACACACACACAAAGAAACAAATTACAAAATAGGGTAAGGCAGATAACGTAAATAGGAAAGCATTAACTAGGTGAGAAGGGCCAAGAATGGCTCTGTGGTGGAAGGCAGGATGAAGGCTGTGAGAGTTGAATCTACCTGGCTAGGTGAGGTGGAATGTGCGCCTTTCTAGTCACAGGGCTCTCCCAGAGCAAACCTGGAGATGCAAGGAAGAGAAATTTATAAGGGAAAGCAGGGACATATTTGTTGAAATCCTTAAGATAAATTACTTGTCTGCTCTTTCAGAGTGGATTTGTCCCAAACACCATGCTCCATTCCCATTAGAATCAGTATGCTGATTCTCGTCATTAGCTCTTGCTCCATTGGGGGAAAAATAGCATTATTCTCCCATTATGATTGCTCTTTATCATCTCACCATAAAAAGTGCTGCATGTTCTAATGTAAATAGCAAGATTAACATCAGTAGCAATAAAAGGTACATTAGCATGTTTGCACTTGTAACATCTTTGTGCTCAGACCTCCTGTGAGGAACACACATCTGAGAGGTGTTTTGTCCTGGGCTGTTCAGTATTTTTTTCTCATTCTGCACAAAGAAGATTGGAAGCCTCTCTAGGAATATTGCCTGAATCTTGGGGATGGATGTTTCAATGTCCAAGCTAAGCTCAGTGTTGATGGTCTTTAGAACTTTTAGTCTTCAGGCATGAGACTCAGGAAGTGCAGGGAAAGAGTAAAGCTGGTATTTCAGTGAATCTAGAGTTTGTGGTCAAGGTCAGAAATCATTTTCAAAGAGTTAACAAAGTCAACATCAGAACTCAAAGCACCAATAATGAGAAAAACACCTCTGTGACTGAATGCTCCCTTGATGAATTCATTGAATAGTAAATTTCTGATTTTTCCAAGTACATGGATTTCTTCTCAAGACTATGACTGGAATCCTGGTCATACTATCTTCTTAGCAAAGTAGCCTTACCTAGTTGGTCACTATGCAGAACTACCACACTGAGTGAACGTTAAAAATACAAAGAATATAAAAATACATAATAACAAGGCCAGTCCAAATTTATTCTGGCTTGGCAAATGTTAACCTATAACTTAGACTCTTGATACCTTATAACCCTCCTTAATTCATGTTTATTTCAACCTCAGCCCTAATGAAGTTCTCATAGTTCTAGTATAAAATCTTTTTCTGGGGCGCCTGGGTGGCTGGGTCAGTTAAGCGTCTGACTTCAGCTCAGGTCGTGATCTCACGGTCCATGAGTTCGAGCCCCGCGTCGGGCTCTGTGCTGACAGCTCAGAGCCTGGAGCCTGTTTCAGATTCTGTGTCTCCCTCTCTCTCTGCCCCTCCCCTGTTCATGCTCTCTCTGTCTCAAAAATAAATAAACGTTTAAAAAAATATATTAAAAAGGAACTAATGAAAAAAAATAAAATCTTTTTCTAAAAATCATTGACTTCAATTCCTTCTTAAAAAAAATTTTTTTTAATGTTTATTTTAATTTTTTGAGAGAGAGAGAGAGGCAGAGCGTGAGCAGGTTAGGAGCAGAGGGAGGGAGACCCAGAATGCGAAGCAGGCGCCCGGCTCTAGGCTGTCAGCACAGAGCCCGACGCGGGGGCTTGAGCCCACAGACCTCGAGATCATAACCTGAGCCAAAGTTGGATGCCCAAACTACTGAGCCACCCAGGCACCCCTTCAATTCCTTCTTCATTGCAGGTTGCAGTTTTTCCTTCTCGCAGGCTTCTGAATACTTGATCACATTTAGTATATCTTTCTTTTGTTAAGTTTATTTACTTTTTTTTTCTTCCATAATCTCTGCACCCAGCGTGGGGCTGGAACTCACAAACCCAAGATCAAGAGTCAGGTGCTCTTCTGACTGGGCCAGCTAGCTGTCTGCCCCCCTCCCCCTCCACCTCCCCCCCCCCCCCCACGCCATATATTTCAATTCAGTTCTCTTTGCTTGATTTCAGCTCAGCAAAACTGTATTGGATACCTACCATGACCTTGGCACTTGAGGATTACAGAGATGACTGATTCTCTTTGCCTTCTACAAAGTAGGAAAAATCTTTTGCTTTACACTTTTAAGTTTGTGTCTTGAGTGCCTGCAAATTAAATTGACAAAAGATAGATTAGCAAGAGAAAAGACAGATTTTTTTTTTTTTCACCTAAGTACACAGGAGAGTTCACAGAAAAATGTGACTCAGTGAGGTGTTTAGAATTTAGGGCTTATATACCATCTTAATAGCAGAAGAACAGGGAGAAAAGCTCTTAATGGGAAAACAAATGACTTCTTAATAGGGGAAGGGGGGGGAGGAGGGAAAGGGCACTTATGGAAAAATAAATGACTTTTAGAAAAGATAAATGGGCTCTTAGGAGAGTAATGGATGGAAGATGGTTTGGTGACCATGTTTGTTTAGGTGTGGCCTGAGGACTTCTCTCTGGTAATAAGAATCAATCATTCCTGGTTGCTCTGGGGGTGGGAGGGGTGGCGGGCTGGGGATTTAAGTCAATGGAGTTCTTTTGGGGGGCTCTACTTTTAGGCAGATAGATTTCAGAAACTCAAATATCTTCTCAAAACAGGTTTTATGCCCAGGTGCTGTATTCTGGACCCCTTTACTTCAATCTGGTGGTGGAGAAATACACAGACCACTGTGTCACAAGAAAGCCACAAGTGCGGTGTGAGAAGAGAGGGGGAAAAGATGAATTCTGACTGAGTTTTGGAATACCTTGTGAGGGTCATGGGATTTCTGAGCAGCCTCTAAAATACTGGGTAGAATAGAGGAAGTTGAGGACATGAGTCAAAAGGGAGAACAAGAGTAGGGAGTCTGGTGGCTTCCTTGGATTAAGAATTTTGAAATATACTATTTCTCTGGTGCTACTTTGCATCACCATTTGTATTTAATCCCTTTGGTTTTATCTATTTTTGTTGTTGTTTTATCCTCATTTATAATTCACTCTATCAAATCCAGTTTTCTTCTCAATTCTCCTTTCTTTGTAGTAACAATGGACCTGTCTGCCACTTTCTTTTCATGTGAACTTAAGCAATCCTCTCAAACTGTGGATCAATTAATAGCATAGTGTCTCCCACAGAGCATGAAAAGTATCAGAAGCTAAAAATTCACTGCCACTCACATCCACATTGAAATGTCTGATTCCCTTTGTGAATATCTACACATCTGATAATATTTCATTTACACTATGATTTGTCTCAATTCCAACTGATTTCAGTATACTTTGCGTTAAAAATATGAGCTTTTGTAGCCAGTCAGATAGGATGAGAAACCAGAAAAACAATTAAGTTGATGGGGTCCAAATTATTAACTGTGAGAATGGGAGACTGGTGAGGGAGTGTGTCGGGCGCTGAGGGTACTTTTGAACGTGGCCCTGCAGGCCGCCTCCTTTGCTAAGAGGAAGTCGGTCAGCAGTCCCAGCATTTGGATGAGACTGTTCTAAAAGCATAAACCACAGATTCTTCTAACCCAGGCATTGACCTGCAATCAAATACTCAGTACACAGGGATTTAGAGTTTGCAAAACCACTCCAGTCTCATCGTGCTCTAATTTCCCAGTTCATTGACTAACTGACTTTTACCCCAACGTCTAGGTGGAGAGGTTAAAGTCTTAAACTTATCTGGGGAGAAATTTTGAATATGGCTCAGAAAGAATGTAATTCTTTGGGACCTAGACAATACTTAGTTATTTCTTGTGTAGAATAGTACAATTGCCTTTACACAGTTTTTTTGTTTGTTTGTTTTTTCTTTTTCTTTTTTCTTTTTTTTTTTTTTTAACCTAGGAATTCCTTTTCCTAGATGAGAGGAGTTTTTGTTCCAGAATTGCCTTTCACTCCAGAAGCAGGATACCCCTGCCTGCATGGGCATGGATAGAAAGAGGAAATGAGTACAATTGGCATTGTGCTGCTTTTCGGTCACCTTAATATACCCTATGAAAATAACATCCATATACTAGCAGTGTTTGCTCAGGGACCACGTCCTTGAGTTAAAACATAGCTTCATAAGTCAATTCAAATGTTTTAATGTGCCACCTTTCCTTTAGTACATATTCGAAATATTTAAAACTGTATTGTCTACCTACCATGTGGAAGCTCAATTTACCACTTTTCTGCTTAAATATATTTAAATATTCATACGTTGAACCTTCACACAGTGACAAGTGGTCAAGCTAATAATTTTTCCCCTCTTGAAGTTAATTGATATTGCTAAGAACCCTTTACACATGTTTTCCACTAAGTAAAACAGTGCATATGAGTTAGAACAACAAAACGAAGGAGGATAAGAACAGAAATTTATTCGCTGAGGAAAAGAAGATAAGAAGATAAGGACAGTTGAAGGCGGGGGTGGTGGTGGGGCACTAGGTATAAAGACTATTCGGGGCGCCTGGGTGGCGCAGTCGGTTGGGCGTCCGACTTCAGCCAGGTCACGATCTCGCGGTCCGTGAGTTCGAGCCCCGCGTCGGGCTCTGGGCTGATGGCTCAGAGCCTGGAGCCTGTTTCCGATTCTGTGTCTCCCTCTCTCTCTGCCCCTCCCCCGTTCATGCTCTGTCTCTCTCTGTCCCAAAAATAAATAAACATTGAAAAAAAAAAAAATTTAAAGACTATTCATTGTGCTTCTGTTTGATGTAGCTGGGTAGGACCTTAGCCCCATCTGGTCCAAATAGTGCCAATTCAAACCACTAGTTGGTGACCGTTCTTCATCCAGCATGCTTAATGCTTTGCCCACTTGCGTTATCTTCTCTTTTCATTTGGCCAGTAATGTGCAATCCTTTTCATACACATATTTTTAGCTGAATAGAGGTTGCCTAAAGCTCATAGGATGTAGATACCAGCAGAATTGGGACCTGATCTGACCCTTTAGTCAAAATAATAAAACAAGTTTATTCTTTCATTAAAAAGAAATGTTTTTTATTCATTAAGAAGACTCCTTTTTTTCCCCAACAAGTCTTTCTCATATTTACATTATTTGTGCCTACTCTAGAGTCTACCATTGAACTAAAGACATTTGTTGAACTAAAAGTAAAAGGAAGAAAGACTGAATGTTTTGTGAAGAATCTACACAGTACAAGCCAGGGGAAGAGAGGCAAAAATGTGTGTGTATGTGTATGAGTGGGTGTGCATGGTACACACGCAAATGTATGTGTATGTATGTAGGAAGGAGGATGGATTAAAACAGGCTATGATTAGAGCTCCCTGTTCTTCCTTATGGTATAAAACAGTGAAAGCAGATCTTTCTTCTTCCCATTTTAGCAATGAATATTAAGAGAGGAACTTGTACATTACATTGTAAAAGTAACGCTAATACGTTTTAACCATAAAACTATTATGAAACACCAACCGGGATACACATTGTGGTTAAGGCTCAGCTATCACTTTAGATCCTGCCTCTACCATCTATTTTTTGTGGACACTGTACCAATCACTTTCTTCTTTTGAGTCTTGTATCTGTATGATGGAAGTAATAATAATACCTATTCCTTGGAGTAATAATGAGATTAAGTGTGATGATTCATACACAGCACATCACATAGCCCCAGCACATTGTACGTCCTTGATAAATGTTAGACTAATTTGTGTGTGTGTGAAATAAATCAGGCAAATTAATTACTTTTGGTTTTCATTTCACTTGCATAAGATGCCTACTTCCTGGATACTAAAGAGATTCCAAATACTTTTTAGATACTAGAGTATCAGGAAGAGCATCAATATATTATTAGCGTTCTATGAAACCTTTCTTAAGTTCTTTATTTTTTTTTATCTGAGAATTTCCTGAGGATAACCTGGCCTTAGAACCAGTGCTGACTTACCCATTAGGTATAGCAAGCCCAGTGTCTGCCCATTGTACCTTTAAAGGATCACAAAAATATTTCAATCTCTTTTAAAATCATAAGAAATAGGGGCACTTGGGTGGCTCAGTCACTTAAGCATCCAACTTTGGTTCAGGTCATGATCTCATGGTTCATGAGTTCAAACCCCACACTGGCAGCCCAGAGCCCACTTTGGATCCTCAGTTTCCATGTCTCTGCTCCTTCCCCACTTGTATTCCTTATTTCTCTCAAAAATAAATAAACGAAAAAACCATAAGAAATATATAAACTTATAGGTAAAACATGTTTTAATATATAATATCGATAGATTCATCTTTATACCAGTGCAGTCATAAAATAACATTTACATTATTTAAAAAATTTTTTTTTAATGTTTATTCATTTTTGAAAGACAGAGAGACAGAGCACAAGCAGGAGTGGGGTGGAGAGAGAGGGAGACACAGAATCTGAAACAGACTCCAGTCTCTGAGCTGTCAGCTCAGAGCCCCACGCGGGGCTCAAATTCACAAACCACGAGATCATGACCTGAGCCAAAGTCAGATGCTCGACCGACTGAGCCACCCTGGAGCCCCTACAATATATTTTTTTTAATTCATGAAGGGGCCCAAGAAGGCAAAACTACTGAAGGCCTATGAAAATCATAACTCAGCCCTGCTTAAAATGTAATACCAGGATGCAGGTAATAGAATTTTCCTTAGGTGATCTAGTGAGTCAGCTGCAAAAGGGAACAGTGGTTTCCCTTGTTATTTTTCTGCTTAATTGTGGATGGAGAGGGGTGGGATATGGCGGTGGCTAGGTAGGGTGGTGGACTTGTCTTGCTAGAGTGTACCAGGCATGTTTTTCTCAGACCGATATTGACACACATCATCACAGGAACATTGACATCTGGAAGGACAAAGTAGAAAGAAATGTAGGTGAATAAGGCCAGGGTAAGTAATTCAGGAAACAGGGAAAGAGGAATGGAGACAGAAATGAGTCTTACTGTTCTTCAGATATGAGGAACAGCACCTCATTTAAAATCATACAAATAATTTTTAAAACCCACTGGAGAACTGAAATATAAAGTCATAGAAATATGTGCTGCTACAAATATTACAAGAGTCCCTGTGCTCAAGAGGAACTCAGTTATATTTAAAACATGCTGACATGCAAGTACAATGTCTGAGCAAAAAGAATCTGAACTTGTTGTTAAGGCAAGCCCGGCGCTTAATCCTTTGGTGTAGTTATTTGAGTTTAGTATGTGATGTCTCATAAGATAATTTTGGGCATATCAGGACATGTTATACTTAACTAACAGTCAGGAGGAGTCTTTCTTGTTGCTTGGTTTTGTGGTATTGCACAAAATTAGATTTACAAATTGCTTTCAATACTAGTTTGGAGTTATTTAACAAGTTGTGAAGGGCTAGGATCTCTGAAATAAAAAGTATAAAACAATAATTTCTCAGGAGACCGAGATTTAAAAATCACTGGTATCTACCATATGCCCCAAACACACATTTTTATTGTAGTCTATAACATGAAGCATTTAAGCAATCTTGAGGATACTATTTTGAATAAATTGCATAACACTCAGTTTAGAGAATCCTACTCGTAGCCTGCAATGAAAGATTGAACACCCACAGTGTAGGTGACACTGTATTAGGCCCTACAAATTTTGATCAGTCCTGCCAAGTATAGTACAGCTGAAAGAGCTCGAAATTACTTGAGGAAATAATTTCACTTCTCTTAACCTCAGTTTCCTTATTTGTGCACCAGAGGTGGTAGTTCCTGCTTTATAAATTTATTGTGAGGCTCAAGTCAAACAATGCCTATAAATGTGCTTTGGAAATTGCAAGGAACTATGAAAATATAAGATATGGTTATTACTATCCTTTGGGCTCAGTTTTGATACCATGCCAATTAATTATGATTATTTTATGAGTGGTATGGGATATGGGACTGATCTGTGCGCTTAAAAATAAATGTGCATGTAATTTAAGATTTAGTCCAATGGTGATTTCTCTCAGGAACAGCAAAAGCAAACACCCTTAACCAGCAGCAGCCTCAGTTGCTCTTTGTTGCCTACTTAGCCGTTCTGCAAGATGACTTGGTTTTGCTTTTGGCAAACGTGTTTGCTCTCAGAGTATCTACTGAAAAATTGTCGATGGAAATAATGAATGTGCACTGACAACACATTTATTCAGAATCTCTGACTTCAGTGACAAATCAGTAGCAAATCCATCCCGATTCAATTTGAATGCCTCCCTTTGAAGCCATGATTTAGGACCTTCACATCTAAAATACATTCCTAAAATTGATAGCCAGATGTCTAATTTTGTAGTAATAATTAGCTTTGTGAAATTTGTAGACGACAAAGGCAAAACTAAGCAGATAGCTTTGGAAATGCCTTGTAGCTCCAACTTTCACCTGTTTTTTTTATTTCAACCTTTCAACTCACCTTTATTGAGTATCTACTATATTTACAATGCTACTACGTACATCATTTCGTGTAACTTTCATAGAAACTCCACTTTAAAAACTGAGGAAACCAAGCTTCGTAGAACTTAAAAACCTGTCCAAGATGACACAGCCATAAGTGATGACTCCTCCTACTAAGTCCAAGACCAGCATTCTTTCAAAAACAACACAATTTATCATCCAGATCTATATACGAGGCAGAGAATGTTCTCATATTCTCTCTGTCCTTCTAATCAAAACTTGATCTCAGGAAAGAATTTGACAAACGGATTCACAATAAGGTGGTAGTACATAAATGATTCATAAGGCTTAAATTCATATCAACACAAGAAGATATATATTTTACCGGGGGAAAAACTATTTGTCATCATATGTCAAATGCTTGAAACTCTTCCTGAAGTTTCAGACATCAGCGTGCAAGTAGGTTAAAGGAACTAATCTGTACTCTGAAATCGTATCACATAAGTGATTCTTCCCCATTCAGTAAGTGGCACCCAGAGCTGGAACGGTCACAGAGGACTGATGCTTTATTCTTTCATTTTAAGCTTGTGTTTAGGTTTGTAACTGCTTCTGATGGCCTTCGCTCATCAGAAAAAAAGTCACCTGTGCTGAGATTGCTGTTATGTAAAATTGCTCTCCTGCTCCTCCTCCAAAAATCACCATAAAGATAGATGATATATCACTTTTTTTTTTAAAAACATGGCTACAACCAAAAGCAAGATAAACGTATCTGAAGACCAGAAGCAGAATAAAAACATGTAACAGTAATTATAGTTTCGTTCACAGCTCTTTTGAATTCTAGGACAAGAAACAATCAGAAGCAGCCATGTATTCAGCTCCTGAAGATCAAAATGGCTGGGAGAATAGGGCCATGTTCAGAAATAGCAAGGTAGGCCAGAGCACCCATGGCCATAGGCAAATACTCAGCTTTGCTTAGAGGGTGGAGAGGAAGCACAAATAGCTATTGCAGCAAAGCTGGGCCAAGCTCCAACCAGCGTTGTAATATACCTATACTCTATCCTTGCGTTATGAAACTCTGGTTGCCGATAAAAGAGCAAGGCAGGTAGAGACAACTGTGAAATGGTCACACACGAAGAGGTGAGGAGAGAGAAATTAAACAGAAACATCGGGAAAGGCACATTGGAGAAAACACACCTAAATTTCAAAGCCTACGCAGAGAAAAAGTTAACCGTGAAAGAGAGTCATCAAACAGGTATCGATCTGGTAACATAATTATGTTTTGGTAATTTGAACAATTAAGATCTTAAAATGCATGAAGGAAGGAAAGAAGAAATGATTTTGGAACCAAAAAGATAGTCAAGAATCAAATAAGTTATGAAAAGAAATATACTGAAAATAAATCTTAGAAATGAAAAATGTAGCCCTTGAAATTAAATAACAATAACCCAAAACCCTGAGTAAACTGGGTGAACAGCAGGTTGTCAGAACTGGAGAGAATATTAATGAATTAGAAAGAGTACTGAGAAATTCACCTAGAACACTTAAGAGAAAGAGAAAGAAATGGAAACTGTGACAGCAAAATTATGAGATTTGGAGAATGGTCTGATTTAAATTACTTTTCCCCATAAAATTTTCAAAAGAAGTGAACGTGTCAATATTTAAAGAGATAGTAACTTAGAAATTGCCAGGCTGAAGGACCAAATAAATCTTCATTTACAAAATACAGATAAACAAGATGAAATTCAACAATTCTCCACCTTGACAAACATAGCAAAACTGTAAAATATCACAGCTAAAAAGAAAATTTTAATATTTCCCTGCGGGAAAAGCAGACTCACACTGATAATTCAAATGAGAAAAGCCATTTCTTGAGAAGTAGACAATAGAGAGGCCAGACGACAAACTTCAAACTGCTGTGGGGGAAAGGCACCAAGTCACAATTAGGTACAACCCTAGACTGTCATTCAAGAGTGAGGATGCTAGCAAAACATTTTGAACATCAAAAAAAAAAAAAAAAAGAGTAATGGGTTTTTTTACCCATAGACTTTGGCTGAAGAGATTCTGAAGCATTTACTGTAGCAAAAAGAAAAGTTTACCTGGATAGAGGGGTAGGATACAGAGGAAATGGGAGGGGAAAAATTACAATAATTGTTTGTACATTTGAATAAAAATAAATAATTTTGTGGAATTTTTTGTTATTGTTTTCTTTTTTAAAAAGTGGAAACTAAAACTCTGGATAGAAATAATATAGATGAGGTCTTGGGCACCTGGGTGACTCAGTCGGTTGAACATCGGGTTCTTGGTTTCAGCTCAGGTCATGACCTCATGGTTCCTGAGTTCAAGCACCGCATCAGGCTCCAGGCTGTCAGTGCGGAGCCTGCTTGGGATTCTCTCCCTGGCTCTCCTCTGCTTGTATTCTCTCTCTCTCAAAATAAATAAACTTAAAAAAAAAAATATATATATATATATATATATATATATATATATATATATATATACATATACACACACACACACACACACACACACACACACATATATATATATATATACATATATATATTTATATATGTGTAGATGAGGTCTTGTGGGAGAGGAGGAAAAGAGATATTCAACTGCTGTATGTTTGTTAGAAAAACTTAAAGTTTAGAATACATAGGCTCAACTTCATTTCAAGTAGTTCATTTGCTGGAAATGGGCTTCACTTGCTGCTTAGTGACACAGGCCAATTCAAGTTCTCTGACTTTCCCTGTTTTCTGCCATAATCAAATAATTAAAAAAATATAGATGTTGATAATAGTAAAGGAAAAAGTAAGCTCAGAAAAACATTTGAAAAATTGCCACCTGGTAATTATGTATCTAAATACATACCTAAAACATGTAACCAGTAAAATAACAGAAATGCAATTAAGTCCATACAAGCAAAACACAGAGTTTAAAACATTTTATCATTCCAGAAAAAGGTAAGAAAAGAAGGAAAAGAACCTAGGAAAATCAAAGAGAAAAGGGAACTCAACATGCCAGATATGGGGTAAAATCAATAATCCATTCATCTATTAAAATACAGAATCTATCAAAATGTATTTTAAAATATCCATATGAAATGCTGTTTTTAAGAGATACAAATAAAGCCAGATAATACAGGAAGTTTGAAATAAAAGGACATAAAGTGAAATGTGAATAAAAATGATACGCTTATGTATTATGCTAATCAAAAGAAAGCTGATATACTATCATTAAATAATGAAACTATTAACTAGAAGTTAAAGCAAAAACCTCAACACGGATGAGACTCTCCATAATATTGGCGTGTCAACCAATGCACATAGATATTATAAATTGTGATATTCTAACAATATGCAATTAAAGTACAGAAAGTTATAATTAACAGGATTGTAAGAAGAAATGAACAAATCTACAATCATAGTGAGGAACTTTAAAATATTCTGCAAAGGGCTTGTTAAGCAAAGAAATATTATCACGGCTCAGAGACAAACTGAAAATCAGACTCTTCTTATGTATAGAGAACAAACTGATGGTTACCAAAGGGGAGATAGAGAGGAGGACGAGTGGAATAAATGGAGATGAGGTACACACTTGTGTTGATGAGCACGGTAATGAGCACTGGTAGGTCACTGTGTTTGACACCAGAAACTAATATAGTGCTCTATGTTAGCTATACTGGAATTTCTTAATGAAAACATATATATTATCAAGGCTGTATAAAATGTAAGCAATGTAGTGAACAGCATTATTACCTGCCTATCTCTATTCACCTTCCTACCTGTCAAACTCTACATCCAAGAAAGATATTGTACATCTTTCCAGTACACATAAAACCAATAAAAAAATTGATCAGCATAAGCCATAGGGGAAGTCTCAAACCAAACCAAACAAAACAACTGTTTGTATTATCTGACCACAAAGCGATACAAAGAAAATAATAAAATAACAAAAAAGATAGTAAACACTCAAACAATCATATACATGGGAAAAATAAACACACACATACACACTATAAATCACTATTAAGTTAAAGAAGAAATCACAACGAAAAGTCCAAAGTATTTAAGAATGAATAGAAGCAAAAATAAATTTAAATCAATAAATCAATAAAAATGAACAACAAGCAAAAAGTTACATATCAAAAAGTATGGAATATGGTTAGAGTCATAATTAGCAGAACATTTGTTGGCATACATTCGTACATTAGAGAAAAAGAAAATTTAAAATATATGAACTATGTGGTTATCTTAAGATTAGGTGAAGTAAAAATAAAGGAAATATATTTAATGTTTATTTATTTTTGAGACAGAGAGAAACAGAGCATGAACAGGGGAGGGTCAGAGAGAAAGGGAGACACAGAATCCGAAAGAGGCTCCAGGCTCTGAGCTGTCAGCATAGAGCCCGAAGCGGGACCTGAACTCAGGGACCACGAGATCATGAACTGAGCTGAAGTCGGACGCTTAACCGACTGAGCCACCCAGGCGCTCCAAGGAAATATATTTAGTAAATAGAAGGAAAGAAGTTATCCTTTTTAATTTTTAAAAGAATTTTATTTTAGAGAGAGAGAGAGAGAGAGACAACATGTGCATGAGGGAGCGGAGCAGAGGGAGAGAATCCCAAGCAGGCTCCTCAGCTCAAGTTTCCATCTCATGGTTCGATCTCAATCAAGATTTATGAGTTCAAGCCTCACATTGGGCTCTCTGCTGTCAGCACAGAGCCTGCTTTGGACCCTCTGTCCCCTTCTCTCTCCTCCGTCCTCCTCTTTCCCCCTTTCTCTCTGCCCCTCCTCTCTCCATTCTCTATGTCTCAAAATAAATAAATAAACTGAGAAAAGACTCAAAAGGAAAAAACTAAACAACTTAATACCAAAAGGAAAATGTTGTGAAAATATTTATATTACAAACATGAAGAAACAGAAAATGTGCAGACAATAAGCTCATCAAAAAGTTAATTCACCCTCTCCCCTTTCCCTTCTCACCCACAGTAAAAGGAAAAGATGCCAAGCCCGGAAGGTTATATAGGTAAGTTTGTCAACTAATCTCTACCTAACGAAACCTGTTCTAAAACTTAAAAAAGTGAAAACTACATAAATGATTTTATAAGAGCAATATAATCTTAATAGAAAAATCAGACATGAAAGTAGGAGAAAACAAACTCACCAACCTCATGGATGAAATGGATAGGATACTAACAAATGAACCCAAGCTATGCATTAAATATTGACATGTCCTGATAAATTGGGATCATTTCAGAACAATGTGCTAATATAATCTATTAAAGAATAAAAAAAAAATAACAGTGGATAAAATTTACCACAGGTTCAAGATTTTAAAATCTTAGCAGATTTGTGTAGATTCTTATTTCATGGCAGGTAACAACAAATAAATTATTGCAAACATCATACTTACTTTTAAATATTTAGAAATTTCTTTTTTTAAAGTCAGTTTTGTCTTTAAAGTTGTATACAATATGATTGGGTTGATAGAAACTCAAGGAAATCCACAGAAAAACTCTTAAAATGAATTAACATATCTTACTGATTTGGTATTAAAATCAATAGTATTTCTATGTATTAGCCAAAGCAATTAGAAAATGTAATAAAAACAGGGACGCCTGGGTGGCTCAGGTCATGATCTCACCGTTCCTGAGTTCAAGCCCTGCGACGTACTCTGTGCTGACAGCTCAGAGCCTGGAGCCTGTTTCAGATTCTGTGTCTCCCCCTGTCTCTGCCCCTTCCATGCTCACACTCTGTCTCTGTCTCTGTCTCTCAAAAATAAATAAACATTAAAAAATATATAACAAAAACAAAAATATATGATTCAGAATAAGTCTGAAATAGAATATTTATTTTATAAAGAAAATTAAAAAATAATAAAAAATATAAAAAGTAGTGAGTAAAGGAGACTATATCATGTCACTCAATACGAAACTTACATCTTAATGTCTTCAACCAATTAATCTACATAGTCATTGTAATTGGCAAAGTCTTAGATTCTGACAAAAATTATTTTAAGTCAATTTTTTTAAAGTGGGAAAACAAAGAGGAAGGACTTGATTCACCCCTATCATATTTTAAAGCCATAATATTAAATAAGATTTAATTGGGAAAAGAGTCAGCAAAAAAGGCCTGGAAACAGACCCAAACCCATATGGAACGCAATGTGTGATAGAGGTGGTAATACAAAAAATCACGGAAGGATGAGTTCTGCAGGTTTGGTGCTAGGTCAGCTGACTTTACATACGGTAAGAACATTACATGATTCTCTGTCACAAACCATACCCACCAAAATAATCATGTGGATCCACAGCCTAAACATGAGAAGCAAAGCTAAAAACTTTTAGGAGAATATGTATGAGATTATTTTTCTTATAATGTGGAAGGGAAGAACTTCTTAAATAAGATGAAAAGTCATGAAGGAAGTATAGATAAATTCAACACACAAAGATATGAAAAGAGAATTTTTTACTTATGTAACTAAGGTTAGATAACTATAATGTTAAAAAGAATTCATAAAAGTGAACAGTAAAAAAGAACAACCAATCTGGTAGATTAGTAGACAACATGCATGGAAAGTAATTCAGAGAAGAGCAAACTTGAATGTTTAAATTTTTTTTAAAATAATGCTCAGTTTCATAACTAATCAAGGGCATATGATTTAGATAAGATAATGTACTTTGACACTAATAAGAATAGAAAAAAAATTAAAATTTGACCCTTCTAGGTATAATTTAGAATGTGGGTAAATCAAAACTCACATACCGGGGAAAGTCTACGGCCTAAGGACCAATTTTCAGATTGGCAAAATGTATCATAAAGTTGAAGATGTTTCTACCAGCACCTTAGCATTTCTCTTCAGACCTGTACACACCAGTAGCTTCCTGCACATCTTATGAGGATATCAGTAAGGATGTTTACTCTAAAATAATTTGTAATAGTGAAATATCAGAAACTGAAAAATCAGTATCAAAAGGGAGTGACATGTGTCGACACGACTAGATCTGAAAAGGATATTATTGAATGAAAAAGAAAAATAAGTTGCGAATGTTAGCACACAATGATAACATTTATGGGGGTTTAAAATATACAATGTTTTGAAAGTGACAACATATACAATAGTCCTCCCTTATCTGCAGGAGATACATTTCAATACCCCCAGTGGATGCCTGAAACCATGGATGTACTGGACCCTATGTATACTATGTTTTTTCCTATACATACATACCTATGATAAAATTTACTTGTAAATTAGGCATAGTAAGAGATTAACAACAATAATAAAATATAACAATTATAACAATATATTGCAATAAAAGTTATGTGAATGTGCTCCTTCTCCCACTCAAAAAACCTTATTGTACTGTACTCAGCCTTCTTGTGATGAGGTGAAATGACAAACTGCCTATGTGATGAGATCAAGTGAGGTGAATGACATAGGAATTGTGATGTGGTGCTAGGCTACTGTTGACCTTCTGACCATATGTCAGAAGGAGGATCATCTGCTTTTGGACTGTGGTTGACCACGGGAAAACTGAAAGGCAGAAGCAAAACCACGGGTAAGGGAGGGGGGCGGGGGAACTACAGTATATGAGATAAAAGTGGAAAAGGACCAACTGCCTGAATCACAAGATTACAATGGCTGTGGCTTCTGGAGAGTTCCAAATAAGTAGAATGATGGAGCACAGCCAAGGAGACCAACTTTATTCATAATAATTGCATGAATTTTATGAAAACATGTCTGAAGCTAATATGAAGAAGAGTAAATATTTGTCATCTTGGGTAGTGGATACATGTATGTGTTATTTGCTTAACTTTTCTGGATTAAAAATTTTTTTCTTCTTTTATTTTTAATTTTAGAGACAGAAAGAAAGTGTGAGTGAGGGAGAGGGGCAATGGGAGAGGGAGAGAAACAGAGAGAGAGAGACAGAGAGAAGAGAGAGAATCTCAAGCAGTTTCCACACTCAGCCTGGAGCCCGACCTGGGGCTCAATCCACAACCCTGGGATCACTACCTGAGCTGAAATAGAGTCAGGCGCTCAACAGACTGAGCCACCCAGGAATCCCTCAATTTTTTTCAAAAGATGAAATAATAAACTAAACCTACCAGTGTGTGTGCAAATGGTGTGCCAGAGCACTCTTTAGTTGGATCACATGTCTTCCTTGAGAGATATCTTTTATTTTATTAGAGGAAAATATATGTTTTTCTTTATTCCTTTGGTTTTGAAGAAGAGGAATTTTCCCTAAACATTCCTGTTTTTTTGGTCCCAACCTTACTATATCTCATTTGATTGTAACTCAACTCCTGTCTCTCTTTGGAGCCAGTGGCTTGCCTGTGAAAATGCGTTATATGCTCTCCCTACGTTTATTTTCTGTTTTATACATTGTTAAAGCTGCCTTTACATTTTTATCCTACATAAAAATATTTCCTTTCAGGCCTATTATCAGAAATTTTATATTAACAAGGGAAGATGGTAGTACAATGGCTGTTTGATTTCATATTTCCTTTAACTCTCAGACAATAGGTGTTTTTTGGCCTGAACAGAATCTGAGTGTTGCACCTAAAATGAAGAAAATAGCCACACATTTATGAAGGCATATAAGGATACTTGTTCTAAACATAATTTGTATTCAGTTATAAAAAGAATCTTTTTTCTAATTTTTTTAAATGTTTATTATTTTTGAAAGAAGAGAGACAGAGACAGAGACAGAGACAGAGAGCAAGCAGGGGAGGGGAAGAGAGAGAGGGAGACACAGAATCAGAAGCAGTCTCCACACTCTGAGCTGCCAGCACAGAGTCTGATGCGGGGCTCAAACTCCCAGACTGTGAGATCATGACCTGAGCTTAAGTTGGACGCTTAACCAACTGAGCCACCCAGGCGCCCCTCAGTTATAAATAGAATCTTAATGCAACTAGGAAGGGAGAAAGGTTACCTGGATCGATCGATCGATCTATCTATCATCTATCTAAATATTATATATTTATAAAAATTATATAAGTATATATAATAATATACCTTTTTCTCAGATCTGCAGGGTTTTGAAGATTGTAGCAACTCATGTTTCTATGCATTTTGATTAGCACAAGTTGAGATAGTGAAGATTTATGTAATAACAACACCCCATGCACTATGCACTATATGGAATTACTTTTTCTTTAAAAAAAAAAAAAGGCATTTTACTTTGTAATGTTCTTTTAAAAAGTGAAAAAAGTGGCAATTAGAAAGAATATTTTCCAGCAACTAGATTTGATCTAAATATTTCAATACACCAGCTTCTGATATGATATTTTGAGATATTTTGATAAATGCACAAGATTTTTGTCATTTTTTGTCTCTTTATGGTAATGTAAGAAACGTCTAAAGCAACGGAATTGTTTTAAAAACAGAATTCATTCCAGAAAATTAAAGATCTCTTTCTATTTAAAAACTCTACTCCTGGGATAATATCATTTGGGCATTTCCATATTCATTTCCCCCCCACCCCATTAACAAAAATAGAGCCTATAGCTTTCACAGTTTCATTCATGCAGAAATAATTAGATAAACTACCAGAATTCTTAGCCATGCAATATGGAGGATCAGCGTATAAGGAGAACTCATAGTTCTTCCTTTTTCCTCAACTATTGCTCTTTTCTGAAAGACAGCAACATGTAATAAGCCCGTGGTATTTTTGAACTGTGACATAAACAAATGTTAATGTTGATGAAAAGAAATACGAACATGTGGTGTATTCTCAACCACCCCCTGTCCCCTCCTCCCAGAGTCTCCTGGCAAGACTGCTTTCCTGTGCTTCAATAATGTCTGAGAAGCACTGTATTGAGTGCTCCCAGGGCATTTTATACTGCTTATCCACATGGGCCAGGTTATGGACATGACTGAGGAGCAGACACATAGGGCTCTGCTTGGCACGGCAAGAGCCATACATTCCTTACTCTGAATCCTCCCTAAGTGGGGTCTAAATCTTCACTCCCATGAAGCTATGTACATCTCCTACTCTAGCACAATCTTATACCCTTCCCAACCCTGTCAACCCTTCAACTTTGTTCCCTGAAACTCGAGTCAGTTATCATCAACTTACCCTTCACATTCAGCCGTTGTAAAGTCTTCATTCTTTTATTTATCTTAACACAAAAATGCCCCACCACTGAAGACACTGCTTTCCCTGCAACTCTCTCAAGTAATGATTGTCCGTTTCTTTTTTTCATCTCCTTCATGACTTTTCCAGAACATTTGCTCTTCATTCTTCCTAAAAATTACCAGCATCTTTGAAGATTATATCAAATAATGCCATTCCTCTTATTATAGCCACCCTCAATCTTTAAGGATTTAACTTAACTACCTGTATTGCAGTCTTAGTTGCTTTTGCTTCAACATTACTCCTGGACCACACTTCTGCCTCCTTTCCTGGTGCCCTTGCCAAGCTTCCAATTTGGCTGGAGTCCTAGTTGACCAGCAGGGCCTGCGTATTTCACCAACTGTATATACTCTGACCTATCGCTACCCTACTGCCTCCCCTTCCAGATGTGGATGGATTGCTGCTCTATTTAATAATACATATTGGGGGGGGGTGTACCTGGATGGCTCAGTTGGTTAAGCATCCAACTCCTAGTTTTGGCAGTTCATGGGTTCAAGCCCTGCATTGGGCTTCACGTTGGCAGTCAGGAAGCTGCTTGGGATTCTTTCTCCCTCCCACTCTCTCTGCCCCTTCCCTGTTCTCTCTCTCTCTCTCCAAATAAATAAATAAATAAATAAATAAATAAATAAATAAAACTTAAAAAAAATAATACTGTTGAAATTGTGGGGTCAGCTCCCTATGATATGAACCTTGACCAGTGGGATAAGGGAGATGAAAGAGAACAGGGTCCATTAATAACCCTGTATCTCTCCCTTCCACAGACTGCTCGAGTTTATGTTTGCTCTTTGCAAACTTTCCAGGGAAGCCCCACCTACTAAGTGTGGGCTACCTTGTCTCTTTATAAGGTACACTTCTTAGCACTGCTTCTCACTATATAACTTACATTTTTCCTTCCCTCACCTCTCTTATGTTCTTCATCTTCATTGCACTTTTACCTACTAATAAAGTATAAGTGCTCTCATCTTTGTCTCATGTTCTATTTTCTGAAAGCCTAGAGCAAAGACGACGGTTAATATCTGTGAATATATTCTGTAGAGACCAGAAAGAAACCAATAAGAAATTTCCAAGGTGAAAAGAAGATTTATCCGTGGGTCCTTCATTCTTGATTATGAATTTAAGAAAAATGATGCTCAGTGCTTAATGAGCCACAAGACAATATCTTTTCTCTGGTTCTTTTACCAGTGGGCTTTTTCTGTTTGTCACCTGAGATTACATTTTGTTATTTGTCATTTTCTTAATATAAATAGAGTAGCAGTCTCACATGAAGTGGATCAATGTAAGGCTGTTTACTGGGGTCCTTTTGTTTCTTGCTGCCAAACCAGCATAGATTTTGATACAGCCATTTAATGATCAAAAGCTTCATTTTCTTTCAGTCATGGAATCTGCTCTACCTTATGTACTCTAGGCCAGCGATGTCCAATAGAAATTTTGTTGGTGTGGGCAGCCTGCATGGCTCAGTCGGTGGAGCGTCCGACTTCAGCTCAGGTCATGATCTCGTGGTTTGTGAGTTCGAGCCCCGCATTGGGCTCTGTGCTGACAGCTCAGAGCCTGGAGCCTGTTTCAGATTCTGTGCCTCCCTCTCTCTCTGCCCCTCTGCTGTTCATGGTTCATGCTCTGTCTCTCTCTGTCTCAAAAATAAACGTTAAAAAAAAAAAAAAAAAAAATATATATATATATATATATATATATATATATATATATATAAGAAATTTTGTTGGTGATGGATATGCTATGTTCAACACAGAAGCCACTGGCCAAAGGTGGCTATTGAACATTTCAAATGTGGCTAGTAAGACTGAGGAATGAAATGTTTAACTTTTATAAAACTGTAACTCAAATATAAATAGCCATATTTAGCTGGTGGTTATCCTATTGAGCCAAATAGTTCTAAACTGGCAGAAGTGATGCTTTAGTAGCCTGAGAAATGCATCCTAAAGTCACCTATTCCCAGACCAACTCTGAAGAAAGCCTCTTTCTGGTATACAGCATGCACGGAACAACAACTGAATAATGGCAAAGATCTCTAAGAGAGGTGGGGAAAAGTGATTATGATAAAGACTTATAAACTTAACCCTCATAATAAAATAAAGCTATTTTGTAGACATTTTCTGCATCAAAAGTTGCTGCCAAATTAGTGTTGAGTACCTGCAATTACTTAATGATCTTGGGAAATACAAGTTTTTAAGGTGTCCTGATTGTTATGCTTTCTACTATACAAATTAAAATACAACTAATCAAAATCTCCTAAACAATAGTCAATGTTTGTATTTCCCAACATTAGTGTCAAAGTCGTGTTCTTAGGAAAGGCTTATGTGGAAACTCCTCCCTCTTCTTTTTGAGCCAGGAACCTTTTTTTTTTTTTTTTTTTTTTTAACATGCTATCACAGTATCCTGTTCATTTCATTCAATTCACTTGTATTTTTATAATTGCACATTCTCTACTGTAATTATTTGGTTACAATCTGTCTTTTCTACTAGATTCTAAGTGCTGTATAAGTAGGAGCATGGCTCTTTTACTCACCTGCCCCAGTGTCTGATATGTAATACATGCTCAATAAAGTGTTGAATGTGTGATCAAAGCTTAACTTCTCTTCCAGTATGTAAAATTCTCTGAATGCCTCCCTATGATTCTTTTCAATAATATTCATTGCCGGTTAACTATGTTTGCATTTGTACCCCATTTTTCCCTCTTACCTTATATAACAGGTAAACTAACCTTCTTCAAATTCACTGATAATTAATGGGAAACTTAAGAAATACCATGTAGATTAATTAAAAGGTTTAAAGTAGTTCTGTTTAGAAACATTAATGATTATTAAGCATTAGTTTTTATAAAAATTGGTCACTAGTTTCAGAACTTTGAAATTTCATAATAGTTTCTTGGTGTTGTAATTCTTGTGACTTTAATCTACCCACTCATGCTGGAAAGGGACCATGGACTAGATTAATATTTTGTGAACTTCCCCTTTGTCCCTTAATCTACCCACTCATGCTGGGAAGGGACCACTGACTAGATTAATATTTTGTGAACTTTCCCTTTGTCCATTTATACCTCCTTGCTTTATCATATTATATAGTATTTGTCATTGAAATATGTTGAAGTATGAGTACAAGTTCTTCCCAAATGGGAAAGTTTCTAAATTCTGTTAGAATGAGTTACTGACTATATATACTTTCATAGCCAAGATTACTCATTTTTTTTCCTTCCTCATAATATTTTTTTCTAATTCTCTCAGAGGCTGAATAAGCCTAAATATACTTCAGATCAATCATATCAATATCAGCTAAGAATACTCAACATTTCCAGGCTGTAATTGTACAAATCTTCAAAACTGAGGCCAAACTAGACTGCTTAGGTTGAGATCTATTTCCTTTCAAGTGCTGGCTGCTAGTCTTCTGTCGAAATAGGCATATATATTCACTTATCTCTTACTGTATCAAATGCATTCTTCATTTAATTTTTAATGATTGCCTACTATGCCAAGCTCTGTGTTGTCCACATGAGATAAAGAGATAAATAGGAAACAATCTATTAGCTTATAGGAAGGGACAATGGCACGGACTGTTAGGGGCAACCCAATATTCATTTTGCCTTTATTTGATTGTAATTGAACAATCATTTGTACCATAAACTACCGAGTAAAATATGATATTTTCTAGCCTTACTTGTAGCTAAGCATGGCCATGTGATCATTTTTTGGCCAATGTCATGCATGCAAAAATATCTTCTAAGACTACCTGAAATGTTCTGCACAGAAGCATGGGAGAAATGTCTATTACCATCACCATTTTCTCTCTTTCTATAACCAGAAAAACAGACATAATAAGTAGAGCTCCAGCTAACTTCTTACACCAACAGGTGACATTGATGATGAAAGCCACACTGAAGAAGTCAGACTAGAAAAATGAAAGACTTACTGATTTACTGGAGACTTCTGAAGCCATTATATAGCCTTAAATGCTTATCCTAAGAAACACGTTTTTGTTCAATTCCATGTTTTAAAGTTTTTCTCTTATATGTAAGTTGAGATAATATTAATTGGTGTATGTTAGAAAATTGTAGATAAGTACTTTTAGAGCCGTATAACGAAAATGTTGAGGAGGATGCCTGGATGGCTCAGTCAGTTGAGCATCGACTCTTGATTTCAGCCCAGGTCATTATCCCAGTGTCATGGGATCAAGACCCAGAACAGGCTCTGTGCTGAGTGTGGGGTCTGCCTAAGATTTTTTTCTCTCTCCCTCTGCCCCTCTTCCACTCAGACAGACAAATAAATAAATAAATAAATAAATAAATAAATAAATAAATAATAAAGTTGGGGAGAGAGTAATTACATCTCTTTCATGAGGTCAGGGGTAGCTATTCAGAAGCATAGCTATTTGAATTCAGTCTTAAAGGCTGACTAGGAGCTTACCAGGTAGAGAAGAGAAGAAAGGGAATTACAAAAGGGGGAAAGAGCACATGGTAAAACACATAAATTAAAAAAAAAATTTTTATCATTTTAATAGCTATATGTAGTTTAATAATATTTGGCTGAATAATCCATTTGCATAGCTAAGTTAGGTCAATCGCTGATGTTGCACACTAAGGAATTTTATATCTGGGTTATGAATAATTTTTAAATCAGAAGAGTGACATGATTAGTTTGGGATTTTATAATGATGGATTAGAGGTATATTAAGCCAGGAACTAGGATAATACTTCGATGACTATTAGGGTGCAAATACTAGGTAAATAAACTAGGAGAAATTATGACATCTGAATTAATGTATCATCCATGTAAATGGAGAGTGAGGTTGAAAGAAATATTTAAATCAATAAACCACTTACTTTAGAGGTTGTCAAGTGTCAGAGATGAAGGAATGGATTTCAATATTCATCCATTTTATATCTATAAGGCATCAATAAATAATTGGAAAATAAAATGTAAAATGTCAGTATTTTTAATAACCAAAAATATCATAAAATCTCAAGAAAAAATATAACAAAATATGTGTATAAGACTTTTTCATGAAAAATAACTAAAGTTTATGGATAGTTTGAAGAAGTTATTGAAAAGATGTCAATTTTCCCTAGGTTAATTTATGGATTCAATACAATTGCAGTAAAAAATCCCAACTTTTTTTTAATTGATGTTGATTCCAAAATTATTTACTACAATAAAAAAAAATTAGTCTCCATACCCAGTGCAGAGCCCAATGCAGGGCTTGAACTGATCTTGAGATCAAGACCTGAGCTGAGATCAAGAGTCAGTCACTTGGGGTGCCTGGGTGGCTCAGTCAGTTAAGTGCTAATTCTTGATTCCCACTCGGGTCATGATCTCATAATCATGAGATCAAGTCCTGAGTCAGCCTCCACTCTGAGCATGGAGCCTGCTTGATATTCTCTCTCTCTCTCTCTCTCTCTCTCTCTCTCTCTCTCTGTCTCTGCCCCTTCACTGCTCTCTCTCTCAAAAAAAAAAAAAAAAAAAAAGTCAGACTCTTAACTGACTGAGTCACCCAGGCACCTCTCTAATAGAATGTTTAATAAAATTTTATACTATGAGATATCAAGATGTATTATAAAGTAAGACTAAGCAATATATTATGTTATTGGCAGAAGGGGGAGACAAATAAACCATAATAGAGATAAAACAGGTTGCACATTACAAAAACTGACACAAACACATTGTTACATGATCATCACAAGTGAGATGTTCTGGTACAGTGGAGGAAATAACAGTCTTTTCAAAAATGGTGCTGGGTCAATTAGATATCCATATGAAGAAAAATTATTCTTGATCCCTACCCTTGTACCACAAAGCATTAACTGTAAAGACAAAGACAGATAAACCAGATCACATTAAAAGTGAGAACTTATATTAATCAAAAGAGTAAAAGGACAAGCTATGAGAGGGAAAAGATATTTATGATGTAAAATATACATAGTTCACAAAGGGCTTATATCCAAAATATATGAATATCTCCTACAAATAATAAAAAGGAAGAAAATTCAATATTGGCAAAAGATACAAGTAGGCACTTCCCAAAAGTGTCTAATACACCAAAAGTGTCTAATGTGATAATACGGATTGTTGGTATGGATCTGGAACAGTGGAAACTCTGAACCACTGCGGCTGAGAGTATAAAATTATAGAAAATGGCAGTTATCTACAATTAAACATATACTGATCCCATGATCCAGCAACTCCAGGAATAGGTATATACCCAATCAAAATATGTACAAATGTGCACAGAAAGACATATCCAAGAATTTTCACAACCATAGTTTTGTAAGCTCCCAAACTAGAAACAAACAAGACATTTAATTTTTTAAATTTTTAAAAAATATTTCATTTTTAGGTAATCTCTTCATCCAATGTGGGGCTCAAATTCACAACCCTGAGATCAAGAGTCACGTGCTCTACTGCCAGCTAGCCAGGCTCCCCTAAGCATTTAATTTATATGGAAGAGGTTAAAAAAATTACCAAATAATTAAGTACATCAATGAAAATGAATAGATTGTTGCCATACACAACAATACATATACCATTTACAAATATAATGCTGAGACAAAAGTAAAAAAGTCTGAAATGATTCCATCTATATACACTTCAAAAGCACTCCAAACAGATCTATGCTGTTAGAAATTAGAATAGCGCTTACTTCTGGAGCAAGATGGTGACTGAGGGGACAAAAGGAAGGTCATCTGGGGCTCTAGAAATATTTTAATTTTTCTCTGTGGTATGGTTAAACATGTATGTTCACATTATTAAAATTCTTTGAGCTTCACATTTGTCTTCACATTTGTCTTTGTCATTTTTTTCATAAAAGAAAACTAACTCTACTTTATTTTAGATATTTAAAATGCATGTTTCCTGGGACACCAGAGTGGCTCAGCCGGTTAAACATACAACTCTTGATTTCGGCTCAGGTCATGATCTCACGGTTCATGAGATGGAACCCCACATAGTATTCTGCACTGAGCACAGAACCTGCTTGGGATTCTGTCTTCTCTCTCGCTCTCAAAATAAACTTAAAAAAAATTAAAATAAATAAAATAAAATAAAATGGATATTTCCCCATGGTGGAACTGATTTGGAGTCAAAAGTAAATTGCAACTAAGATAGAAACAATTTAAGAATTAATATGGGAACAAATGCTTAAAATGCTTTGGATTCTTACATATAGTATTTTCTTTTCCCCTTTAGATTTGCTACACCCAAGAGTGCTATATTGTTAAACAATATAGTAGCACTGTTTTATTTTTTTCTCAACATGATAAAAGTCCCACTGCTTAATATAAAGGTATTGAGTATTGCAATGGCTAGTCCAATATAGCAATGGATTATTTTTTCACTCACACTTATCACTTCTTTATGTTAAAAATGAGAGAGAAGGAATAATGTAAATGTACATTCTTCTTTTATAATAGGGTCATACTATTGTCTTAACCAAGTATGTGTAGAAGTACAATGTTGAAAGTCTTATGTGAATTCAGTATTTTCCACATTTTATGTTAGATTACTAATTCCTAGGTTGTTAAATGCAAACACTTCTAGAAGGATTAAACAAAAATCTTGTTATGAATTACAGTAGATAACAATTTTCCTATTTGTGGGATTCTTCTTTATGGAATTGCATTGTTACTAACGCTTTTACCTCTCTAGTTCACAAAAACTCTTACTGAACATCAAGTAACCAAAATAAAATTTTCAACTAATACATGAAGGTAGGGTGGAGTGAATGATTAGTTCTATAGCTTTCTTGCGCCAAATATATAAAAAGTTGCCTCCCGGCTGTTACAATGACTGAGACTTATTAATCATTGATTAAATTGTACAAATAGGCATAGACTAAGACCCTACCAGATGACACTCCTGTAGAAAATAACTATGAACCAGACAATACAAAAAGCCACACTCTGAGGTACAACTATCTGAAAGAGGGTGAACAGAATAAAAATATTCTGCTGGGATGTACAAGTTCACAGGGAAGAGGGAGGTCTAAAGTAAATTTCTCTCTCTAAGGCTTTCACTTTAAGCCTGGCGCTAAGTGCAGTCCATGTGGTGAGCAGAATTGGGGCTGGGCACACATGAAAAAAAACAACCTATCTGGTTGGGGAACCAGAAATCTGAAGCTTGGAAGTTGTGAATGTTGAAGAGAGTAGGGGAATCCCAGAACAGAATGAGTCAAATAGTGAATTCCCAAGTTCTGCTCACCCCATTTCTTTGACCTCTGAACTATGTATGTGTAGGACAAGGTAAGTGGTTCCACTGAATTTAAAAAAAAAAAAAAATCCAAACAGAAGGGAGTTTCTGCCCAAGAAATCAAGTTGGCAGTTCAAGCTAAGTCAAAAATATTTACTACTAAACAAAAGAAACAACACATCAATAAAAAATAACAGAATTCAGAATCTCTAAAATTTAACATTGACAATGTCCAGGATATAATGCAAAATTATCCAACATAAGCAAAGCCAAAAAAAATCACAGTCTCAAGAAGAAATGGATCAAGCCAAACCTCAAAATGAAACAGATGTTAGAACTAACAGACAAGGTTTTCAAAATGGCTATTATAACTATCCTCAATAAAGTAAAAGCTAGACATATTTATAATGAATGAAAATGCCTGAAATGGAAATTTTACAACTAAAGAATGTATTTTCTGAAATAAGAAACAAAATTCTCTGGATGGATTTAACAGCCAAATTGACATGCTGGATTAAATTTGAAAAAAAAAAGAAAAAATACTCAAGATTAAACAACAACAATACATAGAGAAAAGAGTTTTAAAAATGTAAATAAAGTCTCAAAGACCTATGTCAGAAGTCAGCAAGCTATGGCCCATGGGTCAAATCAGCGTGCAAACTAAGAATGGCTGTTACATTTTTAAAATGCTGGGTTTTTTTGAAAAAGAAAAAAACCATTCATGGTCATAGGGCCATTATTCACAATAGCCATAGGTAGAAGCAAACCATGTATCTGTCAATGGATGGATGGATTAAAAAAAAATGTGACATGCATATAGTAGAATATTATTCAGCCTTAAAAAGAAAGGAAATTCTGATATGTGCCACAATATGGATGAAAGGTGAGGACATCAAAGGACTTTTAGAGATAGATGGTGGTGATGGTTGCACAACAATTTGAATGTACTTAACACCACTGAACTAGATATTTTAAAATGATTCAGATGGTAATTTTTTTTGTTTATTTATTTTGAGAGAGAGAGAGAGAGAGAGAGAGAAACTGTGCCCATGAGTACGAATGAGGGGGGGAGGGACAGAGAGAGAGGAGAGAATTCCAAGCAGCATGTGCATGCTGTCAGTACAAAGCCCAAAGTAAGGCTCGAACTCGTGAACCGCGAGATCGTGACCTGAGCTGAAATCAACAGTAGGACACTTAGTTGACTGAACCACGCAGGTGCCCCCAGATGGCAAATTTTACCACAATTAAAAACTAAAGAAGAAAAAGAAAAACATGTAACAGATAGGTGGCCTGCAAATTCAACATTATTTATTATCTGGCTCTATACAAAAAGAGTTTGCTGATCTCTGATGGTCAAATACATTAATTTGGTTCCAGAAAGAGAGGAAAAAGACAATGAAGGGGAAAATATTTGAAGAAATAATGTGTAAAAATTTCCCAATTTGAATAAGAAAGCAAAATTTGCAGCTCCAAGATGCTAGAGGAAAACCAAGCAGGATAAACACAAATAAGCCCAGCTAAGACACATCTTAGTCAAACTGTTGAAAGCCAAAACTGAAGACCGACTCTAACAAGTAGCAAGAGAAAAATGGCATGTTATGTAAGGGGCAACAAATGCCTAATTTTTTAATTAGACCATGGAGACCAGAAGAAAGCAGAACATCTTTGAAATGCTGAAAGAAAGAAAACAGTACAGAATTCTATATCAAAATCACTCACAAATGCAAATGAAATAAAGACATTTTTAGATAAAATCAAACTAGAAGCAGTGGATCTCTACCACAAGGAATCATAAAGGAAGAGGAAGTTCTTCACGGTGAAGCACAGACATGAGAATGGAAAACTTAGAACTTTGGAAAAGAAAGATGAACATTGGAAATGCTATCTATCTGGATAAATGCAAAAATCTATCTTTTTGTTTCTTTTTGCCATCTTTGTCCATTTCTTTACAAACTATGTACCTGTTTAAAAACATTATAACATTTTGGGGTTTATAATAGTATATATAATAATTATGACACAGAGGACAAGAAGAATACAGCCCTATATGGTTGTTAGATTTCCATATTTTGCCTGAAATAGCACATTGTAAGGAGTATATTGTAATACCTAGAGCAACCACTACCACAACCAATAACAATGACAACAAACACAAGAAAATGACTTTAGCCAATGGGAAAATTGACATGAAATTTAAAAATTATTCACATAGTTTTAAGAAGTGAAAAGAAAAAAACAAAAAAAAAAAAACAAAGGTGATAATTGTATTGTCCTTCTCTCCTCTCATCCCTCTCACTGTAGCTGGGAAAGTTTCTCACTTTTAAAAACAAATGTGATCAGGTTGGGTCCACCCAGATAATCCAGGATAATCTGATCCCAAGGGCTTTAAACTTTAATTAATTAATTAATTAATTAATTTATTTATTTATTTATTTAGAGAGAAAAAGGATGAGCAGGGAAGGGGAAGACAGAGGGAGAGAGAGAATCCCAAGCAGGCTCTGCACTGTCAGAACAAAGCCCGAACTCATGAACAGTGAGATCATGACCTGAGCCTAAGTTGACTCTTAACCAACTGAGACACCCAGGCATCTCTGCCCCTTGCAAGGTCCTTAACCTTAATCACATTTGCAAAGTTCTCCTTTGCAATGGAAAATAACAAAATCATGGTTCTGGGGATTCGAAAATGGACATCTTTGGTAGCCATTACTCTGCCCTACCACAGTGTCCTCCAACTTCCAAATATTCATGTCAACCTGATGTGCAAAATAGTCATCTCATCCCAAGATCTCCCAAACTCTGAAACCATTATCAGATCCAACATCAATTCAAAATCTAAATTCTGATCTAAATCTCATCTTAAAAACCTCAAATGTTATCATCTGAAACATCTAAATTACATATGAGTGAGATTTTGGTTATAATCCACCCTAGGACACAATTTCTCTCCTTCCTTGGGACCTTCAGCATTCAGGCTCAGTTTCTGTTCCTTCAGAAATCCTTGACCTAACCCACTGTTTTGGTTAATCTTAAATGTCAGCTTAACTGGGCCATATGGTCCCCAGACATTTTGTTAAACATTTTCCCGGGTGTGTCTGTGAGGGTGTTTCTGGATAACATTAACATTTGAATGGGCAGAGCAGAGTAAAGCAGATTGCCATCCAGAATGTGAGTGCATCTCATCCAATCAAGTGAAGACCTGAATAGAACAAAAAGACTGATTAAGGTGGGGGGGGGGGGACCTCTTTGGCCTGATGGATTGAACTGAGACATCGGTCTTCTGCCCTTAGACTGCAGATACTTCATTGGATCTCCTGGGTTCCAGCTTGCCAACTGCAGATTTTAGGATTTCTTAGCCTTCCTAACCATGTGAGCTAATTCCTTATAATAAAGGTATTTTGTTCTCTTTGTCTTTCTTTCTCTCTCTCTCCCTCTCTCTCTGTATCTCTATACACAGATCTATATCTATTTATGTCTTTATCTATCATCTCCTATTGGTTCTGTTTCTTTAGAGAACTCTGACTAATACCCTTACTGTTTCTAGGGTAGGTTCATCTGTGAATTTATGCCCTTAGCTCCCTCTCCATCTCTCTGTTGAGCATATCATTTTATATTATAACTCTCCCTCAGTTTTAAGTTGAGAAAGAAATAATTGCCTTTCTTCCACACTTTTTATACATAGTCCTCAGGATAGTGCCTGACACCTGGTATATAATGAATATTTGTTGAACAAATGAAAAAATTAGGTCAAGTTTCCAATTAGAGAAATATCTAGATTGCTTTCATCATGTAAGCCATGTCTTTATGTATTTTAACTATAATTGGCCCATAGATGACTTGTACTTGGGTAGACATCACTCAATGTGATTCTTAAGTCATTCAACCCTTCAGTCTATGTAGGCACCAATTTATTGTTTTTGGTTTGCCTCTTAGGTTAAAATCTCTGAAGGAAATCGCTTTTTGATACACAATACTCTTTTTTTTTTCAAGTTTATTTATTTTGAGAGAGAGTAGGAGTGGGGGAGGGGCGGAGAGGGAGGGAGAGAGAGAACCCCAAGCAGGCTCTGCACTGTTAGCACAGAGCCCAACATGGGGGTCGAACCCACAAACCGCGAGATCATGACCTGAGGTGAAACAAAGAGTCTGATGCTTAACCCACCAAGCCACCCATGAGTCCCAATACACACTACTCTTAAAAAAAACAAACAAACAAACAAACAAAAAAAAAAAAACAAAGAACAAAAAACTAGATATTCTAGTGGATTTCCTCATTTCCACTCCTAGTTTTGTATAAAAACAATCAGGGCCCAAATATGGAAAAGGACCATCACATGGACAGGAAATGTTCCTTCTTCCAATCTCCTCAGCCACTTCAAAGTGAGACAATCATCTTCCCATAATAATTAAAGGCAGGGAAGGCTATAGCTAAATAATTATCATGGTTGAAAATTCCCGATCTTAAAATAATTTCAATTAGAGCTCTTTCATAATTGCATTCATTGCCCTAGAGAAAATAATAAACTTAAGTTAGGAAACGTTTTGGCATGTAGACATACATCAAGATTTTTTTCTTTTGTTGGGGTATGTGTATTAAGAACAGAATGGAATTTTTTTAAAAGTAGGTCAATGATGGTTAAAATTACTGTTTGCTTCTCTATTCCTTCTGTTAAAAAATTTTTTAAACAACACTTAAAACCAAATGTCTAGGTTTGTACACATCAACAGAAAATACAAGCAAGAAATAGAAAGAACACAGAGACCACTATTGATCCCTCTACACACAAAAGGAGTTATTTTCTTTGGTATTGGCTTTAAAAAGCGGTGTTTCCCCCTCCTCCCCACACCCCTTCAATAAAGAAGCCAACAATTCATTCTGTGTGAGCAGGAGCTGCAAGGATTATTGAAAAAGAAAAAAAGAGTAAAAACAACATCATACCATTATACCAAAGAGAGAAACACATTTCGAGGCCGACTTAGCTACTCTCTTGGATTTAGGCGTTTGCATCTTTTACTGTGTACTGAACGGGTGAGGGTGAATACAAGCCTGTTGATGGTGCCTTGCGTCCAACCACATTACTCAAATCCCTTTTCTATAGAATTTGCTGTGTTCCTTCTCTTTTGTTCCCTACATTGTTGTACCATAAATACCTAGTTTAAACTAACATGCAATGCCATTTTAGTGAGCCTCTGAAAAGCCATTCATACAAGTACATGATACAGCAAGGGGAACAGGTGGCACCCATTATACTAGCATACTTGTCCATGTAAACAATGACATATTCCTGTCAACAGTGGATAGTCACGATTCTAAGTTTTAAACTAGATTTGTAAGAAATAAGCTGTCCTTTTTCCCCCCAAAGACTAATACAGTGTGTCGTACTTGCATATGAAAATATCATTAATGCATTTTTCTAAAAAAGTTACTTATGGTACATATTTATCACAACGTGATTCGAGTTTTTTTTTTTTTTTAATTGTTTTTAATGTTTACTTATTTTTGAGAGGGAGACAGAGAGACAGAGCACGAGCTGGGGAGAGGCAGAGAGACAGGGAGACACAGAATCTAAAGCAGGCTCTGGGCTCTGAGCTGTTAGCACAGAGCCCAATGAAGGGCTCGAACCCACGAACAGTGAGATGATCACCTGAGCTGAAGTTGGACGCTTAACCGACTGAGCCACCAAGGCACCCTTCCTTCAAGTTTTTTTTAAAGCTCGGTCCTCCCAACTAGTACTTGTTTCTATTTTCCTACCTTGTCTATTTTAAATAGAGACAGTTTTATAGTCAGTCTTCTTCACTTACCATAGCATCATAAACATTTAACTCTGCTGTTACATGCTTTTCTTAATATCCCACTGCAAAGATGTGCATAATTACCATAATCATTCCAGCTAGTTACATTTTTTTCTGTTATAAATCATACTGTAATAAACCTATTTGTATATGTAAATTTTCATAATTTAAGTAAGATAAATTCTTAGGAATAGAATGCTCTTTTAATGACCTTCTTTCCTGAATGTAAAAAAAAATTGAATCAGGATCCCAAATTTAATCACTTCCTTTCCAGAATGGATAAATAAGAATCCAAGCCTCCTTTTACACAATTACAAAACAGGCTAATAATTCAGACTTGGGGTTAGTAGGCCCAGGTCTCAGTTCTATCTCTAATACTTGCATGAGCTTTAGGAAGAGACTTCCCTCCTACAGTTCTTAGTTCTCTCATCCTGAAATGGGAACAGTGACTTCTTCTTTCTGGTCCAGCACAGTAAAGAGCTAGGAGTCCTCGTTCCATCCTAAGAACCAGAGAAAGCTGAAGAAAGGGAAAAGTCAACTTTTCTTACATTTGTCAGAAAAGTGATGGCACATGGCAGCTGTTGCCCCCAAACTGGAGAGTCAGAGAGGAGGATACAGAGAATCACAGCTTACCAGAGCAGAAACCCAGAAGCACTGTGGGCACCAGTACTGGGTGGGAAAACGTGAGCTATAAAGTGATGAATTGCTGACAGCTTGGTGTGCACGAGTCTGAGAGTTAAAAACTCCAGGGAGACCCCATCATTGTGGGGGAGGAGCTCACTCTTGTGAGTTTTACCTTCAACAGCTCCACCAGATCCATATGGCAAAAATGTGAGAAAAACCCCCTCCGTCTTCGGCAGGAGGAGAGGAAATGGAACCATTTTGAAATGCACCAGAACATTCTGTCCTTAACAAAGACTGCCTTCAGGAGAAATTATTTTAGCAGAGCCTAATCTGGTTCCACTGTTCTAAAACTCTAAAAATGTGTTGAGAAGATTCTTAGAGCAGTGGAAAATCCTCTGATACTGTAATGTTGGATACGTGTCCCACAGAGTGAACCCTAATGACAACTGCGGACTCAGGGTGATAATGATGTGTCAATATAGGCTCATCGATTGCCATAAATGTACCTGTCTGGTGGAGGATGTGATGATATGGAAGGTTGTGTTTGTGCGGAGACTAGGGTACATGGCAACTTTCTGCTCGGCTTTGCTGTGAAGCTGAGACTGCTCTAGGAAATAAAGTTAATATATTAATTATTGAAGAGTTGGGAATAGTAATGCTTATTTGTCCATAGAGGTGATTATGTATATTAGAAAATGTGATCTCAATGTTGCTATGTATTCAAGGAGATTGTACTATTTCACTAGTTAGTCAGCACTTAAGTAATGTAGAAATAAAAGACAATTCATGACAGGAGAGAATGTTAATGCAACTGGATTTCATCTAAAACTAGCTAAAAACAAGATGATCACGTGCTGGTGATAGTTATACAGTTGTTCTGGATGAAAAACAACTGGAGTTTTTATGAACTATTTCTAAGTTTTGGAAAACTGATGCTTCCAATTTGAAGAAAGTATTAGTAGAAAAAGATGTCAATAAACAAACTGCTCACTGATCTCTAAATTGTGTTTTCAGCCACCCTTGGCAATAGTTTCTGAAACTTTGACATCCCAGGTTTTGCTTTATGGATTTGGAATATCTCTGGAAGAACCAAGAATCAGGAGCATTTTGGAAAGCTGAAGGGCTGTAGCCTTTGCCTTTAAGGCAGATCTCTCTCCTAATTACTTTTCCTTTCTCCCCTAACTTGAAATGCAACCAGTTTCCAACACTTAAAATACATATACAGTTCTCTCTGTTGCAAGACTATGTTAAACACAAATAATCTTTTTTTCAGTGAAAGCTTCTACTGGATCTTTTTTTTTTTTTTCACATTTAATGGTTCAACTTTATTATTTCAAATGATTTTCATCTTGAGAATTAGCGATTAATGAACAATCATTTAGAATATGTTTTATGATAATTAGACATCCTACAGCTGACACTGTATTTATATCAATGTGCCTTTCCACATAAAGTTTGCATTTCTATTTTATTTTCTGGAATACCTGCTTATTTTAATTAAAATAAATTGACTCACCGATAAGTGGCCAAAGGAGGTATTCTGAGGAGGTTGAGGTGAGTGGGGGATGGGAGGTTTGGATAATAATGACTTAATGGCCTGACTATACTACCTTGGTGGAATAAAGGCCATTTAACTTGGTTTTTACTTTGGCAACGATACTAACTGAGTTCCCACTGTTCAAAGATAAAATGAGCCCTTGTTAAAAATGGTAAGAGTTTAGTTGAGCAAAATCTATCTGATTGGGCAGCACCAAACCAGAAGTGGTTAGGAGTGCTCCCTGGCAGGAGATAGGGAGAGACTTTGATAGAGAAAAGGTAGAAAAGGAAAGCAAAGGAACTGAGTGGTTGTAGCTTAAAGCCCAGTTGGCTCTTTGTGGTTGGTGGTGCTTAGGTTTTGCTGTCGTAACCTTGAAGCATTTATGGGCTTAGATTTTGGTTTGCTTATGGAGTCCTCCACAACAACGGAGCCACCTCTCTCTAATGCCCTTGATTGTGGGTTATTTTCAGTTTCAGGTTTCAAGTCTGAGACATCAACAGATAATTTTAGAGTTAACAGAATCCTTCTGTTGTTCACACATAAGCTGACATAAGAAAGATGAGTGAAAAATGGAAATGCGTTTGAGAAAAAATATGTGAATAAAAAGTGATTGCCGATTTGGTTAGAAGGATAGGTAATATTAGGATTGTTGTTTAAACAAAAGGTAGTGTAGATGACATCAGAAGAGACTGCTGCTGTATGGATTCTTCCTCTATTTATGGGTAATCATCTATACAACTAGCAAAGAGTCCAGAGGACTGAAATGAAGGCTGTAATTGGGCTGTAAGGCTGTAGGATATGGCTACTTAGGAATTCAGAGATGATAGCAGGTGTTTTGGAACCCTATTCTCATGAGTATCTCATTGGCTTCCTGGGAGCATGGAGAAAGATTTGGTGCCAAATAATCAGGTGTCTCAGGACTTTAGAGAGAAGAAATGGCTGTGACAAGGTTGTATAGAAGCGTGTCCTGAGGTCAGACTGCTGTGGGGATTTTTCAGCCTGTTTTTGGCCTGAGACACTAGCCTTGTAATCAATATGAAAAACATGCGACATTGGGTTGTAGCCTTTAATTCTCTTTGACCTTATTTCTAGAGAGAACTCTTCTTATTACTTAATAAGCAAGATTATAAAACTAAAACTTCAGGCAGCAATCTGTAAACCTAAAGAGCTAAAGGGCTGAAAAGAAAAGCAAGCTATCTCCCCACTTTGGGGCAGCAGCTGTAGCCCAAGGAATGAGAAAAGTAAGCTGAATTAGTGGGGTAGTATCTGTGTATCGAAAGTGTTAACTTTAAAGAAATAAAGCTGTCAGTTTTTTTCATAACAGGGGGAAATTTAGCATGTCTGACTCCATATTGCTTCTATTTCCCTTGCTGCTATGACCTAGCCCTTAGAAACTTCTGCTTAGCCCTGCACATAGCATGCTACAGCTAAGATTTGCAAAAAGTGCTTTTTACTGAAAACCTACCTCACCCAAGGAGATAAGGAGGTACAATACGAATGACTATGCTATGTTTAAGATTCACAGGAATGAACCAACGAGGTTTTTGTATGCAAAGATCAACTGACCGCGGACAAAGAGGTTACATGGCCTTCCTTGGATGTCCACAGACAACCCCCTCCCACTTCCACCTTTTGCAAACATAAAACCAGCTCAACTTTCATGCTGAGGGGAGACGGTTTTGGTTTACCCCAACAACTTGCCTCTCAACTTATTGGCCTGCTGGGCAGTGTGTAGAACAAGGTTGAGCTCAGTTATAATTCTGCCGGCAAAAAGATGGGTTTAGTTGGAAATAACAGAGAATTGCAATCAGGGACAAGCAAGTTATGGCAAAGCCATAGGCCAGTCCAGAGAACAAAGGAGAGGTGCACTGTTTTACAGAGGAAGGGTAAGTTGGGAAGGCTGTAATAAACCAAAAGTCTACTGGAGTAAACTGGGAATTGGAAGTATAGTGACTTCTCATTGGCTGAGTTGTGACAGTCTCTCATTGGCTGAGCTGTTGCTGAGGGAGGAGTTAAGCCTTTCTTCCTCTCGCCAGTATAGTAAGTAGCATCCACCTGCAGGGTTGGTCTCTTCCTGTTTGCTTTGCAAATGATGATGAGAAGTAGGCCTAAGAACTCCCCTGCCAAACGTCCCAACTCCCTTTTAGTGAGGTTTCCCTTTATGAATTTTTACAAGAGCAGTAAGAGAACACCACACAGGCTCCTTGGGTAGTCAGCCTAAGAAACAAAGAGCTAGAGGGCTCAGAGGCCCTGCCATAACAGTAAGGGAAAGGCTCATAAAGAAACAGCACAGCTCTAAGCAACAAAAAAAAACATGTACTGGAAAATTATCAAACATTTGGTGAATTGAATTAAAATAAGAAGATAAGGGGAGCCTGGGTGGCTCAGTTGATGAAGCATCTGACTCTTGATTTCAGCTCTGGTCATGATATCATGGTTCATGAATTTGAGCCTCACGTCAGGCTTCATGCTGATGCTATGGAACCTGCTTGGGATTCTCTCTCTCCCTACCCCCTCCTCTGCCCCTCCGCTGCTCACTCTCTCTCTCAAAATAACTAAACTAAACTAAACTACATAGTGAAAGTGATCATGATGAGGGTTAGAATTGTTCTTTTAACTTTTAATCTGGTATATTTAAAATTTATTGTTCCACAGTGCCATGACTTATCCTTCACGTTTAGAAGTGGGATATCTAATATGTCAACAGGCCTACAGCTTGGTAGGGATCATCTGGCTGGCGCCCAGGACCTTCTTTCAGTTGATATTGCCCCAAATCATCTCAGAGGAGCCAATGTACAGTCCCATAGGATAAGGGGAGGGAGCTATTCACTCTACATACCATACTAATAAAGCTCCTCAAACACACCTGAAAGATGAAGAGGCTGAGGGCATGGGGGGTTGTTTTCATTGTTTTGGAGAGGCCATGGTGACAATGTGAAACCAGCAATAATTTCTCTCCATGATAACCACCCAAATGCACAATGCTGTGATCATTTTGCGTAGTTCTTTAAAAAGAGGCAAATATCTGAATACCATTATTAGATGATTTCGTGCTAACCTACAGAGGCATTTGGTTTTTAATTTTTACATATCTACCCTGAAATCTTAGCCAGTTTCCCTCCAAGGTCTGTTGGCAAATAAACCCCCCACTATCTCTACTAATATCCTCCACTTCCTACAAAATTAACATTTTTATGGTAAATACTATCAGATGCTATATGCTTGGGGTAGTTTTTAATAAATCAGTTTCCGTTATGATACTTTCTAAACATGGAAATGCAAAGTATTGCTTGCTGGCAAAGGTCGTCCACCGGATCATTAAAACTCAAAGGGGTCCTAAAAGGGATGTCACTGGTTCATCAACATTTGAAGTTCTGTTTTTTTCCTATAATATTTAATGATTACACAAGAATGAAGGATTGGATGGAAAGAGGAAAGTTTTATCTTAAGTTGCCCAGGTGTGCACCCCTTAGAGAGGCTGTATAGATTTGTGTGTATGCGGAGGTGACATGGGGGAAGGTTGTAGTGTGATTCTCTTTAAAACAAACTGAACTGGGTTTTATCTTTATTGCCAGAAAGAGATTAAAGAGTCTGTGTGAGAGGGAAAAGTCCCCAGGAAGAGTTAAGTTGCAGACCTCTCACTTCAAGGAATGTCATCTAATCAGGGTTGCAGCAAACTGGTCATATCAGATCTGAGGCTTGTCTTACAGAGGGACTCTTCAAAGACTTGCCTTCAAACCTCCGGGGCTCTTCAGATCATTTGCTCCCTGAGCAACTCCTTTGGCATCGATATTACTGCCCTCTGTTCCTGCTGGGTGCCATACACAGCCCTGCAGTGGTGTGGAAACAATAGAAAATTACACTCTCTAGAAGAACCACCTCTCCATTCAAAACAGCAGAATCAAAATGCATACAAAAATGCATTTAGCATCCCCGCGCAGTTTTATTGAGATATAACTGACATAGAACACTGTGTAAGTTTAAGCTGCATGATGTGTTGACTTGATACACATACGTTGTGAAATGATGACGACCAAAGCATTAGCTAACGCTTCCATCATGCCTCATAATTACCGTTTCTTTTTTGCAGTGAGAACGTTTAAGATTTACTCTCAGCAACTTTCAAGTATAGAAAACAGTATACAGATCTTTAACTATAATCAACATGTTGTTTTCTGCTAATAGGACACCTTCTGCTTGATCATCTGTTGATGGGGAGCTCATGGACGTGAAACAAATCTCCATTTTGAATAATTACTGAATGTCAGAATATGCTTCCTGATATTGAAATGAAGTTTCTTTCTAAACTTCCATACATCAAGATATTCTCTAATGTTACCAATTATAAAGCAATTCTGTCATGGCTTTTACAAGAGCTTTCTTCTAATATTTTAGGACAACCTTCACATCCTCACTACATATTTTCAATTCCAGAATTAATATCTGTGATTTTTCTGATATTTTCTTACATAATATAGCTAGGTCGCTTTTTAGTCTACCCACCACTGTGAAATTTGTCTACAGCTTTATCACATTTTAAAACATCATAACCATAGATAAATATAATACACTGCATGTGATCTGACCAAGACAGTACAATATTCTAAATACGGTCTTTCTTCTTTTCTCCATAGATTAGGATTTTATGAGCATTTTTGGCCACTTGTTATACAGGTTGATTTATATTGAGCTTTAGTTAACTAAAGAGGTTATTTTTTCCAAATGAACTGTTTAATTGACTTACTTGAAATATAATGCAGATTTTTTTGATTCATCCTGACCAGATTTTACCTTGATAGTTTTTTTTCTCACATTAAAAAAAAAAAAAACCTATTTATTTTGAGAGAAAAAAGGGGAGAGGGTGAGCGGGATAGGGGCAGAGAGAGAATCCTCAGCAGGCTCCATACTTTCACTGCAGAGCCCCATGCAGGGCTCGAACTCACAAACCATGAGATCATGACCTAAGCCTAAATAAAGAGTTGGAGGGGCGCCTGGGTGGCGCAGTCGGTTAAGCGTCCGACTTCAGCCAGGTCACGATCTCGCGGTCCGTGAGTTCGAGCCCTGCGTCGGGCTCTGGGCTGATGGCTCAGAGCCTGGAGCCTGTCTCCGATTCTGTGTCTCCCTCTCTCTCTGCCCCTCGCCCGTTCATGCTCTGTCTCTCTCTGTCCCAAAAATAAATAAACGTTGAAAAAAAAAAAGAAAAAAAAAAAAAAAAGAGTTGGATGCTTAACCAACTAAGCCACCCAGGTGCTCCTTTACCTTGATAGTTTTGACCTGAATCTTGATTCTTATGATTTTGATTCTTTATAATGTGCGTATCTATATGGGAATAAAACAGGGTAAAGTAGTGAGTCTTTTGCTGTCCCATTAGAGTATGATTTATGGGTTGTTGCTAATCATTTTTGCTGAGATTATTCAACTGGCTACAAATTTATGTAACTGTAACTGTTGTTCCAGCTTATCTTCAGGGGAGAATCTTCCCAATGCCTGTTGAAAAGGCTTTCGTGAACCATTTGGCTTCCTGGTAAGCACCAGCATTTTTTGTTAAATATTAACATGTCATGTACTTAAAATTCTACCCTAATATTTCCAAGTATGTATGTCAAATTTTTGGAATCTTTATCTAGAATTCAAATTCATCATTGAGAATACAGCAACAAAATACGTTTTAAAAAATAACCTTAATCAAACTATCATCAGTGGCTTTTCCACAATGCCGTAGCCAAATTCCTTTCCATATCCAATGTAAGTTGCATAAGGCTTCCAGACTCTGAATTTTAATATAGGAGTTTAAATTTGACTGGGGTCATTCAGAATGTGTGTGACCTTATTCAAGGTATTCTTGAGGCCTTGGTTTGTGAGGATGATGAATATGAAAACACTGGTAACTATAGCCATCAGTCTTGGAGTACAACTCCTGTTAATGACATATAATATACTCATATTCATTCTTTTTCTTAAATTCTCACAGATATTTTTATGAATACTGCTCGTTAGTATTTCTTTTATCCTCCATTCCCCGTACTCTTGGGAATGTCTACTATTAGCCACACGACTGAAATGTTTAATTAAAGGAAAATACTATTTAAATTATCAAAAATTAGCAGCACCATCTGCACATATACTCAAAATTCCTGGAGAAATTCAATCTGCAAGTCAATAGACTTCACTGACACCAATGGTATATACTTTTTCTCATGCAGTTTAGTGAGGATTGATCATACCTTTATTTCTTCATTCAGTCTCTCAGCACTTCCTAGAATTTTAGTGCATGTGCTAAACTCACGAATTTTCTTTTGAATTCACCTCAGTTGAATCCAGTTCATTTCTCTTTTGGCATTGGTCCCAGATCATTGTTTCTTTAGATTATCATCTCTTGTCTTGCCAAAGGTCACCCACTACTGGGGGCTATCTATACTAATTCTAAACCTGCAGCAGTTTTGTCTGCAAAAGTCCTTTCTAAATCATCAGAGAGAGTGGACCTTAACTCTTTCAATGGCAATTGCCATCATCTTTCTGATATTTCCATAGCTTTTTCTATTGGGAGAGAGGAAATCAGTCCTTCAACATAACATTTTAGAGTTTAGCTACAAATCCTTTTCACCGTCCACCATTTTAGAGTTGTGTACTATGTTTTGGTAGTGTTAAAAAGGAAGGAAGCATGGCTGATGTTAGGACTGGTGAAGGGTTGGACAATATACCTAAAAGTAATTCTTCTAAGAATGTCATTTATTATTCTCATATTGTCCTCTCCCAAGCCACCAACTCCACAATTTTGCCAATCATCTTTTTCTTCCCTCTTGATATCTCTAGGCGCTCATTTGCAACACATAGAAGGGAATGTTTTGAAGAACAAAAATCCATATTCAGCTCATAATTTTGGCTTGCTTTGCCTATAGTTTTTTCCTCAGAATTGTGCAGTCTTTGGGTTGTTTCAAAAAATATAAAAATGATCATTGTCAGTTTAGGGTCTTGTTCAAGATGCTTCAAGGTTTTGAATCACAATACTGCTCTTGATCAAGTTTTGCATGTAAACTTCACTGGGGTAGAGAAATATATAGGTAAGGAAACATGGCAATGGCCTTCTATCTTACATCAGAAAGACGAAAAATTGTTTTGTTATTTTCTCCAAAGTGAAAATTTTTTAAGTAAGTTGATCGAACTAGGGATTATTGGTGTTAAGAGGGATACTATGAAGTGTGTGTCTTCAATAAAAGCCCAAATCTTTGTAATAAAATATTATTTCAGCAAATTGAACCAGGGATTATTGGTTATATGAAGGGCACAGTAAAGTTTTGTCTCTGTTACAAACCTAAATCTTTCTTAATAAACTGTTTGGGCCATTATGTTTTCATATTTGCTGTTGAATAGGTGATGACTACCAATCACACTATTTTATGATAAGTTTTCAGCATGATCCATAAAAGCACTTGTGTTAAAATGTGAGAATGAGTGGGAGTGATCTGTACCTTTAACTATTATTGTCATTAGCAGTAAATTATTCCTCTTAACACTTTTTACTTGAGTGGCTATTATAAAATTATAATTTTTCAAGTGGAGATTTTTTAAAAATCACAGAAAAAAAGAAATGGGGTGTACAAAGGTGGAAACTACTTATGCAGGAAGTGCTTTTCCTGTCGTTGGAGCTCTCCAATTTTCTGGGAAATATTGCCATAAAACACTTGATATTTTTAGAATACGTTTACCGTCAAAAAATCTGCTACATTTTAACACTTCCTCTCTCTTCTTTAATTGCAAAAAGCAAACTACAAGCTTCATGTGTTTTAAATAAATGATTGCCTTCACCCTCCTCTTCTCCTGACTCCCATTTTTCCAAGCTTGAGATTATCTGGCTCTTTCTTTGGCCTCTTTTGGAGCATGAAGTTGTACCTGGCATAAGCGAACTGGAGGGCCATTAAGTCACAGATACTGAATGAGGTCACCTCAGCTGGTGATGTTGATCAAGCAAGCACATATGATTGATCCTGGCTTTTAAATTCTATGAAGACATTCCAAATTTACGTCTTTCCTGTATTTATGAAAAAAAAATTTTTCAAAGAAAGGACACTCAACTTTAAAATAGGGGCCTTAAAATCAGCGTCATTATGATTATTGCAAATATCATTGTTTAAAAATGCAATATCAAGTCAAGAGCAAATGGGGATTTTTGGATTCTGAGAATGGAAACCCATATGGCCGGAGACAAGGTCTCTAGGGACAGTGTATGTAGATCAAAACAGTGAGAGTGGAATTTTCCCGAGTTTTACTTCTATAAATAATTAACTGAATGTCCTTATATAAATAAATATTTCCCTCTGGGAATTACGGCATCATTAGGAATTTCTGAGTACTAATTCTAGCTTTGGCATCTATTCTCCATTCTCATTTTTAGCATCTTTCTGTCTGCTTGTCTTTTAAGAAGATATATCCTCTTTTTGAAAGGAAACAAAAGAGGAATCGCAGAATAGTCACAACTAATGTGCATCCTTAAGAGCAAAAAGGGATTATTGTAAGGGGAGGCAGGATAAAGAGCAGGGAAAACTTTTTCACAATTAAAACTCTCTAAACGTGTCATGATCTTTCTCATCTCAGTCCTTTATTCCATTTCTCTTTTCTTAGTGAGGGAATGTTACTAAACCCCTAAAGGTGGTTCACATCGGTCATAATCCCTTCATTTTCCTAATTAGTTACTGTTGTTTTTAGTGTGGTATAGAAGTTAACCTACAACCCAACTCTCAAGTACACCAGTGTTCATCTCTCTTATTTTTAAGTCATGACATCCCCCTATTTCTTCATAATATGATTCAACACATGAAAAAGATAAATCATTGCTAAACACGAAATTGCATAAACAAAGCACTTAGCTAAAACAAATAAACAGAAAGACTATACCATTTGGGGAGCAAGGCATCTAAAATAGGTCATAAACTAGAAGATACAGTCATAAACTAGAAGATACTTTGAAACACATGAGATTGTTAAAGGCATGAGCAGTACTTTCTATGTGTCCCAAATCATTTATAGCAATTTTATAGCTTCATTAAGGGGCTACTTTGTAAAGAAGTTCTGTGTGAATTCTTTTGCAATGTGAATAGTCACCTCTTCATTCATCCATTATGGATGTCAAAATTTGGCAGGTCATATTTCCTTAAATCATGGAATTATCCACATTATAAAAGAGTGATATTTCCCTGAATATCTTCCTCAGCTACTACTGGGGACCAAGTTGGGAAAGGAGGTAGATTGCTGGAAAGTACTATTTAATGAAATAACTTTTGCACATCTGGATCAAGGAGCTAGATGTCCATGCGTTAGTCTGCATAGGGAAGCTGACCCCGTGGACTTATCAAAGGCTTCTTTGCTCTCTGGCTTCTTATCAACACTGATAGAAAATCAGTGGGTGGGAAGAGAAAGTGAGTACTGTATTTATTTGGCTGGGTCCTTCCCTCTAAAGTTACTGGATGTTGTCTCACATGTCCCAGATCCTGTCAGGCTCTATACCCTTACAGTTACCCTCATGGGATGACCCTGTACTGTTACTCACCCCTGGTGCTGCTCCATATCTTGTTGGTTTCCTTAAACCATGGCTTTGCCCATCGTCCTTTATTAACCTCTTAAGAAGTATTCAGGTGGACATCCTTGGTTCTTGACCACATAAAGATTTGTGATGTGGTAAAGATTAATTTTCAGTATCAACTCCAGAGATTTTTCCTGCTAAAAATCATTCTGCCTTCCACATCTCTCTTTAGTACCTCAGTCCTCAAGTATCTTGGACTGTAGGGGAAAATTTACCTGCTAGGCTAAAGAATGCTGATCCCTTTCTACAAACCAAAGTAAATAGGAGTTTCAAGCAGTGTCTTCCCGAAGAATTTCTCAGAGCTTCAAGAATAGGAATGAGAGACAGAGCTGGATGGTTACATTGCCATGCTCAGGTTTAAAAGATAGATAAAAATACACTCTGATTGGCAATAAAACCACAGGGAGGAATGGACCTAGCAATACAGACCCTAAATCATGGGACACAAAGAGACCTAGACACCAGAGAGAACTATTCCATGGCTTCATTGTTTACAGATCACTACACATTTTTAATTTCATTCATTTATTCATTTGCTCATATTCAACAAAATTTGAGTCTTTGACTGTGTTCCAGGTACAGTAATAGGTCTGACGGGTAGAAATGTAAACAAGGTAGTCCTTGCCCCCAAGGAACTTTGTGACAAGGAACCACTGACTGAAATCAGGATCTACTACATCCCCTTATAATTTGTTAAAGATCATTCTCAATCAGCCTTTGGGGATGTGTGGAGTTACACGCTTTTGGGCTCATTCTTTAAGTGTTTTCAGTGTTTTCATCTAGCCAGGAAAGACACCTGATTTAAGTCAGAAACTACTACAGTTATTTATTACTTAAAATGCCCCAAATCCGTTGTCCTATTACAAAAGGTAAATGAAACTGGAAATAAATCTAGCCTCTCAAGTTTCCCAGCACAAACACCATGGGAAGAACGTGGGAAAGTTTAAGCTGCGGTGATGTGTTTGTATCTCTTTTCTTCATGTGTCTCAGGGCAGCATCAGCACTGACTATCCTGCAGAATTGCCTTGTGTTTCAGAAAGGAGGGTTTGGATCCTGGCTAGATCTAACCGAATAGTGCAGGAAAGCAGATACAAAGTAGTTCTGGGGTTGCAACATTTCTGATGTTGCTTTTTTCAACTCTAGCAATTTGTAGAGCCGCTTTTTACCTCTTCTCTTCCACACCTATTTAATCTCTACTGTGAGGTGGGAGCTGCTGATAGAGGAGGCAAGATTAAAACTGCATATTGGTGCAGAAAGCATACTCTGTCCTTTGAAGCTTTCTTGTTTTGTCCATGGGAGGTAAAATTTCCTTTTTTTTTTTTCTTTTTCTTAAAGCAAAGTAATCGACCACTCTACAAATATTAGCTGCTGTGTTTTTAAAGTACATATTCTAACAGTGTTTAAAAGGATTTTTGTAGTTTTTTTTAATGTTTATTTATTTTTGAGAGAGAGAGAGTGAGTGAGAGAGAGAGAGAGAGTGAGTGATGGAGGGGCAGAGAGGGGGAGACTGAGGATCGGAAGCGGGCTCTATGCCAAACAGCAGAGAGCCTAATACGGGGCTCGAACTCACAAACCACAAGATCATGACCTGAGAGGAAACCAAGAATCGGATGCTTAACCTACTGAGCTACCCAGGTGCCCTGGGTAGTTTTTCCATATACCATCAAATGATATTGAATTCTTAATTTGCCAATTTAACGAATCCATGCTTCTCTCATGGTAAAGAAACTGGGTAACAAAATTCAAACAAGGTAAGTACGGGATCAGGTCCAAAGAAGCAACTGGAAAATAGCTATGTCTTGCTGCTTGTTTTCACATACTCTGTTTTCCATCTCAACTACTGGCTTCCTGCCACTATACTTTTGTTATGGTACCAATTACGCACACAGATCCTATCTAGGCTTCAAGAATGGTTTGACGGTTTCTTAAGTAATACTTTTTTCACTGTGTTGCATATCCTTATATTCTTTTCCCCCACCCCCCTCACAATAAACTATGAGTTCCCTGAGTGTGGGATATCTCTCTGGTTTGCCTTTGCAACCATAGAAACGTATAACCAAATATATAACAGTATGTGTCATGGCAGATGTTCAGGTGAGTTTGGCTAAATTAATGAAGATGGATGCAATCTAGATTTTCTGATTTACTTCACAAAGGGTTAAATTATTATTTTAATCAGAAAATTACTTTTAAAATTCCATTAAGTCTTAAAACAAGATAGACACCTAATCATTACTGAGATTGACAGAGATAAGCAAAAAAAATTTCAAAAACAGAACAACCTCAAATTTTATGCATCACCCCGTCTCCTGAAGTATTTGAAGAGAGACCAGGACAAATTAAATCTTGATTGAGATGTCATTATTTAATCTATAGTTTCTCTTTCTTTTTTAACTTCTTTTAAGTACTCTTTGACCACTTAATTATTAGTTGAAACAAACCAGATATTTCTTTTTCTTGTCATAAGCTGTCATGAAATATTTAATAAACAAAAGAATAAAAGCATCAAATAACATAATGAACAGGATTTTATTTCTATTCCTTCTAGTAAAGTTCTGTGAATCACAGGGGGAAATAATTAGTTGGGTTTGCTTTAGTATTGCAGCTATGTTGTTGTCGTTATTGTTGTGTGTGTGTGTGTGTGTGTGTGTGTGTCTGGTCTGAGCAAAAATTGCAATACTAAAACGACTCTAGATCTGAAAAACATGAGTTCCATAATTGAGTATTTTTACGTTTGTCAAGTCATTTAACTTCTGAGTCTTTCCTCCCCAATGTAAACTCACATTGGATAAGTGATTCCGAAGGTTTTGTCTACTTCTCACATTCTCCTTCCCATTTTTGTACTGAAATGAAGAAATACAATATAAAAATTCCCCACTGTATAAATTTCTCCATACATTATTTTTTTTTCCAATGTTTGTTTATTTTTTGGGACAGAGAGAGACAGAGCATGAACGGGGGAGGGGCAGAGAGAGAGGGAGACACAGAATCGGAACCAGGCTCCAGGCTCTGAGCCATCAGCCCAGAGCCTGACGCGGGGCTCGAACTCACAGACCGCGAGATCGTGACCTGGCTGAAGTCGGACGCTTAACCGACTGCGCCACCCAGGCGCCCCTCCATACATTATTTTGTATTCATAAAACATCCCTTGAAATGGACAAGGCTTTATAGAGAAGAAAAGTAAGGCTCAAACAGGGTTATTGAGTCCTTTACCCAAGGTCACGTAATCTAGTTAATGAAACTCAAAAGTAGAACACATGCAGAAACACCAGCTCCTCATCCAGTGCTGCTCCTATGTTAGCAATCTGCTTCTCCAAAAGTCACAGGTTGCACACACACGTAAGTTCACACAAACACACATACACAGACTCCTTTCTTTCTTTAGATGCACAGTGAGCTTGTATTGATACTGACATCCGTAAGCCCACAGCTGTATGGGTCAATTACTATTTGCCTCGCAGAGAGTTGGAAATATTTCAATTATTGGTTTTATGCCAACGTGTAGTCCAAAACCTCACACATGAGGGTAACTATTTGGAGAGCTATAACATGTCTAATGCAGTGTATCTTCCCTTCTTTAGATTTCCTATATTCTGCACAGGTAACTTCTATTGCAGCAATAAAATGAACTCAAAGTTGACTGTATTCCATTGTTATATATGAGTAATTTTTGCACATATTGATACATGAAAATAATTTAAAATGAAAGATTTCATAATTGTCTCTAAGATTTTTGCTATTTACAATTTGCTGTATAACTTGGGAATAATAGCCCTTGTGATGTTCCTGGATTATATCTTTTGTCAAAAAAAATTTCTTTACTCCATTGATGTATAAAAAGAGTCATATCTGAAACTAAAATACTAATTGCAAAGACTATTCTTATAGGAATGATAAAAGTAAAGAAATGAGCAATCATCAAAGCCCATCATCATAAGTGGTCTTTGAACAGATCAATGAGTAGATTATCTTCCTGAATGTTTTATTCAAGTTTTGATCATTAGGAAGGATTGCTTCCAGAATCTAATAAGAACAGTATGGGATCTACAAAAATAGATAGTTAACCTTGACCTATAATGCTAGTAAGCATCTCAGGTATACTAGATCTAAATTGCCACAACTTCAGTTGGTAGGTTCAAACCGTGGATAATTGATCCAGTTTATGCAAATAAACTGCTAATTAAATTACACTCAGCAGATACTTGTTCAGACTTTGCTAAATAAACTCATATTTCCCTTCTTATTTCTTGGGGGTGGATATTCAACATAAAGAAACCCTCCATTGTAGTAGAGTTAACCACCTCAGGGACACAAGAAAAGTAAGGCAATGATCCAAGAGGTGCTGCTTCTCAAACCTGGAAACAGCATGTATAAATGCCATCAAGTAGGAAAATCCTTGATTTAGTCATTCAATGCAGCATTTCTTGGATGGCTACCCTCTTTGTTAAGAAACAAATAAAAACAAAATCCAAAACCCTTTTTAAAACAGGCTTCTTGATGTGCGCCACCAAATAACACTGGGGAAAAAGCCATATCAAGTTCCATTCCCACCAACATTGTACGAAAGTGCATCTATTTTGGAAATTGTCTCTTATCTCCTGAACGACTCCATTGGGTGCTTATCTGTCTTCAATGTCTTTCTTTAATGCTTTATAAATGTACTTGTAACAAGAAAGGCAGAATAAACTACAGATGGTAGTAGCTGCTAGAGCAACAGCAAGCAGCAAAACAAAGTTGTGTTATTTGACAGTTCTTGGCACAGCAAATATCTAGAACTGTGAATAACCGAATCCCTGAATCTGGAGGAAGTCTGTACCAAATGAACAGGCAGTTATACTCGGTGAATTAATAGTGTGGTCTGACTTGTGGAAAAAAACGTAAAAGAATTGTTACTAAGATTAGTATTCTTAAATATACTCAATGACTTAGGGGTCAAAGCAAATTTAACACTGATAAAAATTTATAGATATTGAGGCACAACAGTAGCAAATACAAACATTTAATAAAAAATACATGTAAGTTGGCATAACTTTGAGGCTTTTGTTAGCCCGAAGGGTGGAGGCATAATACTCTGAAGCAATTAACCCCCCCCCACACACACACACAAGGAGACTTAATGCTTGTCGATGGTACAAATTGGGGATGAGTCTGAAGAAAGTAGTTGTGAAGAAAGATGGGGAAATGATCAAGGAAATGAGTACTTCTTGCATGCCAACTTTTTAAAGATAATTTTGTATGGTCAGAAATTACAACACAAAATTCACCCTGATAATTTAAAAAAAGGATTTGGAGAGACTACTACCTTTTGATAAGTAAGAAGTTGGATCGCACTTTGTATTTTCTCTTTTTTTTTTTTTTTTAATTTTTTTTAATCTTTATTTTTGAGGAAGAGAGAGAGACAGAGCGTGAGCAGGGTAGGGGCAGAGAGAGGAAGACACAGAATCTGAAGCAGGCTCCAGACTCAGCTGTCAGCACAGAGCCTGATGCGGGGCTCGAACCCACAAGCTGTGAGATGATGATCTGAGCCGAAATTGGATGCTTAACCAAGTGAATCACCCAGGCGCCCCAGAACTTTGTATTTGCAACAGACCTGTAACGTTGAACGTTTTATTCATATTTGGAGATAGGTCAGTTCTCATTCCACTTTGTAAGAATATTTAGCACTTTTTAAACTATCAGCAGCATTTACTAATAACCTACTATGTGCTGAGTACCGTTCTTGGTGCTGTGGTAAAATATTTTGCTGAAAATTAATTATGTGCACAATTAATAGCTTCATATATGCGGGAAGGCCTTAAGTGTGGCACAGGTACAAAGAGAAGGCTGGTGTGAGAAAGTTAAGTTGTAAACAAAGAAATAGAATAAATAGCACTTGAAGAGGATATGAGCTCTTTATGGGAAGTCATTTCAAAAAGCAAAAAGGCCAATTTCACTAGGTTAAGTAAACAGAGAGGGATCAATCAGGCAGTATGTACAAGTAGGTGAATCCAAACACCTCATATCAGTAACCGAAGGTGTTAAGATCAGAGAGTTAGCATTGAACTTCATTTCCTCCCAACAGAGGGATGCCAAACTCCACTCTCCCTTCCCCACACGTGCATGTAAATGATGCAGAGTACTCTCTGGAAAGGAGGGAAGGAAGGAAGGAAGGAAGGAAGGAAGGAAGGAAGGAAGGAAGAGAAAGAAAGAAAGAAAGAAAGAAAGAAAGAAAGAAAGAAAGAAAGAAAGAAAGAAAGAAAGAAGGGAGGGAGGGAGGGAACAAGAGAGGGAGGATGGGAGGGAGGAAGGATGGGAGGAAGAGAGGGAGGAAGGAAGGAAGGGATGGATTGAGGAAGGGAGGGAAGAATGAAGGTCTAGTTTGACTGAAAGTTATGTCCTTTATTTCCACACATTCTACTACTAACTGCTGAGAAAAATATTGTTGATTTTAGGGATTACCTACCATATCCTAACCTCTTTAAGATAAAGAAATTAAACTGTTGAATTCTAAATTTAGCATCTCCTTTTAATCAGTTTTGCGTGAGCATCACCCTAGGTCAGCACAGCCCAATAGAAATATCTACGATGATGACAATCTGCACAGTCCAGTATGATAGCAGCCCATGACATGTGCCTATTGAGCCTTAGAAATGTGGTTCAGTCAACTGAGGAGGTGAATTGTTAATCTCATTAGATTTAAACTTAAAAGGTCACTTATGGGTACAGGCTACTGTATTAGCACAGCTCTACATTGCAAATACTTTAAAATCAGGGCCTTTGTAATGACTTCATCTCTCACTGAATCCTGCACAAGGTGGAGCTCATCATACTCAAAATGTGCGAATTGACCCTGAAAAAATTCAGCATTCATAAAACCGAAAACAAGTGGGTAGCCCCCAAGAAAAATCAGTGTAAATTTAAATGATTCTTACCCCGACTGTTTAGAAAAATAATATATGATAATCATTATATTCATTGACATAACATGACGTATCTTTAGCTTACTGCAAAGTTGATCAAGAAGGCTGTGAGGTTTTCTCCTTGATAACTGTAGGTTTGGGTTTACTGTTCTACTTTTCAGGGCATGAAGCGAGAAGCAGAGCCAGAATCAATGTCTGTAGATTCTCTGTTAATGTACGACCTGGAATTCTGAGTTCTCTTTTGCCACACTGTCACTATACATGCCACAATGGTGAGTTTTCATCTCTCCCAAGCCTAAGATCCTCTGAACTCCTAACAACATTTTAGTACCAAGGTCTACTGCAAGATTCTATTCTACTGCCAGAGACTATTACATGATTTTTTGGCAGCTCAAAAGAAACAAAGGAGCACTAACTTCTATTACGACCATAGATTTGCCTATATTTAAGTGGGAAAATGAAGTGTTATTTTGAAAGAGGAAAACAAGCAAAGTGAAACTATATTTTAAATCTTCCTTCTATTTCCTGAGAATTGCACACCGGGCACTATGATCCACTGTAGAAACTGTAGGAAAATAAATTTTACTTTGCTCTTAAAAAGCCCAGATTCTTTACATGCAATCATGATGCACTGTTAACAATATTAAGTATTAAAATGCACTCTTAATAAAGGAGGTGGCACAGTTAACACTGAATAATGAAGTCTGTGCCTATGTCCTCTATCTTAATCTTCCACTTAGTTTGACTTGCATTGTTTTTCCAATCCCTTTAAAGGATTTCTGTATAGGTGATATTTTCATTTTTCTGCAAAAATAGAGAAGTGCAGGCTTTAGTCCCGGGGAAATTCAGTTTCATGTACATACTCTCAAAGCAATATGCTTGGTGGTGTCAAGTATTAGGAATTAAAGGGAACAAGACTGGCTTCCTCTAACTCTATACGGTTCACTGAAGTAGGGGTCAGTTGGGTCAAATGTGGTGGCTTATTGCATGACTATTGGTAAAATTCAAACTCAGAGGGCACCAGGGTGGTTGAGTCAGTTAAGCGTCCGATTCTTGGGGCCTGTGTAGGATTGTTTCTCTCTCTCTCTGCCCCTTCCCCACTCATACACACGCAAGCACTCTCTTTTTCTGAAAATAAATGAACTTAAAACACACACACACACACACACACACACACACACACACACAAGCTCAGAATGTATGAAAAAAAGTGCATTGGAGGTTCAAAAGTTGGAAATGAAGGATGTTAACATTAGGAGGTAAGATGTTTAGAGGCCCTTAGGAAATGGGTAGTAAGAAGCTGGTGGGGAGAATATAGAGTCAATCCTCATTAACTGTGGATTCTGTATGTGAGAATTCATGTAGTTTGCAACTTCCAAATCAATGCTCAATGGCATTTTCACAGTCACTTGTAGCCATGTGTAGAGCTGGGAAACATTTGTGTGGCCTGCTGTGAATGTTCCCACCTGAGGTAACAAGGCAATGCTCTGTCTTCTCGTTTCAGCTCTCATACTATAACGTGTTCTCTTTATGGCCTATGTGGTATCCACTTTTCACATTTTTCTGATTATTGTTAGCAATTTCACTGATGACAATGGCCACATTGTGTGGCACAGAGGCTCTGTCTAGTGTTTCTAAGGATAAGAAGTCCGTGGTGTGCCTGATAGATAAAATACATGTGCTACAGAAGTGTTGTTCAGCCATGAGTTAAGAGTGTTGACAGAATTCAATCTCAATGTTAATGAATAAACAATATGTATTAAATAAGTTATCTTTAAGTAGAAATACACATGACCTTAGTTATATAATGATTGGTTGATGAAAATGCTGTGACCAGAGGCTCACAGGAACCTAACCCTGTGTTTCCTCTAGAAGCAATGGTTCAATATTGCTAATTCAGTGTTCAAGGTGACTTTATAGAATATGAGAACTATGAATAATGAGAATCAGCTGTATTGGAGGAGTGGGAAATATTAGAGATTTTTTTTTCAGGGATTATTATTTATGTCCATAATGGGCTCTATGTCCTGAGGTGAGCATTAGGATAGGGAAGTCCTGGGAGCTTCTAAGACACATTTTCTTGACTTGGGTCTATGTATTAGCTTCAGTGAGTCCCCAGACAGCATTAAATGAAAGACTATATTGTACATATACACTCTTGTGTGCATTTGGGGTAGGGGGTTATACTCCAGAATTTCTAGTAGGTTTTCAGAAGTGTCTATGACTTTAAAAAGATTAAGAATTACTGCTCTGTGGTTTGAGCCTGAGGCCTAGGGCTGTGGTACTTTATACAGAGCTTCAGTTGAGTTGGAGTTTGGATTTTGTTTGACACTGTGTAGCAAGGATATGGCACTTGGTATGATAGGAGATGGAGCTTGAATGGTCCACTGAGTTCTCAAAGAAAGGAGATCATGAAATCTTCCACATCTGATGGCCCATATAGACTGCTCGGCCATGAAAGATCACCATATAATGAACTTGGGGAATGTGATACTCCAAGTATATTTTCAGTTTACAAAAATTGGAGTGTCAGAAAGCTCTTGGCATAAAATATTTTATACACAAAACTTTTAGCTAATAGTTAGAAATGTATGTGTTTTAATTTATAGTTAGACCCTACTTCAAAGACAAAACTACCTTGGTTTAGGAATTGGTAGCCGACAGAAATATTTTGTGGGTGGTGACTAGTTGCACTGTGCCAACCTTCCGACCCTTGGCCTACCTTCTCTCATCCTTGACCTTCAGGTCAACAATACTTTTCATGATAGACGTATCATTAGAGATGTGGAGTACGAGAGGGACTATGTTAACAGATGTGGTGAGGATGTTAATAGAAATTTGGATCATATATGGGATGAAACGCTTGTAGGTACCCAGAGAAAATGTGAGTCACATGGATTTCTAGATATCAGAAAGCCTTAATGACTCTAGAGCTGAAGGAAAGGAACTTCTATTCACTAACTGACAGTTCTCTAGCTGTCTCCTTTACTTCTTCCTACCTCACCTCTCTCTACCATTGAATAACTAACAAACAATTCATGATCTTTACCTAGAAACTTCCTTGGATACATCATATGCATTAAGCCTTTTGGACTAAGTTTCCATTTTGCAGACTACTGCCTTAGTACTGTAAACCATAACTTGCATTTTAGATATCTTTTTACTCTTAAAGTATGCTCATATGTTAGACTAAATTTACACTGTGCAGGGCAAGTAGTCACATCCTGAAATGACTAGCGTAGTGATTAACAGCACTGACTCTGTGATTACCCAGCCATCTACTACACCAAAACATCAGAATAATACATCCCACCTCATACTGTTGTTGAGTGAATTAAATGAGATAATGCAACAAGAGGACCACTTAGCCTAGTGGCTACAGATACTTAGGGCTTGATATATGTTAACTATCAATATAGCCATTATTATATTACTCATTCAATCCTTTTTTTTACTTTTAAATATACATTTGTGAACACTGAGATCCAGTAAAGTTAAAATACTTGCTCAAATCACAAAACTAATTAAAGACAAATTTGGAATAAGAACCCAAGACCCTGACGTACAGGATGGTGGGCTTTTGTGTAAATCACTATCAACTACAGAAATTTGTCTCGATTTGACCATTTGCTCCCTGAATTTTGGTAGTCCTGGAATGCTTTAATAAAATGTAGACCTTGACAAAGCCTCAGGGGAGTCAGCATCCTGTTAATTGAAGCTGGGGTTGTTTTGAAATCAATTGGTCTTGTTTTTATTGCCAAATATATCTGTTGATCATTAACTCTATGAAAAAGACCATTGTTAGGGAAAAGTTTAAAAGCTTGTTCCTCCCTCAAGCTAAAAGGGAGGGCTGTGGAACACATATCAGACAATTACATCATTTATTCTTAATTTGTTGACTTGCTCCATAAGCATCACTTGCATGCTTGTAAATCAGAAAAATTCTCATAAGGTGAAAGAGTCCATGATGTTTGATACATAACTGGGCTTATTCATTGTTATGCAACCTTAGTGTTTGCTGAGCATTGGTGCAACTGCGTAGTACACGGGTTGTTTAAATATAAAATTATTCATTGAAACATGGCATTACATTTTCAAGCATTTTCACAAAGTTTGGGATTATAGCCTTAAAGCTAAACCTACTGCTTAGGACATGGTTTCCCAGAGGCATTAGGCTAAAGGAAATAAAATTAGATGGAAGAGTTGCAGCCAGTTGTAGACAGGACTGTTCTTGTTCATTGCCTAACATTTGGCCCATATTAACTGCCAGTATCTTTCCCTAAACATTGTGACAGCCAAGATAAGAGGTCTCTCCATTACCACTTCCCCCTCCCCACCGCAACCCCATATTCTTTAGAGGCCCTTTTGAGAACCATTAATTTAAATGCCCTGGAAGCGTGTAAAAGAACCCAAAGCCACTGATTTTCAGTAGGGATCCTTCTCTAATAGCTCTTGAAATCAAGTACCCTTTCCTACTAGCTTCTGTATATTTTGAGTATTTTATGTGACCAGTCCCTTTACACACAAAATTTTACAAGTTTATTAAGGAAATGATATCAAAGTCAAAAGAAAGTGTTGTTATGCTTTCCCAAGACCTGGACCTAATGTTTATTTATAATGAAAAATAGCAGAATATGCAAATCCAAGACTTGTCATCTTGCATAAGAATTATTTTGAGCTGAAAAAAATTGATAAGAAGCTCTCTGCCCTTCCCCTAGTTGTCTGAAAACAGGACATAGATTTGCAAAGGTGTCCCGTCTGCCCTCTTTTACAGGGAAAATAGAAATTAATTGTGGGAGACAACACTGGACCCTTATCAGCCCAGAGAGGACACCAGAGAAATATACATAACAAACCTTATTAAAACTAGCCTTTATCTTCCATCTCTATCCCTATAGATTTGCCTTCCTACAACTTGTCAGTCACTAGAAGCTCCAAGTTCTTTGTCTTATTGTTTCCCCAAAGTTTTTTGTTCTTTTGCGAAGATGCTACATGAACCCAAGTTCTAACCACCCCTTGAGTTACTGATCTCTTGAGTGTTCCCATGTGTATGAGCAATGCACATGTAAATCAACTGCTGTTTATTATTTGTTAATCTCATTTGCAGGGCTCTGGCCGATGAACCTAAGACGAGAAGAGAGAAAATACTTTTTCTTCCCTACCACACTAAAACACTAAATGCCAGTAAATTGGATAAAATGGCTTCGGTTGTGAAGCAGTTTTCCTTCCTCATTTACTTTAATCTGCAGCTGTCTCCTGTGTTCCTTTAGCTTTTTCAGAATACAAATACCTTACACTTAACATCATGCTCACTAACTAATTATATGCATGCATACAATTCTCAAAGTTTATGAAACTGGACCTTCAATAACACAAAACAAGACAAGAAGCCGAAGAGCTGTTAGAAGGTGGAGGAAGGTCAGAAATGTGTCCTCCAAACTGCGAAGTCACTTTAACACTGAAAAAGCCAAGCTACTCCATAACTTTTACACATTTATATCAAGGTAACTTACTGATGGAGGTTTAGGCAGAGAAATGATCCAGGTACCACGCGGCTACTCACCCTATCCAGACCTCAAGCCGCAGCTTTTCTAAAGCGAGGAGCATGGGGATGAGGTCATGGGGTAGTTATCTAACGTGGGGCCATCTGTGTACCAGTCATCTCTACTAGTTATCTAAAGAGGAGCCTTCTGTGCACCACTTTAGGGAAGATCGCAAGACTTCCCGCATTCTAATTAGGGCCTACATTAACTTCATGGGCCTGGAACACGTAGCCCAGAGGGGGGTCATGGTGTGGGTAAGCACAAGGTGCGGGGCCAAAGGCGGAGTCTTTGCTGTCAGCACACCTACAAGAGCAAAAGCTGTAAGGACAAACAAGAGGCTTAACACGATACAAATAATGCAGGAGATGATCAATGCTTAGAGCTAACCCATGAGAATTGACAGAGAATTAATGCAGCTTGTGCTAATTACACACTATCACGGCCTGGAGCTTCTCCTAAGTACACGAGACATCACCGAGTCCTTGAGTATGTGAAGAAATGCTTTAAAAGCTGAAGTCAAGGGGCGCCTGGGTGGCGCAGTCGGTTAAGCGTCCGACTTCAGCCAGGTCACGATCTCGCAGTCAGTGAGTTCGAGCCCCGCGTCAGGCTCTGGGCTGATGGCTCAGAGCCTGGAGCCTGTTTCCGATTCTGTGTCTCCCTCTCTCTCTCTGCCCCTCGCCCGTTCATGCTCTGTCTCTCTCTGTCCCAAAAAAAAAATAAATAAAAAAACGTTGAAAAAAAAAAAATTTAAAAAAAAAAAAAAAAAAAAAAAGCTGAAGTCAAGGGGCGCCTGGGTGGCGCAGTCGGTTAAGCGTCCGACTTCAGCCAGGTCACGATCTCGCAGTCAGTGAGTTCGAGCCCCGCGTCAGGCTCTGGGCTGATGGCTCAGAGCCTGGAGCCTGTTTCCGATTCTGTGTCTCGCTCTCTCTCTGCCCCTCCCCCGTTCATGCTCTGTCTCTCTCTGTCCCAAAAATAAATAAACGTTGAAAAAAAAAATTTAAAAAAAAAAAAAGCTGAAGTCAAGTCAAATTCCTACAATTGATGACTTGTGCCTCTTCTCACCATGCCCTAACCCCTTCTCTGGAAGCTAAATTAAAAACATAAAACATCTTTCTTTGGAAATAATATACATACATTTAATGTTTACTTATTTCTGAGAAAGCAAGCACAAACAGGGGAGGGACAGAGGGGTGGGGGAACAAAGGATTCAAAACAGGCTCTGCACTGACAACAGTGAGCCCAATGTAGGGCTGGAAATAATATTTTTTAACATACCTTTAGTTAGAAGCAATTTATCTTAGTGAAAGAGTTCCAATTATGGAGTAAGTCTGAGGTGTTTTGTTTTGTTTTTTAATGTTTACTTTTTTTTGAGAGAGAAACAGAGCATGCGCAGGTGAGGGTCAGAGAGAGAGGGAGACACAGAATTTGAGAGCCTGCTTTCAATGCAGGAGTCTGACTCATGGACTGTGAGATCCTGACCTGAGCTGAAGTTGGACACTCAACTGACTGAGCCACCCAGGTTTCCCAAAGCTTTGTTGTCTTCAAATATTTGAATGGATACTGTGTAAACAGACATTATTGGTTACCCAGTACTTTTATAACAGCTTTTAGTTGTGACAAATATGTTTTTAAAATACTCAGAAATTGGGACACCTGAGTGGCTCAGTCGGTTAAGTTCCTGACTCTTAATTTTGGCTTAGGTCATGATCTCAGTTTCATGAGTTTGAGCCCCGTGTTGGGTTCTGCACATTGATCACATGGAGCTTGCTTGGGATTCTCCCTCTCTCTCTGCCCCTCCCCCACTCACGCTTCTCAGTCTCTCTTATAAATAAATAAATAAAATGCTCAGAAGTTATAATCTTTAAAGGCAAATTAAAGGAAACTCAGGCTAAATGATTTAGAAACAGAGGTCTACAGATTTCTTCTGTCAAGGGCCAGATATCTAGTATTTTATACTTTTTGAACTTTTTTGGTCTCGATTACAATGACTAACTATCATTGTACGAAAGCAACAGCAGACAAATAAATATGTGTGGCTATGTTTCAATACACTTTATTATAAAAAGAAACCCTGGGCTGTGGTTTGTGAACTTCAGTCACATACATATGATATGGTAGAGGTAGAAGTATAAAATTCAGAATCTTCAGTTTTATGGAAATAACAGATCATTTAATAGGAGTTAAAAGTGTAAGCCTCTAAGGGAGCCTGGGTGCCTCAGTTGGTTAAGCATCTGCCCCTTGACTTCGGCTTAGGTCATGATGTCACAATGGTGAAATGGAGCCCCGAGGCGGGCTCTGCCCTGACAGCACAGAGCCTGTTTGGGATTCTCTCTCTTCCTCTTTCTCTCTGTCCCTCCCCCGCTTGCTTATGTCCTCTCAAAACAAACAAACAAACAAACAAACAAACAAATGTGTGAGCCTCTAACTCAGGATATTTTCAATACAATCTGACCATTTGTTGGGCTTACTTACTTCTTAATTCACCCATTTATTGCAAAGACATTGAAGGTCTACAGAAACCCTGGCAGATCGCTCATTATATCTCTTTGGCTAGAACGGTACCACACAACTATATCTAGCTACAAGTGACCCTGGCAAAGCAAATATTTTACACATCAACTCCAAGTTTTCTTGGCAAGGAAGAATTAGGAATAATACTGGGTACAAAACTAACAATATGTGACCTATTGTCAAGTAATAAGTGGTAAATGCATATGAAATCAAACAGTGAGAAAAATTATCAATATTTTACTGGATCTCAGGGAAGATCACCAGAGAAGGTGGAAACTGTTTTAAAGGGATTCATGCATTGATAAAAACATTGAAAATATGACAGTAAAAAATTTTTAGAAATCTTATGTTTCATGATTTGGAGGATTAGCAAAATGACTATACCACCTGGAGTTGCTTACATGTTCAACTTACCCTTTCTTAAACTCTTTTTGGAAAGCTTCCAATTAGACTGGCCTACTGACACTGTTTAAACATTTCAAAAGTCATGTTTAGCCAGGAATAAGTAGAATTAAAGTAATACTTTGCGTTTAATTGTGAAATTTGGAAACAAAATGCTTTTTCTGGCAAAAAGATTGTACACATATATTTAATTGTCCTTCCTTTAGAAACCATAACAAAATGCAGGTAAAAGGATTTTATTTAATTAATTAATTTATTTCTATTTTTGAGACAGAGAGTGAGCAGGGGAGGGACAGAGAGAGAGGGAGATAGTGAATCCCTAAGCCGGCTCCGCACTGTCAGTGCAGAGTCTGATGTGGGGCTCGAATTCACGAGCAGTGTGATCACGACCCCAGTTGAGATCCAGTCAGATGCTTAACTAACTGAGCCACCCAGGTGCCCCCAAAGGATTTTATTTTAGATGGCATATATCCACAAAAAGTAAAACAAAAAGGGGAAAGCACAGCACTAGCATTCAGCTGTTGGGTACCTGTATGGCATCTGGCTGGAATCCATTCTGATCAGTCAGGCATCCCTTCTGATTCATTGGCCCCCATCACATACGAATTATTAAATATTTTTATATCACTCTTGTGGTAGCAACAAAGTTGTGGGACTGAGAAAGATGGAAAAAAAAGTTCTACTTGATTGAGTAGCTCTGAAAAAGCTTAATTCTAAGCTGACAGCAAGGAATAAAAGCATGCTGCGTGATTTATCATAAAATGGCTAGTAAATTCAGGAGCCAACATCACTTGCTATCTCTGGAGGTCAAGGTGAACACAGAACTAAAAAATAGAGGATTTGTAGAACAAGCTTAAGAAATAGTGAGATCCACATATCCCCAGTCACACTCCGCTCAGCTGAACAGTTGCCTCTCCCCAAATATATGGACTAGATTCCTTCCCTCCCTACTAGGTTGAATTTGAAGTTAGATCTCATGATCATGGCATTTCCAAGGCTTAGAGCACAACCAGTCCAGTTGGAGCAGATCATAAAACTCTGAAGATTTGTCTCCAAGAACTTGATACAATCCTAATAAATTTGGAACAATTCAGGGAGAGTTAGGACATAGAAAACTAAGTCAATGAAAAACCAGTACCCTTAATACCAACAAGGTATATAGAAAGTTGTTCAAAAAAGGAAAAAGAATCCTAGTATAAAATATAGCCCAGTCAATATTTACAAAAATATAATAATGTAAACCCTGAATATTGATCTAACAAAAGTAATGTTACAACAGTCAAGTATAGAGAAATTTGTGTATTAGGAAAGGTTAGAGAATGAAAAAAAAATACTAACGCTACATTTCCCATAGTGGAATATCAATAAATAGATATTTAAAAAAAAATTTTAAAGCACCAATATAACAATGTTATTTGACAATATGGAAGTAAATAAACATAAACAAGTGAACTCTGGAGTGTGGGAAATACAGGAATCAGGGAGGACTAGTGGCTGACTCCCATTTCATAATTCTTATGGAAATGTTTGACTCATTAAATCATGTGAATACATATTTTGGTTGAACACAAACACTAAATTACAAACTCAGGAACAGATAATGGTACTTATGTTTTATTACAGTATTTTCACTTAAGTTCACCTGAGTTACATTCTGTCTTATTATTGCAAACACTGAAAGTAAATTAATCTCAGAATCTGTCACATACATTGGGGGAATGTCTTGTTTTACTTATAATTAGATGCTTTATTCTTTATTAAATATATGCTCGAAAGTTATTTATGGTCTAGCTAGCATAGGATTGCATTGCATTTAAAAAAGCCCTTTATTTCACTAAACTCTCATCATACCATGGGCCAGCTAAAATCAATTTGAGGCATCTGTAGCTTTGTAAGATACCTCAGGATATGCCGATGTGGCACGCAGTAGAGAAAAAGCCTCCTTCATTTCATTTCATTCAGTACAGAGGAGAAATGAGTGGTAAGTGACGATGGGATTATTTTCCCACCTCACTATAAAGTTTGACTTCAAACAATATTTACCGAACTTGACACTTGCTGGCACTTCACTCACTTCTGTAAATATATGAAATCATCCACAAGTTTCCTAAACGACTTCCATTGCTCCTTATTTATACTAGTTCACATTTTTTTCTTTTGATTTCAAATCTCATTTGAAAATATTTAATTTTCTTCTCACCTCAGTATCGGTTTCTTTTTTTTTTTCTTCCCTTGCTTTATTATTTCTAAACACTTCACTGAGCTTTTTGACGCTTAGTTTGTAGGAGGGATGATTTGCCGTTTCAGTAAGTTCCTTGCTGGAATTTAGAGTACGGGAAAAATTACAGAACTATTAAGAGATAATGTTGTACAAGTTATTGGTGTAGAAAAGTTGATGTAAATGCCTTGCCTGTTTTCTCTCTTCCTTTGCCTCCTCTAGTATATACTCCCTGGTCTTCCCTCGGTATTGCAACTCATTAAATTCTACTAATCATCATTTTTTTTTTCTGATGAAGGAGATGACTTATTGCTCCTGTTATTCTACTATGAGATGAGAAACTATAAAGCAAACACTATCAAAGATAAATGAATTTAAGAGACCAGCAAAAAATGACAGCTTTTTAAAAGAGGTCAAGTTTTGGGGCGCCTGGGTGGCTCAGTAGGTTAAGCATCCAACTTCAGCTCTGGTCATTATCTCTGGTTTGTGAATTTGAGCCCCATGTCAGGCTCTGTGGTGACAGTTCAAAGCCTGGAGCCTGCTTCAGATTCTGTTTCTCTGCCCCTCTCCTGCTCATGCTCTGTCTCTCTCTGTCTCTCAATAATAAATAAACATTCAAAAAAAATTTTTTTAAAAGAGGTCAAGCTTATTACTTTGATGTCAGTATACTTAAAGTATTTCCAAGGCATTTTGGCCCTGCCTGTCCCTGTAACACATATATACACAGAGCCATACACAGAACCATATACTTTCGTATCACCACATGGACTACCAGGTAAATACCCTACTTTCCTCTTGGGCAGCCTACGTAGATACACTATATTTGATGCAAACCAGAATTTTTTACCTATGTTATATTTGAATTCCAATAGATGGAAAGAAAGCAACTAGGTCTTGTCAAAATCTTTGTCACCTTGAAAATAAAGTTTTCACATCAGTTTGCTAGAAAGACACCTCTAAAGAAGTTGCTTTTCAGCAATTAAGAATGCTCTCAGTAACCATTGATGGTTTGAGCATGTTTAACAAGAAGGATGTCGTAAGTATTGCTACTTTTTGGCATTTCTGTTAGTGCTCTCATTTCCTGCTGGCTTTACCCCAGTGTGTGACCCAGTGGTAGAGAAGTCAGCCTGCTGGTCCTCTAGCAAATAAGCAGAGGTGCTCGTCCCTTCCTGTCACCACCGTAGGCAGCCAAGGGGACAACAAATGACTGAAGCTGAGCCAACTGAACTGAACTGAGATAGACTGACTCTTTAGCAAACAATGCAAAGAGAGAATGGGTTCACAGACTGTTCCCATGACCACTGAGGCCAGTGGTTGGGTTCCTAGTCATCTGAAGCCTTCTTGGCTCTTCCATTCACCGGATTTAGTTCTATAGCCTCTCTACCTCCAGTGTGTCTCCATCTTTGGTATCTTTCCAGAATACTCTTTTGCTTAGGTTAGCTGGCATCAGTTTCTACTGCTTATAGTCAAAAACTCCTCAGTGATACGAAAGACATTTTGCCAGAAGCCTGACTGAGAAATGCAGTTACCATGTACTATTTCTTATCGTACAAACCATCCTATGATATCACACGTGCCTTGGAAAACAAAACAAAACAAAACAACAAGTTATCTTATACTGATATGAATCTTCAGTTAGCAGTGAAATCTTTTTAATGAGCAAAAAGAATAGGATTGGAAATAGTAAATCACCTTTTCTCAGGCTGGGCCTGACTTTGCTCTATCTTTTTAATGATGCTACCTCTCAAATTCATTTGTTGGATTTTCATTAGTGGTCATGTACAAGCTTATGCACTTCCATTCAAATTGCACTTGGCTTAGAAAGGAGCCATCAGGAGGCCTCTTGTGATGTCTAGTCCAATGTTGTTCTGTCAGTGTATATTAGCACTACTGAGGGAATCAGCGGGTTTCTCTTTCTTTTACTTCCCCTAGCTATGAGGGTCTGGACTGGCCCTTTTTTCCTTTTGGGAAATGTCCACATTTCCAAATGAATTCTAGCATTTTACAATTCTATAATTCTGTAATTTCAGCAAGGTTATTTCCATAAATACAAACACCTGTATTTCCATAAATATAAACACCTGTAATTACACCTGTAATTACCTGTATTTCCATAAATATAAACACTGAATGACAGTGACATCCTTATACCACTCTCTGCATTCAGATTTTTGCTTAATTTTATACTATTATAATTTTAGTCATTTAAGGAGAAAAAACCAATTGCTTTAGTAGTTGATAGCTACTCACACAGTTTTAGGTGAATGGACATATGAAGTCCTGAATTTGATAATAATGATAATAACAGTGTTTTATTTCTGTAATGTAATTTCATATTGTATAATATTGTAACATATGCTATTTTTATTTATGTACCAAAAAAGTTACAATCTTTTAATTAATGGCCCAGCTATAAGAAGTTACATGATAAGAATAGGTATTTTAAAAGAGGCTGTATTAAAAAAATAAAAATAGATAAAAAAGGGTATATTACATGATTTTTATAAAAATCAATTACCTTGGCTGTACAAGTCAATGAATCTGTTCCTAATTGTTATAAATGAATACATTTTAGTGTAAGCATTTTCTTTTGTTTGACTTTTGTTTGCCCAAGTTATTTTTGCACATATGTGAAAGAGTCAAGTAGCTCTATAATTCTTAAGAAAAATAGCAATTTCCAACCCCTTTCACCATTTCTATCTTCTCAGAGGCAAGCTTTTCTCAACTTCTGGCTTTTTAGCTCTTACTTTTCATAGTTTTCCTCCACTGCTATATAAAATGACAATATTGCTATTTCCTGCTCTTTTCATTTTAGATAGTATCTACTGACTTCCTACAATGGAAAATGAGCACTTAGCTGTCTTTCACTGACTAGGCCCCTACTGGCTACCTCTCAGCTCCTCTATCTTCTTCCCTCTAAACTTACGGCATAATTTTGATTAAAACTATTCAGGGTACATTCTCATGACTGTGCAAGCACTATTCACAGAGAAGCTATGTATAATGGTGACTACTTTTCCTTCTTTAAGCAACTCTTTGTTTTGTCTGTAGCTAATAATTGTCTTATTTTCTTGCTGGCTCTATTTTCTATGCACTAATCCTTGAAAAATGCCCAGACTCTCCCAGTTACATCAGATATTGTACCATTTTTATTTTCTTAGAGATAATCTTGCTCCATGCTTGCTCTTGCTGTCCAATGTCTTGCTACATTCCTGGTATATTCCATCATCTTCATTCCAAAGTTATTCTTTGCCTCTTTCTTAAAGGAAATAAAATCCCATTTCCTTGATTCCATGTCTTCCCTTTTCTTGGTTATTCCCTCATTTTAACACAGCATTTCTTTAGAAGTGTCCTAAGAAAGAATGTATGGGAGATAAATATTTGAAGCTCTTGAATGTTCGAAAATGTCTATCATTACTCTTGATTTGTCAGTTTGTCTAAGAATAGAAAACTGGAGTCAAACTTTTTATATCAGAACACCAGTTATGTCTTCATCGTCTTTCAGCTTCCATCCCTTCTCTTGAGTAGTCAAAACCCATCCTGTTTTTTGATCCTTTGTATGTAGCCTATTTTATTTTTCAGGAACTTTAGAATCTTTTATTTAATCTGTAGTTCTGAATTTTTACTCTGAAGTGCTCCGGAATAAATACATTAAATCTACTCAGTGAGCCCTTGACACTTCCAATCTTGGAATTCACGTATTTTAGTTGATAGAAATTTTCTTCATTGTGTATTTCATGATTTCCTGTGCTCAGTTTTTTCTAGTCTTTCTTCATTAAACTCATCATTCAAATGTGTTTTTTGTTTTTTACTAGTTCCTTAATTTTATTTTTTTCCCCATTAAACTCTTTTTGTCACTTTTCCCTTCTTTCTGGGAGATTAAGTTTATCTTCCAACTGTTACACTGAGGTTTTCTTTTTTGCGATCATATTTTAGTTTTTTAAGTAATTTTCTTATTCTCTGAACCAATACATCACATATGTTTCTACTCTTGCTTCATGAATGCAATTATCTCTTTATTTGGGGGGGTTTATATTAGTATATATTTATAAATATAAATATATATTATATATTTATATATATTATATAAATATAAATATAAATATTTTATATTAGTATATATTTATTTGGGGGGGTATATATTAGTAAATATATATTTGAATGTTTCCTCTCCTTACATAATCTGTTTCCTCTTTGTGCTTTCCCCCTGTTTGTATGTTTGTATGTTTTTGTCCTATCATTCATGTTAAGGCTTGAATGAGGTGTCTACTGATCCTTTGTTGTCTACGAAAAATTGTTTAAAAGCTATAGGTTTGTTGAATTTAGCCTTCATTGTAAAGATTTCACTGAAAACTTTTGTTGGCCAATGCCCAATGACAATATCTTTCCTTCACATCTGGTCAGATAACCTAGAGAAGAATAGTTTTGCCTGAAGTTACAAGTTATATAAATCTGTCCACAACCTTCTGGAAACAGAATAGGGAAAGATACATGATCAGTTTTAGTGTTGTCTCTATATGGATATAGACATAGATGCCCCTCTTTGGGGTTTAGTACCCTTTCTACTACTTTGTTTACTGAAACATCAGGGACTTACCATTTTACTCACACCAGAGGATGAGCTTTTAGCCCCAACTTTACCTTCACTTCTCTTGAGTAGTCAAAACCCATCTTTACCTTCACTTTCAGATAAGCTAAGCTTTTAGCCCCAGCTTTACCTTCACTTTCAGATATTTATGCTACTGTCATTTCTTGGGTTTTTAGGAATTCCAAAGTACAGTTAGGAATTATTCCTTGGCTTTCCCCCACTGCTTGATTAGGATTTAGCATACTTGGGCCTTACAAGTCAATTACCATTTATTCTTGTATGTTCCATATTCCAAAAAAAGTCTTCCTAATCTTATTTGTTTTATGTTTTTTTTTTTAATCTTTTTGAGTTTACGTTTTTACTGTTATTTTCTATTTTGGAAAGGAACAAAAGTAAATATATATGGATAATATGTCCATATAAACTGGAAGTGTGAGCATTATATTTTTGTTTCAATAGAACCATCAAGCTATAAAATTTTATATCTGTAATATTTGTGAAAGCTTTAAAATTACCACTGTTGAGCCCTCAGCTTCCTTAGAACAGAATATAAACTTAACAAATTAACAGAATTAATTAAAAATGCATTTATTTATTTCTAATTTTTACAACTATTCAGAAGCACAGATATCACCTCCATTTTACCTATGAGGAAATTGGGTCTCTGAAATAATTTTCTCAGCCCTTTCAAAATAGTGTAATCTGCATAGAACTAGTATGTTGTAACACTTCTGTATAAGAAATACATGTATCCATATATCTGTAATTGATATATAAGATATTCTGTAATAAAAATTAATAAATAGACCCATCAGTGGTTTTCTAGGTTTTGGTAAAAAAAAAATTGATTTAAGTGAGAACTTGTGAGGCTCTTTAAGGAAGAGAGAAATATTTATTTTTATTTCTTTAATACTTAAAAAAATGTTTATATATTTCTGAGAGAAAGAGACAGAGTGTGAGTGAGGGGAAGGCAGAGAGGGAGAGGGAGACACAGAATTCGAAGCAGGCTTCAGGTTCTGAGCTGTCAGCACAGAGCCTGATGCGGGGCTCAAACTCACAAACCATGAGATCATGGTCTGAGCTGAAGTCAGACACTTAACCATGAGCCACCCAGGTGCCCCAAGAAGAGAGAAATATTTAAAAGAAACATTTAAGAAGTTTTTGTGATGTCATCACACTGGTCAGAATGGTTAAAATCAACAACACAAGAAACAACAGGTGTTGGTGAAATTGTGGAGAAAGGGAAACTCTCTTGCGCTGTTGGTGGGAATGCAAACTGGTGCGGTCACTCAGGAAAATAGTATAGAGGATCCTCAAAAGTTAAAAATAGAATTATCCTATGATCCAGCAATTGCACTACTAGGTATTTACCCAAAGAATATAAAAATACTAATTCAAAGGGATACATGCATCCCAATGTTTATAGCAGCATTATCTGCAATAGCCAAATTATGGAAACAGAAACAGTCCAAGTGTCCACTAGTTGATGAATGGATAAAGAAGAGTTTTTATATACAAACAAATACAATATTTGTATTTGAATATTACTCAGCCACCAGAAAGAATGAAATCTTGCCATTTGCAATGACATGGATGGAGTTAGAGAGTATTATCCTAAGCAAAATAAGTCTGTCAGAGAAAGACAAATACCATATTATTTCACTCATATGTGAAATTTAAGAAACAAAACAAATGAGCAAAGGGAGGAGAAAAAAGAGAGGGAGAGAGAGGCAAGCCAAGAAACAGACTCTTACCTATAGAGAACAAACTGATGGTTACCAGAGGGGAGGTGGGTGGGGGGATGGGTTAAATAGGTGATGGAGATTAAGGCGTGCATTTGTTGTGATGAGCACTGGGTGATGTACATAATTGTTGAACTACTATATTGTACACCTGCAACTAATATTATACTGTATCTTAACTAACTGGAATTTAAATAGAAACATAAAAAAATAGAAATTTGTGTGAGGTACCATACTTCCTCATTTCCAGCAAATTCTAAATTATCCATAGATGCAGGTTGGATTTAATATTTTTAATAAAACAAAGAAAGAGATTATATTCAATGTTAGAACACGTCAACTATATTCACAATGAACACTTTTGAAAAATTTGTCAATTTACTCCCAATATTGGTTTCCTCATATGTAAAATGAGGATGATACCTACTCCATGAATTGTTTAAAGAATTAGACATAAAAACTAAATAAATACTAAAGAAGTACGAGGTATATAATAGAGTGTTCAAAACTTCTACCTGTTGTTTATGAGTACAAATTCCAAATTCAAAACCACATATAAATTTGGGACAGGTTCAATTCACTCCATATACTTCCTCTCATTTTGCCAAGAATCCAATTTTTGCAAGACACGTTGGGTCTTAAGAAGCCTCTTCTCTAACTACAGTCCATTTTCTTGGCATTCTTTTGCCAGGAATAAACAAAGGACTATTTTCAGAGTGCTTCATTAGTAAGAAGTGGACTAATGTTTAAATTTATTGTAACAAATTTCTGTGTCTGTAATATCTTGGATAGTGACTGACGACAGGAGGCTCTCCACAAATATTTATTGAATGAATGGATGAAATAAAACTATTGTTAAAATTAAACCACTATTTTTCTAGTTATGCTTTTAATTTACATTACGATTCTTCCAAAGCTTGTTTAGATATATAGCTCATGTTAAGGCGGAGGTAGGCAAATGTTTTCTTTAAAGCATTGGATAATTAATATTTTAGACTTTGCGGGCCTTATAGTCTCTGCTGGAGATACTAAACTCTGTAATAAACAAAAGCAGCTATAGAAAGGACATAAACGAATGCACATGGCTATGTTCCAATAAAACTTTAATTCCAATAAAAGCTAAAATGTAACGTTTATATAACCTTCACATTTCACAAAACATTCTTCTTCTTTTTAAGTTTTTTCAATCATTTAAAAATTCAAAAATTCATTTGATTCAAATGATTCAAAAATCATTTTTAGCTTACAGACTTGTTCAAAAGCAGGGGTGGGCAGATTTGTTAAACAGACTATCGTGTGCTACCCCTCTCTTATGGTGTGGTTCTTTGTTCAAAAGCATATGAAGAAAATTGGACGAACGATTTCTTCTAGTTGTTGGCATAGCCATACAGCAAATATAAGATATTTTTATTAGAAATTACAGTAAGATCTCTTTTCATGCTGTTTTCAGTAAGACTGGCATGGCAAACTTGGAATCCAGTTTGCTCAGGTATCATGGTTTCCATGTTACGACAAGGATGTTTACCAAAACATTTTACTCATCTTTCAAAATTCTCACTGGTTTCAGAAAACAAGTAAGCAATGATTTTTTTTTTCAATATTTACACCTTTCTCAAGACTTTAATCATCTTTAACTCCTCCCTTTCTTTGCATCTTCCTCCCATCCTTCAAAGCCAATCAATTCTTAAATCTTGTCAGCTTTTCTTTTCTTCAAGTCCTAAATATGTTCTTTACTATCTCCATCCATTGCCTAGTTCAGGACCTCATCAACAGTTATATTTTGTGAAATAAACATTTTATATACTCTATTTCTCTTCTGTCAATCACCTGTCGCCATAATCCTCTGAACTGTGAAGATGATACAAATAGGGACTCTCATTAGAAAAACTGCCACATGGTCTTTTTTCCTTACAAGGACAGGCATAGGGCATTTGTCAAAATTACAAGACAAGTAGCTTAGAAATAAATACAAAGAAAATAGTTTTCAATGTCATGGGTCATGACAGAAAACAAATTGCATGGCTAGGTTGCATTTAACCCGAACCACTTACTCACTGAATTTGTAACTGAGCAATTGAAAGAGAGGAAGATCAAGATGGCAGGCAAAAAATGACTAGTTTCAGGGATCAGAAGGAATCTCTCAATTATCTCCCTATATAAAATTCTTCTGAGTGGATTCTGAATATCAGACATTAATATTCAGACATCCAGACATTACTTTTGAAGTTTCTGCTATTGTGATTTCTTGAACCTCACAAAAATTTGCTAAGTATTATTAGATACAGATTAATGGAAAACCAGCAATTTTTTTCATGTCCCATTCCAGAAAACCACACTAAGGAATAGAGGACACAGGCGGCTGTCTGATGACTCTGACACAATGAATTTTTAGAACAGTCCAGACATCGCCTGTGCCTCAGACACATCCTCCCAAGCCTATAAAGTTAAATATTTAAGGCAATTGACCACATTTGGAAGTTTTCTTGCCCTTAAACAATGGTTGGTTTGATCTTTCCTTGGCAGGACTCTAAACTCAAGAATTCTCTACTTCCAGTCTTGATTCTCAACTCTAAACCTTATTGACTTTGTATTCATAGGTTATCTTTTCTGGTTTTATATAGTGGATTGTCGTTTGGTTTTCCCCTTTTCTTCTGGAAAAAAATCTGTCCTAGAGCCTGCCCAAATAATTAAATCTTCCCCACCTCTTTGATGCCACTTCAAGCTCACACCTGCAGTTCTTAACCACTCCCCAGAACTCCAGAGAAAAAGACATACCATTATAGATTTTAAAGTTTCTAGGAACCAGGTGTTGGATTTCAATCGCTATCCATTTTCTTGATAATTACCATGTGATATGCCAAGAGGAAAAGCGGGAAACCAGGCTGACACTATTAATTTTTTTGATGGTATGAATAACGTTGTAGAAAGCTTATTTGTCAAGTCCCCAATGACTCAATTCTAAGTGATCTAACATGAAAGGTGACAGAATTAATATTCAGAATAAATGGTTGTCTTTGAATGATAGCTACGGTGGTTATTTTTATTTCCCTGTCTGGATTTTCATTATTTTTTGATGTATCATTTTTTAATAAGAAAAAATATTTTAAAAGATTTAAAGAGTATCAGAACAGATTGAACATTGAGCTAAACACACTAAAAAATGATATCCAAAAAAACATGTAAAAATTGTTGCATTTATATTTGATTTTAAAAAAATACCAAAACAAAAAACCTGTCATAAAAGTACAAAATAATGGAGAAATATCTTGTCACCTGTAATGGACAGACATCAGATATCAGTAAGTGAAGAAAAATTGATACCTTATAGGCAAATAAGCTGACTTGATAACAGAAAATTAATGATCATAACCTGATCATAGTGTCCAAATAAAAGAAGCAACTGTTAATGAAAGTAGATACCCAAATCTTTTTATGCTAAGACATATTTTAATATGAATATGAATGTGAATATAATAAAAGTTTATTCATAATAAGAGAAATTCAAATTAAGGTCATCAAAATATATTTCACCTTTGAGATTATGAAGACCAAAGAGTCTGATATCATAATATATCAGTAAGGGAATGGGGAAAACACTCATATTTTTTATGAGTTTAAATTTGTAATACTTTTAGAGAGAAAAGTTTGGCATCTACCAAATTTATAAATATACCTACCTGTGTTGGCGAACTGTGCTGGTATTCTAAATGTTTGCTTCCCCTCACTATGGAGAGAGAATTATATATCCACACCCAGCTACATCAGGCTTGACACAAGACTTTTATGGCGAACTCTAAGTAGAAGTGACATGCATTATTCTTAAGCAGTTTTAAGAACCATTATATGGTTAACCGTGTCCTCTTTTCCTTCTGTCAAAAGCATAGTATGTTTTGGAAAGGGATTACTCCTTCAGCCTAGGTCCTAGAATGAGGATAATGTAGAATAGAGAGATAAAGCATCATGCAATGAAGATGTAACATGAGAGAGAAACCTTTATTGTTGCAAGCTACTGTGAATTTGACATCAATTTGTTATAAAATTCAACCCAAGCTGACTGATAACAGCATTTTACTCAGTGGTTTGAATTCTTGGAATTTATCCTATAATTACATTCATGAATATATAAAGTAGATAAATAAGTAGATAGATAGATAGATAGATAGATGGATGGATGGATGGATAATCTGCTGCTGGTATTATGTTTAAGAATAAATGACTGCAAACAACCTAAATGTTCATTAGTAGAGAAATGGCTAAATATAGTATGATGGAATCATACAAAAATACCATGAAGCTGCAGAAAAAAAAAATGAGGAAGCTTTTTTGTATTATGTACTAACATGAACTGATGTCACACATGTAGTTAAAGTTATATAAATGAGGAGACAAAAAATAGTTATGTGTTCATGCAGACTATCTCTGAAAAGTGGTATAAACTTGACTGTGTCTAGGAAAACTGGATGTCAGGTGAATAAGTTTGAGAAGGTGATTGTTTTTATTGCATGCTTTATTGTACATTTTTAATTTTGAATGTTTCAGAATGTATATTATACATTCAAAATAAAAATAAAAAATAAAATAATAAAATAAAAAATAAATAAAAAAATAAGGTACAGTATTTGAAGAGATCATATCTGGATTTTGGAGTTCTGATCTTCCCAATTATTCTATGTTGTAATCGACCCTGCCTTTGCTTAACATATTAACTTTCAGTCCCAGCTACTAAATAACCCTAACCATTTGTTATGTCTGAGTACAATTCCAGAGAATTATGCAGTTTTGTCTTACCAATGAAGTTCTCTTGGATTCTTTCCCCTTCTCTGAATTGTGGTAAGGACAGTTGGTGCTCTGTCTAGAACTACTGAATTGGTGCACCCATTTTGCAGCTACTCTGAGTGTTGGCTGGGAATTTCACCCTTTCCTGGAAGGTTATCTTTGGCCAACAGAAACCATCTAACCCTGGGATGCATGGGAGGTTATGGTACCCTTCTCAGAGGAGGTTTACATCCAGTGGTGACTGATACAAAAGTAAAACAGACAGACACAAATAAAAAATGCTCAGCTCAGCTCTATTTGAAACAGCTCAATTTGAAACAGCTCAATTTGAAACAACTTTGTTTTCATTTACGGTCCAGAGATCCCCATGGAATCAGGAGCCAAGGTTGCATATTTATTTAGCTTCTCCCCCTGCCCTATCCTGATTTCTTTACTTCCTCACCAGTTTCTTCTGATAACTTTTGCTGGGAGAGTCTATAGGATACTATTTAACAGCATAATAAGAAATACATTTTGTGAGTGTAGGTGAATGCATGGGTGGTGTGCCTGTGCAGAGGGGAATCAGCATTATTGAGGTCAGTAATGTCTATCCTTTGTAGGTGGACCTTACAGAAGAGCATGATCTAAGTATTTTAGCAGCAATGAAAATGGTAGAATCCTGGAGTAGCAGAGGCTTGGCAACAGCATTTAACTATCAAAAGCTGGTCATCATGGCAGCCAGGAGGACCTGACTTACAAAGATCTACTAAAAACAGCCAATGTAACATACATTATAGGACTAAGACAGATGCACAGCCAACAGGGCATTATTTAATATATAGTCAAAAGACATTGAGACTGGATGGGTAGTCATAATCCCTTACTCATTTTCCAGATCTGATTCACAACTAACACTCAAATGCATTAATCAAAAGAGGGACCAGTTTCCAATGAGAAAGGGCCTTACAACATTATAGAGTAAATATTTGGTAATAAGTTTCCCAGTCTTATCATAAATAATCTATGCCATTTACTTGAGTCATATACTGAAAACAAGGTAATGCCCAGCTATTTTGAAGACTTCTTCAGGTGATCTGTTTCATACTGAATGAGTTGTAGTAGTTTATCTTTTTTGAGGAATTGATTTATTTCATCTAAGTTGTCAAATTTATGTCTGTAGAGTTTTTTGTAGTATTCTTTATTTTTATTTGATATCTGCAGTGTTTGTAATAATATCCCCTATTTCATTCTCATTTGATAATTTCTGTCTTTTCTCTCTTTGTCCTTTATCAGTCTTCCCAGAGGCTTGTCATTTTCTTTATTGATGTTTTCAAAGAACCAGATCTTTGCTTATTGATTTTTTCTACGCTATTTTCTGCTTCCAATTTCATTTGTTTCTGCTTTTATTTTTATTTTTTTCCTTTTTTACTGATTTTTGGGAGTTTATTTTGCTCTTCTTTTCTATGGCCTTCAGATGAAGCTTAAATTATTCATTTAAAAGCTTTCCTCTTTCTAATGTATGTATTATATATGCTATAAATTTCCTTCTCAGAACTATTTTAGTTGCATCCTATAAATTTTGCATTTGTATTTTCATTTTTACACCGTTCAATGTACTATTTTGATTTTTCTCAAGATTTCTTCTTTGACCCATGGATTATTTAAAAGTGTATTTTTTAGGTGGAGCTGGGTGGCTCAGCTCATCTCAGCTCAGGTCTTGATCTCAGGGTCATGAACTTAAGATCTGTATGGGGCCCAGCGCTAGGCATAAGCCTACTCAAAAATAAAATAAAATAAAAAAAATAAAAGTGTATTATTTAGTTGCCAGGTGTTTGGAAATATTCCTGTTATCTGTTACTGTTACCTTGATTCCATTGTGATCAGAGAACACATCTGTATGATTTCACTTCATTTATATTATTTCAGGTTTCTTTTATGGGCCTGGATAAGGTTGGTCTTTGTACATGTTTCATTAGCACTTAAAAATAATATGTGTTGTAATGATATTGGATGGAGTTTTCCATAAATGTCAATTAGGTCCTGTTGATAGATGCCATTGTTGAGTCTACATCTTTACTGATTTTCTAGTTATTTCATCAGTTGTTGAGAGAGGGGTGTTAGATCTCCAACTATAGTTGTGGATTTGTTTATTTCTTCTTTCAGTTCTATCAGTTTGCTTCATATATTTTGAGCTCTTTTGTTTAGTGGAGACGTATTTAGGATTGTTATGTATTCTTTTTCATTATACAGTATCCTACTCTGCCTGTCATACATTTGATCTGAAGCCTACTTTAGTTGATAATAATGTAGCCTTCTTTTTAATTGGTTTTCCATTTCTTTACTTTTAACCTGCCTATATTGTTATATTTGAATACAGTTTTTAATAGGAAGCAAGTGGTTGGATCATGTTTTTAAATCCACTGTGCCAATCTTTGTTCTTACTTGGTGTATTTAGACCCTTTGCAGTCATTGAATTCAATAGCTATAGGACTTAAGTTTACCATTTTACGTTTTCTGTTTGTTCTCTGTTTTTGTTTTTGTTTTGTCCTGTTTCCTTTTTACTATGTTCTTGTGAGTTCCATATATATGGAAAGAGAGTTGGGGCAGGGGGGCGGGTAGGGGCAGAGAGAGAGAGAGAGAGAGAGAGAGAGAATCCTAAGCAGGCTCCAAGCTCAGCACAGAACCCAACATGAGGCTACATCCCACAATCATGAGATCATGACCTGAGCTGAAATCAAGAGTCAGACACTTAACTGACTAAGACACCCAGGCACCCCACTAAATATATTTTAAAATTCAATTTTGATTTTTCAATAACATTTTTTCAGAGTAATTCTTTTTATAGGCTTTTTAATGCTTGCTCTAGCTATTATGTTTTAGATACATAACTTACCATGGTTCACTGGTGTCATTTTTGCCAATTCTACTGAAATATTAGGAAGCTTATCTCCCTTTATTTCCTTCTATTCTCCCTTATTTGTAATATCTTGTCTTAAATATTTCTTCTGTATTCATTTAGAAACACATTAGTTTATAATTTTTGCTTCAATCATCAACTATAATTTGGAAAACTCAAGAGCAGAGGACAGCTGATTGTATCCATCCATGTATTTACTTACTGTGTTCTTTTTTCCTAATGCTTAAAAGTTCCCTCTTCTGTTCTTTCCATTTTGTTTAGAAAATTTCCTTAAGTCATTCTGTTAGTGTAGGTCTATTGGTGACAAATTCTCTCTGTTTTCCTTTAGGTAAGAGATTATCCTTTTATTCTAGATGGACATTTTCACTTGATATAGAATTATGGTATTATATTTCTTAAGATACTTCTGGCCTCCATGGCATTTGATGAGAAATCTGATGTCACTGGAATTGGTTTCCCCTTTTAGGTATGGTGTTGTTCCTCTGTGGCTGCTTTCATAATTTTTACTTTGTTTTTAATTTTAGGAAGGTTAATATGATATATTCTGGTGTGAATATCTTTGAAATTATTCTACTTGATCAGCTTTCAAATCTGTAGCTTTATATCTCTGGTCAAATTTGATATGTTTCAGCCATTATTTCTCTGAATATTTTTTCAGCCCCATTTTTTTTTTCTCCTCTCTCTTCAGGACTCTAATAGCATAAACGTTAGATTATTCATTATGGTTCCAGAGGTCACTGGGGCTCAGGTTGTTTGTTTGTTTGCTTCCCAGCCTATTTTCTCTCTGTTCAAATTAATTTATACTGTTCTCAATTCTGGTTCGCTGATTCTTTCCACTGTCCCTTCATCTTGATATTGAGCCCTTCTACTGAGTATTTTCTGTTTTTTTTTTCTTTTTTTTACTCCTAAAATTTTCACTTTATTCTTATTTCATCTATGTATTTATTGAGACTCTCTATTTCTTTGCTGATATTTTCTATTTTTTATTTGTTTCAAGCATATTCACAATTCCCTGTTAAAGCATTTTTATTGTGGCTTATGTGAAATATTTGTCACTTAATTCTAACATCTCTGTTATCCTCATGTTGGCATGTCCTGATTATCTTTTTTCAGTCAGAGAACTTTCTGTCTCTTGATATGATTTTTTATTAAAATGTGGAAATTTGATTGAAATTGTTAAATGATAAGACTCCAGTCTTATAATTTATGACTGTGGATCTTGTAAATTTTATGTTATAAGACTCTAGATCTTATTTTACACTTTTATTTCACTGGATTTCTCTGACACTGATCCAGGGTCTTCCTCTTTACAGCCAGGAAGAGGTAAAAGTCCAGGTACCCTAATCAGTCTCCATTGCTACCCAAGATGGGGGGGAGGACCTCATTAGTGCTAGATGGTATGGGAGTTCCAGCCCTCCATGTTCTTTTTACTAACGCCACAGTGTAAATGGCCTCATTACTGTTTGGTTACAGTGAAAGTCCTGACTCTCCACTAGGTTTCCTCTGACTCTATCCCCACCACCACCCAAGGAATAGGAGGAGGAGCATCTCATTACAATTGGCTTAGGTAGAAGTTTAGGCTCATGGTATAGTCTCCACTGACACTGAGGTGAGGGACTGGCCTCACCCCCACTGGTTTAGGTCATGAAAGTTCCAGATCCCTACTTGACCTTTTCTGATATGACCCTACTGGGGCTCTGGGTATACCTCCTTACAGCTAGAAGAAAATGGACTCTAGGTTCACCAGTCAACATTTGCTGGCATAGGTAGTGGTGGGGCCATAGTTTTTTCTGTGTTGTTTGGCTACAGTAGAGCAGTTATTGTCAAAGAGTTTTCCATTTTGTTAGTCTGCCTTATTCCTTGTTCTTTGGCTAGAGAGAGTAGTCTGTTGTTCTTGTTGTTGTTGTTGTCTGTATCCATTGGTGGTCTGGGTTACCAGCTTTTTCATCTTCAAGTCTGGAATATATGGGCAAAAAAGAAAACCTGAAGAACTCACTACTACGTTGTTCTTTGTATGCTGAGATCAGGTGGTCAGCCTTTTTTTTTTTATCCTATGTTTCAGAGTCTCTTATATATGTTTTATATATAATGCCCAGAGTTTTTATTTGTACATAGTTGGAAGAATAGCAAAAATTACTTACGTGCCATTTTCCTGGAAGCAGAAGTCTTTAGACTTAAAAAAATAAATCTTCACTGTTTTAGGATTTATGTTTCCCCTATTCAATCAAAACGAAATTTCATATTGTATGTCCCTCCAGAAACAGAAATTTTCTCACTCCTTTCTATTCCCAGAGGTTTAAAAATAAATCCTGTAGCCCTTTCTATTCCCCAAACTGATATTTCCCTATTCTGACTTTAATAAATGCTTTCATCAAGTAGCAGTTGATCAGATGGTTTGTGTGACCTGATAGGGTGACACAGAACCTCTTTTCAAACTGACAGAATATTCAAAGCCTTTACTCTTTCCACCAGTAAAGCTGCTTTGTAAATGCCAGATTCTTTTAAAATTGTATTGCTTGCCAGTGCATGCATTATTCATCTGACTGAGATATCCCACACTGTCAGGGGGGAAATTGCAAGAAATCTATCTCTGAGCTTCTCTTTGATGCTGTGAGAAGATTCAGAATGAGTGGACTGGAAGATGATTGTATTTTTCCTTTACCTTCTGGTTAAACTGACAATATCTGCCTCATGCCTTATATTACCATATGACTTGCCACTGAGGAGGATGACCCTAAGAGCTTGAGTCACCCAAAAAAAGAAAAACCAGCTGTGTGATCCAAGTGTCACTGAGGAGATACTGATGCTGACAAATGGCCACATACATGTCTTTAATTCTGCACATGATGCTTTCTGAGTGGGACAATGACTTATTTTGTAAGGTAGCAACAGAAGCACAAGCTGAAAGGCATCTAAATATATTCTCCCCAGTACAAAATTTACAAGGCCAGATCTTAAACTAGAGAGACTTATACAAAGGCTAGAAAGGACTTCAGAGGTCACTGAATCTTAACCCCTTCCCTCTCCTGCCACACTATAGGTGAGGAAACCACCTCACTATAGGCTGCCACACTTCCCTCTCCTGCCACACTATAGGCTTCAGTGACTTGGCCCGCCTAACTAGTGGCAAAACTAGGACTCCAACTGAGACAACCGATTTTCACCCAATATACTTTTATGCATACCATGTGGCCACCAATAATGACTTTTAAAATGCTAGTTAATTATCCTGGACTAAAGCAGAAAATTATCAACGTACCATAGAAGTGCCATCTATGTGAACTCTGGGAACTGATTCCCATAAGAACCAGGATTTCGATGACTAAGTCATTCAAAACACCAGGATGCTACAGAAAATGGGATGTGATTCATCCAGTGGGTAGACTCTTCCCTGTGATAATCTATTCCCAAGACTTCTTTCTGGTCAGCTGAAAAGTGAGCCAAAACTGGACCACTGGAAGGTTGCTACAAATCAGTGTAGCACAAGTTTACTTGTCTTCCAAAGTAGGTCCTTGTTGGTCAACAGTTCCAGGACTCCTTTCTGATTCCATTTTGGAGAATGACCTCAAGCTGACCTATACTCTCCTGAAAGCTTAAATTGGATGTGGTTTCCAACTTCCTTTGCTATCCTAAATTACATAGCTCTTCTGCACAACTGTTTCAAAAGTTGTAGATTCTATACAGAGTTATAAGAGTACTAGTAGTTTATAAAATAGCTGTTTATATGTTTAAGTATAACCTACGTAGATATGAAGGTTCCAATATGAGTTCATACAGCCTAGATATGTTTTATGAAATATATTTGATATTAAAAGTCACTTCAGATTAATATTTCTGTTATCATTCACTGTGAGAAAAAAAAAGAGAGAGGAATTAGGTATTTTTCTAATACCCATATTTTTTGGAACCCCAAATCAGGGCACATATTAAAGAAATATAATAATAAGTAAAACTTGAATTCTCTAAAGATCCAGATATTTTGATTTTCAGAGACAATCATAACCAGGATCTCATAACCCCATTCTTTTCTCAAAGTTCCTAATTATAGGAATGACTGGAATTAATCTTTTTAATTTTTACCTTAGTACTTTTTGAATCTTTTATTTCTATTAGATCTTAGTTTTTTATAAATATATGAGAATCAGTCAAATCTAATAGTACATAAAAAGCAATAAATAAATATTGATTAATAAATAGGAAAAGGAGGAGTTCATGTAGTAGATAAAATAAGGAGTGTGTGAGGGGTTTTAATATGAGTTTTTTGCAAGACATTTCTCCCTGGGTCTCTTGCTTCTGTAAATTTTCTGAGCAAAGATGTTAATAGCTTTTGTTCCCAACTACCTTTTTAAGGGTATTTGTATGGCAAACAGCTTTGGAAGATAGAGAAACTATCTTCTTCCTCCAGGGCAAAAGAAAGATTTGTTTGCTGTTCAGGATAATAAAGATAAGGTTTTCTTCTAGGGTAAAGATTGGGCAAGTTTACTAACAGATCTTTTGGAAAACTGGGATTTCTTTAACTGGAGATTCCTTAGATGTGTAGTCACCCTGTGCACAGCATCCACTTGGGCAACGCCACATGAAACTTGGGGTGGTAAGGGAAACCGAGTAGAACAATGTAATAAATGTAAGAAATCTCTTTGTCCCTTACCCAGGGACCTTATGTTGTCTACAAAACTATGGGAGGCAACTGAACAGATTCAAAGATTAAAATTTCAGACCTTTCATAGTTCTTGGCAAAAGGTAACATTGTCGATGTTCAAGTGTTACACTTGCACCATTCTTAGCTATGACATCTACCTTAGTGATTGAAACTGGGTGGGCCTAATAAGGAATCCCATGGAAGAGCATGACTAGCCAAAGAAACAGGATTAAACATTATGTGAGTGGCTCATCTCCTAGTCAATTATGGTAATATATTTTAACTGAAGACACTATCACATTTCACATTCTCGTCAAAGCAATATATAAATGTGTGAGTGCCACTGTTGGTGGTCTTGAAAGGTAATGAGAGGGGCATTACCCAGCTAAATGCTGCCATGGGCACAACAATTATATCCTCTGCTTTGCTAAATTCTGGGTGTTCTTGCAGTGGGTTACGGCACCCATTGACATTTCCTGTTCAAGACTATAATTTGATGTTGCCATGACGGCTTTTTTACCCTGACTTTTAAACTCTTCTAAATATGGTTAGTAAGACATTTCAAAGCACGGTGGCTTACAAGTTAAAACATTGAATCTGAATTCTCGAAAACGGAGCCCTACCTTGTTGTGTCTGGCATCAGGCCATTTGGACACATACTTCCCTGTTCCATAAAATATTGAAGATGTGAGTGTAAGAGTGAGTGAAGAAGGAGAACAGCTGAATATAGATACATAAATGAAATGAATAAACTACCTGGCAACTCAGAGGAAATGTTTGAACTGTGCTGTTGATACACCAGCCACTAGTCACGCATGGCTGTTGAGTACTTGAAATATGGCTACTCCAAATTGTGATATGCTATGAGCAGAACATACATGCCAGATTTTGAAGACCAAGTGTAAAAGCAAAATGTAAATACTCATCAATACATTTTATATTGATTACATTATTGAGATAATATTGCAGATACATTGGATTAAATAAAAAACTATTAAAATTAATTTTATTTTTAACCTTTTTTTTTCCCATGGCTACTAGAAAATTTTTAAGTTCTGTATGTATTTTTTTCTATTCTATTCTATCACTATTGGACAGTGCTATTCCAGACTATTCTTTTTCATCTACCTTAGTAATATGAACTGAGTGGTCTATAAGGAATCTTAGGGCTGACCCAACAGTTATAAACTAAACAGTGTCAACTGTTACACAATAAATGAAAGAATTAAATCACTTGAAGGCTTTTAAATAGACCACAAGTTTCTTGAGGGCAAAGGTCATATATTGTCATAACCTTTACTTTTCCCTACTGACGTGATTAGGCTCTCACTTAGCTCAATAATTTTTGCCAGATGAATGAGTAATAAGGAAATCCAGGGTGTATGTGTCGGCGGCGGGGGGATGGGTACCTGCAAGTGCAGTGGTTCAGTATACAAAGAAATTGTGCATATTAAGTCTGAACAGGATGCCTGTATATCGTTTCTCCTAGCGATCATTTATACTCTTCATTTAAGAAGGCAGCCTTCCTGTACAATTTATCTTCCAATAAGTCTCACTGCCTCTCTAGAGATATGGGCTGGAAATGCTTGTTTTTCTGATGCATTATCTTCTTCTTTCAGAACATACAGAGCAGTCATGGGGGTTAATTAAAGTGGGAATCACTTGTGCACAGATGAGTAAGTTAGTAGATACGTAAGCCATAGAATTTTCAAATTATCTTAAGATCATGGCCTTATAAAAGCACTCAATACATTGTGTGTATAGAGACATAGAGAGTCCTAATAGAGAGGACAAAGCCAGCAGAATCTCTTTGATGTCCTTGCTCTGTCTCTATATATTACTTCATCTGCTGGTACGGAGTGATACAGTGAAAACGGAGCAATGTCCCTAAAATGTAAGATCCATGACCATTAGCACCCTACATGTTGCAGCAGAAACTAATGGCTGGCATATGAAAGACAGACAGGGATGAAAGGACCATTGGTATGCTAACACATAAAAACAATATTTTGTGTGTTTTTTATTAGGTGCAGTGAATATTGATGCTGGTAGATGAAGGGTGATTGACACATATCACTTTTAAATAAGAGTTTCATGTATTTATTCTGTGCTAGGAAATGCATATTATAAATTAGGGACATTTGGAAGGGAAATGTTATTCTTGTTTTATAATTAAAAATAAACTAAGTCTGAGAGAGATTAAGCCACTTCTTTAGGGACATTAGAATGCTCAGCAGTGAAAGAGTCAGAATTTGAACCCAAGTCTAGTCTAACTGCAAAACCCCATGCTCTTTCTAGTTAACCAATGCAATATCCTCTCTGATGTAACAATGAAATTATTATAATGATGATAGAGGAAAAACACAAGTAGCATTGGGTATTATCCTCATCATCTTCCTATTTCCTGCCTTCCTCCATCTTTCCTTTCTCTTCCTCTCTCCTTCCTGCCATTTTCCTGTTTGTCTCCTCTCTCTTCCCACCCCACCACTCCCTGCACTTTCTTACTCTCCTCCCCCCCTCCTTCTTCTCTCCCTAGCAACTCTTCTTTTCTTAGTTCCTCTCCATTTTTCTTTTCCTCTTTTCCAGTTTTTACTCCCTAAGCTTCAGTCCTGCCAATGCCCTCAGAGGACCTTGCTGTATGATAGTCTGGCTACTGGAAAAATGCAAATGGCAATCGTAATAACTGAAGAGGTAAATATAGCCCCAAAGTTCTTCAAAGATGTGAAGGTTTTTCCACTAAATACCATGAATATTCTACCAGCTTAGAGCCCTTGAATATTACAGCTTGGAACTTACCTAGCCTGGTACCCTCATTGCATACCAGATGGAACTCCAGCCAAACACAGGGACTACCCAAAGTGACCAAGGTTACTGGTGAAGAATCTTGGAACTCTTTTTTTTTTTTTTTCTAGGAAGCTGCATAGAAAACTAAATAGGAATGTGAACATGCAAACCTACCGGCTAGCACTGAGTGAGACCTGGAAAGGTGAAGTTCATTTCCTTGTTGCACAAAGTTGTTGAGAGAAGATAAATGATATAATGCCTGTAAAAGTGCTCAGAGCTCTTACAGAAAGAAGCCTGATCTAAATGTGAGTCAGTACTTATTTCCTGAATATTAAAGAACAACCTTTCATAGCCTTAAGCCAAGCCTGGAGAAAGAATTGTTGGACTATTTACCATTTTATGCCATTGAACTCAGATAATAAGAAGACCTCTCTTTATATATGATAAATGAGCATTGAATGGATGCCAAGGAGATGTCTGTTTTACCATCGTTTCTGTTCAATAAAAAAGCTCTTCTAGGTAAATATATAAGGTAGTGCCCGGACCCCTACAGATACAGTAGATGGATTCTTTTTTTTTTTTTTTTTTTTTCAACGTTTATTTATTTTTGGGACAGAGAGAGACAGAGCATGAACGGGGAAGGGGCAGAGAGAGAGGGAGACACAGAATCGGAAACAGGCTCCAGGCTCTGAGCCATCAGCCCAGAGCCTGACGCGGGGCTGGAACTCATGGACCGCGAGATCGTGACCTGGCTGAAGTCGCACGCTTAACCGACTGCGCCACCCAGGCGCCCCTACAGTAGATGGATTCTAGTAGTTCCCTTCCTCTCGTTGATTCCCCAGCTGACCCTAAAAGAAAGTTTATTGCTGAAATCTAATCTGACTCACAGCAAGGTTCATCCTTTTATTCCAATGTGTACTTTCATTGAAAGAGGTAGCTTACTGTAGAGGGAAGGTGCTGGACTAAGAGGCAAGCTGGATCCTGTACATGGTTGTCAAGTACATTTAACTAACTGCCCAAGTGATTTGTGCAAACTGTAGAACCATTTGCTTCCCTACTTTCTCATCTGTAAAATGCATCAATCTCCACAAGTAAATATTAACTGAGATAATGTACATGAAGTTGTGTGCTCAGAGTCTGGCACACTGTGAGGCTCCATAAATATTAGCTCTTAATTATTGTTTTTGTTTAGATAAAAGTTTGTCTTAAGGTGTTAGGATTTACACTGTCAATATTTCTGCCTTTTGAAAAGCAGCTTCAGAAAATTGTGTTTATCACTCAACAGATTACAGCTCTGTGAACTGGAATTGTGTTTCAGAAGAACAGATTGATGCCTCACACACAGATGTCTTTCCCCATTCCCAAACCAACAGGGTAGAATGTTTTACAGATTGGATGCTTGGCAGAGAGCAGAATTCTGAAATAAAACTCCTATTGTTTTTTTCTTTTCTTTTCTTTTCTTTTCTTTTTTCTTTTCTTTTTTCTTTTCTTTTCTTTTCCTTTCCTTTCTCTTTTCTTTTCTTTTCTCTTCTCTTCTCTTCTTCTCTTCTCTTCTCTCCTCTCTTCTCTTCTCTTCCCTTTCCTTCCCTTCCCTTCTCCTCCTCCTCCCCCTCCTCTTCCTCCTCCTCCTCCCCTTCTTCTTCTTCTCCTCATTTTTTTTATTTAAAGGGAATTCCAACATTAGTTATTTATTTTATTCCATGGGAGGAAAAAAAAAAGAAGAGCACATCTGTTTGCAATAGTGAATTGAAAGGTCTAAAAATAAATATGCTTTAAAGAAAAGAAACAAAACTTTGTTGGCACTCTAAATCCAATCGACACAGGAAAATGTTTGTGTTAGAGATGTTTGGCTTCTTTTAAATAAGAAAAAAAGAGCAAATAATGTAGAATTATACAGTTCTAGTTAAGTGGTTTACCACATAAAAATGTGTTATTTTTACTCATCTGGTAAATAGTTTGAACTGTGACATCATGTCTTAACATTTATATTTCAATTCTGAACCTACCAGGCATCTGTCCTTTGCTTTAAGAAGAGATTGATGAGATATAAAAATTATTTCTTTGGTCTCTTAATCGAAAATTAGAAAGCAAAAAACCAAAGTACAGGTAAGAGATCTGTAGTTTGTGTTGGCTGTGCTCTTAAGAAATTCCATTGCCGGCTGTGGTGAAAAGTGCTTTATTTTGATACATATTTTGGATTGTGTCTGCACCTTTTTTTTCACATCAAAAATAAAAATCATCCATTGTAAAATAGGCTTAGAAATACTGCTGTGACCATCTCACAGAGAAGGGAACAATCCTGCCAAATGACTTACATGGCAGTTGTCTCTTGGGAAGCCCAGATAAACTAAGATTAGGGAGGGACAGCGGCAGGGGAGTGATTAGGGTTGACAAGTAAAAGGGAGCTTAGAGGAACTGAAATAGAAAACAGATGGAGTAGATAAATATGGAAGGGCTGCTGGGGTATCTTGAAAGACAAACATTGGTTGCTCAGAAGCAACTGAGCCAGAAAATGCTTGAAAATGAGTTACTGACAGGAATTTGTTCAGGCAAAGAGAAGAGCCCAGGAAAGAGAGAGCTGGGTTAAGAAGGATTTCAATAGGTGAGAGTACAGGCTTGCTAGCTACAATCCCTCCTAAAAACAAAAACAAAAACAAAAACGAAAAAATGGAAAAAACACGACACTCATAGGAACAATAGCCAAGTGTCTGGCTTCCTTGGCGAAGAACCCAAGAAGTAAATAAACTGTTCTATTTGGATCAAAGGTGTATACTTGAACATAGTTTGAATGTGAGATTTTTATATCTTTAGTTAAGTAAATTGTATTCACACTGGAAACGGTGTTTTAGGAAAGTAATCTGCAGCATGAAATGCTGGCAAGATAATTATGAATACTGAGCCCTTGAGTAGTGGATCAAGCTAAATTGGACTTTATAGTTTCATTTTACCTATCTATAAATGGGTAAATGCATTACATATAACACACATCGCATATATAAATATGCTTAAGTGGCTGGGAATAGAAAGCCCTTGTTTTGTAATAGGGTACATTAGGCTGTCTCTGAAGAAATCTTATAAATAACTCTAGGCATTGCCTAATATTCCAAGCTTTCTACCTTCTCCCCCAATCAAAATTCACTGGTGTTACACTTATTCGAGCTTGCAATAGGATATACAAGATATTTTAAAATGCTATTTTCAATGGGTTAGTGCACTGAAGGCCATGGGGATGATCACTCATACTTTAATAGTCCTTTGGAAATACGAAAATCCTCTAGAATGGCAGCACAACTGAAATACATCTTCTGTTATTTTTTTAGCTTTTGATACTGTGATTTGGACATCAAAAATATCAGTTCAAATAATCAGAGAGCTATCCCTATTTACTATCTCCACTTTCTCCCCTCTGTGCACTCTATCCCTCTCAAATCAGCTAGCTCACTCCATCGAAATGGCCCTTTGAAGGTCACCTGGTTTTCCAGTTTTCATTTCTCATCTTACTGGTCAACTTGTCAACATTGCCTCAATTTTGACATTTAAAAAAAAATCCCTTTGATTCTGAAAATCACTCTCCGTGATTTTCTTCTACCCCTTTGGTTCCTTCTTCTATCTTTGGGTGGAGGTGAGGAATCTTTCTTATAACCTAAGTATTTGAATTCTTCAAAATTCTGTATTACCATCTTTTTCATCTGTCTCTACATTTCCTCCCCGGATGAACACCAGCCACTGCCATGACTTCATTTATGACTACAAATTTGCCTGTTCAACCCAAACCTCTTTCTGAGTCTCTAGCATGTATATCTAACTATCAACATCTATACTTTAATTAAATGGTCTAATGATATTCTTAGGATTCCTATCTCAATAAATGACACCAACATTTATCTGCCTGCTCATTCAGAAACCTGGGTAACAGCTTTGCCACCCCCTTCTTCTCCATATACTCTTTCACCAAGACCTATTAAGAATCTTCCAGTATAATTTTTGAATCTGTCAATTTTCTCTCTATATCTGCTGCTGCCTCCCTAACCCAAATGACCTACATCTCTCATCCTGGTTTCCTTTAAGAATTTTTTAAATGGTATACCTTCACCTATTATTTGTTGTTCTTGTTATTTCCAACCTATTCTCCAAATAGTCATTTAAGAACTTTATTTTAAAAGACAAATCTAATCTTATCACTCGGCCTCTTAAAACTCTTCTCTATCTCCCCCTGGCTGTCGGATTACAGTTCTATTGGACTTAATATAAAACTAACAATCCTTATTAAAGTCCTAGGGCCCTGCATGATCTCTTCCTAGTTTACCTTGAAGGCCTCATATCCTGAAAATCTCTGACTTTCTCACTAGTGCTTCACCCTTGGGGACCAGTATTTTGTTGCTTGACTCTCCACATTCTTGCCTTAGGACAGAGACCCACATTTAACCCTCTGCTTCCATCCATTTGCCCAGGACATGATGAATTCCTCCTCATTCTTTAGAGTTAATTTTTAAATATAACTTCCTCAGGGAGCCTTCACTGTTTAATTTAAGACTAACTTGCTTTATTCTTTCAGTATATCTAAGTAGTTTGCTTCATTGCTTATATAACAATTATATTGAAACAATTTATTGTGCAATAATGTGTTTACTTTCTGTGTCCCTACTGGAATCTGTACTAAGAGTTTGATCTCAGTCTTCCTTATTCACCACTATATCCCCAGTTCTATATTTTTCTATATCTCTGCTTTGAAAACTGTATTTTCACTATTATATCTGGCATCATGGCTTTTTGCAGAAGGTCACAATAGATGGCTTTTGAATTAATAAGTGCATGTATAAATGAATGCATGAATGAGTAAAATTATCTTCATGATGCCTGAAAAATGAGAGGCTAGGAGTTACAAAGCACAAAAGCCTTTACCTTATTCACGAGTCTGAATAAGAATGTGATAGAATCATATTGATTGCATTGTTTGTTTGATTACCTGTAAGGGAAAAAGAAAAGATTTTGAGTATCAACTAAATGAGAACTCTCCTATGTCACTGTCAAGAAACCCGCATAATCTTTGGAAAGCAGTTTGGAATTGGGTATTAAGAAATGTGCAAATAATCATCCTCACCTTTTCTCAGGAATCCTACTTACAAGCTTCCTTTTAACGATGCAATTCATAGGATTTTATTTCATAAAATTAAAATTTGGAAACAATCCAAATATGCAAAAATAGGGAACTGGTTAAAAAGATTGTGAAAAAATAAATAAATAAAGATTATGGCACATTTATTCCATGACATAAAATGAAAAATGAATACTTAAAATACATACATATGTATATACACACAAGTACTGTGACTACAACTTTTGAAAATATGCACATGAAAAAATGTCAAATATATGCACACAAAGGATTATGGCTGGTTGATTAAAATGATCAAGAGGTTAAAGGAGATTATTTCATTCTAGTTGCTAAACTCTGATATATTATTCCTACTACAGGGTTTCTTTTATAATCTGTTTACCTTTCAACCCAGTAGTTCACTATTATCTGTCTTCAGCTTTAATTTCCTCTAACTTCAGGGGCGCCTGGATGTCTGAGTCGGTTAAGTATCTGCCTCTTGGTTTCGGCTCAGGCCATGATCTCGTGGTTTTGTGACTGCAGGTTCTGTGCTGGCAGTGTGGAACCTGCTTGGGATTCTCTCTCCTCTCTCTCCCCTCTCCCACTTGCATTGTCTCTGTCTCTCTCAAAATAAACAAATTTCAAAAAAAAATAATTTCTTTCAACTTCATAAGTCACGTGACAGAAAAAAAAGTTATGTTAATCTGTCTCTATTCTAACATGCATCATCTTCACACTTCACTGATATCACCGGGCGTGCCGCCCTAGATCCTAGTAAACGTTCTAATGGAAACATGCAAAGAAAGACCAAAAAGGAATGTTTATGCCCTTGAATAATGAGAACAATACAAACTGATGTCGGACAGGAAACTGTTTTTTAAGAGTCAGGATTTTGCTAAGATGGTATAAGATTTCCTAGGAAATTTTGAGTATCTTCATTTAATTTTTTCTTTTCTCTTAATGTCAACAGTTTTCAAGATAATTTCTGAAAAAGTTGAGAATCTGATGAACCCATACGCAGCTAAATGGGTGAAGACTGATACATGAGGTAGAACTGCACAGAACTTTTTTGTTTTACTTTGAGTAGGATATTTTTTTCTTCTAAAATCAGAGATACTTGTGTTCTCTTTTAACAGAGAATTGAAGCCACTTATGAGATTTTAATTCAAACACTAATACTTACATAAGAACCAGGAAAAAAACATTAAAAAATTCGGGGAAGAGGAATGTATTTCATTTGCCTCCTATACTTTGATGACTCAGGCAGAATTTTACCTGGGGGAAAAAAAAAAAAGTAAAGGTCATGTTTAACATTCAGATATAATAGGGCAATCCCCCTCTTTAAGGATACTTTTAAACAAACATTTGAACTAAGACTTCTTGCTTAAAATTTTCTTTTAAATTATAATGGCAATTTTTATATAAGTGAGAGATTGATAACAATTTTGATTGTTTTTTATGATTTTTTTTTTTAATTGGCAAGATTTCCAGGAAATATCAAGCCTTTGTCCTTCTCATTTGTCAGTCTGCCCTGGGGTAGACTTTTTCTTCTTTAAATATTCAGTGGCTTAAAATGTTAAGAAAATTACTCATAGCTTCTTGGAAATTTTTTTTTTTTTCTCCCCTCCCCTTCATTCTCATCTGATACAGCCAGGAATTCTTAGGAAGTGCCTGCTGAAGCCAGATTGACCCTGATGAGGCACATTTTCTCCTGGATGGGCAACCAGTCTTGCAAAGACATTCCCCATAATTTGTTTAAGGCAAGTTTATCCACTTTCAGACCAAGCTAGAATGCATAACGTTTTGTGTTTAGCGTATGTAAGAGGAGCAGCTGCCTGGTAGGAATGAGACGTCTAAGGAACACATCCATTTAGATTGATAGCAATATATTTTTAAAACTGCTGGTTCAGCAAACTCAGGAGAGTGCTAGGTCTGTGGTGCTATATAACACGGGTTCCATCCTAGGTCCAGGTCCCCAGAGCACAGAGAGCCCTACTGAGACTCCTAAGACAGCAGCGGGTGGGACGTGGGGGGTTCTAAAACTCAGAAAAAAAAATTCTTTCCTCAAGCAGAGGCAAGTGAGTCTTCACACTGAAATAGTCTTTCATTATTCGCAGCCGTGAAATTCCTGGATTTAGATGAGAAATTGGATTATAAACCGCCTCCGGGCAGGTAGAAGCAGCTTTAAGCAGGCCAGATGCTTCCATCCCAGAGGAATAACCCCTAAGCAAATGAGAAAGGGAAGTTCATTGTCCAGGCTGGACTCTTCTGGGTCACAAGAACCTCAGTATATGTATTTTCATTAGCTAGTTGTCTGGGGATCAAGGGCAATACCAAGAGAATTTGCCCAAGCTACGCCCAAGAACAAAAGCTTATTTGGCAACACCGAGTATTGGGAACACAAATTCATTAAAAAAAAAATCGTTTAAGAATATTTTCTGTGAGAAAATGTGTGAATTCCAATGATTTTATGATTTCTTCCACATACAGAAAATAAGTATTTAGCATGGCAAAAAAAATCTGCCTTTAAACAGTGACCTATTTTATATATTTTCTAGAGACATTTTGTGAGTTTTCAGAGTCTTTCTGGTGTAATGTCAGAACTCTAATAAAAACACAAATGCTCCAGATGTCCTATGATTTGCTTGAAATTTTTAAATGGGAAAAAAAATATAAGAATTCCTCAATATAAGAAGAAAAGAACAATGAAAGCCATTGGTATTTGTATAAAATATTAGTTTCATCTGTCCAAGGCTCAAAAGATTTCAAAGACTGTTGTGTGTGCATGTCTGTGAACATTTTGTAACAAAATTTAAGAATCTTCCTGAATTAAGTAGAAATAATAGTTAAGTCTCTTTAAAAGTTAAATTACATTTTTTTCTGTCAGGAAAACCGGTTATACGTTTTTTTTTTTCCACTCAAAAACAAAATTCCAAACCTGAGTTTTACCTTTTCCGTTGACCTTACACATCGATAAAGAGACAAAATGTTTTGGGCACAACATTTGTAATTTTCGAAGTCAAATATAATCTTCACAAAGCCCTCTAACCTGGGAAGAAAAGAATAACCAATTTAGTGTATGCTGTGGCAATTTAGTATAGTTTTTTTTTTTCCCTTGCTTATTATGTTTTATTTAGTTTTCTTAATTTTTCCTTTAGAGTATGCATGTGCAGTAGGAAATAAATGAACTCTGAATTACTGTGGTAGTAAATGTTAACTACTCGTTAATTACACAATGAATTAAAAGGAACAGTTGAAAACATTTTTGAAGTTAATCCCTAGAATTCGGAATAATAAAATTTTCACCTCATCTTTCTCAATAGCTAGCACATACTCTTAAATGCACAGATCTCTTTCCCATCCTTTTCTTCTCAAGATTTTCTTGAGACGATGACACCCTGCAAAGGAACAGTGGCTTGTGAGTTTGGCAAGCTGACCCAGTGAGGTTAAAAATCACATTTAACATAGTTCTAAGTAAAACAGAGTTGTCAATTTTGATCTAATGTTCGTAGTCTGCCACCAATGACACAATGACATGCAATGCCATTTTGGTGTCATTTTCGGCAAACTTCTAAGATTTTCTAGGTCTTCGTGACTTTATCACCTGCAAGTAGGGTGTTCGATTAGATTATGTGTTTCAAGCCTTCGTATTTTAAGGCATGGAAGCATAGTATATACAACTGATAAAATCAGGAGTTTTATGTGGGAGGATTCCATGGGTTAGGACATGGAATGCTAGTTACTTAATCTTTCACTTCTCCTCACATTTACTTTGACCTCTGAGGGATTTCTTTGGATCACAGTTTGAAAACTTCCGGGCTGGATAATCTCCAAGGCCCTTTCTACCCCTCATATTCTGTCATTATAGATGCTGTTCTGGAAGGATTTAAGAATTTAGAATTTAGAGCTCAGATGGATCTTAGAATTTATTTAGCTCAATTACTTCATTTTGAAGATATTAAAGCTAAGCCAGTTTTACCAAGTCCCCAGCTATATCACTAAAGTGTGCATCTTCAAAACACATTGTAATGAGATGAACCATAATCAGTTCCCCAAAATTTCTGTAGTGAAAGGAAGAAAGGATAGACATTACTTGCACTCCTTACCTGCAGAAACTGTCCAAGTTTGTTTTAGCCCTGGGCTTATGGTTTAGGGTCCTGTTAAGGGCCAGAACATGGAAGGTAAATCTGAGAAATCCATGATAAGGCCTGCAGATAGATATCCCTACCTGAAAATCGATTTATTCTGTGTCTCCTCTGAAGTTTTCCATCTGCTTAGGGGTAAAGTGTTAGGCATCCAGACTGAACTGGGACCCAGAATAATCTCTAGGCTTTCACATTCTCTCTGTACACATTTGGATCCTTTGTAACAAAGGTCATTATTGAAGTCATCATGAGTTATTTCAGAATATACTATGTGTATAAAAGGTATACATTTCCCTTTTAGATTTCCTCAATATGGCACTGCTCTCTTGAGAAGAACAAAGTCTGAGACTACAGATAGGAAGGGCCTGTGTGAACTTCTACTGCTGAGGAGCTACAGCAAAAAACAAAAATCAGTTACATTGGTGAGCTTTCCTAGAATCTTGCCTCATGTTAGAAATAGCTCTGCAACTGACATAGCACTTGTAAACTATGTATGTGTGAGATCTTCATTCCTGTATACAACGCTTTAAACCCGGAACCTAAAAAAATAAGTTTCTAATCTCAGTCCCAACCATGCCATGTGGTCCTGGGCAAATCAATTAACTTTTATCAGCTTACTTATAAAATCGATATGCTAAAATTTGCTATCTGCTGGACGCAAAGTAATTCTGTGAGAATAAAAAAATAGATAGATTTTTTAAAAAGGTTCAAACAGCCAAAAAAGATATTACTTTGAAGAAATCTCATGTGCAAAGTATTTCATGATTACTGGCAAGGAATGGTGAATTCATCTGTCATGACTGCCAGTAAGCAGTTTCTATTTTTATTTTTTGGAGGACATGATAAGATGTAACAATAAACATGGAACAGAGTGGCCCCAGGGAGAAAATTGCATTTTGAGCAGCTCTTACTGGACTCACTAATGGTAAGCAAATATTATTTCAGTGGAGATTGACTATAAAATTAAAGGTAATTTGAAAAAAAAAAGTGTTTAACCCTTAAGAAGGATACATTTATTACATTTCCAGGAATATTTTAGGAAATGTTCTAGTCAGAATAGTGAAACGCTGGTATCATTTTGTTTTCCTTGGCCTGCTATACTAATGTCTTCATGAGGTCTCTTCAAGGAGGACTTATTCATACTTCACCCTGCAGATTGTTTTTACACATATACCATGCCAAGCAATTAGGTGTTCACTTGATGCCAACTCACTGGAATTTTGGCATATAATACTAATTATGTGACAAGGTAGTGGGGGGAATGAACAGAGGCATTTGATAAGTTTGGTTAGAGCATGGTTTTGACAGGTAGAACATGTGAACATTGCTCTTTGGTCAATAGTAGAATTACCTCGTCCTTGTTCAGAAAGGGAAAAGGGAGGAAGAAAATGGACCGTTGGGCTTTTACACACATCATTTTCTTAGGTAATGTATTATGAAAGGGTCTTTCTCAAGTGCTAATGTATAAAAATTATTCTGTCGCAAATTTACTGAGGGAATAGTGCCCAGTCTAATAGTCCCTATTAGAATCAGCCATAATTCTAACACTGTGGTCACCACCACCTTACATTCTTATAATAAATTCCTTTTTCGTAAGTTAGTTTCTATCATTTACAAAATAAATGATAACTGACTAAAGCACTGGCATTCCGTGAAAGATTTCCTTTGAAAATGGAATTAAAATTTTTCACAACTAGCCGATCTAGTTCAATGTTTGCATTCTATACATAAAGAAACTGAGGCCTCAATAATTGCAATGATTTGTCCAAGATCTTGCCCAAGTTCTTACTAAGTTCTATTTACTGGTGGAGTCAAAATCAGATCTTGAACTTCTATTTTATTTTATTTTATTTTATTTTATTTTATTTTATTTTATTTTTTATATATAGGGAGAGCATGCGAGCAGGAGAGAGGGGCAGAGGGAGAGAGAGAGAAAGAGAAAGAGAGAAGGAGGGAGAGGGAGAGAAAGGGAGAATCTTAAGCAGGTTCCATGCTCAGCACAGAGCCTGAGACAGGACTCAATCCCACGACCCTGGCATCATGACCTGAGCCAAAATTGAGAGTCTGACATTCAACCAACTAAGCCACCAGGCGGCCAAATCTTGAACTTTTAATAACTTTTTTTTTTTTAATTTTTTTTTTCAACATTTATTTATTTTTGGGACAGAGAGAGACAGAGCATGAACAGGGGAGGGGCAGAGAGAGAGGGAGACACAGAATCGGAAACAGGCTCCAGGCTCTGAGCCATCAGCCCAGAGCCTGACGCGGGGCTCGAACTCACGGACCGCGAGATCGTGACCTGGCTGAAGTCGGACGCTTAACCGACTGCGCCACCCAGGCGCCCCGTAATAACTCTTAAACATATACTTTCCCTTAACAAGTCAAAATTAACAAACTATTCTCTTAACTTGGAAATTTATGAAAGAGCTACATAGAGGAAAAAAAAATGGCCTCAGCAGTAGGAAGTTGAGAAGTGAAACCACATGGAAATCCCAAAGAAATCTACAAGATTGCTTTGGAGAATCTAATATTTCTTATCCAGTAATGGTGAAGCAGTTCACTCCAGGGGAACGCGAATTTGAATCCTCTCAGAGTTCATTTTTTAGGTCTAAGGATGTGGACACCATCTATGTCTTTTAAACAGAGATGTAGGGGTGGGATGATCAGAAAACTTTTTTAAAAAGTTTCTTTAAAGAAAGGGTTCAAGGGTGCCTTGACAGAGAGGTACTTATATAAATAAAATTACAACCTAAAATAACAAAAGCACCTAAAATTACATTTTCTGATCTGCTCTTTCTACACTTCCCCTGATTTGTCTCATACCTGGGTCCTTTTTACTCCAATAATGCCTTCTTAGGCAGAGGCTTTCCTGTCTCTCTATTTAAATACAGCCCCCCTTCTTACTTCTGTCATTTTCTAACAAATTACTACATGAATTCATTAAAAGCAATTACCAAATCTAAAGACTCTGAATTCTTTGCTTACTTGTTTATAATTTGTCAATCTTCACTACACTTTAGTTCTAAAAAAGGGAAAACCTAGCCTATATTAATGACTGTATCCCCAAGTACATAATATGTGCTTCTTGAATGAATGAGGGAATAAATGAAGACAAGGCAGACCAGAGTGGTTACTGATTTCCTCAATTACCCATAGCAGGCAAGTATAACAGCAAAGCCTAGAACTAAGATTCCTACTATGTAGTCCTCTGCTCTTTCTGCTATATTATACAGTGCTTCTTCTCTGCATATCTATCTACATATCTCTATCTCTCTATCTATCTCTATCTCTATCTCTATCTGTACCTATGTCCATATCTAAATCTATCTGTATCTATCATCTATCTATATTTATATACTTGTACCTATATCCATCAGTCAAGCAGCCAAAACCATTCAAGTTTACTAATGAAGCACTAAAAGTACAGCCAGGGCACCTGGGTGGCTCAGTCAGTGGAACATCCTACTTCAGCTCAGGTCATGATCGAGCCCCGCATCGAGCTTGCGTCTGTTAGCACTGAACCTGCTTTCGACCCTGGATCCTCCTCTCTCTCTGCCCCTTCCCCGCTCACACTTACTCTCTCACAATAAATTAATATTAAAAAAAATTATAAAAGTACAATGAAGGCTTCCCACCTCATGATTTAAAACAAGAAAACATACTAAAAGAGACAAACAAATTTGGAATGAGTTAAGATGAAAAACAAATCTTTTAAGGGCTGGAGAGAATGATTTATGAGGAGAGAACAAAAGAACCAAAAGAAGCAGCGTAGAGTCTAGTTACTGACTGTTTCAGGACGTTGATGAAACACAGAGGACAGAAAAAAAAAAAGTGTACCATGAAACGGAACAGTGCAGTGCTACTAATCCATATACATAAGTACTCTCTCACAAAAACACTTGCAATATTAGATTATTAGCACCACTTTTATAGTAAATATGAATATCTATGCTGAAATTGACCATCATCCTTGACACAAAGGAGAATAGCAGAGGCTAAATATAATTTCTGGTATAAAGGCCTTCATTTCCATGTTGAATTTACTCAAATAGTGTTTAATTTGCAAAGCATTCCCATGCCCCGCAGGGTGCCTCACAAAATAAAGGAGAGCTACTGAAAGTCTAGTATAAAGAGAAAAAAAGAAACTAAAGCAGGCCTGACACCAAGACAATTTTCCTGGAAGTGAATCTACTGAATTGTGAAATAATCTTCCAAGTGAAGTAATTACGTTTAATTTTCAAAGGAACAAAGTTGGCTCTTAGTGTGTTGAGAACTTTTTCCCTCTCAGAAAATTTTCGAAACTTTCAAGCCAAAGACTTATGTGCACCGATGACTTCTAAGAGAACTTCCACCTTATTCTACTAATTCCAAGGACAAAAGGACTTGAAGAGGAAATGATGAAGCAGACTTGGTTTCAAAAATCATTTTCCCTCTTCCGGTGGAGAACCCCATTGATCTTTTGGAAAAGGAGTGGTTAAGGGAAGGAAAATGTGTATCTTTTATTTACAAGTGTTAGTCACATTTAAAAATTTTTTTAATGTTATTTGTTTTTTTATTGTTTCTTTATTTTAAAAGGATGAAATTGGAGAATTTATATAGGTTACAATGGGATAATCAGGATTGTGAATTTTATGCACATTATTCTCACTGAACTCCTTATGGAAGGGTACTAAAACAATGTAGAACCCCATTTGTACATAATTTTTAAAAGAATTATGATAACCATTTGAAAACTGGTTTAAGTTCAGCAGTTCCCTGCTGTAACTTTGTCAAACCCAGATGAGGAAACTACAAAATTATAATATTTGGGTATCTTAAGAGACTTATTTAAATTGTTATACTTTACCTAACTGTTCACTTTAAAAATATTTATTACAAAGCAGAAATAAAAATAAGGTCCTATGTGAATAATTTAGAATGAAGTTTTCTCATTTGTTTACAGAACAGTGTAGACAACAGGGCATGTGGTGCTTATTCAAGCATTGTGGTTCCTTCTGGACATTCCACTTTCTGCTTCTCATTCTCCTACTTTATTAAAAAAGAAAAATCATTCAACTAGTATTTATTGGGTGTCTACTTGGTGCTAGTTATTATTCAGCTTATAGCTATCTGGCAGCCAATCTCCAGGACGATTGCCAATGATTCATACCCTAGTTAGTGTACTCCTTCCCACCTGAGCCGGAGTTTGTGTGTGTGACTGGTAGAGCAAAAGTGTGTGATTTCTAAGCTTGGGTCATCAAGCACATTGTCATTTCTGCCCTCTTGTCTCTTGGACCATTTGTTCTGGGTAAATGCAACAGGTATATGAGGAGGCTACTCAAGATGTCCAGTGGAGCCGTCCATACCGTGGAGAGCTAAGTCTTCCTGCAAACAGCCAGCACCAACTTGCCAACTATGTGAGTCAGACATCTTGGATCTAGATCTCCCTTGCCTACTGAAGCCTTCAGATGGCTGTAGCCCCCACAACACCCTGATTGCAACCCTGTAAGAGAGACCCCAAGACAGAGGAGCCCATCAGACTCCTCCCAGATTCCTGATCCACAGAAACCATGACACAAGAGATGTTTATTCTTGTTTAAAGGCATTAAATCATGAGGTATTTTTTTTATATAGCAACAGATAATACGACCTATTTTGTCACATGAGAAAAAATAAACATGTGGTAACTAATTATGTGATTTGTAAGATAACAAAGCGTATGTACTAGAAGGACTTTAGGATGTCTCTTTTGTTCACGTCTAGAAAAAAATTTGGATTCTCAAACTGCAACACTCTTATCTGAAGATGATAGAATTTTCATTAATTATTGTAAACAATTACTAAAATTAAGGGACCAACCATTATTTTGCTATTATTAGTAATTTACTTTGAACAGCATGAAGACCTGAAACAATCTGTATTTTTCTAAGTACTGAAATAGGTCTCTTAGGTAGTCTAAGAAATAAATGAAACAAAACTGACAGCAGGATTACTTCCCATAAGAGTTGCAATTGATTGCAGCCAGACTCTATGAGTAGAATATCAAGATCTGATCTCTACTCAGTTATTTTCTGTGGGAGGAGATGTGCTGGCAGTAAAATTGATGTGAAAAAAGAGAGAGACTTTCCTAATCAAAAAGTATACTTGTTACTTGTTCTGCAAGAGTCTATGGAAAAGCCCCCAAAGAGGCCTGAGTCTCCATATTAGTAACAGACTTTGACTAGAGCTTATTAAGTGAAGTTCTACAAAATTTCAGTTTTCTTTCTGAGATAGGCTAGGTGTCTGCAGTAAGAGAGAACATGTAATATCTGTACATCCTCTGCTTTAGGAATTTCTTTGTTTAGAAATCACATTGACCAACTGTTTAATGTTGCCATAAATGAGTAAGAAGACACTCCTCATCAGTGTCCCAAATAAGCAATAAAGTTGCTACAGAATGTCCTGTGGAAAGTGTTAAAGGGTCAGAATACCCCCCTAGAATGGCTACCTGGTTTAGCTGTCAGATTTCAGCTACATGAGATCTAATCTCTTTGGCATGCATATTCATCTCTCTATCTCTATATGTCTGGCCTATTTATAAAGAACCCCACCCTAGGGAGAAAGGGAAGGTCAAAAAAATGACATCTGGTAATGATAGTTATTGCTTAGTTTTTCATGTAATCATAAATTAAGAGAGAGTTAGTTAAGACCTTCCTAACTGGTCTCTGTATCATTCATTGTGATCTTTAATTTTTCCCTCAATAAAATAGAACAGTACTATTTTCCTCAGAGCTAACAAGTTAAACAGCACTTAATCCATTTGTGTTAGGCTCCTCTTTAAAATACAAACATATATTTATTTGGTTAGGCATGTCTGTAACTTATAATCTATGTAAATTATTATGACCAGGACGGGTGCGTGTTCTTCTCTATACCTTGTGAGAAGAGAAGGGGTAGAAATCTTGCCTCCAGTGGAGAGAGGGTTATTTGAAAGTACCGCGTGGCATCGGGAAGCAAGGGGAGGGTGAGCTGCTTCTGTGGAAGCTTTAGGACAGCTATAGGCCACATGAGCCGGTGAACTTGGGTGTTGGGGGTGAGAGAAGGCCTCAAGCTCCGAGGGGAGTAAGCAGGACAAAGTTGGTTACAGAAAACTGTGTCTGAATCTGGATACTGAGAACCACAGGCACAAGTGGTTGTCTTCCCTTTGTTCAGGCATAAATGGAAGCCATTTTAATGAAATTTTAAATAGTCATCTACCTACCTTTGGGAGTGTCCCTAGAAATCAGAAGAATAAGAGAAGAGAAGCCAGAGGACAGTTGGAAATTGTCCAAATCCAGGCCACCCTGTGGTCTAATATGCCTATCAAAGCAAATTTTCTCACTAGTATGGTTTCAAAACTGGTCTTAAAAGCCCTTGTTAATGACCTGGTAATTGTTTTAATAGCTTCTCAGTCAAGTGTGAAGTGCTGTAGTTGACATGTCAGCAATGTATGAAGGATGGCGGAAGTTCACTCCCCGGGTAGCTAGAGTATCATTAAGCATTCCTGCTTACATTTTGGCTTGCTTAGCAATAAAAATTTATTTACTGTATCCATAAAACTTGTCTCTAGCTGCCTAAGGAAGTCTCCATTCAGGTTGGCTCTGTAAGAGGAATGTTGAAGGAATTCTTGATGAGCGGTGACTTTCCCTTTTCTGAGCAGCTTCGTCAGTGGGTGAGGAAGTCATTTTGTTCAAATTCTCTCTTGCTTCTTTCATATGAAGAGATGTCCCCAAATCCCAGGAGGGAAATAACCTTTAAAAAGCATTTTTTCCAGGTTTACATTTAACTGATACTCATACATTCACTTACTTAAAATTATTTTACGTACATTTTATGTACCAGCTACCATTCCAGGCAATGGGGATATAATAATGAGTAAAATCTATAGCATTAAGGACAACATATTCTAATGAGAGAAAAAGAATGTATGTGTGTTATACATATATGTGTACGTGCATATGCACGTATGCATATGGAAAAACACTAATATATGTGAGTAATGGTAACGTTCTATGGAGAAAAACAATGCAAAAACAGAATAAGGAGGGTTGACGGTATAATGGAAAAGGAGTTTTGTTTCATTTTCTTTTATTTAGGGTCATAAAGAAAGGCTGATATTTGAGCTGACAGAAGTGAAGGGAGCAAGGGAGCGAGTTAGGGAAGTAGCTGGTAGAATAAAGTTTCAGGTAGAGGAAAAAACAAAGACCCTGAGATGGAAGCAAACTTGCTATGTTTCAGCAAAAATAAGGAACTCTGTGTGGCTGACAGTGCCTAAGGAAGAAAATAATACAGATAAGGTGAGGGAAGAAAGTAACAGAAGGAGGCAGATCTTGTAGGGCTCTACCTCTGAGTTAAGTGGGAGAGTTCTAGCAGAAGAGTCCCAAGATGGAAATTACATTTGAAAAGAAGTCTCTGGTTGTCCCTGAGATAACACTGTGTGTGTGAAAGAGGGCAGGTGCAGTCAAAGCAGGAGACCAAAGCAATTATCCAAAGAGACATGGTGAGTTAGGGTTGTGAGGGTGCAGAGGGTAGTAACTGATTGGTTCTAGATATATTTTGGAGGCAAAACTGATAAGATTCATCATCATACTGGCTATGGGGTTGGAAAGAAAGTGAGTAAAAGATGACCCTAGAGCCATTTATCCTGAGCAACAGCACGATTAACTCTCTGTTAATGAGATGGAGAATACTGAGTACTCACTAGGTGTCAGACCTACTATGAAGCCAGTAAGTGACAGAGGTAGAATTGAAACCATGTATAGCAGGTGTGTGCGTGTGTGTGTGTGTGTGTGTGTGTGTGTGTATCTAAAAGCACTATATGCTTTCACCTCTCTAATTACATGAGAGCATATATGATGCTTGGAACTGCATGGGCTATTTTGTGACAATGATATATCAGAATTTAAGCAGGAATGAGACAGCACATGCAAGTGTGGTCATTGAGAGTTTCATAAAGTATGAGCAGGATAAAAGAGAACTATGAGGAACAGGTAGCCCTTGGGGATTACAATTGCAGGGTGCCATTACTACGAGTGGGCTTGAAAATGCCAGGAACAGGAGTGTTTATGAGAATATGTAAAGGGCTGTAATCATAGCTTTAGGAGAGAGGTATCCTACAGTAACTGTCACCAGGAACATAGGTAGAGGGACTCAGGCTCTTGTAAACCTTTGCCTGAGGTGGAAAGACCCAAGTGAAAAGAAATCCACTCTTTTTGCATGCTGATCTTCTGCAGGCATTGCCTGACCAGAAGCCACAGAGCAGTTGGTAACCCTATAGAAGGCTAGCTGCCCAGGAATAGAGCAGGATGGAGATGTGTCGATCTGAGCTGCGGTAGAGAATATCTGGTATGCAGCTAGACCTAGAGAAAAAAGGGAACAAAGAAAAATGGCAGAATGGGAAAGTAGAAACAAATTTTTAGCTCCTGATGATGTTCCTGCATCACCCTACTGCATCTGGAATTACCAACTCCAGGCTTTTATATTTATATTTATATTTATATTTATATTTATAATTTTAGATTTACAGAAAAGTGACAAAAATAGCAGATAATTCCCATATGCCCTTAACCAGCTCCTCCTAATGTTAACATCTTGCATACCCATAATACAATTATCAAAACTAAGAATGAATGCTGGTATAATACTATTAATTATACTATAGACTATATTTGGCTTTTTCTAGTTATTCTGTTAATATCTTCTTTTCTATTTCAGGATGCACTGCAAATTGCCACATTGAATTTAGTTATTATGTCTCTTTAGTCTCCTTCAATCTGTGATAATTTCTCAATCTTTCCTAATTTATTTATTTTTTTAAATGACCTTCACACTTTGGAAGAGTACTAGTCAATTATTTAATAGAATGTCCCACAATGTGAGTTTATCTGATGTTTTCTCATGATTAGATTATACATTTTTGGCCATAAAAACAAAGAAACAATAAGCCCTTCTCAGTATATCTTATCAGCTATATGATGTCAGTATGACTTATTGCCTAACTACTAATTGATCTTATTGTGTATGATGGCAACATAGATCTCTTGGTTAACATGGTCTCAGTCAGGTGCAAACTTCTTTCATGTGAAATGATTAAATATCTTTATTTCTATTATTTAAGCCAGTGTTAGTTGGTATTTTCTTACTTGCAGATGGATATATCTTAACAAGTACACCAGTCCTTCATCATATCTTCCTATTCCCCCGGGTACCTTATTTACTGTATGACAAAATGAATAACTTAATCAAAGGTCCCTGAATTGTATATTTAGGACCTGTGTATATCGTCAATTTATAGAAAACCAAAGTCACGGAATTGCTTTTTATCTAACTGACCTTTAAATTTTTGAAACAAAATAACACATGCATGATTAAAGCAGGAAAGCATTTAATGATTAAATTCAAGGACTGAAAGACAGAATTAGAGGAATTGTTAGTCCAATCTCCTGTATAATTATAGAATCGTCTTTAAAATTATTTTAAGGTTTATGTATTTATTTTTGATATAGAGAGAACAGGAGCTGGGGAGGGGACAGAGAGAGTGGGAGAGAGAGAATCTCAAGTAGGCTCCACCCTGTCAGCACAGAGCCCTGCGCAGGGCTCGATACCAGAAACCTTGAGATCATGACCTAAGCCAAAATCAAGTCAGATGCTTAACTGACTGAGCCACCCAGGTGCACCAAAAGAATTCTTCTAAAGGCAGGCTTAAAACATTAAAAATTACTAATTTTGTCCTGCAGTATTGGTTCTTAGTGTGGGAGCAAGGATGGAAGAATGCAGGTGTTACACCTCTTCCATCCATGTTGGCATCGATTGATTAACCAACCCTGTTTGAGCACAGATGATCATTACTAAATGCATGTAAGTATTTTCATTCAGACACATTGCCTTATCTTTTTCAGAACATTTTAAGAGTGAATTAGAGAGACACTAATAAGCAAAGTCCTCAAGTTTCAGTGATAATACAACAGAACTTTATTTTTTACTCAAATAGAAGTCCAAAACAGGTGCTTCAGGTGGGCAGGTTGCCACTTCTGACATGCAGTCCAGGGCCCCTGGCTCTATATGTTTTGTGGCTCAGCCATCCCCTAGAACCTGCTGGGTAAAATGCATAGGAGAAGGAACTCCTGCTTCTTGAAAACTCTCTCTTGGAAATGATACATGTTATTTTCACTCATATTTAATTGGCCAAGCTTTTCACATGGCCACACACCTCGAAGAAGGGAGCCTGGGATATATAATCATAGGGGGCAGGCACCTTCCAGAAATATGTACAGAATATAGAGGAGCAGCACTTGTGTTTGTTCCTCAGTTAGCTGCCCCTGTCACAGGTGGCTGATTTAAACACTTGGTGAAATACAGACATAATGTGTCTGGGGTCTTTCTCTGACCTAGTGTTCTACTATGAGGTCTGCAAACTTTTCCTATAAAAAGCTTGGTAGTAAATACTTTAGGCCTCTAGGTCATATGATCTCTGTTGCGGCTAAGTCAGCTCTGTCATTCCAATGGAAAGCTGTCTTAGACCTAATGCCAGTGAATGAGTGTGGCTGTGTTCCAGTAAACTTTATTTATGGACACTGCAATTTAAATTTCATATAATTTTCGTAGGCAGTGAAATATCTTTTAAGCTGTTTTTCCAATCATTTAAAAATATAAAAACTTTCATGGTTCTCAGGCCATATAATAGGCTGCAGACCAGATCTGACCTCTAGGCTTTACTCTGCTGACCCCTGATCTAGCACCACTCTTTATAAATTAAGATCAATGTATCATGATTTGATTTCAGTGAATACTTGCTAAGTCTTAGTACCCACTTATTTCCCCCCAAAGTTCTGATAAATCACTTATTAATTAGAATATATTCTGGAAATCACATGCAATCTAAGTCATCTCACTAAGTTGATTTCATACTGCATTAATTATAGCTAAAATGTATTAAGCACCCAAGAAGCATAATCATTTTACATACATTATTTTAGCTCTTTAAAAATACCCTATGACATAGCTATTACCATGCCTACTTTGTCACTGAAGAATCCAAGGCTCAAAATAGCTAGAAGTATTTTGATTATATTCCACACAGCAAAAAAGGTAAAAGTCAAAATTGAAACTCAACCTGTATACGACAACCTGCACTCTTTTCATACACCAAAGTTTCTCGGCCTTCGAGGTGTGAGCTCATTAAAAGCTGATAGCTATTCTTTCATTCTCTCTTTATACCTGTGTTTGGACTTGATTGCGCCTTTTCATGTGCATTTTATCCTTTTCAGTGTGAAAATAATGTTCCTTCCATGGAGCCCAAACTGCACAACTAATGCCACATGACACTAAGTGTAGTAAGTAGTTCAGTACGAAGAAAAGTTTCTCAGTGTGGAGAGCGGCTCTGAAATCATAATGTCTGTTATTGACAGTGAACCAGAGAAAAGCCTGATGACAAAGAGCCCACGTTGTCTCTCAAGAGAGAGAGAGGATAAAAGCAAGTAGGACTTCAGTGGTTGTGCCTCTGAGCTCTGCAGAAGTGCATGTCTTACTCTGTTACTAACCAGTATGACCTTGGGTAACGTACTTTACCTCTCAGGTCTGTAATCTCAGAATTGCTTATTGAATTTTAGACTCTGACCTTTTTACAAAGGGACTTGAGGGAACATGGGTGAATCAAATTTAACACCTATTTTGCAAAACTCACAAGATTACTAATTGGCATAAATTGCTTGCCAGTGAGGGCATGTGACAGTGCTTTGAAAATTGATACAAAAAAGAAACTTCACAAATAAAAGCTATGTTATGAATATTCTAGATTGCATCACAGATTATATTCAGCTAAGGTCACACCATACTAGTTCTCATTTTGTCTGATATAGAATCTTTAACAGGAGTAATGTTATTTGCCCCTTCCCTCATCATATAGATTTTCAAACTGATGAATACATTCATCTCTGTTTATATTTGCCCTTTGGATGAAATGTTCCTTTAATGAAAGTATATGCCTTCCCTCAGAGCAAAAATTACATTTCATAATAAATCTATATCCTTGAAATACTGTGTGAATTTTCAAGCATAGATATCAGTGAAATATTATTTTGGAGGATAAAAGTAGCCATTTTCCAGCTCATTGACCCTTCAGTGGTGTTTTCATGGGGATGTCACAGGCAGGACGAGATGGCAGCATCAGCAGAAGAGGTGAAATCAGTATCTGTCTTCCGTACCCCTTCCCTACCTCGTGCAGTGAAATTCAGTACAAAGAAAACTGATATGCGTGGTATTAAATAACTCAACAAGAAAGAGCTAGAGAAAATTCTTTGTAGCAACACCTCCTGCAACACACAAGTCTCTCCCTTGGCAGACTATTTCCTTTTAACCATTTGAGGCTTCTCACATTTCCGCTGCAGCTGGAGCCCATCCCAAGGCACTTCCTGCCTCTTCGGATTTTTGGCACAGGGCCTTGTGCTGTTCCATTTGGCTCTCCTAGAGGCATCTGATTTGTTGCTAAGAGGCTCAGTTCTGTCTCTATTGTTGCCTTCATCGTAAGTGAAAGATGTCTACTTTTCAGAGACAGCTGTACCAGCTTTGATGTGTGTGGGGATGAGAAGGGAGAAGCGAATTCCATTTTTCTCTATTTTTTGACACCAAGCAGTTTAAATTTGCACTAAGGGAGAACGCAAGCAAAGCCAATTTTCTTATTAAATAAAAATGCCACATTATACTTTGGGAGCCCTCGCCAAGATCCGACCAGAATCTGTACCTCACCTAAATATCCGAGGAAAGCCATTTAGTAATACTAACCCAGTAATAGTGATTGACTTCTGTTTAGTTATATCAATCAGAATCTAAAATGTATGTTTATTTGGACTCGGCGGCACAGCTTCTAGGAATTTATCCTACAGACAGACTGAAAAATGTGCATCAAGAAATATATATAAAGATCACAATGCTGGGTCATAACGGCCCCGTGGCAGCAATAGCCTAAGGCTAAGGAGCAGATCTCCTGTCCACTTCAGCCTCAGCTCAGCATTCTTTATTCACCACTGATAACTTCTTATTCCCCGCAGATACTTATGTATGTGCCACACATACATGCTTTTCAAAGGCCAACCGTCTCTACAACTATGAGAACACATGGGAATGAAGGAAAACACAACCTGTCAAAGAAGGCAAGAAACACTGCCAAGATTATTTCCTTTTGTGTTGATGACCTGTTTGATTTTAATGAAGCTAGTAGTAAATGAATATATGGCAATATATGAAGAAAGAATACATAGAAGGATAAAATTAGAAATCTTTTCTCTTTGCCCCCGGTATCAGCAGTTTTAGATATACCCTCTGGTATACATTTCTAAGTGTGTATGTATGTGGGTGCATATGTGTGCAAGCATGGTTTTCATAAATGATATCAAAATACACACCTTGTTCCATGGCTTATTTTTTGACCTAACATTTGAGCCCTTTCTATGTAAGTACACATAAATCCACCCTACAATTTTGATAGCACCACAATATTTAGAATGCAAATTTCATTAATTTATTTAACCAATCTATCATTTGTACATATCTAGATTGTTTGATGAATTAAAAAAACTGGAAACAGACCTAATGATTCAAACTGTGTCAATAGGTATATTGAAAAAATTTTCAATTCACACTCATTTCCCTCTCTCCCACTTGCCTTCCAGCTAACATTCAAAATTGTCCTGTGCTTGGTTCTATTGAAAATCCTTTCATTAAAACAAAGAAACAAAGAAACAACAATTTCTAATTGCAGAAAACAATCTCATAGATAAACAAATAAAGGGATTTATTTGTTTCTGCTTTGAGTGTCAGGAATTCCCATCCATGAACTTAGTTAAGATGTGGTCAGACTAGAGTGGGGTGGGTCCTTAATCCCATATGACTGGTGTCCTTATGAGAAGAGAAGGAGAGACAGGGAGACAGACATATACAAAGGGAAGACAATGTGAAAACACAGGGAGTTCACCATGTGCCAATTTGCCAGCAAATAGTAGGAGAAAAGCGTGGAACAGATTCTCTCTGTGAGGCCCCCCAAAAGACCCAACACTGCTAAGCCCTTAATTTTGGACTTCTGTCCTAAACTATGATAGAAAAACATTTTCTTGTCTTAAGCTACCCAGTCTCTGGTACTTCGTGATGGCTGTCCTAGGAAACTAACATGCCCACTAGAACTATGGGAGTTGGAGAGGGACCATTTTCCAGATAATTCAGATGTTATTACAAAATTCCTAAGAAGAAATACTGAGCAAACCAAACCAGACCAAAAGCAAGCAGATGACAGCACCACCAAAAATGGAAGGTAGAAGAGGTAGAATGATTTCATTAGAACACAACACTTAAAGCTATATTTCCTGGTATTTGTCAAAGAGAATATGAGTCCATGCAACTTTTATTACCTGACTGTTTAGAAAGAAGTGACCTTTATTCCTACCCACGAGAAGAAATGTGTATTTAAGTAAGTTCAGAATTAAACTAGCCTTCAGGAACATCAAAACTCAGTCTCAAATTCAATTCCAGAAACAAGAAAAACTGAATCTGGAGGAAAGTAATGTCTTCTAAAGCTTCAAAACATCATTTCAATCTTTCCTACATAGTATTTCACACTCAAAACAAAAAATGATCAACTATACCAGGACTTGGGATCAAATGACCAAAGTAAGACAAGCAAACAATAGAAAGACCCATTGGAGAACTAGATATTGGAGTTATCAATCAGAGATTTTAAAACAAATGTGATTAACAGGCTTAAGGATGTAAATGACAAGATGGTGAGTTTCAGGTAAACATAAGAGCCAGGTTTTCAGAAATTTAAAAAATGGACAAGTCAAGATAGTGATGTGCCTTTGCAGAAGGAGGGTGGAGTCTAGTGATACTACAAGGAGACTTTTAGAAGTGTTCATATTGTTTGATTTCCTGAACTGCTTGATGATTTCATGGATGTGTTTCCTCTCTGAAAATTAAGAGAGTGGTACATTTTCTGTATTACATGGTATACTTCAACTAGACATTTCCTTAAAAAATGTACATACTACTGAGTGTCTGAAGTAAATGCATATTCTAGTGTTGATTGAAAGGAGGTAAGCTTATAGCTGTCTGTGATTTCTAGACATGAATGCAATTTAGCGAGAGAGGCCTGATGTCTTACTGAAGGATAATCACTCAATAGGTAGAAAAGGCAGAGGTTATAGTCTAGAGTAGTAACTCAATAACTATTAAAAGAATGAACAAATTGCCTATTTTTCCTCCTACTGAAAAAGGCGGTACATATACAGGACTAAATAAGTAAACATAAACATTCATGTTTCAGATTTCTTTAGGGTGTCCAGTTCTTTTACATATAGGGACAGAACAAACCATATAATATTGAAATTGGGAGAAAAGAAGTAATCTTTTCATATTAGGCCCTTTCTGTGATTTATTATGTATGATTTGGGAATTTTTAAATTTTTCTTGCTTCTCTGAAAATGTACTATACATACTCCCTGGCTTACGGCTACACAGACATCAGCTAATGGGAATATTCTAGTTAGGATCATGTAGATGATGTACTTGTGGGCTTGCTGGACATAGTTCTCAACATTCCATGTCAATGCCCAGGCCGGTTAACACTAAACATATGATTTAATAGATTTTCAAGAATGAACAAGTTCTATTTCTCTTGTTTTTTAAGGCAAATTGTACCAGTCTCTCATTCTGATCGAGAAAATAAGTATTGACAGAAGAAAAGCCTAATGGCCTATTTAAGAACCACAGAGTTGAGGGAAATTTCCCTTTTCACCATTTTAAACGTAGGGCTCCCTTTAGGGTTCAATATATGTTTCCAGTGTGGTTAAAGTGAATGCTTAAATAACATTTTAAAGAAAAAAAATCAACACTCTTTGTCACTCTACTTCATAAAGAATTCACAAAGCTTAGAGAAAATAAAGATTAGAAAATGTGGCTGGGTCGTATGCCTGGAAAATGGGTCACTTTTGCATACATATGTAATCATTCATTCAACAGATATAGGGAGCCCCTGCTGTTTGTAAATTAAATTGCATGACTCCTTCAACTGTCTATAGTTTACTGGGTTGAGAGGTTATATATAGCACTAAGCTAAGAATAGTACAAAATGATTGCAGACAAAATACTAAAAGAAAATGACAATGGAATGTGTGTTTAAAATTACTGATTGTGGGGCGCCTGGGTGGCGCAGTCGGTTAAGCGTCCGACTTCAGCCAGGTCACGATCTCGCGGTCCGTGAGTTCGAGCCCCGCGTCAGGCCTTGGGCTGATGGCTCAGAGCCTGGAGCCTGTTTCCGATTCTGTGTCTCCCTCTCTCTCTGCCCCTCCCCCGTTCATGCTCTGTCTCTCTCTGTCCTAAAAATAAATAAACGTTGGAAAAAAAATTTTTTTAAATTACTGATTGTATGTTCATAGGGGAAGCTATGGAAGAGGAAATCACAAATTAAAGTGTGCCTTGAAAGATGGGAAGGAGTTGGATAGCAAGGGCAAGGACCATTGATTGTTTTTTCCTTTTCTTAGATGAGAAGGCAACGTATGAAAACTTATGTACATGTCAAATTTGGGGGAGAATAATAAGAGAATTCCAACTCATAAAAAGATAGTCATGGAGTACAAAGTTAGAAAAAGTTTTGGGGAAAAAACATTTATGTAAGGCAAAGTGAAGTGTTTGGATTTGAGACAAGAGAACAAATGAAGGCAACTTGGAGTAAGAGAAAAATTATAAAGTTTGAGGTAAGACAGCCCTCCTAAATATGTATGTCTCCTTTTCCTTCTTATAAAAAGAAGATAATATTATCAGGTAATTGTACTGTGAGTCTTAACTATAATAATAATATATATAGAGTGCTGAGCCAAATAAACCCTTAATACATATTAAAACATCACCCAACTCTCTCATTTTATGCCATGAGTGGTTTATAGTGTATATAGTATAACATTTTTGAGTTGGCTAATGGCTTAATAAAGACTGTATTTAAGGGAGATAAATCTGACAGCAATTTGGAAGTCTTGGAGGAAAGGAAGCTAGATGCTAAAGCCATTTTATTGGGGTAGGGAATTTGAACCCCCTCAAAAATGTATGTATAAAGAAGATATGGCATAGCTATACGATGGAATATTACCCCATCCTCAAAAAGAATGAAATCTTGCCATTGCAACCATGTGGATGGAGCTAGAGTGTATTATGCTAAGCGAAATGAGTCAGTCGGAGATAGACAAATACCATACGGTTTCACTCATATGTGGAATTTAAGAAACAAAACAGATGAACATAGGGGAAGGGAAAAAAAGGATGGAAGCAAATCATAAGAGACTTTTTTTTAAGTTTATTTTTAACGTCTATTTATTTTTGAGAGAGAGACAGACAGATCAGGGGAGGGGCAGAGAGAGAGGAAAATGCAGAATCTGGAGCAGGCTCCAGGTTCTGAGCTGTCAGCACAGACCCCAACTTGGGGCTCAAACCCATGAACTGTGAGATCATGACCTGAGCTGAAGTCCCACGCTTAACCAAATGAGGCACCCAGGTGCCCCAACCATGTGAGACTCTTAACTATAGAGAACAAACTGAGGGTTGATGGAGGGAGGTGGCGGGGGATGGGCTAAATGGCTATTTTTGCTATGAGCATCAGGTATCGTATGTAAGTGATGAATCACTAAATTCTAGACCTGAAACCAATTTTACCACATATGTTAATTAACTAGAATTTAAATAAAAACTTGAAATAAAAAAAAGAAAAAAATGTATGTACTACAATATAGATCCTCTGGGGAGAGGTCCATGAGCTTCGGTTGACAAAAACAGTCCATGACTCCAAAAAGGTTAAAGATCCTTGCATGTACTCTGGAAGATGCTAGACTATGAGTAAGTAAGAAAGAGAAGTAGAATATAATAATAAGATTTAATTATTTTATATGCAAATTAAAAGAGGAATTGAAAATAATATTGAAATCTTTATCTCGTGTTACTGGGAACATCATAATACTGTTCTGAGAGAGAGAGGAGTCAGTTTGGAAGGGAAGGTTATATGTTTGGCTTTAAACATGTTGCATGTCAGATATTTGCCAGAACTGCCAAGTAAAATCCTGACCAGTCAGAGGTGTGCCTGAACTTGAGATGCAGGTCAGAGCTGGAGATAAAGATAGTTTAAGACAGAGCCTCTCAGATAGTATTCCTGCTCCAAGGGACCTGACTAGAGCCAGGGGTACATAAAAGCCATGGATTCAATGAGATAAAACTTGGAAATATACTTCAAAATATGAGGAAAATGTTTAAAATTTTTCACAATTCTAAAAAAAAATTATTATGTGTGCTTCCAGTGAAGTATTATGAAAAAGAAAATAAATAACATTTTTAAGGTGAAACACAGGATGGAATGAATCTGCATTAATTACTGCTGCTGCCAGGAGTAATTCAGAGAAAAAATTGTGAGAAAGCTGCCATAGAAAGAGCTTAATTTTCTGAGAGTATGGAAATAAAGTCAAATGAGCAGAGGAGCAAGGACTACCCCACAGCTGGAAGATAGAAGCAAGAAAAGCCAATTAAGGAGAACTTGTCAAAAAGGCAAGACGATGTATCAGAAAAAGAAAGTGTCAGAACCTGGACAAAAGAGAATTTGAAGAATTGGTTGTCAACAATGTCAAAGGCAGCAGGGAAGTCACATAAAATGAGAGCCACCAGGCACTAGAGTCCTCTTCCTAAACAAGCCTTTAAAATAGGTTATGTTACCATGTTAAAGTTGTATGTAAAAGATGTTTTGATCGTGTTCTAGAATAAGGTTTAATGCAAAAACTTTTCTACTTATAGAAAACCCTTCAAAAGATCAATAATCAATCATAAATGTGAATCCCTTGGGCAAATCATTTATTTTACATGCTTTTTACTCTCCTCATCACAGCAGCATAGGACTCAAATCTTAGAACCTGACAATCTCATCCAGTTCAGAGCTGAACAGAAGTTGAATACTTTCGAGATTAGAATAATTTATGACCCCAAAACTTGGCACTTTAGGGATAATGATGGGACAAATCAATTTTTGTTGTTATTGCAGAAAATGGCTTAAATACCCAGAGCTCTATTATCTGGCCTCCTGCATTCATCAAAATGAAAACAAACAAACAAACAAAAAAAGTGAGAAACAAACAAACTAGATATTGTTATTATCATTGCTGTTGTTAGATTAGGAAAACAACACATACCACTCTTATATTTCTAAGCTGCTAAAACTGCAAATATGCCGTAAAAACACTGTTGGAAGCCAATGTATTAGAAGGAAATGCTCATAATATAGCCACTTAGTCTTTTATCATTTCTCCAGAAAGGTACAAAAGTATGTGAGTGTTTAGGGGGAAGGAGCCAGCACTAAACTAGGAGTCCGTCCTGCTTTCACTGCATCTCTCTTATGACTTGTATAAGCAGTCTTTCTTCTGTGCATCTCAGCTGGTCTGGCAATATATCTGCTACCCAGTTTACCACTCTGTGCCCCAGTAAGATGGTTTATGATAGGCAAGCAATTCTATCTTTTCACAAACTTATTGTGAGGATTATACTTGATAACATCTCAACAAGCGCTTTGCATGCTGCAGGCATTTGGTGGAATCAGTTGGGGTTCTTTCCAACATTCTCTTCTACCTTACAGATCTTTTGGAACAATCAAATGACATAAGCCACCATGTAGCATTTTAGGCATTCACGTGCGATAAAGAAGAGTTGGGGAGGGGGAAGAAAAAGAGAGAGAGAGAGATTAAGAGAGGTTAAAAAAAGATGCCTCTCATTGGGAGGTTATATTGAAAGACTACAGACGAAAAGGCCAGAGCTGGAATAGAGCTTCATGGCAGATACTGAAGAGAGACAAAATCTGGCAATTCTGCAGCTGCAGAAATGGATAAGATATTAGCATTAGGGGGGATGAATTTCCTATTATAAAGGATTTCAAAGTTTTTGAGATTGAGGCAGCCACTGTTGGTATATAAATAGCTGTCTAAAACTATCTTCCATGAAAATGATGAACCAAAGGGTAATAAAAGTGACATTTAATTATTAAAGGTATCAATAACTATGATTTTCTAATAAGTAAGGTTAATGTTTCCCTTTAGATAAGGTTCTAAGGGAACATTTATTTATACAAGAGAACATTTTTTTTTTTTTTTTTTGCCAGGCAAAAAAGTACGTAGGATTTCAAATGTTTTTGACTCAGATCTATGGATTTAAGGAGCATAAAAATAATACTTTGCCACTTTATGTACTATGCATGCTCATCTTTCTCATTCCAAATGGCTTAATCCACTTGCTAATGAGTTATGATCTGTACTTTTCAAACAACAAAACAAAATAAAATCCCCATAGGTGGCTGGGTGGCTCAGTTGGTTGAGTGTCCGACTCTTGGTTTCCACCTAGGTCATGATCTCACAGTTTATGAGTTCAAGCCCCACATCAGGCTCTGCGCTGACAGCGTGGATCCTGCTTGGGATTCTCTCCCTCTCTCTCTCTGCCCCTCTCCTGCTTCTGTTCTCACTCTCTCCAAATAAATAAAATAAAATAAAAAATCCCCAGATTTGTTAGTATTTTTTTTGTTATTACAGATCAACACTAAGTACAATGGTCTCAGAAATGAACATTAGTTTTAAAAAATCTATTAGTAAATCAGCCAGAGTCTATTTCAGGTAGTACTTTGGATTCTATTCTATTCAAGTTGTATTATCAGATATAAATCTCTTTCTAGACTAGATTGCATTCATTAGAGGGATAACATATCCTGCAGTAATACATATTCAACATCCAACCATTCAGCCAACATCCAACCTGTATTCAACATCCAATCCAACCCACATATAATATCCAAACAAGGTAAGGCATTTTTTCTGAGCGGTATCAGATGAGAGAGTGGTAGGTGTGTGCAAAAGATTATGTCCACTCAGGAAAAAAACAGATGAATAAACAGAAGCAACTCATATGTACTTTGGGTTTATTATGCAAAAGGAAATACTATCCCATGAGTCTCCAGTTTAGATTTCTCTTTAACTCCAGTGCTCTAGGTCGATTATTTGAATTAGTTTGTGGTAAATGATATAGAAATATATTTGAAATTAATTAAAAACTGGAGGTGTATTATTACTATCAAGAATTCTTATATGTCTTATAAATCTCTCTTTAGAGGTTTTAATGTAATCTAGGGATTCTGATACTGATAGGTGGAAAATGCAAACCACTAAAGACAAATGAGAAATTATATTAATGCCAGTAAGTGGTATTAATGTAAGAAAAAAAAAGTGTTGTACCACCAAATGAAGGAACATAGTTTATTGTGTGCTCATAAAGGACTTGGAATTATGGGTTAAGTGACTATTTACATCAGATTTTTGTGACCATCATTATTTTTCAATATTTCATTCATTTATCAGATTATTTTCAGAGTGTACATCCTGAATTTTGATTCAAGAAAATTGGCATGCTGTTTATGGATTTATAAGAGTAGAAATATTTGCCCATTCTTTTCCATTTAACCAAATTCATGGAGTAAATAGATCGAACTGAATTTAAGAAAGGAGAAAACCGGGACTCCTGGGTAGCTCAGTTGGTTAAGTAGTCAACTCTTGATTTTAGCTCAGGACATGATCTCATGGTTGTGGGAATGAACCCCGGGCGAGGCTCCATGCTGAGCATGGAGTCTGCTTGGGATTCTCCCTTTCTTTCTGCCTCTCCCCTCCAAACTCTTTTTCTTTCTCCCTCTCTCCCTCTCTCCCTCTCAAAATAAATAAATAAATTTAAAATGAAAAAAAAAAAAAGGAGAAAACTTTGAGTGCAGAACCTGAGCCCAGACCAAAATGGTGACATCCCTTCCCTTTCTGTATCCCTTGTCTACCTTATAGAGCAGTCTAAACCCCTCATCCCCACCAGCACACACTCTGAAGTGAAATAAGCCAGGGTTTTAATTCAAAGTTGATCATTTATTATCTACTTGAACTGGAAAAAACGGTGAATTCTTCTAACTTTTGCAAATTTGGATTAAGGGAGAATGTATAGAGATAGCATAGAGTTGCCAGGAGAAATATAGTGCACCCAATTAAATTTTAATTTCAGATTACTGATGAAATAGAACAAGTAATTTATTTCCTATAAATACATCCCAAGTATTGCATGGGACAGAGCTACACTAAACAATCACTTATTGTTATTTAAAATTTGAATTTAACTAGGTACACTGTATTTCATCTGGTAAATCAACTTGACTTCCAGATTAATGATGAAAAACAACAAATAATTCATTTTATATAAATATGTCCTCAATATTCCATGAGATATAATTATGTCCAGCAATTATTCATCATTTATCTGAAATTCAGATTTAACTGGACATCCTGTATTTTTATTTGCTAAATCTGGCAATTCCTTAGCTAGCATGATTTCTGGCACATAATAGGAACTGTAAAATATGTCCAGAAGCAGAAAGAGCAAAGATTTTTATAGATAAATCTGGATTCAAATTCTGCTTCTACCAGAATTTTAATTTATTTATAAGATCTTAGATTTGACTTTCCCCAAGCATTATCATGTGCCCTGAATCTCTCCTTTCTCTTCACCATCAAAATGACACTGCTCTCAACTGTTTCCTGCTTTGGAAATAAATCCATTTACATTATGACAGAAGACTCTAAGATGTCTCTACCTAAACTCTTAGGAAGAATTTTCTATCCTCACCTTTTGAGTAGCTTATTATTGACTCCATCCGTTGTCCTAGAAGAAGACATCTAAGAGAAGGCTCCTCTTCACAATACCAGTCTTTTCTTAAGTGTATGGGCAGGGAGAAATTCCTAACGGTGGTAGGCAAAAGCTTAATCGACTACCATCAGTATTAACATGCTGGGCTCTCAGAAATCTGAACATGTAAGAAATAACATGATAACATTTGTTTATGATTTGGTCAATAATTTTGCATGGCACATTCCACAGGTCGTCCCTCATTAGCAATGCATAGATCTGTTGAAATTCACACTGTGTGAAATTGCAACAATGTCAATGCTTTTCCATAGCATCTCCACTATGCATATCTGTGATGCATTGTAATGATTTATTTCTTAGATTTTTTTTTCTGAAAAAACCTGTCTTTAGCATATGCCAGAAAAAGTAATTGAGAGAGTTCAAATCTAGTGAGTGTGTAACCCATTCACGGGGCCACATCAGCCGATGAAGATTTGGAAATTATCATCCAATTAGTCCTCTACCACTCTAGCATAATGGGGTGGTACGTCATCCTAAGGGAACTCCTCTAGGTGACCTTCTAGCTTGTCAGGTGTAGGCATTAATTGATCACTTAATATGTTGGTTTTGTACAGTAAACATTAATTTATGTTTCTGGACTTTGTGACCAAATTGTAGCTGACATTGCTTACTAATATACATATATATGCTTTGTCATTTAAACTTTCAACAATCCTACAAAATATTATTATCTCCAGCTTGCAGATGAGAAAACTGAAGCAGAGTGAGGTTATATAACCTGTCCAGGATCGCAGTTAGTAATTGATGGAGCCAGAGTTTCAATTTAGGCAACCCCAAGTTAGAGTCCACATTCTTAACCCCTAAGCAATGTTTCTGGCTACTATTGGAGTAATATATGGCAATAATGAAACTGTTTCCTTGTGCAAGTATCACTTCCATGGAATAAAGTCATTATTTACTAAGTGTTGGTGTTTGTCTTTTGTTTTGTTTTTTGTTTTTTGTTTTTTGTAACGGGGTCTAAGCCAGAGTATTTCATTTGGAGAGGTGCTATTCATCACCTCAGGCTAAGAGTTAGCTGGATGCTTCTGTCACATGTCGGTAATTCAATAGACATTCTAACAGAGGTTTTATTCAGTCATTACTTTGGATTTGTTTTCAAAGCTGTACTTCTACTTGCAAGCTATCAGAGTCTCTGTTTGTTTTGTTTCGTTTTACAAAGGGACCAACATTATGGATACTTCAATGTCAAAATTATATTTAGGTCTAAACAGAGAAACTTGATTTGGGAGGCTGAGACAAAACATCCAAGACAAGCCTTTATAGATTTAAACCCTCAAATTCTCACCTTCATTTGCAAAAGAAAAGTTTTTGAGCAAGAAGATTTAAGTGATTTTAACTCTGTTTAAAAATACAATGAAACTAAAAGAAAGAGAGAGAGAGAAAACAATTTTTCTTTCTAATGTACATTACATGGCCAAAGGGAAACCTTCCCTAGCTGACTAGAGGAAATTAGCTGTTGGTTTCAAAATCACTCTTTCCAGTGAAGTTGGGTGTGTGCCTCAGATTTCCACACCAAGGTGGTCCTTTGAGAGAAGATTTTAGTTGTAGAAGAGGTTTTGTTAAATTCTTTGGTATCACTTATTATTTCCTTCAGGCAAACCACATGTCAGAGAACCTCAATCTGAAAATGACACAGGTTACATGTACTCCTTCCTCTTCCTTTTCAAAAGGTCCTTTCTGTCTTTCAGTTTCATGTGTGCTCTTGATTGCTATCTTTCTATAAATAAATGTACTTATCAGAATGAAAAAGTCATTCCGATCTTTGGTTGCAAGAACTTTTATATCCATCTCATGGACAGATGAGGTAAAATGTGATTTGAAACTAAACATACACAATATGCCATACAGATCTCAAAGCTTTTCGAATGTCTTGAATAATCAAAATGATGAGACAAATGAGGAAGAAAAATAAGAGGACAAGAACTAGCATAATTTGGGCACCCAGTGTGCCCCTCACACCATGGTAGGTCTTTTCCATACAGGATTAGATGTAGTTCTACACCTAAGGCACATGAAGTTTGGAGATATGAAAATAACTTTTGGCAAATTATGCATATGATATAAATACAGGTACCAGGATTCTAAATTAAAATAAAAACTCAGAATCTGTGATATCTCCACTATACCACTTTTAGGAATTTGGGCATCATGTTTAGAGCTAAAGGTTCTCAAGGTGGCTAATGAAATGGAGACCCCTCTAAACCTGTAGAAAATGGGAACTTAAAAAACCTTAATTTCTAAAAATATTTTCAAAGTTAATGTTCTAAGAGTGGTCTGGCATGCCTAAAAGACATTTAATTGGGAAAGCACATAATTAACCTTTGATACATGAGACTCTTGAGTTATTTCACACATATTTGGGGTCAAGTGTTAAGGATTTTGTTTCAAATGTAAGATATATGCTTGGAAATTAGTTTGACCAAGCCTGAAACATAGGAATCATCTTACCCCCAGAGCTTTTTGGATTATAACCTATTTGGCATTATGCCGTATTTCATAATTGTATTTTCTTTCTTCCTAAGAACCACAGTTTCCTATTAGACAGGAAGTGATAGATTATTGTAATCCATGTGGTACTTGCCTCTCTGTTTGACATTTTTTTTATTAGCACTTGTTGCAGTACATAAGGCTTTAGTATTTCCTAATTGTGGGATTTCTTTTTAATGTTTCATATATATGGGAATTGAGCTTTTTAATTCATTAATTCTTTCGATTAACATTTACTTTATTGGGTGCTTTATTGACAGATAGACTTGTACAAGGCAGTAAAGATATAATGGTGAATAAACACAGTCTAATGGGGGAGATACTAATCAAATAATTAGCAGTAATTGTAAAATTGCAATTGTGATAAGTGCAAAGATATACAGTGCTCTGAGACAGAGAGGTGTGGAAATTAACCTATGCAGAGAGATTGGGAAAGACTTCCCTAGTGGAGTGACAATTAATCTGAAATCTGAAGCATGAGTAGGGGTAAATTAGGAGTGGCAGGAAGATAAGAGGGTTTTATCTTTTGAATCCCAGTTGGGGGTAGTGATGGTAGTGAGGGAGAAAGCCAAGAAGCACAATGGGCTGGAGATCAGTAAGCAAGATGGGGGAGATCAGGACAATTCTGAAAGCTTAGGTGGGAGATGAAAGGGTTTCAAGGCTGGGTTGGGAAGGGATTCAAGAAGGAGTGACAAAACCAGATTTGTGTTGAAAAGGATTGCATATATATGTCTCTAGATGTAGAGGGAAAATGCAGGAGAGGGAATAAGAAAGGATGTCGGTAGCCCACTCAAGGGGTGTGTTCAGTGGTGCAGTCTAGGAGTGTCGGTAGCCTGAGCAGGGTGGTAGTGGAGATAGAACAGATTGGTGATGAGTTCCATATGGAAAGATGGACGATAAAGTTTGGGTTGACTCGGGTTTCTCACATTATACACCTTATTTATACTTCTCAGATGAAGGCACTGCTCCTTAAATGCTTCCAGAAAAACAATTTAACCTGAGAAAATGAGTAAATTGCATTATTTAAAAAAATACAGATTGCAGATGACAGATATAATGCAACCTGATTAGAGCTCTCAAAGCTATGAAACTTTGGCATGTTAGTTAGGAAGCAAACTACAAATTCCTTAAATTATGTTGTGTCTGTATTGTGATGAGGGGAAGTTTCCTTCAATTCACAAAACTGTTTCCATATATATTTCTCCTCTCTGTACTCTTTGTAGGAAAACAACAAAATCACAATATGATTCTCTAACATTTTTACTTCTATAGGTTTTTCTTCCTTTTCATTAAGTGAGGGCACCTATTCAAAGCAGAATAAGTTTTGTTGTTGTGGACTCTATTAAATGAGTAGTCATTTGCTCACTTGCCACGGAGTATGGTGGAGGCAGAGCCACTTAATTGTCTCTCCTTTCTTTTTTTAGAGAGATAGTATGAATCAGGGAGGGCAGAGGGAGAGAGAGAATCTTAAGCAGGCTCCATACCCAATGTGGAGCCTGATGTGGGGCTTGATCTCACGACCTTGAGATCATGACCTGAGCCGAAATCAAGAGTTGGATGCTTAAACTGAGCCACTCAGATACCCCACTTCTCTCCTTCTTTTATTCTGAGTAGTTAAGAGAAGTTACATAGTTTTCAAGTCTTAGCACTTTTTTTTTCATTGGGAAATTCATTTAATTAAGGAATATAGTTTTACATAAGATTTTAGAGACAAGTAAGAGAGTTAGCATATGTAATTTATTACAAGCCTAGCTTAACATAATCTAAACTCCTAAAGATGGTATCAGTAAAGAAAATTATTAGAGGCCATCTCATTCATTAACATAGATGGTTCCCCTGAGTTTAAGACTCATAGATGGTATTTCATCCCCTGTGTCTGGATATGTGTCACTGAATTATTGGTCCTTCTACCAATGAACCATAGTACATAAATCCATAGATAAGAATTAATAATGATTTAGCTGGAAAAATATTGGTGGGATCTCTCAAGTAGTCAGAAACCACTATAGAAAACAAAATTAATATATATTTGTTTAGGCTAATCTTGGAGTCCCTAACTGCAAGCTAAAGCTTCCTGGATATGGTGGGATTATACAGATTCTTTGTTCTAATTAAAATGGCTATCATGTTTAAAAATGGATATGACAAAAATATTTTTGTTTTTAATTTCTGCTATTATAATAACCTTAAAAAGAAACCTGTGACATTGATATTAGTGTTATCCCTTTTTTAGAGATAACTAGTGAAGTATACAGAATAGAGACAAAGCAAAAAAGCTTATCTAATTTTCAGAGGCATACATCTTGAAGGTGGTGGGTTTGGGATTCTCTATGATGCTGATGGCCAGGCCTATGAACTTTCCTATAAAGTTATGCTGCTTTCCCATTGTGGGTGTGTTTTGGAATACTATCCTTGTCTCAAAATGTTGTCAGTCTTTTAGAGAAAAAGAAAAAGAAGTAAAGATCAAGAGAAAAATGATGGGGTGTCTTGGTGTTTCAGTCAGTTAGGGCATCGAACTCTAGATTTTAGCTCAAGTCATGATCCCAGGGTCATGGGATCAAGCCTCTCTTTGAGCTGTATGCTGGGCATGGAGCCTGCTTAAGATTCTCTCTCTCTCTCTCTCTCTCTCTCTCTCCCTCCCTCCCTCCCTCCCTCTCTGCTGTCTCCCCTCATCACACACTCTCTCTCTAACAAACAAACAAAAATAATCGAGAGAAAAATGAAAATTGGGAGGATTGTGGATACCTATGTATTTGTATAGCGTTTTGCATTTTCAGAGCCACATTTCTTTGCAATTGCCAAAGGAGAGAGGGAACTGCAATTTGCTTCTATAAAATTAAGGGATAGTCTTCATAGAAGAAAAGCACGTTTATGAGAAACTTCAAGAAGATCTTGATTTTAAGGCCTTTCCCATGTGGTTTCTCTTATTCATTATCTAAACCCATCAATTTAGATCAAAGGCACATAACATATTTAATATTCCTGCCCATTAACTAAAACCTGAACTTGGACTTGGGCATCTGAAGAATTCAGTTGCCTTTTGGCCTGTGATTTCAGTCTTTTCCAACCAGACCTCAACTCCTATATTCTTGTAAAAAGAGTCAAGAATTGAGACTAATTAGTTTATAACCACATTTGAGACCTTGAAAAAAACTACTTATATATTATATCAACATTAATTGCTATCTTATAGCACTCAGTCTGATGTTACACCCATGCAAGCACTTTGTAAATGTTGCTTGATGGTTTGATAATTTTGTATGATTAAAAACTTAGCACAAAAAGGTGGCTTTTATTACCTGGGATTTAGGTGAATATAAGATTTTGCAAATACAAGGCACATCTTCTTACTCTCCTTAAGTGGTTTAACTTTCATAGAATATGGTTTACTTTCCTTTCAAACTTTTTTAAAGCATGCAGAATCTAAAGATAGGCTAAAATTACAGTAATATTCCATTCTGAGTGGGATAAGCAATAAGAATACTCATAAAATTGCATTTGCTAAAACTTATTGAGAACACAGTATACCATAATACAGAATCTATCCAATTATATGGATTCACTTAAAGGCCACAACTACTCATGAGGAAGGTAGTGCTATCATTTATACATTTCCAGTGAGAAAACAGAAGTCGGAGGGACATGTCTAGGGTCATCCAGCAGGGCTGGAATTCAAACTCAAGGCGAATCTGAACCTGTGGCCTCAGAGGGTCTAGATTTAGGGGAGTTAGCTTTAAACACACCAGCCCAGGACAGTTCCAATTTTCTCTCTAAGGTTATATAAACTGCCTGTGGCTTCTATGGGCTATTTGGAAACAGATGTAAACACACGTGGTTTCTCATGCCTATTTGTTAGTTCACTAGAGGTTTTGGTAGTTGTTATGCTTATACAGAAGGCAGAGAGATACGATTGTACAATACAAGGATGATTTGAAATAATTCCAGATTTTTCCTACCCACTGACCATGCAGAATCCAAATCCTTGGTGTACATAATGGAGCTGTTACTTCACTCTACTTTATACTTTCTCCTTAAATGCTCACAAATAAACAACCAGCTCATTTAAAATGGCTTGGGATAGAAATAGCAATTGATGTTTAAACCTTATAACCAAGCCAGATCTGTGTAAGAGGCTATTCTGCATTATTACTATCTTATTTTGATTGTATCAGCAAGTGGGAATCAGTAGGTCAAACAAGACCTGTGAATTAGTGTATACTTGTACATATGTTTTCTGGCTGTAAGTGGTAATGTTGTGATTATTAGGAAAGATACTGTCATTAAGTAAGTGATAATAGTACCTAAAACAGTTTGGATGCTCACAAAGTACTGAGCACTAGTTTACATGCTTCACATGGATTATCTCACAACAACTTTATGGGAAGGGACACTTACTGAGTTCATTTCACAGGTGAGGTGACGTAACTTGTCCAACAGTGCACAGCTAGCAACTGGCAGAGCCACCTAGGCATTCTGACTTCAGGCCTCACTCTGAACCTCTAAATGCTCTTAGCAGGAAGTTCTGTTATTATTAGAAGTCAAATGACTACATTATAAGCAATATAAGTTCATTGTTTTAGAACCAGAAGGTCCCAGGTTCTATTTTTCATGCCACCATTTATTAGTCGATGTTCTTGAGCCTGTCAATGACTTCATTGGTTAACTGAAGATAACAGCAATACCTACCTCATAGGTTAGTGTGATGTTTAAAACACTAATTCATGAAGGGCACTTGGGTGGATCAGTCAGTTAAGCGTCTGACCCTGGGTTTTGGCTCAAGTCATGATCTCACGGTTTTTGAGTGGGAGCCCCACATTGAGCTCTGCACGGACAGTGCAGAATTTCTCTCTCTTTCTCTCTCTGCCCCTTCCTGGTTTCCTCTCTCAATAAATAAACAAACAAACATTAAAAAAAAAAACCTAATTCATGTAAAGCAGTTTATCAGGGACACTGGAAAATGGTAAGTACTCAGTTGTTTATTATTCTTTTTCTTCTTATTAAATTTATCTGACTTCTGTTTCCCTGAGTTGACTCAAGCTCTGAAAATATGTAACAAATGCATTAGGCAGGTTTGACTGTTTTCTTTAAGTCTTAACCCAGCAGCTTGATATTATTCACCAATTTAGTACCACTTGGCATTTGTGGAGCTCCCTTCCCACAACAATAATTGATCTCACACAGATCATCAGCCTTGTGAACTGGCACAGAATTAGAAAAACCACAAGTTTCACAAGAGGAAACAGGTCGGTGAGTGAAAAGTCTTGTCCTAGGAAGTACTTGAATTCAAGAAGGGGTGAGGGTTAGCACCATGCATGCTACCTAAACAGAGGAACCACTTCTCTTTTCTGGAAATCCTGACAACCCGAGGACTCAAGGAGGGAAAGACTCAATAAGTACAAGGAGACGGAAAAGATTATGAGGAAGAAAATATGGCGAGTTTTAGAACCTGACACAGGCTGTTGTTTGGCGCTGGCTGTTTTCCAACCACATTAAAGTTCTCTACACTAGACTTGCTCAGTTGTGTTGGCAAACTCTGCCTCACAGACGAGGCCTCAAGTAATCTGTGCTCAGTGGAGAGGAGAAAAAACAGCAAGATCACTGTAACTGGCTGTGTTTCATTAACCCAAAGGCTCTGAGGGAAAAAATAATAATAATAAAGGTTTTCATGATTTGCACGTGATGATCTAACAAATTTTGGAAGAGGGCATATTTTATTAAGTTTTTTTGTTTGTTTTGTTTTGTTTTACCAAATACATGTAAATTGACAGCTACATTTATATAAAAAGAAATTCATATATATATATATTTCTGGTACAGAAGCTTCCTTGCAGTATGTTTTGTCCAGTTACTATAAGCATCATCACATTGGGTCTGGCCTCCCTCCTACCCCACTCATCACGACCTTCCCCCTACACGCACTAAAAACACTTGTTCATATCACTTCAGTTGGGAGCTAAAAGAGAATAATTTCAGTTTCATGAGTTAACTGAGATGAAGTGGGGAATTTCTTTTGTTGTTATTCAAGGTATATATACACCCACATAAATTTTCTTTGATTTGTTCTGGAAAAGAGTTTATATCAAATATATAAACTTGGTGGTTTGAGTTCACCTAAAAAGAAAGAAAGGGAAAAAAACAAAAACAAACAAACAAAAAATAAAAACCATTTGCAGTAATCATGACACTCACTGAAGATAGGACCTGGGGATAAATAGTATGCTACATGTTTGGATGGGAATTAGATCACATTTTCTAGTTCAACTAGAACTTTCTAGTTCAACTTGTACTTTCTTGATCTTTAAGGTAGAGTATTCTTTCCAAAGGGCATGGAATAAAGTGAACCTTTAATAAAGATGTTCTAGCAAAATTATAAATCAGAATGCTTTAGACTGAATGTTTGTGTCCCTCTAAAATTTGTATATTGAAACCCTCAGCCCCAAAATATTATTCGGAGATGGAGCCTCTGGGGGATAATTAGGGTTTGATTAAGTCTTGTGGGTGGGGTCCTCACTATAAGATTAATGACATTATAAAAAGAGTAAGAGGAAAGCTCTCTTTCTGTCTGTCTCCAACTCCATGTGAGAACATAATGAGAAGATGCCCATCTGCAAACTAAGAAGAGAGCATCACCAGACACCACATCTGCCCGCAGCTTGATCTTGGACTTTCCAGCCTCCAAAGCTGTGAGAAATAAATGTTTGTTATTTAAGTTGCCTGGTCTGTGGTATTTTGCTACAGCAGCTTACGCAGATTAAGACAGGAAGTTGGGCTTATTTTAGGCAACATAATAACCTAGGTCAAGTTCACCTTTGCTAGGTGTCCTTCTGCCTCTGTCAGGGCTGCCTTTCCCTTCTGATACTCCTTCTGATTTTCCACATTTCCCAATTCATGTCAGAGGATTAGCTGAGTATTAGAGGGTTAGGGAGGATAGACTGAAGGGTTTTGCCTTTCAAAGATTTCTTCAAATTTAGAAAATGAGAAAAAATTCAGGAGGGGGCCTCTAAACTGTAACTATATAGTTCAATTGTCAGTAAGTTAGGTTTTGAAATAAAATGGTGTTTAACTCCAGTTTTGACACTTCCAAGTTTCCTATCAACAAATCCCTTTAACCTCTTTTGAGCTTCGTCTTCATCGAAGAGAAAAGGGAGGAGAAGAGCAATAGTAGCTTTTTCATGTTGACAATTAAATGAGAATACTAGCAAGCACTGAGAAAACTGTCTAGCCCATAAAAAAGAAGTTAATGAAGAAGAAGAAGAACAAGAAGAAGAAGAAGAAGAAGAAGAAGAAGAAGAAGAAGAAGAACAAGAAGAAGAACAAGAAGAAGAACAAGAAGAAGAACAAGAAGAACAAGAAGGAGAAATCCCACTTCAGGCTCTGCACTGACAGAACAGAGCCTGCTTGGAAATTTCTGTCTCTCTCTCTCTCTCTGCCCCTCTCCCCCACTCAATAAATAAATAAGTAAACTTAAAAAATATATAGTATGATTCCTAAACATACACACACCATACTTTTCACTTTTAAAAATGTGTTGTGATGTAGGGAATAAGGTAGGATCATTTTTCCAAGTCAAGCTGGTTTTGAATTTTGGGTACATCACTAGCCTGTGAAGTGTCTTTTAACAGGTTTCTCAATCTCTTATTGATTAAAAAAAATCTAATGTGAGTCCTTAACTCCTAAGGTTATTATTATTAAATAAGATAATGTATATAATATATATAAAATCAAGTTTATCAGGCACTTTCAAAGATGAGAAGAAATTGACCTTTCATATTGTAAAATGCATTATGGTTTTATATAAATTATAATATTTTAAAATAGACACATTGACAAATCAAATATTAAAAATTAGTGGCATCATGACAAAGGACTGCAGCAGTCATTTGCCTAAGAATATCCTAAGTATTAACTTACTTTTCCAGGAAATCTGCTATATAGAAAATGCTGATAAATCCATGAGCCTCTGCTGCAATCAGGCTATTGCTTCCTGAAGGGAAAATTGATGATCTCAGGTGACATGGATTAAGCCTTATGTTAAAAGCAAAAGTCATTGGGGCGCCTGGGTGGCGCAGTCGGTTAAGCGTCCGACTTCAGCCAGGTCACGATCTCGCGGTCCGTGAGTTCGAGCCCCGCGTCGGGCTCTGGGCTGATGGCTCAGAGCCTGGAGCCTGCTTCCCATTCTGTGTCTCCCTCTCTCTCTGCCCCTTCCCCGTTCATGCTCTGTCTCTCTCTGTCCCAAAAATAAATAAAAAAAAAAAAAAAAAAAAAAAAAAAAAAATGTTGAAAAAAAAAAAAAAAAAAAAAAAGCAAAAGTCATAAATTAAAATTTGTTCTCACCAATTTTACTATATAATTAATTACACAATATAGCAATACAATTATGAGAGAGAAGAATAAAATTGTAGCCATCATACTTCAGTTTTTGAGCTATATTACAAAGTGATAGTAATCAAAATAATATGCAGCTGACATAAAAACAGACACATAGATCAATATGACAGAATAGAGAGCTTAGAAATAAAACCTACACACATGGCCAACTAATTACTGCAAAGGAGCAAAGAATATTCGATAGGGAAAGGACACTCTCTTCAGTAAATAGTGTTGAGAAAACTGGACAGTCACAGAAGAATGAAACCGGACCCTGATCTTACACTATAAAGAAAAATCAACTCAGAAGGAATTAAAGATGAGTATAAGACCTGAAACCATGAAAGCCCTAGAAGAAAAAATAGGGAGTAAGCTCTTGGAGATTGGTCTTGGTAATGCTTTTTTTGCATTTGACACCAAAAGCAAAAGCAAAAACAAACAGGGTGGGACTACATCAAATGAAAGAACTTCTGTACATTAAAAAAAAGACTGTCGGGGCGCCTGGGTGGCGCAGTCGGTTAAGCGTCCGACTTCAGCCAGGTCACGATCTCACGGTCCGTGAGTTCGAGCCCCGCGTCGGGCTCTGGGCTGATGGCTCAGAGCCTGGAGCCTGTTTCCGATTCTGTGTCTCCCTCTCTCTCTGCCCCTCCCCCGTTCATGCTCTGTCTCTCTCTGTCCCAAAAATAAATAAAAAACGTTGAAAAAAAAAATTAAAAAAAAAAAAAAAAAGACTGTCAATAAAATGAAAAAGCAACCTATGAAGTGAGAGAAAATATATGTACAAATTACAGATCTGGTAAAATGTTAATATCCAAAATATATATAGAACTCATACAATTTAAAGCAAAATAAAATCATCAATCCAATTAAAAAATGGGCCAAGGACTTGAATAAGCATTTTTCCGAAGAATACATACAAATGGCCGACAGGTATGTGAAAAGATGCTCAACATCACTAACCATCAGGGAAATACAAATCAAAACCCACAATGAGATATTGCCTCACATCTGTTGGAATGGTTGTCATCCAAAAGACAAAAGATAACAAGTGATAGCAAGGATGTTGAGAAGAGAGAACACTTGTGCACTGTTTGTGGGAACATATATTGGTGAAGCCACTGTGGAAAACAGTATGTCCTCAAAAAAAATGGAAAATAGAACTACCATATGACCCAGCAATTCCACTTCTGGATATATATGTGAGTGAAACAAAATCACTGTCTCAAACATATATTTGCACTCTCATGTTCATTGCAGCATTACTTATAGTAGCCAAGACATGGAAACAATGTAGGTGTCCATGGATGGATGAATGGATGAAGAAAATGTGGTATTTATATACATTGGAATGTTATTCAGCCATGAAAGAGAAGGAAATCCTATCCTTTGCAACAACATGGATGAGCCTTGAGGACATCATGCTAAGTGAAATCAGACAGAGAAAGGCAAATACTGTATGATCTTACCTATATGTGAAATCTAAAACAACTAAAGTCATAGAAACAGAGAACAGATTGGTGGTTGCTAAAGACAGGGGAAAGGGTATTGGAGAAATTACTGTAGACGGTCAAAAGATACAAGTACAAGGTACAGTTCTGGGGATATAGTATACAGCATAGTTATTTATAGTATTGTATGTTTGAAAGTTGGTAGGAGAGTAGATCTTAGAAGTTCTCATCATATATGCCAAAAATTGTAACTATGTCAGGCAATAGATATTGTCTAAACTTACTGTGGTAATCATTTCCCATTATATACTTATATCAAATCATTAAGTTGTATACCTTTAACAAATACAACATTATATGTTGATTATATCTCAATAAAACTGAAAAGAATATAATTAGTGAAGAAGGGACCACAATTATTCACATGTTCTTTTTTTAACAAACTACCTTTCTTATTTGTTATGTGGATGCTGGTTTAAAAGGTAGGGGAAGGTAAGAAAAAAGTAAATATAAGAAAATCCAGGGTGAATTTAAGTATTTTCATCTCACAACTGGGATTGATCTTGCATAATTTGTGTTGCCAAATGGTTATAGTGACCACTTTCTAACATCTCCAGGAGTTTTGTGATGGTGGTGAAAATCATACACACACACACACACACACACACACACACACACACACACACACGCGCAAGCATTCTGAGTATCAACTTTATAAAAGATAAGACTTTCCTTTCTTCCTTTGGACCATTTCTGAACTTAAAAAAAAATCCTTACTTTGCTAATTACCAAGCTTCTTTTGATTAATTTAGCAGTTCTTATTTCTTTGTTGTTCTTATTTCAATAAAACAAACAGGGTTCTCTTTCCTCCATGCACTGTTAAAAATTTTCCCTGTTATTTAAATGTTTTCTCTGCAAATTACTGAATTGCCTTATGTGGACTGATCTTTTAAAGAGCCTCATTAAATCTAAAAAGACATCGTTGCCCCAAATTTCTAGCAGTGTTAGCAAGGGTTGATAAATTTTAGGAGAAAGTTTACTCATTTACAACAAATATAAGTACACAAGATTGTATAAGGTATGAGTTTAAAGTTGTGAAGAGCATGGGTAGTGAACAAGAATTAAACATTTTTCAGACTATAAATCTCTATACAAATATATACCAAAGGATTTTTAAAGATAGAACTAGCTTCAAATATATGTACATATACGTATATTTTTCTATGTATTTGCTGATTCTCCGAAAATAACTTGAAGTACTTAAGATAATATGAGAGGTATAATAGAGAGGAAAGTTTTCACCCATCTCAATAATGAGACTATGCAGTCCTAAAATATTGGAGCATGTTTTATCTTGTCCTTTTGCTCACATTGTCCCCTCTCTCCAGAACACTTCATCTAGCTTCTCTTTAAAGACAACACTGCTCAGATAGAGCAAGTGCAAGGCTAATCAGGTGAAATTCTGGAAAACTTTTCCTGGCTTCTCTTTGTATCCCCAGCCATCATCTTTGTTTCTGTCCTTAATGACTGTCTTCTTAATTTCTGCAGGTATCTGTGTTAGAGTAAAATAATTGCTTCATATGAGCCCATAGAATCAGACATTTCTTTATTCAACAAATACTTAAGTGCCTGCTATGTGTGGGCAGCAGAACTTGGATATTCTATCAAAATTAACTATATGTTTCCAGAGGAACAAAGGCTCCCGTCCTCTCTCAATGGGACCAGTGCTCAGAGTTGTCATCAAATGGTTGGGATTAAGTGTGCGGGGGCATCAAACTTTTTCACCGGATCACCTCATGCTTTCGTGCTTATATGATGGTTTGTTGAAGTTAGAGAGAAATGTTCATGACACATTTTTTTTTTCATGACACAGCTTTTAACTATTCTGCAAAACTTAAGTGACCTATGCAAATATCAAACCAGCAATCTTTGATGCAATTCCATGGGGCTCTAATCAATTGATTCAACTAGCACAGATATTTTTATGTATTGATCCGCCAATCTGAAGCACTCAGCTTCATTTAGATGGATCTATCTCCATTCTCTTTTCTTCAGCTTATTATCCCCATCAAATATATTTACATGAAAATATGGTTTACATCCTTGGGATCTTGGCTTTGCTCCTGACAGAATTTTTCCCCTGTCAAGCAGTTAATGCTCTCCTAGTGAGTTGATAGGATGTCAAGGACGTTGTCTAAACTAGTTGAAATTCTACAAATCTGAAAATGCTGATTTAAGGCAATACCCTGGAGAATTCAAAAGGCTGGTCTAATAAACAGTAAAGTCATCTTATCATCAACAAAAATTCATTGCATTTTCTCCACCTTGTACTATTTAGACTAAAGTAGCAGCAGCAAAAGTTTAACAATACAATACTAACAGATGGAGGAATTTATGAGTGCAAAGAAGAACGCTTTATAATCACCCAGATTTTAAAAAAAGAAACCATGGATGAGATACCCCCGAAATAAATGCAGAATTGCTTAAGCATGATTTTAAAAATTCCACAGACTTTTTTTGCGCTACGGAGGCTGAGCTTAGCAAAATGATTGTGGTATGAGTTACATTCTGTTATCATAATTTTACTCAGTTCTTTTCATGAGGAAAAATGGGGACTACTAAAAGTCGGCTCCAGTGACTAATGCGCGTGCTTCTGCTGAATTACCACACTTATGCACATTTTATTAGGGCCACTTATTCCCCAACCATTGTAACAGGAAAGGTAAAAATTTACCAGAAAGAAAACAGGAAAAGAAATGATGTTTTATTTTACTTATCCCACTGGAACAGGGAGCAATTTACATGTACAAATGTAAAGCATTGCTTCTGAGCCAGCTATTGGTAATTGTTCCTGTCTTTAAATAACGAACTATTTAAAGTGCAACAGTCATGCACTCACTGGCCTAATTTGTATTGCAAGATATTATAAATACATTAGTCTCCTAGAGAAGAAGATTTACCATCAGTATGCCTTGAGCTTCTAATGGAGAGAGAGAAAGGTTATACCCACAATCGCCCAAGGTGACGGTGCAGGTCCCTCCCACAGTTGCTCTAATGGATTGAGATTCAAGGTAGTAATTATGTAAAAGAGGGTGGCAAACATGTTTGTTAATAGTCTAGTAGAAATATACATCTACAACCTTCATCACAAGTGCAGGCACAGGAAGGAGTAGACAACAAGCTCAGAAATCAGTCTGAAAAATACTAAAATTCAGTTTGACATAGGGACTTGAGAAGTCCTTGGATGGGGTGAGGGGAAAACATCTCTTAGATACCCCAACATGAAAAAAACAATTGGGGTGCCTGGGTGGCTCAGTCAGTTAAGCGTCCGACTTTGGCTCAGGTCATGATCTCGCGGTTCGTGAGTTCAAGCCCCGCCGTCGGGCTTTGTGCTGACAGCTCGGAGCCCGGAGCCTGTTTCAGATTCTGTGTCTCCCTCTCTCTCTCTCTCTCTCTCTGACCCTCCCCCATTCATGCTCTGTCTCTCTGTGTCTCAAAAATAAATAAACGTTAAAAAAAATAAAAAAAAAAAAGAAACAATTGGACAATTATGGGATGGACAGACTTTAGATGCTGCTGAAAATGTACATATTCCAAACCTACCTTCTGCTTGTTTTGTTTTTTCTTTGTTTTCACAAAGTGAAAGAAAAACTGACAATTAAATGAAAAATCAAGCTAGGTAAGAAAAATGGAAATAATTGTTTTGTTGTTAGTGGTTCTTTTAGTTTGTAAGGCATAGGCACAGCTTAACTTAAATCGGGAAATGGGGTTTTATGGTGAAAAAAACACAGGGGAGAGAGGAAATACAGCCATCAGAAACTGGGGAGACATGGACATCTGTTCACGCTACCCTAGACACTCTACCATCAGTAACCTGGGAGATCAGCATTTTCTGGTTTCAGACATCTGTGGCCTCTGCTTCCCTTCTGTTCTGCTTATTTTTCAACTTTGCATCTTTCCACTGCGTGGCTTCTGGCTTCAGTAGTGCCGTTGCCTCGTGGCCTCTGTTCGGTCTCTCTCAGGTCTCCTACTCTCTTCGATCTTCTTTTTGTGTGCCAGGGTCAGACTTCCCTGGAGAAGATTGGACTGGGTCAGAGCTCAGGTCAGTCCCATCCTCGCATAGAATATCTCCAATCTGCAGAGTTTTTCTGCAAAGACATTCACTTTACACTTTGGTTCAGGCAATAATTCCTGATCCCACAGTTTCGTTGAGATAGCAGTGTCACATGGTAGAAAGCCTCTTTGCCTCCATGTTAAAGAACGCTTTGCACTGTGATTCACTTTGTCTGGAAAGCTCTTTGCTAGATACCCACGTGACTCATTCCCTTACCTCCTTTAGGTCTTTACTCAAATATTGTCTTCTCAGTGAGATCTTCTCTACACACCCTATTTCAAATGTAACTCTCTACCTTTCTAACACTTTCCCATTCAAATGCAATTCCTATCCCTCTTTTCTTCTTTTACTTCTTTATTTTCCTTCTAAATATCTATTAACATCAAACTACGCTCTCTTCTCATTTACTTTGTATATTGTCTGTCACCCTCTACTACAATATAAGTATCACAAGTGAAAGGTTTTTACTTTTTTTCTGTCACTAGGTACCAGAACCTAGAACAATGCCCACCACATGGTAGCCATCTGAGAAACATGTATTGACTAAACATATCCAGATTGAAGAGGTCTTGCAGTAAAAACTAAAGATGGAACTAACATAAGAAATATGAGAATACAAGGTCCAGTATGTTGTAGCGAACACAGAGATTAGTAGCCCTAATAGGAGCAGGAGGTAGTGGTCCTCCAGAAGATGATCTGTGGGAAAGAAAACTCAATATAATATCTGCTTAGATGTCAAATTTTGGGGAGAAAAGTGAGTCTATGATAAAGACAGTACAAAGAAAAGGAAAAGAAAAAAAAAAGAGCAATTTGGGTATGCAACCAAAGTGTATCAGTGATTCTGCAAAGAATAATGATTATACAACTTGTGGTGGAAATGCAGTAAGAGGGCCCACAATTATCCTCACCTCCTGCTACTCATGGTGTTGTATCATCCCAATCCCCTTGAGGCGAAAACTGTAACTTGGTTCTAACTAATAAAAGATGGTAAAAGTAATGACATGCCATTTCCACGATTACATTGCATAAAATTGCAGTGTCTGTCTTGCTGACTCTTTTCCCTTCTCAGCTTTGATGGGGTATGCTGCCATGATGTGATCTGCTCTACAGATAGACCCCTATGGTGAGGAACAAAAGACAGTCTCTTGCCAACTCTTAGCAAGAAACTGAGACCGTCCACCCTACAACCTGCAAGGTATTCAATGCTATCACAAACCATGTGAGGTTAAAAACTGATTCTTCTCCATCTGAGGTTTGATAGAAGACTTCAGGCCTGGCCAATACCTTGATTACAGCCATCTGAGATATTCTGAAGCAGAGAACCCAGCTAATCTGTGCCCAGACTCTTGATGCACATAGACTGTGAGAAAACAATGTGTATTATTTTATACCATTAAGTTTGTGGTAATTTGTTATGAAGAAAGGTAACTGATACGTGCTATAATAATTTAAACATTTTTCATTGATTTCTGTCTTTAAGAATCAGCCTACAGACAAAACACAAGAGAGAATGAATGTGGATATACAACAGTATTTAAATCCTTTCAAATGTGACATTGTGAAAGTAAGAAACTAAGGTGCAGAGTAGATGTAGGAAAGAGAAGGAAGGGTAGTGAGAATGTTCATCATTTCATCTAATTATGTGAACAGTTAGGTTTATACAAAAAGGAATAAAGGTATAAATATGTTACTTAAATTTATAGAAGGAAAAAAATAGAGGAACTGAAACTATTATTGGATACTTTGAGTGAATTAAATTCCCAACTATTTTGAGAAATCTATATGGTAAATAAGGAAATCTAGTAGAAACATATTATTTGGAGATCTAGAGGTAACTAACAGTAGGAACAACTAAAAGAGTTGAAAGCAGTTGCCTTTCACCATGAGAGAGTAAAGCAATGGAACATTGATTTTCATTTTTTCCCCAAACGATTTAATTCAAAACCCTGCATATGTTTTACTCTGTAAAAATATTCTAATAAAAAACAAATACATAGAATATGAGCAACAATATTTAATTAACTAGAAATAATGAGTATTTTATTACTAAATTCTAAATGTCAACTCAGGCTCACTAAGAACTTGAGGATTTTCCACATCTTTCTAAAATTTTTTTTTGCTTAATAATTCAATTTTTCTGAGGGCATAAATAATATTTGTCCATCTCAAATAATTTGAATAAATATAAAAATATTATGAACTAATAGAGTACCTGAAATTCTGTCACCCTGGTGACATTTTGATGTCACCCTGCCATTTTGATGAATATATATATTTTTTGCTTCTCTCTCTGCACACTTAAGACACACATACTCATACTCCTCCCTTACATAATCTTAATATTTCTTAATAGCAGATCAGCAAATTGCTTTTTTTTTTTTTTAATTTTTTTTTTCAACGTTTTTATTTATTTATGGGACAGACAGAGACAGAGCATGAACGGGGGAGGGGCAGAGAGAGAGGGAGACACAGAATCGGAAACAGGCTCCAGGCTCTGAGCCATCAGCCCAGAGCCTGACGCGGGGCTCGAACTCACGGACCGCGAGATCGTGACCTGAGCTGAAGTCGGACACTTAACCGACTGCGCCACCCAGGCGCCCCGCTTTTAATATTGGAAAGCATATTGCTCCACACTCCATACTTTCCATAGCTGCCTGCATTTTTATTTTACTTCATTGAGAAAAGTATCCATAGACATATTGTGCATATCCCTATTAAATGTTTCATGTCTTCTTGATTTTGTAACTGAGATAAGACATGTAGATAGTTTATCTAAGTTTCTCTTAGGATATGAAAAATTAACTAAGGTAGTGAATTAAATCAATATATAACTATATGTATCTACATATAATTCCATGTGAAGAGAGTTAAGTTGTGGTTAAGGAGAATTATTCAATAAATATATACAAATTAATACACATGGCTACAACATATACACCATCTGCCAATCTCAACCATTTAAAAGATAGAAACAATCAGAAAGGAAGCAATTATGATTCCTCATCCATCCCAATAAATATCATAAAATCTGTACCCGTTATTCATAGTCCATTAAGTGGTACCTTATCTACATTTATTTTTAGTCACAATTCTAATAAACTTGGTTATCTGATTTCAAGCATACTAAAAGCAAAATCTTAGGGGCGGTCATCACTGAGCACTGTAATCAGCAGATACAACATGTCAATCAGTGTGGGAACTTGGTTGTAATTAATGTTAAGGTTTACACTTCAAAATGACCTTTGAAAATATAAGAGCCCATTAAAAATAACTGATGTTCAAATTATGATCCTGAGTCATCAATGAAAGGTTAAATTATTTTCATTTTCCATTTTTGAAGAAAAAAAAGATGAAATGTCTAAAAATAGTTGAAAAAGATTTTAATTCAAAGGACTAACATTTTAAGCAAAGTTTTGCGACTTTACTGTATAACTATCTGATCAGTAGAGATAGAATCGCTACTACCACCACCAATCATTATCATCAGCATCAACATTTCTACTACTTATTAAAGTTTAAAATTTTTATTTATTTACTTGTAAGGCACACTGGAAGCTACTTGACGTGTTGCGTTAATCTGACAACCACCCTAGGAAGATGTTGTTATACTCATTTTCAGATTAAGGAAAATAAAGTTCAGAAAAGATAGAACTAAAAAGGAGGGAACAAAGTGACTTGCCCGAGTTCTCACTGTCAGGTTCTTTGCCAAGTTTGAATGTATGTTCACCTTCTAATCCTATGCTTGCTCCTCTTTTCTCTCTTTATTCTCTGAGTGGTTTCTGTCACACCTATTATACTCTTAGCGAACATCTCTATTCAGATAACTTACACATTTATATTTTTATCAAAGACTCCTCTTCTAAACTCTAGATTCATAAAGCTAATGCCTATTAAAATCTTCTCTTGAATGTCTCTGTAAGCCACCTCAAACTGACCTTATCTATTACCCCTGATCCTCTTCCAACGACCCTCAGCTCAGTGACTGGGTTCACCACACATCCTATTACATAAGCCAGGACACCAGGAGTCAGTCTTACAGTCTTAACAGGTGCCTCTCCCCCAGATTTCTCATCCAACCACCATCAGCTTACATCAAATCTTACCCTCTTAATATATTCTCTCCATCTCTACCATCACCTCCTACAGTTAAAACTACCGTAATGAATTTGTTCAACTGCAATCACCTCTCACCTAGCGATCTTTTTTTTTTTTTTTTAAGTATATTTAATCATGTCACGTAAACAAAGCTTTCCATTGCACTTAAGGTAAAGACAAAACTTGTCCTCACAGCTTGCAAGGTTCTGTATGTTGTTGGCCCTTTCTACCTTCCTAGTCTTACCTCGCACCACACTCTTCCTCAGTTTTGTTCTCCAGGCATGCAGATCTTGCTGTGCCTTTTCTTTATTTTGCTTTCCTTCACAATAGGATATTTTTTTTCTTCAATGCGCAAGAATCATTTTTATCTGTTTAACGTATCATTTTCTTCATGGACGCCTTCCTTGATCTTCCTAAATTAGTCCAACTCCCCTCTTATAGAAATTCATAATACCACATACCCTTTCTTTGTTTCACTTGCTCATTTGAATTTTCACATATATTTGTATTCTTATTTGCTGCTCCTTTTAGGTTGTAAAATCCATGAAAAAGAGACATTCTCTGTTTTTGCTCATCACTTGCTGTGGTCTGAATGCTTGTGTCCATCTAAAAGTTATGTGTTGAAATCCTAATGCCCAGTGTGATGTTATTAGGAGGTGGAAATTTTGGGATGGTATGGAGCCCTCATGAACGAAAGTAATGCTCTAATAAAAGAGGAGCTAGCGAGCTTGCTCACCCCTTCCATAGAGAGGGCACAGGGAGAAGATGGCAGTCTGCAATCAGGAAGAGGGACTTCACCAGACACTGAACCTGCCAGCATAGTTGTGGACTTTTCAGCCTCCAGAACTGTGAGCAATAAATTTCTGTTGTTCATAAGCCACTTAGTCTATGGTATTTTGTTATAGCAGCCTGAAAAAACTAAGACATCATTGTATCCCTAGTGTCTTTTTTTTCATTCGTGTGTGTGTGTGTGTGTGTGTGTGTGTATGTGTGTGTGAGAGAGAGAGAGAGAGAGAGAGAGAGAGAGAGAGAGAGAGATAACATGAGCAGGGGAGGGGCAGAGAGAAAGGGAGAGGGAGAATCCCCAGCAGGCTCTGTGCTGTCAGTGCAGAGCACACACAGGGCTCAATCTCACGAACCATGAGATCATGACTTGAGCTGAAAATCAAAAGTCAGATGCTTAACTGACTGAGTCACCCAGGTGCCCCTCCAGTATCTTTTTGACAATACCTGGTACATAGAAGTTGTTCAAAAATGATTTTAATCTTGTTGGAAGAAGCAACCTTTACAATCTTACATAACTGATTTTAAATGCTTCTCAAGATAACAGTTTTAATGAGTGTGTATGCCTGACTATAGATTTAGGAAATATTGATGAATTGTTAGAAGGATTGTTCATCTCAAAGATACTGGAAAAAAAATAGCATTAGAGAAGGTAGGAAAATGAGAATCTCTTCCTCTAAGAGTATAGATGGCTTTCTTTGTTCACTTTTGTATAAATTCTCTGTCTTTTCTTAAGGTCAGTTTCTAAGTCACCTACTCAAATGAACTTGTACCTTTCTGGGCTGCTTCTTCAAAATATGGCCCTTTCGTAGCAACGTGGATGGAACTGGAGAGTGTGATGCTAAGTGAAATAAGCCATACAGAGAAAGACAGATACCATATGTTTTCACTCTTATGTGGATCCTGAGAAACTTAACAGGAACCCATGGGGGAGGGGAAGGAAAAAAAAAAAAAAAAAGAGATTAGAGTGGGAGAGAGCCAAAGCATAAGAGACTTAAAAACTGAGAACAGGGGTGCCTGGGTGGCTCAGTCGGTTAAGCGGCCGACTTCGGCTCAGGTCATGATCTCGCGGTCCGTGAGGTCCAGCCCCGCGTCAGGCTCTGTGCTGACAGCTCAGAGCCTGGAGCCTGTTTCAGATTCTGTGTCTCCCTCTCTCTGACCCTCCCCCGTTCATGCTCTGTCTCTCTCTGTCTCAAAAATAAATAAACGTTAAAAAAAAATAAAAAAAAATCACTTTATTAAAAACTGAGAACAAACTGAGGGTTGATGGGGGTGGGAGGGAGGGGAAGGTAGGTGATGGGCATTGAAGAGGGCATCTTTTGGGATGAGCACTGAGTGTTGTATGGAAACCAATTTGACAATAAATTTCATATATTAAAAAAAAAAGAAAACTCAAAAAAAAATCATGTTTCAGTTGGAAAGAAGAGGGTAATTGAAGGCATCTGAATCTTCATCTCTAGCTTTTATTTGATTGTTATTCACTGTTCTATAAACAATTGTGCAAAATAATAAGCAAACAAAACACAAAAACAAATCTTTGAAAATATGGTGTTTGGTTATGTTTGGTTAGCTTTAACCACTAACATCGTTAAAGAAAAATATGTGCAAAACTTTGATTCAACTCTACAAATGTCTTGTAAAATCAGGCGGGACTTGTTTTGGTTTAAGGATATAAACAAAAATATCTACTTTGATTTAAAACAAAGTTTATGACAAGCCCATTTTTTCTTACATTTGCTGTCAGATGCAATGAGTATTATCAATTCACGGGCTCTGACTTGAGTGAACGGTAAGGAGACCATGTCATGTGGATTGACATATGTATAATAAACTCATCCAAAGATGCTCATAGGTTTCGAATATCCAGCCAATGATTTAAAGCACTTTATAGATTGTAGTCAGAGCAGAAAAAAGAATTAAGTTCTATAAATTGCTTTAATTTACAGAAAAAAGAAGAACCCACAAACAAACAGAACCTCCCTTTTCTTTTTGAGATGACCTTTAAATGTACTTCAGATGGTTTTGGCAAACATGAAAAACATTCCAAAGTATGTCTCTTGTGAGTCCCAAACAACGCAATTGCTGAAGCCTCACTTCTAAATTGTCTTTATATAATTCTAAGTTGGCGGACCAGGCCTGGAGCACTTATCAATTAAAATTCACTCATAGACTCTGTGTTCTGAGTTTTGTAGGAAGGTATTGTATTCTAGTAGAAACTCCTGTGGACAGAGGCCAGGCAGATCTCACAGATAACTTAATCTCTAATTTGTTATTTTGGAGAATTAGAAAAATAATACATTTATCATAGCATGGATGGGAATATTAAATAAGAAATAATTTGAGAAAATATTTGGCATGTATTAAGAATTTAAAAAATATTAGCTTCTTTTTCTTTCTCTCTCTCTCTCTCTTTTTTTTTTTTTTTTTTTTTTTTTTTTTAGAGAGAGAGAGGGAGCAAGATGGGGAGAGGGGCAGAGGGAGAAAGAGGCAGAATCTTAAGCAGGCTCCATACTCAGTGAGGAGTCAGACTTGGGACTCTATCCCATGACCCTAGGATCATGACCTGAGCCAAAATCAAGATTTGGACACTCAATTGACTGAGCCACCCAGGTGCCCTAGTTTCTTTTTTTCTTGGTATTAGCCTCTGAGAGATGATTGTATCAGAACATGGGTTAGATCCCAGGTTCTTTCATGTATGATTAGGAGTCAGAGTTAAAAGCAACACTTCACAGAGGTCAACCAAAAGACATTTTCCAAATTCATATATACAAAGTATTGTTACTACTGTAATCAATTAATTCCTGTTACACAAAGAAAACTATTTTTTATTACAACGTAATAAAGAGCTGCAATTAGAGAATCTTCTCTATCTGGATTTACATTTTGAATAGCAAAAGCAGTGGTTCTCTTAGAAATTAAGGAAAATATTATATTAGTAGTCATAAAGGAAGGATGGAAGAAAGGAAGGAAGGAGATATGAGGCATTAGGTGATTTTATTCATAGCTCATCCCGTTGGTTTTCTCAGTGACCTCACAGAACTCAACTGCTAAATTTAAGCCAGTGATATCCTGTCTTTCACAGCATTTGCAAGGAGAAAAGGGAAAAAATGAAATTATCTTTAAAGTATTAAATGTGTCGTGAAAATAATAGAGACCATCAGTACATCCTCTTTGTTAGTTATCATATTTCAAAAGCAAAGCAATCATTGTCCCTATGACATTTTCTGTTACTCTTTGTTTTAGGACTTCAGGTTGACTTTATATTTGTGCACCATTCTAGACATGCAAAAGTGAGCTCTAAACTTCTCCCTTAGTATAAGTCAATATCAATACTATTGCTTTTTGCTATGTGGACATCGAAGTTAAGAATGAAACGTAGCATTCTGTTTAGTCTCTCTCTCTCTCTGATTCTTAGTGTTTTATTTGTTTAAAACAAAGCCATCTAAGAAATATAGATAACAAAAGAGAAAAAACAAAAGAATAAGCTAAACTAGAGATTGCAATATATAGTTAGAATTTTATTTGACTGTGATGGGAATTGAGTTGCAGGTATAGAAAGAAATGAAACTTTAAGAGATGTGCCTACAGAAACCAGAACACACACACCAAAAGCGACACAGAAACTGCACCTATATACTGAGAAAAAGAACATATATTCAAAACAAAACAAAACAAAAATTTAGGAACAGATCTTTGTTCCAGGCTCTGAGTGGTCAGCACAGAGCCGGATGTGGGGCTCGAACTCACAAAGCAGGAGATCACGACCTGAGCTGAAGTCCGACGCTCAACCGACTGAGCCACCCAGGAGCCCCGGCCTTGTAAATTTTTAGGATATAACTCGTATTTTTAAGTTGCAGTTCTGTAAGTAGAGGCATATCTTCCCTTTTACTGTTTGTTCTTATGGCCAAACAGAATTTAATCAAAGATCAGCCCCCCCCCCACACACACACACCTTATATCTCCAAATTTCCAACTTCAAATGTATACGTAATTGTGGTCTTATGTTTAAAAACCAGTATTAAAATAAACTTTTCTTGAAGTTTAGCCTAAGTATGTATTTATGTTAAATAAAATGAGACATATCTGTGTGTTTCTTCACACATATTATGAAACTTCTGTGGCTAATTTTTTTGTCCCTTTATCATCTCTAATAGTTGTTCAGCTCTATGGTTCAATTAGTTAAGCAGGTTTTTCATTGTAAGGAACAGTGCTCTTTCAGGTTATCTGTGGTGCTATGGGTTGGTTTACCAGTAACTCAGGAACATATCTCAGCATCTAAGCCATCAGGTCTCAAAGGAGCTGAATCTGATCTGGACATCACAGCAGCTCTAGGGGCCCAAGAACCCCTGTAGAATTCTGCCATGCTGGACACTTTGCTTTTCTCGGTCTCTGCTTCTGCCTGTTTGTGTGCTTTTTCCTTCCATTTTGCTGCTTCTGTTTAATCATGGCTTTCCCTGCCTCATAGCATCTGCATACTCTCATGTTCTTGTGTGTGTGTGTTTTTCAGTTTCTTTGCTTTCCAGAAGCCTCCAGCTGTGCTTGTGTCTAATGCAAAAATGGTGAAAGAAGAAATGTTTGGATTAATTAATCATCGTCTTGGTGGGACTTGCACTGGCACCTAAAAATGGCTGTGTATAGATCAGAGACTGGTCTCAACTCCATTTAGTTGAGACTACGGTGATCGTGTCACATGCTATAAAATGTGGAGACCTATGTGTAAAAGAATGGTCTGCACTTGCTTTTACCAGAATGAATCTGCAGGTATTGTGAGCTCTCATAGTCACAGCCTGTGTAATATAGTAGCATTTATGCATTTCATGAATTCTAAGCATTTTACAAGTTGATATTGCCATGCTTTGTAACTACATAATTCATGGAAAATTCTGCTTTGTCTCCTAAATGTCCTTGAAGTGAGAAGCACTTAGGAAAACACTTGTGTTGAGTGCATTGCACAGCATTGCAGTAAGAGGTAAGCTATTAGATATCAACTGATCCCATTCATATGAGTTAATACAGTTTTCACTGGAAACTGAGTTCCTGAATGTCAAGTTCATTACACTTGACATCATAATACACTGCTTTTGACCATTTTATGTAAGTATTGAATTAATAAGTTTAGATGTTTTGTGGTTTGTGGAAAAGATAATAAATCACATTATGGTTAGTTCATTCTTAAACTGAGGGGAGAAAAGTAAACAAATGAACAGTGAAACAAAACAATTATTTTATAAAGCTTCAGTGAGCTCATACTTATAATTCTATATTTACTGCGATGATTAATCTGCAAAACAACTTAATAGCTTTAGAAAAAGTCCAATAACAAAGAAAACAAGCTTCTTCAGGAGAAATACTGAACAATACACTTTTTTGTTTTTGTTTTTGTTTTCAGCCTGGAAAAAATAAAGATTAAGTTTATAAGAATAGGGAAGGGCAAACATAATGACTATAGAATGATTTCTCAAATCCCAGCAATAGAGTGTGTTCAAATAATGTTACTCAGGAGATACAGGATAGAAATATGTGTAAATTTAAGGACGATTTTTATAATTTCTGAAAAAGTAAAATGGCTAGAGATCATGCAAGAAAGTTTGAGATACATAATGTATTACTAACTTTTATCAAAATTTTTCTAAGTATAAAAAATACATCATCATTGTAAGAAATGCGGACATGTGGGAAATGAACAGAGAAGAAAGGAAAATTAAAAACAACCTACTTTCAAGTAGGTTGTAACCACTTCCAAGCCAATATATGTGACATTGCATCTACAGTTTTGAACCTGTTTAAAAATTCAACATTAGAACATAAAAAATCCCCTATGTCATAAAAAACACTTAGCTAATGTATTTTTAATCACTCCATAGTTCAATCAGGTGTCAGTTTTCGATAAATTTTATGTTTTTGGTTATTGGTGAAGTTAATCCTTTTTCATGTGTGTCAGCAATTTATATTCCTTTTTGTGAGAATTGTTCGTGCAATTTGTCCAATTTGCTACTGGAGTCATGAACAGTTCTTTAGAATTTTTTAGTTTGATATCATAGAATAAAACTTGAACTCTCATGAACTAAATTTTGGCCCATGAATGAAGAAATTCTGCACTGAAATGATGTGGTAGGATGAAACCTGACTGAAGAAATGATACACACATCTAGACAAACACACACACATTTCTTTATTCAGAAACACACACACACACACACACACACACAGAATAAACATGTGTATTCCAGTGACCAATATTTGGGCAAGGGGCAAAACTCACCTTCTCTGCCTCACTGTTTACTCTGTGTTGTGCTCAATCATCAAAACACCCTGTAGTGTCAACTCCTTTCCATGTCATTTTAGCAGATGCTGTTGGTACCCTGTCTGATATTCCCTCATCTCTCTGGAGCTTCCCTATCCACTATGATTTTCTGTGTCTTTCTCTATATGAGGGTTTTCTTTCTCCCCTGAGCCTGCTTAGTCCATACAAAGTGGAGTAGACCCAGCAATGCCAAGGCATCAATGCTAATGAGAAACTAACCCTCAGTCAATGGCACACAAGACTTGGTGGGTAACATCCCAGCTTCCTTTTCTTCAGTGAGACACTTCTGTTTTGTTCTTTATACTCTCTCCAAGGGCTTCCCAGTGGGATCCTCATATGACAATGGATAACCCCATTCATAAGTGTACTTTTTATTGGCCTTCCTCCCTTTTCTCACTTCTGTGCTCTCTCCTTCCACTCCCATCTCAAATAAATCACTTGCACAGAAAACCTTGTCTAGGAGTCTGCTTTTGTAGGAACCAAATTATTATGGTCATAAACAATAAAAGATGGTGGGCTTTTAGAATAAGTCATCTAGAAGAGCATCTGAAGTCTTAGATCACCAAATTTAATGCAAAAAGAAAACTATATGTGGCTTTATTATTGTTGTTGTTTTGTCACCGCTGTTTTTACCAGGCCTTTTTTCACAGTTTGTCCCACCTGTGGTCCTGATGTGTTGTTTAGGTGTGGCAGCCTGGTGGCCAAAAAAGAGACTCAGAGTAAACGTTTGTAGACATTCTTCATGTCCTGGCTCCATCACTAGTCTATCACCCAACCTCCTAGAGCCTCAGTTTCTTCAGCTATAAAATAGGTGTGCAATACCTGTTTCCCAACCTCATAGGCTTTTTGCAAGCCTTAAATGGGATTCTTTTGGGAAAGTTGTTTGGGTGATAACAAGAGCTGGTATCAAATTTATGTCAAAACTTTGCTCCCCACCTCACACTGCCTTTGATGTAATGTTTATGCGTATTTGATAACTTTACTTAATGTTCTTCAGCATTCCATGTGTTACATTTTAGGACTTGAATGTTAATGAATTTATTCAGCTATGGATGCACAAGACTGATAGCTAACAGTCATTTCGGTGCTAAGAGAAAAGCAGAGTTGAGTATTTTCCTTATGGAGGTCTGTGCAGAACAAGAGCAGCAGCTACAGTAGCCCCTTTGCCCATGGTTTTGCTTTCCAAGGTTTCAGTTACTCACAATCAACCATGGTTTGGAACCAGATGATCCTCCTTCTGTCATATGGTGGGTCAGAAGGTCAATAGTAGCCTAATGCCAGGTCACAGTGCCTATGTCATGCACCACACTTCATCTTATTCAGTAGGCATTTTATCATCTCACATCACCACAAGGAGAAGGGTGAGTATAGTACAATAGGACATTTTGAGAGAGAGAGAGAGAGAGAGAGAGAGAGAGAACACACATTCACATAACTTTTATCACAGTATATTGTTAAAATTGTCCTATTTTATTATTAGTTATTGTTGTCTATCTCTCACTGTGACTAATTTATAAATTAAGCTTTATCCTAAGTATGTAAATATAGGAACAAACAGTATATGTAGGACGCGGTACTATCTACAGATTCAGGCATCCATTGGAGCTCTTGGGATGTATTCCCAGCAGATAAGGGGGGCTGCTATGAGATTCTCCCACAAAGGAAACCACCTGACACCAGAAGCCTTCTCATAACACCTGATGGGTCAAGAAGTTCAAAGCATATAGTCCTTTTACTTGACAGCAGTTGAGGGGAGGACTTTGTTACCATACCATTTTGGAGCCAGAAATCCTTGCTTCCTCTAGAAGCAGCCATTTGCAATCACTATTGCTAAAGCAGGGAGATCGGATTACAAGCCTCCATCTGTAGGGGAAATGCCTGACAACTTTTAAAGGGAATGATCTGCCATGGAGCCAAGACCTGATTTACCTATGGGAAATCAGCTCAGGTACAAAGATGAGCTCTCTACCAGAGAAACGATGAAAAGGAAGGAGAAATGGAAATAAATTAGACTTCTACATTATTCAAATCATTTCAAAAATAAAATGGAACTTTCATAACTTCTGTTTTTTAAAGATTACAGAATATGTTTTTGTCCCACAGCAGAGGGGGAGCAATCAAGTTCAAGTTAGTTACAAAGCGAGGAAAAAGATGAAAGTTTAGAAAGCTTAGAACTTTGCTGACTTACAGGCAGAAGGCCGGGGAAAGGCTGAGACAGGAAATCGTGATTACTATTTGTGCCCTATTTCATAGTTTCCACTTTGGTTAAACTAACTGGAAGGAAACAAGTGATTAGGTTACTTGTGTCATCACTTACATCAGTAGTTTTATTTTTGAAAAAAAAAAAAAAATCATTACTGTTTCTTATTCAAGGAGAACGAGGATGAGAATCATCGCCCAATCTGATCTTATTTTATGTCACAAGCTAAACACGTTTGTTACCAAGATAGGGGCATATTGAAACCTGCGCTGGTGTGTACAGGAGTTTGATCGTAGAGGTGGTCCTGAATTAAGTAGGAGAGACCAGAGCTTACAGATCACAGCAAACAAAATGCCATCTCAGCAACTATCTCAAAACCTGGTTTGGTTCTCTGTCTTTTCCTACAGGAATTCTCACAGTATCAGTACAAAGTGTTTTCCATTTTACCAGGGAAGATCTCTTTACAAAATTCTCCTTTCTTTTCTATATGAAGACTATTCATCCTTTCAAGAAGTTCCCTGATTAGGTTCCTTTCTAAAAACAAAATATGGGGTTCCTGGGTGGCTCAGTCAGTTAAGCGTTCGACTTTGGCTAGGGTCATGATCCTGCAGTTCATGGGTTTGAACCTGGCGTCAGGCTCTGTGCTGACAGCTCAGAGCCTGGAGCGTGCTTCAGGTTCTGTCTGTCTGTCTGTCTCTCTCTCTGCCCCTCCCCTGCTCACACTCTGTCTCTCTCTCCTTCAAAAATAAATAAACATTTTAAAAAAAAAGCAAAATAAAACAAAGTGCTAGCCATTGGACTGGATGTCATATACATTAACTCAGGCTCATGTGAAGTAGAAGTTATTACCTGGTTATGCGGGTGAAGAAACTGATTTCCTCCACCACTTAGAATCTGCAACATGAAAGTTAGCACTTAACTGTGGCAACTGTATTGTTTAACAATTGTTACCAATGGATTTATCTTTGTTCTAAATAGAGTTTTCAAGTCTTTTGTAGACTGAGCATTGTGGAATATTGAGGAGAGGCCCAAAAATGCTCCTAGATGGTTATATATCAGGTTTATCACATTATAATTCAATATGACTTTAGTCATCTTTTAAGATCAAGGAAGCTTGATTTTCAGTGACTAGGAAATGAAAAAGGCATAGGCTAGTATAAAACCTCATTGTCAACTATATGACGTCAGTATAAAATAGAATCTCACTGCTTTCTGGTCCAATGTAATTGGAAATGGTGTGGCAAGAAAGGTTGTGGCATCCAAAAGAAAGAACTTCAGCTTCGTGGTCATAACTATGTAAAGAAGAAATATCTGGAACAATTTTTTAAAAATATTTATTTATTTATTTTGGGAGACACAGCACGCAAGCAGGGGAGGGGCAAAGAGAGAGGGAAAGAATCCCAAGCAGGCTCCACTCTGTCAGCGCAGAGCATGCATGGGGCTCGAACTCATGAACAGTGAGATCATGACCTGAACTGAAGTCAAGATTAGGACACTTAACTGACTGAGCCACCCAGGTGCCGCTGGACTCATTTTAAAGATACCTAAGTAAGTATAAACCACCTGTAGGGAAAGGCCATTTCCCCTCACCCCTACCTTCCAAATCATTCTGGAGTCATATTTTTATAAAATATATTACAAATGAATTGCTAGAAAAATGAAATGAAAAAAGAGAAAACAAAATATAAATCCCATTTTTTTTTAACTTTAAGATTCAACAGACAAAATTACCTTGCCAAATTGCCATGAATGCGTATTTCTAACAGACCTCTAACTGTCACTAATAACATTGTGCAGCAAACTCAGTCTACAGACCCACGCTTAGAGAAGGAATGAAATAAATCTTAATCTTATCATGAGAACAGTTGCTTATTAAATACAAGTAACAACAACAAAAACCCAAAACAACAAAGAAACAAAAACTACATTATTTTTATTGAAGTCCTGCTTCTTCTGAGCAGAGAAATGGACTTCGGGTAGCATGCCAGTGCAAAGATTTGAGCATCTAATTTTCTTTGCTTTTCTTTTTCTCTGCTTTTGTTTTGTGCACTATAAGCAATTCTCTTCTCCCCTTTTATTCCTTTGTCAATAATATTCAAGCTTTAAATATAAGTCTCATAGAGATGTTTTTCATATTTTCCCTGATTTGGGTATTAATAAGCAATGTCTAATTAGCTCCTGTGTTTTGATTTTATTAAGTATTGTGAGACAGTAGGTAAATCTTATTTTATAGCAAGTACTTCATGATGCTTTCAAGAGTTAGTTCAAAAGAAGCTCTCTAATCACCAGTTAACAACAATATTAAGCGATTTTCCTAGTATGACAACCATCACATTCTTTGAAGTTAATGCCGAACTTAATTTAAAAGATGATATAAACATGTGTAAATTCAACAAAGAAGAAGGGAGATTGAAATAAATGTTATTGAAAAATACCTCTGGGCACCTGGGTGGAGGTGGGGGCTGCTTGGTATTCTCTTTCTCCCTCTTTCTCTGCCCCTCCCTGGCTCAGGCACACTTTTTCTTTCTCTCTCTCAAAAATAAATAAACTTAAAAAATGCCTCAAGTTGGTCCAGCAATCATTTCTCCAAATGCATGCATATCTATAATCAATCAAATAGCAACATAAGTCTTAACATTGCCATCTGGTGGGGGTGTCAGTGCAATGATTATACATACAGACTAGAGGTATGAGGAATAAATAGTAGCTGATATCAGAAAGAAGAATATCTTCCACATAATTGTTTTCCACTATATATTTATAGAGTTCCTATATAATTCCTAGTTCAATCAGCTGGTTCTCTTTCAAAAAATCTGAACTAAAGGAGAAGAAAAGTCAGAAAATTTTGCTCAATGACATCTAGGTATTAGAGAAACCTTTATATATATCCTCCCAATCTTGATTTCATCCTTTTGAGATGGACATAGAATTTTTATTCATTCATTACCTCTAAGAAACTAAGTTCAGGTAGGTTACCTTACTTTCTGAGGTGCTACAAGAAAATGTGAACAGTGCAAACAAACAAACAAAAATAGCCAAGAGCTGTGTTTGTATGTGTGTCCACTGAATATTTTATTACTATTCATATACATGAAAAGTTAAGAATTTACCATGATAGAAACTTTAATATTTTCTGGCAAGTGTTAATTGCCTAGGTAGCATGTAGAACAATAATTGACTGTTTGTAACAATAATTAAAAGTTTAATGGTCATTATTTATTTCACTAGTGTTACATGATAAGAAATATCACACATTTGACTTTTATGGGATTTGTTAACATGCAGTATTTCAATAGTCATAAATCAAACCAAATGTATTGAAACACACATATGATGAATGTGCTATATTAGAACAAGTTATAGAGGTCATTGAAGATAGTCAAAGATTTGTAGAAAGGATAAAGAAATTGGGAATATGGCATATCTGACAACATCAATAATGTTCCTGAGTTCATGTCCTTAGAAGTCAATTGTGAGCATTCGATTCTTCATCCTACTGAACATAAACCTTGCTATACAGAGATCAAAGACTACCTGTCACTTAGGTAAAAAGTTAGCAAGTGGAAACCGGTTCTCTGGAAAAAAGCAAGTACCTCTGTTAGGTAGAAAAGACAAGAAGAGTGGCGAATTGCTTTTTGTTTTCTTCTTATGCTGTAAGCAGGCGCAGGAGCAGGAGCAAGGCCTTTCAATGACTGAAAAATGTCAATTGGTCCATAGGGGATGAAGAGAAAACAGGCACATAAAAGCAAATCATAAAAACACAAACTTCAGAGAAGTCTCTGGTGAGGCATTTCAACATATTGTAATATGTTGGGAATTTCCATTTTGCTAATATTTTCCCTAGTTTAGCCATTTTCTTCTATAATACCACATCAATAAGCGTTTCAGTGTTGATGAATGAAGGGAGCCAAAAATAATATAATTCAGGGGTGAGTAGAACTGATATTTATCTTCCCATGAGACACATTATGGGAACTCTCCTATGGTCATATTGAGAATCATCTTCGTGCTCTTTATATTATATCAGAGAGTAGAAATTAGGTATTTTCTTTTCTACTTAGTGCTCTTTGTATCTTTTACTGAAACATTTTCGGGGAAAATAGGCCCCTGCTATTGGTATAGACCTTCAGTTTTGAAGACCATCTTGTCACTACTTTGGAGCACAGAGCTGTTCTAGATGACCTATAAGGATATTTCTAACTTTGATTCTAGAAATAAAATCTATAAACAAGTTTTTCATACAAACAAAGGCAAATTACAATCCAAATACCGTATTTAATTCCATGAATGACTCTTGTTACAAACATCTAATTGTTGAAGGTAATTATAAGTGTTTTACTTTTTTATATTTTTAAAGTTTATGTACTTACTTTTGAGAGAGACAGAAACAGCGTGAGTGGGAGAGGGGCAGAGAGAGAGAGAGAGGGAGAGAGAGAGAGAGAGACAGAATCCCAACCAGGCTCCATGCTGTCAGCACAGAGCCTAATGTGGGGCTCAAACTCACAAATCATGAGGTCGTTACCTGAGCTGAAACCAAAAGCCGGACAGTTAACTGACTGAGCCACCAGGGCACTCCTATAAAATGTTTTTCTTGAAATCTTTGTATCATCAGACATTTTGAAGAATAAAGAAGCTACTTTCACAAAGGAAAATCAACAATAGACATATGCTTTATATATGTAAATAGTTAACAATTGTTTTGCTTTGTGTATAGTGTGCTATTTATAATGACAAATTTACAATTTCCTTTGTGTTTTATTACACTCTGAGTAGTGCTGTTTCAACATATATTTTAAAGCTATGTGGAGGAGTGAAAAAAGAACAATGTTGCATAACTTTGCCCATTAACATTGAGACTGGAGGATAGGTGGTTGTCTTATTAGTGCTATTTAACATACCAAACACAGAACTAGTTGCTTAACATGCATGATCTCATTTAGTTAATCAATCATAGTTTTGGAGACAGACAACATTGTATAACAGAGTGGTAGGAAAAGGTAGTGAGAAAATTTGGATTCCAGTTAGCGTGCAGGCATGAGTGAGGCTGAATGGAGCAGAGGAGTTCAAGACTAGTAAATGTAGCTCATCAGACTGGTCATTAACATGGAAATTAAAAGTATTCAAGATTGTGGAATCCTTAGAAGTTGGCTTACTTTTTCTTGACACTCAAGTCCAAGGATACCATATGGAGGAGATACGAGCCAAGATTCATATTTTTCAATGAATATGGAAGGGAGTTCAGGAATCTATAAATGGTAGTGAAAAGGGATATAGGGACGTATGTGTCTTCAGCCAGTGCAATGGAAATACTTGGAAGGGGGTACTAGAGTCAAGAGCATGAAGAGAAGTGTGTGAGAATATTGTGATGGCAGGGCCTGTGTGAGTACTGAGATCATAATCAGACAAAAACTTGTCTGGGTGATAACCTGAAATCATGGAAATATGAAACTGGTTTTCAAAGATGACTGCTGAAAAGTGCCTTTGATGCAGGTGTCTGGAGAGCTGTATGAGGCCAGAGGATAGCAGTTTGCCGTCTGGCGCATGGTTGCTGAGGCTGGTGGAAACTTACCCTGTCATCCCTGTGGGGAATGGGCCCTGTGCAGATTGAGATCTGGGGGAGTCTGAGATCCGGTGAAAAAGAGGGCATGTGACTTGGACTGCTCAGTGCCGAAAACTGTGGGGATGGGCCTTGAGAGAACCTGACCACATATGTAGTTGACATCCACCCCTGACTGTATGAGAGCAACGACAGTCTCAGAGAGCTTGCTTTGACCATAATAGCATTTACTGAAAACTCTTCTGTGTCAGGCAGTAGGCTAAGCATTTCACATTTATTAGTTCATCAATTTCTCTCACCAATCCTATCATGTTTGTATTGTTCTCTGTATTTCCCAGATGAAGAAACTTAGGCTACTAACTGTAAAATGAAAATCTAAACGTAGGCCTTTCTGATTTCAAAGTTTGAGCTTTAACCACCCACATTATACTGTTTCCCTAACTAAAATTCCCTTTGCTTTGAGCTCTTGTTTGGGGTACATATACATTTTCCCTATATTTGTATTTAAAACACTCAGGACTAATGCCTGATTTCAGTCTTATATTCCCATATATATTGTGGAGGGTAGAACACTTGAGTGAAAGAAACATTTCATATACTTTTCAACAAAATAAAACTGCTTATTATTGCTTTATAAGTCTCTCAAAAATTAGAATGCATGGGGATAAATCCAATGATCATTTTTCTAAGGTGAAGAAGGAGATAGGAAACAACCAAACCTGGGAATAGAAAAGGAGATGAAGAAATAGAACTGAAGTACAATTTCCTCATTAGCCTGTCCTGGAGAGCCTTCTAGAACTTACAGAAATCTCCCCCTTTGTTGAGATACCAAAAGGGATTTTTTTTTTTTCAATTTATAGGCCAATCAACTTTAAGTACACCTAATAGTACCTTGTAAAATTTAAGCAGTTTAAACATCAGGCCTGTCCTGATGTGATTGGTTTTCTGAGTCATTGCTTCTTTAAAAGACTGAATTGATCTTTTCTATCTTGACTCTGGTAGAAATCTGAAGGGTTTGAAGGTTTTGTGGGGTTTTTTTTTGTTTTTTTTGGGGGGGGGCAGTCAAATGACAAGTACTCTGCCTATTAAACTACTTTCTTTGATTTTTGAGGACAGAGTGGGTTTTCTCTCTGTCTTTTAGACATAGCTTGAAAAATAAATTGAAATATTTTTTTCAAAAATTAGTCATACCAAAACCTCTAAAAATCGCCATTAAATTTTATTGTACTGGTAGGCTGGCCATGAAATAGACTCAGATTTGATTGTCTTCTATCTTCATGTTAATGCATACTAGTAAGCCTGAAGCATGTAGAGAAAAATAATTTACAAAGTGAGAGGCCATCAAATTTGACCAGTTTTTAACATTAAATTTTACTTGGTTTTGGTGGATTTTATCTTCTCATCAATGATTGTAAGTATTGGAGAGATTGGGAAGTGTCCCTGCATAAGAAGCATGTAAAGCTGGAGACCCAAAGACCAAATATAGCCCTAGATTGTTGTTATAAAAGTAACGATCCCAATAGAGAGTTTCTTAGTAGTATGTGGTATTACTCTCGAACCGTTTCTATACACAAAATATTTAGTTTCTGATTTTTTTTTTTCTCGCCCAACCAAGAAAACATGTCATTACTATGGCTTATATTCCTCCTCTTTCATTGTAGGCTTTTATTTAGCAACTGTCAGAGGGATGGGTGAAAATGGTGATAGTCCTTTTTTCACTGCTGTTGAAGTTGCGGATGACAAGTAACTTTCAGGTTTGCTCTGACTAGATATATGAATGCGGATGTCTTCTTTTTCTTTTCATCTGTCTTTGTCATTCTATTTAATGCATTTGCCTCATAGGCACTGCATGTGGAAGAATTCAAAGTAGCAAGCGTTCAGAAAAGGAAGTTGAAAGAGTTTAACTAAAGTAGGGCAAGGAATTATAATGTTACTGTTGCAGGAAGAGGCAGCCTTTCTTTTTGTCCATCCTCATCCCTGGTGAAGAGAAGATCCTTTTGCATAATAACACAACAAAGGTATGCCATCAGAGGCAATTCAATTTAGAAAAATAAAGATTTATTTTATACGCACTCAACACTGAAAAATGGAACCCTCCTAGAATGGAGTGGGAATTTGATTATCAGAGGGCTCAAGCAAAGAGGTTTAGGAGATTCCACAGCATGAGATATTAGGGGCTGAAACAGGTTGAGAGGCCTGGAAGCTTCAAACAAAGGAGGTACAAAAGGAAGCAGAAAGGGAGACCAGGTAAGAAAGAACTTCCAGTTTGCCATCCAAGACAATACTCAATGGGCTGAAAGTCAATGCAAACAGGGAATAAAGAAGTATGTTTTATCAGTCTCTAGATTCTCAGTGTGTTTATGATCTGCTATCACTGTTCCTGAATGCTTTTCAGGATTTGCATGATGTAACTACTATTTTGCATTGGTATGGGGTATTGAGGACCAAAATGCGATCTATTGGGAATCAAATGTACAATAAATTCAATGTAAAGCTCTTTACATTTGTAAGATACGATCTGAATGGGACTTTGTTGATCTTGATATTTTCTTTCATCTCTTTTGAATCTATGTTGAAGCTCTGTTCTGTTTCTCCCATTTCCCATCTGTTCCAGTGTGTCTTCAACCTTTGTACCCAGGAGAGTTCTTTCTTGGCCCCAGAGACCTATGGCTTAATTCTGTGGTTCAAAGTTTGTATCCTCCTTGCTGGTGGAATATTTGCTGCCCTGAGCCAAATATTTGGTTTCAACTTGGGGACCCTGTCTGTGACAGGTAGACCCTGTCTACCCTTGTGGTGACAATGACCCAAGTTGTGCTGTGGCCTTGGAGGATGAAGCCCTGAGAAAGAGGGCCTGTTTGCGGCACTATGACAAGCCCTATGAGGAAGATATTTGAATGAAACAAATGGAAAAGGAGATTAATAGTTCTATCATTCATTTTCTCTTACCTTGACCAATGGAGGGGAATACCTGGTTAATTTAATCCACTGGGTTCTGGTCTCCCAGAAGTAATAATGATGGGTTCCACAAGGAAACATAATTTCTAAACTTCTCATTTTACTAACTGAATTTGAGTTCCAAAGTTTTCATGGACAAGTTCTTTCAAATCTTCAAAGACTAAATATCATCTATATTACTAGAACATTGAGAACAAATAAAGGCCTTACCTATTTTTATGACAAAGGAATTGTCCCTACATCCTGAACCTGATTAAGAAGTCACAAAAAAGCAAACCACAAAATAAAGATGCTTAAATACTAAACAATAAATTGTCAAATGTAATCTTACAGAATATTGATAGACTGATGGAAAATGGGATTTATTTAGGAATGTAGAAATAGATAACTAAAAAGTAAATTAAAATAATATAACAAATACTTGACCAAAAGAAGAAAAACGAAAGATTTTATAATAAATGTCATAAAGCATTGAATAAAATTTCAATATGTATTTCTGATTTTATAATCTTAGTAAAATAGGGGAAAAAAGAGCATTCCTTAACCTGACAAATATAGATTTTAAACTAGCCAGCATCATATTTCAGAGTTGAATATTGAAAAAATTCTCATCCCAATAAGGAGTAGAATGTAGGAAAACACCACTGTCATTTATCATATTCTTAAAACTTTGAGATAGTAACAATTGACAAGAAAAGGAAGGTAAGAATCATACGTTAGGGAAAAGCCAACAAAATTATCATTATTCACCATTAATTTCACAGCCTGTATGGCAACACAAAAATACATCTAGTAGATAAGAATAGAAATAGTTAGACAATTCAGGAAAATGGTTTACAAAATTACTGTGTTTATATCTAGTAGTTTTTCACAAATGTCAAATATAAATTAGAAAAATATAATGAAGAATATTCTATTAAAATATCAGCAAAAAACATAAATGATTAGAAATAAACTTAAGAAACTTCAGAACTATAAAAAGAAAACTTTAAAATCCTATTGAATTATAAACAATAACGTTTTTAAAGCATAAACTACTTTAATGAAGTAAAAAAATATGTATATCAAAAATTAGACAAATTATAAGGTACGGTTTGAAGACTTTCAACACAACGAACACAACCACATAAACTCCAAAGCAATAAGCAAATTGAATATTGCCATTTAGAGTTATACAGCCAGTCCCCAACTTAAAATGGCTCCACTAAATAGTTTTCAATTTTATGATGGTGTGAATGTGAGATGCATACCATAGAAACCATACATTGAATCTTTTGTTTTTAAATGTCCACTTATTTATTTTTTGAGAAAGAGACCGAGAGAGCACTAGTGGGGAGGGGCAGAGAGAGAGAGAGAGAGAGAGAGAATTCCAACCAGGGTCCTTGCTGACAGAAAGGAGCCGGACACAGGGCTCAAACTCACAAACCGTGAGCTGAAATCAGAAGTCGGATGCTTAACTGCCTGAGCCACCCAGGTGCCCCCATACTTTGAATATTTAATTTGGATTTTTCCTGGGCTAGTGACATGTGGTATGATGCTCTCTCATTGCCGGGCAGTGGCAGTGAGCTGCAGCTCTCAGTCAGCCCCGCCATCGCAAGGGTAAACAACAGATACACTTACGATCATTCTGTACTCATACACCCATTCTGTTTTTCACTTGCCGTGCATATTCAACTACTTGAGATAATCAATGCTTTATTATAAAATAGACTTTGTGTCAAAAGATTTTTGCCTAATTGTAGGCTAATGTAATTGTTCTGAGAATGATGCTAAGCTATGATGTTTGGCAGGTTAGGTACATTACATGCATTTTCAACTTACAAAGTTTTCAACTTACAGTGGGTTTATCAGGATGTAACCCCATTGTAAGTTGAAGAAGATTGGTACCTACAATTTGACTAGAGTTGATTTTTATATGTTGTGTGACATTGGGGCCAAAATACTGTATAAATATATAAAATACTTCCATCACTCCAAAAAGTCCCCTCAATCCTCTTTACAAATACCTTTCCTCCATCTCTAGCTCCTGGCTACTAAATGATCTATTTTCTGTCAGTAGAATTCATACAAATGGAATCGTACAATATTAACCTTTTACATCTGGCTTATTTTATTTAGTATAATGCCTTTGAGATTTGTTAATTTGTTTCATGTATCAATAATTAATCCCTTTTTACTTATGGGTAATATTGCATTGAATAGATATACCTATTCATTTTTTCATTGTTGGATGGATATTTGAGTTCTTTTTAGTTTGGGGCCATTTTATATACAGCTGCTATGAACATTCATATAGCTGTTTTCAATTTTCTTGGTAACAATGCAATTTTGGCATGACCCAGACTGAAATCAAATGTTACAGGCTCCCAGGGCTCCGAGGCTACCCACACTTTTAACCAACTGACTACAAATTCAGGGTTCCCACTAACCTCTCATGATAATTCTTTAGAAATGACCACAGAATTCGGGAAGTTCTGTACTTATAATACAATTATTGCAAAAGGACAAGTCAAAACCAGGTAAAAGAAGAGGCACACAGGGCCAGGTACAGAAGGGTCCCAAATATAAAGCTTCCATGTCCTCAGGATGCATCAACAGTCCAGTAGTACATCAATGTATTTGGCCAACCTGGAAAGCTCACCTGAGCCTCAGGTGTCCAGAGTTTCTAGTGGGGGTTCATTACTTAGGAATGGTTGATTAAATCATTGGCTACAGGACTGAACTCAATCTTTGGCCTCTCTCTACTCCTGGGAGGTTGCCAGTTTGGACTGATATTACGAAGATCTAAAACTCTAATGCTCTAGGGGCGCCTGGGTGGCTCAGATTGTTAAGCATCCAACTTCGGCTCAGGTCATGATTTCCTGGTCAGTATGTTCAAACCCGGCATTGGGCTCTGTGCTGACAGCTCAGAGCCTGGAGCCTGCTTCGGATTTTGTGTCTCCCTCTTTCTCTGCCCCTCCCTCGCTTGCGTTCTGTCTCTCTCTCTCTCTCAAAAAACAATAAACATTTAAAAAAATTATTTAAAAAAACCTCTGATGCTCCAATCACTTGGTTGATCTTTCTGGCACGGTTAGCTTCTATCCTCAAGCCCTCTAGGGACCCAGAATGAGTCACCTCATTACCATAATCTCAAAGGGTGAGATCCACCATGAATAACACAGGCACTTCTATTACCAGGGAATTCTGAGGGTTTAGAGGCTCTTTTCCAGAAGCCTGGGACAAAGACCAGCTAAACTATTACACAACATTGGATTATATCTAGAAATGGCTTTATATGTTCCACTTCATATGAAACTGACAGACTTTTTCCCAAAATGGCTATAAAATTTTGACATCTGTTACACTTCATCTTTGCTATTACTTGGTACAGTTTTTAAATTTACCCCTTTTACTTCATGTACAGTGGTGTCACATAATGAATTTGATTTGAGTTTCCCTAAGGATTAATGATGCTGAGAACTTTTCATGTGCTCACCTGCAATTTTTAGATTTTCTTTGGTGAGATGTCTGTTAATATTTTGGCTTTTTGTTTTTTTAATTAGGTGTCTTTTTGACAGTTTTTTTTTAACGTTTATTTATTTTTGAGACAGAGAGAGACAGAGCATGAATGGGGAGGGTCAGAGAGATAGAGGGAGACACAGAATACAAAACAGGCTCCAAACTCGGAGCTGTCAGCACAGAGCCCGACGCGGGGCTTTAACTCACCAACCGCAAGATCATGACCTGAGCCGAAGTCAGACGCTTAACCAACTGAGCCACCCAGGCGCCCCAACAGTTTTTTTAAAGGTTTGTTCTATATTGTTTCTTTTTCTTTTTCTGTTTTATATAACATTTATTGAGATATAATTCACATACCATATAATTCACCCATTTGAAGTGTAAAATTGAATGTTTTTTAAAATATTCAATGTTATGCAACCATCACTACTGTTATGGGTTGAATTGTGTCCCATCTTGCCTCTCCCTATTCATATGTTTGAGTCCTAACACCCAGTATTTCAGAATGTGACCTTTTGGGGGGGTAGCTAATCCAATATGACTTATGTCCTCATAAGAAAGGGATTTTTGGACACAGAGAGATGCAAAAAGAGAAGGTGATGTGAAGAGACTAAAGGAGAAAATGGCCATCTACAAATCAATGATAGGGACCTGGAACAGATTGTCCCGAGAGAAGGAAGCAAATCTTCTGACATCTTTTAGATGTCAGACTTTTAGCTTCCAGACCCATGAGACAATAAACTTTGCGTTTAAGTCACCCAGTATGTGGTACTTTGTTACAGCAGCTCTAGAAAACTAATACAGATACAGTCAATTTTATTACCCCCCAAAAAACAATGCACCCCCTTGAGTCACTCAAGACTTCCCACAAAACCTTGTTGGCTCTAGGCATAGGCAACCAATTTCTGTCTACTTTTTGTCTCTACAGATCTGTCAATTCTGAATATTTCCATAGTTAATTTTGGGGGAAACTGCCTGTTTTATACACTGGCTGCATTTGTTACATGAGGGTTCCAATTCTCCATATCTTTGCCAAAACTTGTCTCTTAGGATAATAGTTATCCTAATGGGCAGGAAGTAATATGTTATTGTGACTTGTATTTCCCTGATGAATAATAATGTTGGCTATCTCATCATGGGCTTCTTGGCCCTTAAATATTGTCTTTAAAGAAGCGTCTATGGGGCGCCTGGGTGGCGCAGTCGGTTAAGCGACCGACTTCAGCCAGGTCACGATCTCGCGGTCCGTGAGTTCGAGCCCCGCGTCAGGCGCTGGGCTGATGGCTCAGAGCCTGGAGCCTGTTTCCGATTCTGTGTCTCCCTCTCTCTCTGCCCCCTCCCCCATTCATGCTCTGTCTCTCTCTGTCCCAAAAATAAATAAACGTTGAAAAAAAAAATTTAAAAAAGTGTCTATTGTACATTAAATTACTTTTCATCTCTGTTGAAAATCAACTGCCCATATATATGTGGGGTTATTTCTGGACTCAGTCTTCTGTTCTCTTAATATATTTGTGTATTTCCTTTTTTCTTTTTAAAAAATTTTAAAATATTTATTCACTGTTGAGAGACAGAGAGAGACAGAGAGTGAGAGTGAGCAGTGAGCACAGAGCCTGATGAGGGGCTCAAATTCACAAATTGTGAGATCAACTGACTGAGCCATTCAGGTACCTTTATATTTGTGTATTTCAATGCAATGATTTTACTGCCTTTATCTCTTTGTTGATCTTGATGTCAATACCATACTGCCTTAATCAGGGCTGGGACTAAGTGAAGCAAGCAAGGTACCTAAATTTAATGCATAAAATTTATTTATTTATTTATTTATTTATTTATTTATTTATTTATTTACATCCAAGTTAGTATATATGTAATAATGATTTCAGGGGTAGAATCCTGTGACTCACTCCCTACAAATAATACCAAGTGCTCATCCCAACAAGTGTCCTCCTAATGCCCCTTTCCCATTAAGCCCAACCCCCCACCCAAAACCCCTCCAGCACCTCTCAGCTTGTTCTCTGTATTTAAGAGTCTTTTATGTTTTGTCCCCTTCCCTGTTTTTATATTATTTTTGCTTCTCTTCCCTTATGTTCAGCTGTTTTGCATCTTAAATTCCACATATGAGTGAAGTCATGTGATATTTGTCTTTCTCTAATTTCGTTTAACATAATACAGTCTAGTTCCATCCACATGGAAGATTTCATTCTTTATGATTGCCAAGTAATACTCTGTTGTATGTATATATACCAAAACTTCTTTGTCCATTCATCAGTCAATGGACATTTGGACTCTTTTCATACTTCAAAGTTACATGTTGAGATTTTGATTGGGATTGCCTTATTGAGTTGACTCTATTAATTTGGGAAAAATTGACATCAACAATATTCAACCATCTAAACCATGAATTTAGGTCTTAATTAGGTCTTACATATTTTTCTTTTTCAAATTTCAATTTCCTAATATTTGTTATTACTACCTAGAAATGTAATTGATTTTAATGTATTTGATTTTAATGTATAATGATCTTATATTCTATGACCTAGATGAACTCATTTACTAGTTCTAACAGGTTTTTAAAACAATTCTGTAAATTCAGTAGAATTTCATACATTACAATCATATTGTCAGAAAACAAAAACAGTTTTGCCTCTTCCTTTCCAATCTAGGTATCTTTTACTCCTCCTCCTCCTCCTTTTCCTCTTCCTCCATTTCCTTTTCCTCCTCCTCCTTCCCTATTATACTGCTAGAACCATACCTAGAACCATGCCTACCCTATTAAATAGGAATGGTAAAGCAGAAATTCTTGTCTTTTTCCTGGTCTTCAGGAGATATTTAGTCTTTCACCATTAATTATGAAATTAGCTGTCAATTTTTTTATAGATGCATTTTATTAAGTTGAGGAAGTGTCTTTTAGTTCTAGTTTGCTAAGAACTTTTATCAGGAATGAATGTTGGATAGGGTCAATAGATTTTTTCCTAATCTCTTAAAATGAGCATATAGATTTTCTTCTTTCTTTTTTAAAATTTTAGTAGGGTGAATCACGTTGATTTATTTTGAATGTTAAACCATACTTTCCTGTGTTAATTTCTTTGATCAAGGTGTGTTACCCTTTTTGGGGCGCCTGGGTGGGGTCAGTCAGTTAAGTGTCTGATACTTGATTTCAACTCAGGTCATGATCTCACAGTTCATGAGATTGAGCCCCACATCGAGCTTGGGATTCTCTTTCTCCTTCTCTGACCCTCCCTCCCACTCTCTCTCTCTCTCTCTCTCTCACTCGCAAAATAAATAAACTTAAAAAATATTGAAAAAGATGTATTATCTTTTTGAATATTTTTTTTGGACATGATTTATGAAAAGTTTGCAAGGTCTTTTTGCACCTATGTAAATGGGAGACATTTGTCCATAGTTTTCATTTCTTATTAAGGTGATGTTGGTTTATAAAATAAGTTGGGATATATTAATTTTTCTTTATTTTTTTGTGGGTAATAGAATTATTATAGACTTTGTATTATTTCTTCCTTAAATGTTTGTCAATATTCATGAGCAAAGCCATCTGGGCCTAGAGCTTAATGTGGCCCAGCCCACAGGGTTTTTAACTAAAAATTTAATGTATCTAAGAGCTATCTACTGAGACATCTATTCTGTATATAATGAGCTTTAATTGTTGGTGTCTTTCAAGGAATTTGTATATTCCATTTAACTTGTAGAACTTATTGGAGTAAGTTTTCTTTCCCTGGCTCAGATAGCTTTCTTATACACAAACACTGATCAGTATTCAGCTGAATATTCTAGAGGGAGTCCCACTGAAGACCACTGGAGTTCTCCCTATGTGCAGCTCTCTTTGTTTTGTTTTGTTTTTGTTTTGTTTTGTTTTTTCCCAAGACTCTTCTCTAGAATGCTGTCCTCCAAACTCCAGCTGCACTGGCTTCCCAGCACCATAACTTCAACTCAGCTGCCAGCTTCTGCCTTGGTTCCTCTTCCATGCCCTGTGGCTTTGAACTTTGTCTAGCTAGTAAGGTAAGTAATCAGAGGGCTTGCATTGTTTGTTTTCTTTCTCTCATGGGTCATAGTCCCTTCTTGCCTGATGTCAATATCATGAGAACTGTTGTTTCATGCACATTATCTGGATTTTAGTGTTTTAGAAATTAAGGTTTTCTAGTCAATGTTTCTTTGGCCAAAAGCAGAAGCGTTCTACAATATAATATTAAGTTAAAGAGCAGTATCCAGAGTACATACATAATATAACATGTACTTCGTATGTACACAGGTAGAGAAAAAAAGCTAAAAATATCAGCACCAAAATGTTTATGATATATATTTTCAAGTATTAACTTGCAGATATTACCTTTTTTCTATTTTCTGAAATTTTCCATAGAGACCATATATTGATTCTACAATAAAAATAAACCACCGATGTTATAACAATAGAAAAACAGAATTAAATTAAGAGCCCAGAAATGAACACAACTTCAAATATGGAACTTTCAATGCAGCATAATGTAGGCAATTATTTTTCCTGTTTATTCATCATATTTCTATGAATGGAAGCCTGAGATTGCATTTGATTTTTTTATAGCAACAATATCTCACTATTGACTTACTTTGAGTATACACCATCAACAAAAACTCCCAGATCTTTTCTCAAAGATTCCTTTTCAGCACAAATTTTCTGCTTCCATTCCTTTTTATTGAGAAAATTTTAAGCATCTTCTGTACAAGAGCCATATTACAATTATCTGATAAAAATAAAATCCAATTAAAATATAATAACATGTGCATGCACCTAGTTTAAAGAGCTAAATAATTAAAAAATAAATTACCACACCCCATGCACTACTCTATAGTGGCAACTGCTTTCATATATTTTAGCTGGTTCTTTAGATTTTGCCTCCACATTGAACACACACACACACACACACACACACACACACACACACACACACACACATTACTATTTCTTGATTTTTTAGTTTTAGGGATTACTGCTGTGTAAACTGAAATTCTAATATGGCATCCATGATTCTTGTCTTTTAGTGTCCACATTTTTATGTGACCCCCTTTATTTCGAGTCTGCATTTAGAAGTGATGCACAATTTGCTTGCAAAAGTGCAGGGATTTTTTTTTTAATTAAGCCCTCTATTCAGTTTGCTTTAAGTTATTTGAAAGGGAAATTTATCCTGTGTGGGCCTGAATTTAACAGGAAAATATTAAAAGAAGGTCTAGAGGTATGTGAATGGAATCATCTCTCTCTCTCAATCTCTCTTTTTCTGTATCTGTATGTGTATGTGGCTAAATTTGAAGAACAAAGCTCCCAAGAATTCTGCATCTGTAGGGAAATGAATTCTGGCAGCAATTTGAGGGAGTTTAGATATGGATCCTTCCACAATCAAGCCTCCAGATAAGAATGCAACATGCAGAGGACCCAGCCAACCTGTGCCTTGACTTCTGACCCACAAAAACTGTGCGATAAGTGAGGGTTGTGGTAACATTTTATACAGAAATTGAGTAAGTTGTGCAGAAATGGTAAATTTGTGTAATTTCTTACACAACAACAGAAATACATACCTTGAATCCTCCTATCTTTTGAATTTAGTTGTGTGATAATTTTGAATTAGGTCAGTATTTAGTGTTTATAAAACACTTTGTAATTGAGCCATGAAATATACTGCATTTCTTTTAATAATTTTCATGGTTTTTTTCTTCTTTGGTTTGAATGTAATAGTAATTAACTTAGCCTCGCACTTGCCCCAAGTTGTTAAATATTCTCTCAAAATAGTCACCTATATTAGGCCCACAGAAAATACCCTAAAAAAATGAATATATCCAATTCAAGAAATGAGGTGAATTAACCCACAGAAGATAGCACCCATAAAAGATCACACAGTCTGAATTGAAGCAGGGTCTGTGTCTTAGTTTTGATACAGCACATCTTCTAGTAACTTTCTGAAAAAAAAAAAAGAAACATGGAAAGTGTTTTCATTTTATTTTATTTTTTTAACATTATTTTTAATTGAGAGAGAGGAAGAGAGAGCGCATGTGAGCAGGGCAGAGGGAGAGAGAGAATCTTAAGCAGACTCAATGCTTAGTGCTGAGCTTGATGTAAGGCTCAATCCCATGACCTAAGCTGAAATCAAGAGTCAGATGCTCAACTGACTGACACACCCAGGTGCCCCAGAAAGTACTTTTTAAAATAACCATATATCAGAAAATATTTTATCTTCATACTTAATTGATGATTTAGCTAAGATTAGAATTCTAAGTTGGAATAATTTTCCCCTCAAAATTTTGAAGGAATCATAGCAAGGTGCACTAGCTTCAGGCATTATTGTTATAAAGTTAACTTTGTTTGGATTCTTAAAATTGTATACAAATTTTATTTTTGTTCCCACTAGCAAAGCTATTTAAATCTTCTTTCTGTCACCAGTGTTCTGAAGGTTTTAAATGATATGCTTAATATTTTCACTGTGTTGGAACTTACTGTGTACTTTCTTTTTTTTTTTTTTTTTAATTTTTTTTTTTCAACGTTTATTCATCTCTGGGACAGAGAGAGCCAGAGCATGAACGGGAGAGGGGCAGAGAGAGAGGGAGACACAGAATCGGAAACAGGCTCCAGGCTCCGAGCCATCAGCCCAGAGCCCGACGCGGGGCTCAAACTCACGGACCGCGAGATCGTGACCTGGTTGAAGTCGGACGCTTAACCGACTGCGCCACCCAGGCGCCCCAAGAACTTACTGTGTACTTTCAATCAGAGCATATGTCATTAGTTCTGGGAAATTTTCCTGATTTATTCCTGTGATAATTTTTTCTCCTGTGTTCTCTTCTCATCTTTCTTTTAGAGTTTTGTAAGAAAATGCTTAGCATATTAGACAATAGTCTAGTTAGAAAGTTATGAAAATGAAATGGAGATGTGCTCAAGTCAATTGGCTGGCTTTCTCTCTGTCTCCCTTTCTTCCTTTCTTTTTCTTGTTAATATTTTAACTCTTTATATTTATTTTGAAATAATTGCAGGTCTACAGAAAAGTTTCAAAAATAAGATAAATGGTGTCTCATCCATTACTCATATTCCTCAAATATTAATATTCTACCACATTAACTTTCATTCTCCCTCTCTCTGAACCACTTAAGAGTAAGTTGCTGATATGATACCCATTTAATCATAAATACTTCAACATGCATTTCTTACCAATAAAGATCTCCTTTTCCATACCGTGGAGCAATTATTAATATCATGAACATGGCACTGATAAAATTATTATGATCTATCTAATAGGGACCTATTAAACTTTCACCAATTGTCTCTTATATATATGTAAAATTGTCTTTCACCAATTGTCATATATGTGTGTGTGTGTATACATATATATATGTATACACACACACACATATATACACATATATGTGTATACACACATATATATAGAGTTGTCAAATTAGCTAACATACAGTGTATGCAGTGTACTCTTGCTTTTGGGGTAGAGTCCCATGATCCATCGCTTACATACAACACCCGTGCTCATCCCAACAAGTACCCTCTTCAATGCTCATCACCCATTTCCCCCCTCCCCCTCACCCTCCATCAACCCTCAGTTTGTTCTCTGTATTTCCAAGTCTCTTATGGTTTGCCTCACTCTCTGTTTGAAACTATTTTTCCCCTTCCCTTCCCCCATGGTCTTCTGTTAAGTTTCTCAAGTTTCACATGTGAGTAAAAACATATGATATCTGTCTTTTTCTGACTGACTTATTTCACTTAGCGTAATACCTTCCAGTTTCATCCACATTCAGTGCAACCCCAATCAAAATTGCACTGGCATTCTTCTCAAAGCCAGAACAAACATTCCTAAAATCTGTATGGAACCACAAAAGACCCTGAATAGCCAAAGTTATGTTGAAAAAGAAAAACAAAGCAGGAGGCATCACAATCCCAGACTTTAGCCTCTACTACAAAGCTGTAATCATCAAGACAGTATGGTACTGGCACAAAAACAGACACATAGACCAATGTAATAGCATAGAGAACCTGGAATTGGACCCACAAATGTATGGCCAACTAATCTTTGACAAAGCAGGAAAGAGCATCCAATGAAAAAAAGACAGCCTCTTTAGCAAATGGTGCTGGGAAAACTGGACATCAACCTGCAGAAGAATGAAACTAGATCACTTTCTTACACCATACACAAAAATAAACTCAAAATGGATGAAAGACCTAAATGTGACACAGGAAATCATCAAAACTTTAGGGGAGAAAACAGGCAACAAACTCTTTGACCTAAGTCTCAGCAATTTCTAGCTTGACACGTCTTCAAAGACAAGGGAAATAAAAGCAAAAATGAACTATTGGGACCTCATCAAGATAAACTCTTCTGCACTATAAAGGAAACAATCAACAAAACTAAAAGGCAACTGACAGAATGGGAGAAGATATTTGCAAATGACATATCGGATAAAGGGTTAGTATCCAAAATCTATGAAGAACTTAACAAACTCAATACCTGAATACAAATAATACAGTGAAGAAATGGGCAGAAGACATGAATATACACATTTCTAAAGAAGACATCCACATGGCCCACAGACACATGAAAAGATGCCGAACATCACTCGTTATCAGGGAAATACAAATCAAAACCACAATGAGATAACACCTCACACCAAAGTGGCTAAAATTAACAGCTCAGAAAACAACAGTTGTTGGCGAGCATGTGGACAAATGGGAACCCTCTTGCACTGTTGGGAATGCATACTGGTGCAGCTGCTCTGGAAAACTGTACGGAGGTTTTCAAAAAATTAAAAATAGAACTACCTCATATCCAGCAATAGCACTACTAGGAACTTATCTAAAGGATACAGGAGTGCTGATTCGTAGGGACACATGTACCCCAAAGTTTACAGCAGTGATTTTAACAATAGCCAAATTATAGAAAGAGCCCAAATTTCCATCAACTGATGAATGGATAAAGATGATATGGTTTATATATACAATGGGATACTTTTTGGCAATGAGAAAGAATGAAATCCTGCCTTTCACCAATTGTTCTTTATAGCAAAAAAAGAAAAAAGAAAAAAAAATCTGGTCCAGCATTACCTTTTACAATTACTTATCACACTCTTTTAATCTACATGAATCCCAGTCTGTCTTTCATGATCTTGCCATTTTTGAAGCGTGCAGGTCAGTTAGTTTGTAGAATGTACCCATTCCCTCTTCAACACATCCTAATAGTGTTTGCCTCCATCGCTACACCTAACTTGCACTCCTCAGACTCACCAATGATCTGCATGTGGCTATATCCCATGGTCTGTTCTATGTTCTTACCTTGTGTGACCTAACTACAACATTAGACATGGTAGATAATGCACTCTCTCTCCATGAAACTTTCCTCTCTTTGCTTCTATGATACCACGCTCTCCTAGACTTGCTTCTCTCTCACTGGCCATTCCTTCACCTTCATTTCCTGCATCACCTATGACCCTGATCTCTTAATAACGTTGGACACTCCTGTACTCAATCATCTGACCTCTTCTTTTCTTTATCTACACCTATTCCTTGGCTTTAAATCCCATCTATACTTCACAGCAATAAAATTTTTGTCTTCAACTTATATTTTTTATCTGAACTCCAGAACTGTATACTTCCACTTGCTGCTCAATTGGTATTTCAGATTTAACATATTAAAAGGCAAATTTGTGATGCTGCCCACCCTCACTCCTAAATCTACTTTTTTCAGTTACCCCAATCTCAGTAATAGCACCTCATTTCTCCACTACATAGACTAAAAAACTTGAGTCTTTTTTTTCAATTAATCAAACAGAAAACCTGGGCTATAGTTGAATTCTCTTTCTTTCACATTGTACATAAAAACTGTAAAAATATCTTATTTGCCTGATCATCAAAATATACCCAGACTTGAACATACATCCACATCATAAAGGCCATATGTGAAAAACCCATAGCTAACATCATCCTAAATGGAGAAAAACTGAGATCCTTTCCTTCTTGTTCAGGAACAAGACAAGGATGTCTGTCACCACTTTTATTCAACACAGTGCTAGAAGTCCTAGTTACAGCAATCAGACAACAAAAAAGAAATTTAAAAAATCCAGATTGGTAAGGAAGAAATAAAATTTTCACTATTTGTAGATGACATGATATTATATAGAGAAAACCTGAAAGATTCCACCAAAAAACGACAAGAACTGATAAATGAGTTCAGTAAAGTCACAGGATGCAAAATTAATATACAGAAACCTGTTGAATTTCTATACACGAATAATGAAACAGCAGAAAGAGGAATTAAAAACACAATCCCATTTACAATTGTACCAAAAAAATAATAATAAAAAATAAGAAACCTAGGAATAAACCTAACCAAAAAGGTGAAAGACCTGGACTCTACTATAACACCCTGATAAAAGAAATTGAAAATGACACAAAGAAATGGGAAAACTGTTCCATGATCATGACTGGAAGACCAAATATTGTTAAAATGTCTATACTCCCAAGGCAATCTACACATTTAATACAATCCTTATCAAAATACCAACAGCATTTTTCATAGAGCTAGAACAAACAATCCTTAAAATTGTATGGAACCAGAAGGATCCTGAGTAGCCAAAGCAACTTTGAAAAATAAAAAAAATTAAATTAAATTAAAAAAAGCTGGAGGCATCACAATTTCAGACTTCAAGTTATATTACAAAGCTGTAGTAATCAAAACAGTATGGTATTGGCACAAAAAAAACTGACACATAGATCAATAGAATAGAAAACCCAGAAATAAATCCACAATTATATGGTCAATTAAACTTTGACAAAGCAGGAAAGAATAACCAATGGGACAAATATGGTATATTTGTCGAAAAATGGTATTGGGAAAACTAGACAGTAACATGCAAAAAAGTGAAACTGGACAACTTTCTTACACCATACACAAAAATAAATTCAAAATGGATTAAAGACCTAATTATGAAACCTGAAAGCATAAAAATAATAGTAGAGAGTACAGACAGTAATTTTTCTGACATCAGCCATAGCAACTTTTTTTTCAGGTTCCCTGAGGCAAGTGCAGTTGTGATGAGCAACTTAAAAATATATACAGTAAAACCTTGGTTCGAGAGCATATTCATTCTGGAAATATGCTTGTAATCCTAAGCACTTGTACATCAAAGCAAATTTCCCCATAAGAAATAATGGAAACTCAGATTATTTATTCCATAACCAAAAAATATTCATCTAAAAATGATTCCAATACCGTAGTATAATACAAAATGATAAAGAAAATACAAAATATAAATAAAAAGAAACAAATTAACCTACCCATACCTTTGCGGGCCACTATATATTCTCACACGGATGTTGACTACAGTAAAGTATTAATAAACTCCTATCACATACCATGTTTAATGGGACTGGTAATAAGGCGGTAGAGGAAAGGGTCTATATCTGCAGGCAGCCTGACTAGAATGAAGCAGAGCATTCCTAAGCTTAGTCTTGAATGGAAAAGCAAAGGACTGTCCACAGGTGCTTTGAAGTGACAAAATGCCCAGTTGTGGGCACCTTCCAACAGTATGAAAAGTCACTGATTTCTGCCAAGCACCACGGCCTGAAACCAAGCATCTGAGAGTGGAAGGAGATCACCCACAATCCCACAGTGAGAGAGAAAGAGAGAGAAACGAATCGGGCTCAGTTGTGATCCTATGACATTCAGCATCATATACCACTCGTGTATTGCAAAACATTGCTCATTTATCAAGTTAAAATTTATTAGAAATGTTGGCTCCTCTTGCAGAACACTCACAGAACAAGTTACTTGCAATCCAAGGTTTTACTGTTTATATACCCAGAATCTCATAACGGTTGTCATCTCGGTTCCAAGTATATAATCTTCTCTTATTGTAGTAGCTTCTGAACTGGTCTGCTTCATTCTGCTGTTGTCCCCTATAGTCTATTCTTTTTTTTTCAATATATGAAATTTATTGTCAAATTGGTTTCCATACAACACCCAGTGCTCATCCCAAAAGGTGCCCTCCTCAATACCCATCCCCCACCCTCCCCTCCCTCCCACCCTCCATCAACCCTATAGTCTATTCTTAATGTAACAAGAGTGTTCCTTTTTTTTTTTTTTTAAAGTAGGCTCTACCCCCAAGCATGTAACCCAACATGGGGCTTGAACGCAAGACCCTGAGATCAAGACCTGAGCTGAGATCAAGAGTCAGTCACTTCGTTGACTGGGAGCCACCCAGGGGCCCCGAGAGTGTTCCTTTATTAAAGTGTACACCAGACCTTGCCACTCCTGCTCAAAGCACTCCAGCATCTTCCCTTCTCCTTCAGAGCAAAAGTCAAAAAAGTTATGAGCGCTCCATTAGATTATGATCTCACTTGGCCTCCTCCTCCTCACTTTTCATATTTCTCCTTATCCCATATTCTTTCTCTTTGTCTTCCTGCCACATGGACACTTCTTTGCTGCTCCTCAGCAAACCAGTTCTCTCATCAACAGTGTTAGCAAGCGCTGCATCCGCCCGCCGGCCATGCTCCGCCCCGACGTCTGCATGCTTTATCACCTCAGGCCTTCATTCGAATGCCAAGGTAGCAATGAGGCTGGCCTTGACATGCAGTTTAAAGTGTCACACCAACCACTTCCTGCTTTATTTTATTCCACGGCATTTATCGTCATCTAATATACCATATGTTATGCTTCTTTGTTTACTGTTGCTCTCTTTCCACTATGACGTAGCTTGAATTTTTATTTTTTTGTTTATTGCTATAATCCCAGTGTTTCATGAAAATTAGGTAGATAATAAGTCTCTGAAGAAAGACAGGATGGATAAAACATCTACATGTCCCTCCTGGCCTGGCCACTTGTTTCCTCCTCCATTAATGACATTTACCCTAACTTTCACTTTACAGCCAGTGTAGTAATTTAAAATTCTTTTCACTTGAAGATCAGATTTTCTTTTTTAAGATTTTTAAAAATGTTTATTTATTTTTGAGAGAGCGCAAGAGGAGGAGGGGAAGACAGAGGGGGACAGAGGATCCAAAGTGGGCCCTGTGCTGTCAGCGCAGAGCCCAATGTGGGGCCCGAAGATCATGAGATCTTGAGATCATGAGATCATGAGATCTTGACCCTGAGATCATGACTTGAGCCAAAGTTGGAACCTCAACCAACTGAGCCACCCAGGCACCCCTGAAGAGCAGGTTTTTTAAAAGCAAATCTAACCATTTCAGTTTTCTTCTCAACATTTCCTGTTTGGCTTCAGAGGAAAATTCAAATTTACCAAGACCCTTCAGAATATTTGACTTAGACCAGTAGGGCCACAGTTGTTTCTGTCTCTATATTTTTAAACTTTTCTGTAAGTTTCATGTGTTTCATGGTGGCAGACTTTGCAGAGAAGGAGAGTAGTGTGTCTTTTGTCAGGCTGTTGTGAGAGCAAAACAAACGCATTTTGCCGTTTAAATAATTAAGCGGCACGCATGTGTGTGCATCTGTGTGACCTACCTAAGACTGAGGACCACAAAATAAATTTAATACCAAACAGAACTCAGATGACCTTCAGGCTAAGTTATAATTCTTTGGATTCTAAGTTCCTCCACTCCATAATTGAGTGTATCAATAGTTCATAAGCCTGTGAAACATTTAGTTTAAGTATAGCGGTTGCATAAATCTTAGTGGAATGAAGTTAAGTGGAAATGTAAGGGCTTGAATTCACAGGAGAGTTAATATGCAGGTTATTTTTTAAGAAAAATGAAGACAAATTTTTACAGTGAGGATGTGGGCACGGGGTGAATAAAGTGGATGAAAAGGTGCCTTCTATGCCTTTTTCAATTCCTTTTACTCAAATCTTTAAATAAATACCTCTGGAAATGAGTATTGATTCTTGCTTACTGGACAGGGCCAGAGACATTTATCAAAGAGGCAGATAGAAGACTAATTTTTACTGTTATACAAACACAGAGAACTAGGAGGGGGAAGGCTTAGTGTTTCCCCATGTATTTGGGATTAAGAAAATAGAAACATATCTCTATTTTCTTTTGCATATAAATAAGACTTGTACTTAGAAAGCCATTTTTTTTTCATTATTGAGGACTTTTATACATATACATAACATGGAAACACACACAAATATACATACAGGCATGATAATATGTGGGCAATTATGTGCGTGTATGTATAGATACTGTGTTTGTTATTATACTATTACTATGCATTTCACTAGGAGAAAAATACAGAAAAGGATGACTAGAATATTTTTTTACCTATCTTTCTGGGTCAGACACTGCTCTATGATTCTCTATTAGTGCTTGTTTTTATTTTCTTTTTTTTTTTCTCTTTAACAATTTGACTTAAGTTCTTGGAGTTGTAGATAGAATAAGTTAGAATAAATTCTTGCTTCATATCATTACCCAAAAAAGCCAACAATCTCATGAGTTTCCTCCAAGTTACCATTGTCCTAAGAGCTGAGATCTCTCATGTGGCTCCCTGCCTCCTGGGCTGGTGTCAAGCGAAGAGAGAGGAGGAGGAGGAGGAGTTGAAGGAGGAGGAGGGAGAGACAACGTATTGAAGTAAGCTGCAGATTGCTAGCTGCGCAGTTATAAACCTCAAGATGCCAAAAAGTTACAAGAATTAGCAATAATTCTTCAATAAACACACTAAATACCCAGATGGATACTTTCGTATTTGGCCATTCATTCTGCAAAGGTATCACGCACTCTTCCAAGACTATCTCATTAAATAAGCGGCAAGAAAGGTCAAAGAAACAAGTCACAGCAGGGAATCACTTAACAAGGAGATTTCACACTAGGAAAAGTGTTTAGATTCACAGCAGTTGCACGCTATTCATACTACACTTAAATCTCCATTTTCCAAACATATCACAATTCCTATTTCTTACCTCCTTATTTAAGCTATTCAGATGATCTAGGACCTTTTCTTTTTAGGACTTATGGAATCTCCATCCACCTCACCCCTTTCTGAGTTTGTGTGCCCATCTCCACCCCTCCAACCATTTGGATTCTTCCACAAAGTAGTTTGCAGTCATAATCAGTCATAATCATCATACATAATTGCAATCCTGCATAAAGAATATCATAGAAATACGAACTGGGAAAGGGGATTCCCCACAATCTCCATTTCTTCCATATGCTGTGATAACATGACTCTTAAATTACATTACTCTTATATGAAAAACCATTGAGTACAGTTTAATTATGACCCCATAAAAGTCCCTCCCAAATATGTGAGAAGAGGAAGAATTGGCAAAGGCAAAGATTCTTTTCTATAAAAGAAGCTTATCATTTATTCTGTCATAAAAGCATTATATACTTAGTTTAGAAAATGATGCATTATGGAAAAAAGAAAGAAGTCACATAAAGTATTCCACTGATTTTTAATGCATTTTCTTTTTTCCCCCTATATTACAAATTCAGTAGTTTTAGAAGTTATAATGGCAACTTTTTCAGTAACTTTTAACACTTCCTCCTGCTATGATGCACTCTCTATAAGCATTATTTGAGTCACTGGCATTGAATGAATATACTATACATTTTGGTTAAACATTTAAATTATTTCAGTCTTTAGCTGTGGTAAATATTGCCAGAGATAAGCAGATTAAAGATTTGCAATGCACCCGATGTTCAGTCTGCCCCAAATAACGCTTATCTTCTTTAGAAAATTGTTCTCCTGCTCTGATCTGTAGACTCAAATGGACCAACGGAGACAGCCATTTTTGAATACAGGACTCCTCACTTCTCTGCTTGCAATGATTATTTTAGGTGTGTAACCTGCACCAAGGTAGTCCCCAGTAGACTGGCCCAGAGATGGGCCCCGTCTAGAATCAAGGTGGGCCACTGAGAACTGTTCTTGAGGACTTTTTTCATGGTTTTTAAAAGTGCATCACAAAGAACAATTCGATTCTCCTCTGGTAGAGGAATTGTGAGTCTCTCAGATTGCCACCAGCAGTGCTCCCTGCTTCTTGGAAGGCTCTGGTCTGCAGAGAAAGGAAAAGCAGACATACCACCAAGCCATTGCTGGCAGCATATCTGTTCTGTTCTTACTTTTATTGCAGCCTAGCCATGGTTACGTGTGTCTTCTAACAAATACTGCCGTTAGCCTGTTTGTTTAAGTACAATTTCTGTTACTTGCAATCAAAAACGTATTAATGCATACAATATATACAGTTCCTAATTTATCCAGGAATGCAAAAATATGCTGTTTTAATTATAACTTATTGATATTTGATATTTTCAATCAACTTTCATTTGGTATTTTCAGCATTTGATCATTTACTTGGATCACTGAACATTTTGTATATTGTTTGGTGCATGACTTTACTGTGAGTTGTATCTTCTAGCATAATACAATACTCTTATTATTTTTTTAATTGAATGCCTTCTGCTTATTTAAACTTGTCAGAAATTTAAGTCATAATTTTTGCTTCCTTTTTCGTCTGATACAATTGTGACTTTTAATTTTGGCCAGTGTGATTCAGTTTATTTGGAGGAAACTCTTGAGTTGGTTTTTGCTTTGAGATCAAATATGAAAGTATTTTTCTAATATAACAGTTTAGTTCATCTACTGTTATTGATACAGTGGAGATGTTTGACCTTAGTTCTGTTCTACTATCTTATTTTTTTTTTTTTTTTTTGATGCATTCTCTTTTTAAGTCTATAAAACCCTTACACCTTGTGGTCTATTTGTTTTGTTACGGGATGCATGTGTAAGAACTCGTGGGGACACATGCCATGCATTCATGGGCATTTCTAATGAAGAAGGTTTCCATTTTTTGTTACAGTGGTTATCTTCTTAAATTAAGCTCCTCTTGTTTGCTACATTAGCTTTTAATTCCCTTTTATGAATACAAACAAAATTAGCATACCTTCTCATCTCTTTCCCCCACCATTTGGTGTTAGTGAAATATTTTTCTTAAAGTTTGCTTACCTTTGTGCATTTAGATATGCTTAAATCTCTATTAATTTATTTTGACCTCTACATAATATATTTGATCACTCTTCCAGTTCTTAAAATTGAGAAAATCAGCATATGTAATTTGCCTCCATTCCCCACCCTAATTTTTCTCCCAAGTTATGCTAGTTATAGCATCAGAGAATTTATTATTGTGTAATATGTTTAGCACTTTAATATCTAAATTGATTTTAATCTTAGTCCCAAGATAAATATAGTCAATGTTCACCACCAGTTATTTTATTATAGTTCATTCAATTTTTCTCTTGGTTGGCTGAAGTTGGTCTTCTGGTAGAATACTGAAGAGGACTTATGGGAAAAATATACTCTGAGCTCAGCACATTCAAAACTCTTTATCTTGCTGCCTGTATACATAACGATAGATGAGCTGAATATAAAATCCTTAGGTCCCTCTTTTTTTCCTAGAAAATTGTATTGGTTTTATTCCATTGCATTTACAAGTTGAAAGTATCTGTGGAGAAATCAGAAGCAAGACTGTTTCTTTCCCCAGATAACTTGCTTTTTTTTGGTCTAGTAGCTGCTACCAAAATGTTTCATTGGTCTTTTGAGTATTGTAATTTTCCTACGATATGTCTTTGTGTTGATAATTCTGGTTAGTTTTCTCAGGACTATAGTGCAACTCTTCTATATGCTGATTAAGTCTTGTTTTGAGAAAGTTTCCTTGATTCATACCTTTACTGTTTTGTTTTGTTTTGTTTTGTTTTTTTCTGTCTCCTTACTTTTGTTTCCTTCTTTAGGGATGTAAATTTTTCATATATTGAATCTTTTTTCTTGATGTCTATTTTATTCATTTTCCTTATACCTTTTAAAAACTCACTTTATCCTTTATTTCTGATATTACCTTTTTCTCCCTACAATGTTTTCCCTCTCTTGTACTGCTTCATATTTTCTTCATTTCAGTGATAATTTCAAAATTATTTCTTCCTCTCTTGCCCAAGATCTGCTTACCTGGGGCTAAGGTTAAAAATATTGTAGGGGGCACCTGGGTGGTTCAGTAGGTTAAGCGTCTGACTTCCACTCGGGTCATGATCTCATGGTTCAGGGGTTTGAACCCCATGTCGGGCTCTGTGCTGACAGCTCAGAGCCTGGAGCCTGCTTCCCATTCTGTGTCTCCCTCTCTCTCTGCCCCTCTCCCACTAGCGCTCTGTCTCTCCATCTCTCAAAAATAAATAAAAATGTTAAAAAAATTTTAAAAAAATATTCTAAAAACTAGAGTGCACAGTACCCAAAGTTCTGTTAAGAGAGAATAATTCCAAATTTAATAGTTTTCTATTTCTATTTCTTTTATTTTTGCTTTACAGAATATATTGTTTCACTATGCTTTAGAAATTCATAGTCAATCATCTGATCATTTTCTTCTGCTCTGACACAACAGATTTCTGCTATTTGTTTTCCACCCCCCTTTACTCCTTTTTTCTTGAATTAGTTTTGTCTAGATTCCATGTTGACTTCTTTTTTTATTTTTATGTAGTACTCATCATTGAAGTATTTAGTTTTTTCTCTACCATCTATTTGTACGATACTGAATAAAGAATGAAGACCATAATTATAGCAAAATTATGATAATTTCTTTTTAGAGCCAGCCTATTCTGTATCTTCAATGGTAAAGAATGGGAAAGAGCATTTGATAAGTATTGAGTCATCATACTTCGGAACTTTATATAGGTGAATCCCTCCTAAGGACATTAGATTTTCTAAGACCTTTATTCAATACAAGAAGCAGACAGGTTTATAGCATCAATTTCTCCATCACTTAAGTTTAAACTTAATACAATTTGAAGAAATAGGAACAATATAATATATCTGTGGCTTCTGTAGCCTTCTCATGGCCATGGCACAACCAATGCCTGTGCAATTACAAGCTAAGTGACTGAAGCTCAAAATAGCCCCTTGCCCCAAACTGCTGATGATTGGAAAGAATTTGCATTTTAATATTAACCATACCAGAGAAAGTGGAAATTAAACCTTGACTTAATTTCAATAACTTGGTGGGTCAAGTTGTAATTTCAAGTGGGGACATAACACCTTACAGTTACATGGTAGTTCCCTTTTCTCACACTTATTTCATTTTCACAATCACCTGAGAAAACGCTATTATTTATGGCATTGTTATTCGTATAGATATAGGACTCTGTATCCATAGATGTTATGTCTCCATGTTTCATTCTAAACAAAACTCCAGCCTTCTTACCTTTTTCATGATATCACAGACAATTAAAAGTACCAAAGGTGTAATGCAAGAGAATATGGGAGTGTGATAAGGTGAGAGTAATGTTTTAGAGTCAGGTAGTCTCCCACTAAAACTGGGTTATTTTGTGTCTATTTTTTAAAAAATGACCCTATGGGGTGCCTGGGTGGCGCAGTCGGTTAAGCGTCCGACTTCAGCCAGGTCACGACCTCACGGTCCGTGAGTTCGAGCCCCGCGTCAGGCTCTGGGCTGATGGCTCAGAGCCTGGAGACTGTTTCCGATTCTGTGTCTCCCTCTCTCTCTGCCCCTCCCCTGTTCATGCTCTGTCTCTCTCTGTCTCAAAAAATAAATAAACGTTGAAAAAAAAATTTTTTTAAATGACCCTATGACATTATAAAGTTATAGACTTTAATGCTGGAAGTAACTTTAATACTTTTTTAAATATGAAATTTATTGTCAAATTGATTTCCATACAACACCCAGTGCTCATCCCAACAGGTGCCCTCCTCAATGCCCATCACCCACTTTCCCCTCCCTCCCAACCCCCATCAACCCTCAGTTTATTCTCAGTTTTTAAGAGTCTCTTATGGTTTGGCTCCCTCCCTCTCTTTTTTTTTTCCTTCCCCTCCCTCATGGTCTTCTGTTAAGTTTCTCAGGATCCACATTTGAGTGAAAACATATGGTATCTGTCTTTGTCTTTATGACTTATCTCACATAGCATAACACTCTCCAGTTCCATCCATATTGCCTAAGACATTTTTAAGTCAGGTCTCATCCGTTCAGGAAAGTAAGGACTATTATCATGGATTACCCAAATTAAAAAAAAATCGCAAAGCATTTAATTGATCTAACCACTAGTAAGTAATTAGATGGAGACTAGAATCTCAGGTACTTTATTTCAAAATGTACAATATAAAACACGTTGTAACAGCTTTTGATCAAACTACAAAAATATTTTCTTGTATTTAGGTAGCTTTTAGTCTATATTTTATTAACACTTTAATTTAGGTTTTGAATGAGACTTGGAAAGAAGAGATGAGAGATTTTGCTAACTTAATATAATTCAAACCCACAGAGTAGGTAAGAGGTTTAAACCTAAAATCAATTTGCTTGTGTTTAAATCTAATTTTATCTTAAGATCTGGTGAAGAACAACAGAAACAAAAATAAACAAACAATAACAAACATTCCCTTCCTTAAAACTGAGGGTAACAGTTAACACTTCTTTTTTATTTAATTTTTTTAATGTTTATTTATTTTTGAGAGACCAAGACAGAGCATGAGTGGGGGAGGGGCAGAGAGAGTATTCTTTTTTTTAAATTTTTTTTAAACATTTATTCACTTTTGAGAGACAGAGAGAGCCGGACTGCAAGCAGGGGAGGGGCAGAGAGTGAGAGAGACACAGAAACTGAAGCAGGATCCAGGCTCTGAGCTGTCAGCACAGAGCGCGACATGGGGCTTGAACTCACGAAATGTGAGATCATGACCTGAGCTGAAGTCAGACACTTAACTGACTGAGCCACCCAGGCGCCCCCTTTATATATATATATATATATATATATATATATATATATATATATATATATATATATAAATGTTTACTTGACAGTTAAAACTACTAAGAGTGTAATTGATGAGTACTTCTAAAATAATCTCATAGATTAAATAGAAATTAATCAGAAACATATCAACAAAGATCTCCCTATATTAGTTGAAAATATTTAATAGGAAAAGAAATATGAGAAGCAAAATAATTGTCTTAGATCTCTGAGTCATGAAGAATGGATCTAAAACTTTTAAAGACAGTCTAAATTGAATCCTTATTATTTTTGTCTTAATTTTTATCTTCTCCAAAGAAGGGACAATAGCGCTGGCCTTACCACATAGACTGCCATGAGCTCTAAATTCAGGTAAACCACTTGATAAAATTTCAGGCACGTAGTAAGTGCTTGATAAATGTAATTGATGTTTACATTTTTTTCTTATAAAAATGCAGAACTTAATGAGGATTTCATAAATAAAAGAGCAGACCCTGGGGGAAATGGTAATATTTGTGTCTCACCCAGTAAATGCCTCAGACATTCCAGTCTTCAGCCAAAGCCTCAGGTTAGGCAGATGTACCCATATGTGTAGATTTTCAAGTTTTCTACTTTTTATTTTACTTTTCATATCTCTGTGAGTATTCATCAAAGTTTTCTCTTGTGTTCCATTTCTAAGAGGATTCTCAGTATAGCTATCACGCCCGCAGCAGTGCAATAAAGGGTAAGCTTGTTTTGGACCATCACTCTTGCCATCAAATACAAAGATATAATGGCTTGGTCTTATGGAAAGAATGCCCTGATGCAGTTCTTTAAGACTTTGGTTTAGCAGAAATGCCCAGTTGGGGTGAACACTGGCAAACAAGTGTGAGAAAAGATGGGCTTTGGGACTAGTCTTCTCAGTTTGATTTGTTTTATGTATTAGAGTTCATGTCATATCACTACCCTATAACCAAAAAATCAAATACTGGAGTTCAAAGTGATAGAATGATTAGATAACTCTTTTTCTGGTGGTGAGCATGTTGAGGTCTCTTAAAACAAAATACCTTGGATATCATATGCTCTGCCCACCATTAGGATAATTTTCTGTAGTCATCAGTGTTTAAAATACTCTATTTCACTGACACCACATTTATCTTCTGGGTCTCTCATTTTTACATACTTTGTGAGATCTTCTAGTATTTAAATAGTTCTCAGCAAACAATTAATCAATATATGAAACTCTGTTTTTTTTAATTTTTTTACATTTTTTAAATGTTTATTTATTTTTTAGAGGGGGGAGGGGAAGAGAGAGAGGGAGAGAGACTCTCTAGTAGGCTCCATGCTGTCAGCACAGAGCCTGACGTGGGGCTTGATCCCACAAACAGTGAGATCATGACCTGAGCTGAGATCAAGAGTCAGACACTTATCCAACTAAGCCACCCTGATGCCCCATATGAATTTTTTTGTATTGCGAAGTCTGACTAGAAGACAGCACAAAGGTATCAATAGGTTGACATAACACTTTTAACCTGCTATTTCCCTAGCTCCTGCTTATGTGTTTATACATACAATAGGAAGACAGAGAGATTCTGAAGTCATGCACAAACTTAGCACAATTTAATGGTAGCAAATGTTGTGATGAATAAAAAAGTTACTTCTTATGGGGGACAAACGTGTCTTCTACTGCAGATAGAGAAACTGTCGTTCTAAGTCTAAAACTAGATTTTAGTTAAACTTGGAATTAAAAAAGAAATGACTTAGTAAAACATTCTAGCCATGATTGCTACTCATATGGAGTCAGACTATTTTTAATAACAAGTCTGTTAAGAATATATGATGACATGAAGTGAAATAGTAAAAGTTTGTGGAGGAAAGTGGCATTTCCATAAAGCTGTTTCAAATGACATCGTCTGTGTGGAGGCTGGAGATAGTTATGAAACACTTCAAGCAGTAAGCACGTTCCCCAAATAGAGGTGCCTGTCCAATCATTTCCATCTCAACTTACTTCAGTTCCAGATCAAGGAGAATTTGTGCGCTCATGCTATAAAATGTACTAATGTCATTTTAAACCTCACAACCTAAAAAAGGCAATATCTAAAAATGAAGCATAGAACGATATGGAAAATTTTCAAAGTATATGTACATGTTTTGGCACATCAAAAAAGGAAGAGTCAAGACGATAGGTTTCTTTTGATTTTTAAAAATATACATGGTCTTTACAAAAGGATATCTATTAGAGTCTGGTGGATATCCTTACAAATCTGAATGGTGATGTTATTCAGACTCTATTACTCATTCTCATCTTTCTCCATAATTTTTTTTTAATTTTTTTTTCAACGTTTTTTATTTATTTTTGGGACAGAGAGAGACAGAGCATGAACGGGCGAGGGGCAGAGAGAGAGGGAGACACAGAATCGGAAACAGGCTCCAGGCTCTGAGCCATCAGCCCAGAGCCCGACGCGGGGCTCGAACTCACGGACCGCGAGATCGTGACCTGGCTGAAGTCAGACGCTCAACCGACTGCGCCACCCAGGCGCCCCTCCATAAATTTTATAACAGAGTGAGAATAATATGAAAGTGTATTTATTCAGAAGGACACAAAGAAAAAGAAAGTCAAATAACAGAAGAAAACATTTTTTAAAATAATGGAAAGGAAACTGCATATTTTCATAATTTGCTGCAAATTTGATAAATGTGTAATTCTGCATATATACAAAATTTCTTAAATTATAAAATAACATGTGTATACCCCTGTGTGTGCTGAGGGTACACACACGTGCAGTGAACTCAGCTCGTCTATAGATTGAACTAATCTCCATAATTAAAGCTCTGGGGAAGCTGGAGTCTGTGATTTCCATCAATAGGCATGGATATAATTAACCAATAACTAGTGAGGATGTGGTTCAACATAGCAACAGAATTTTTTAACATCTGCCAGAAGCACATCTGTTGTGTTATATTTTATTGGCATACTATGAGTAACAATCCAATATACTTTAAAATATTTGCATGCAATTTGACTTCTATATGTTTCCATACTTATAAAACCACGATGATTTTTTTTCTCCCTTGGTTTGGAAAATATTTCCTTTGCTCCACTCTGTCCAACTGCTTATATCACTTTATCTGCATACTCTAATTTCTCCCGCCACCTTCCCACTTTCTCCCTCTTTTTTCTTATAATATGTACCAAACAGGCACAAAACAAACTGGTCAAAAAGCATTCATGTGTATCAGATGGGAACTTCTATTTCACGGCACATCATTCATTAATAATAAATATCAAGCTAGATTTCGTAGATTTTGGAATCCCTCAAATTTGCGAGGGCTTACAGGCACATACAAAACTCCTTTGTCAACATCATCGGTCATTTCTCATGTTCAATATATCTGTCTTCTGTATCCTTAGCCCTAAACAAAAATTTTTATTACAAGTTCAGTGTTCTGTATTCTTATCCTATAGAAGTCTGGGTGAGGTGGGAGGTCTGACTCTTCTCTCCTCCCAACCCCCTTCCCAGACCTTAAAAATACTAGTGCTGCTAAAACAACAACTACTACTTCTACAGTTAAGCTGGAGAAACAGCATTAGAGAGTTAACTCTGCCCTTGAAGCTACTTTACTCACTCACTAAATACATATTCACTGAGGCCCTGCAGAGTGGAAAGTCCCTGCGCTAGATATTTGCAAAATATAAAGAAACACAGTTTCTTATCCCTGCCTCAAGGAAATTGCTGGGACAGATGAGAAGGACAGATATCACACAAAATGACCTAAATTAAGACAAAGTAAAGTGAGTGGAAGCTCTGATGTACTTGGTTTTATGTGCAGGACAATAGGTACTTCTAACTTAGTTGAAAGACATCAACTCATATGTATATCAACTTGACAAAATACAATGGCTTCTAAGAAGTGTGATTTTTTTTCTTGTTTAAACAAATCAGCTTTAAAATAACTGATTTTTCACTTTTTTTTAAATGAGAGGGTTTGCTTAATTTCATTTAGAGCTCAAAAATCATTGTGGATCTTTGATAATAGATGTCATATAAAAGCATGTTAATAGTACATGAATGACCCACAATTTGTTTACACACTGAAGAGTACTTTAAAAAAGTAAAGACATGCTTAAAAAAAAGAGTGATATCGCAAAAATGTATTTGGAAAAATAACAATGACTCTAAGCACTTAATGCTTCTTTTTTATTTTTTTTTTCCTTTGGTTTATAGTCTATATGGTTTAAGTGTCTGACTTCTGATCTCAGCTTAGGTCTTGATCTCAGAGTTGTGAGTTCAGGCCCTGCATTAGACCCCATGCTGGATGTGAAACCTACTTAAAAACCAAAACAAAACCAAAACAAAACAAAAAACCCTTCAAATTTCTTGATTTTAAAATGCTTAAATAAAATATATTTAAGATACATAGTTTTTAATTATCCAGGTAGTGATTTTATTTGTTCATTCACTTTTCAGCAGAGAAAATCAATAATGGAATCAGATTATTTATTTTTGTAACTATAAAAAATCATTATATGAGAATTAAGTTGTAAACAACATATAGATGTATTTTTAGGTTCTTAAATTGTTTAAATAACACACACTCAAAACTCAATATTGAGCTGAAGGAACTGAATCAGAATGCTATATTTTTAGGTATAACATTATTGATTACTGTTATTTGTAAATAGGGCTAATTGCCACATACCAAAATATTTCCCGGTAATAAAGTAACTTATTTTAATGTTTATTTAATTTCAGTATTTTATAATTTGCATTTCCTAAATTTTAAATTATTCTGAATATAAGCATAGTGTTATTGAGCCAAATATAGTTATATTTCTCTTCCAGATTAAAATTAAGAATCAGGAAAATAAGAAACAAACAATATAATTTTATGTGTACACAGTTAAATTTTTGCTACGCAAATATGACTGGGGCTAAATTCATGAATTTTGGGTTTGATGGAAAACTAGACTCAAATAATAATCAGTTATATAATCAGCTACATAAGTTATATGTTTTGCAGTAAAAATATTTTTCAATAGAGCTGTCAACATGGATGGGTTATTCTTACTGAGTTAGTGAGAAAACCATGATGACCAGGATATACAGATTCTTAAAGTCTTTATCTGTGGGTTCATGGTCATAGACTATTTCTTAACTAGACAAATTAAAAAATACATAGATATTAATAAATAAATAAATAGCTAATATTGCCTGTATTCTATATTTTATATTAAGGAAAGAATGTTTAAGAAAAACTCTTAAGAGTATAGGGGCCCATTTTGTAAGGTGAATTTTAATTAAGTAGTGAAAAGATTGAAAGAAGGATAATCCTAGCATAACCTGTCTCCCTTACCACAGAAGGAAGCAGGTATGAAAAGACTTTTGCAGTAATATCCTAAGAACAGGGGAAATTCAATAATGCTTGTTTGAAAGTATAATACTGTCTGTATTTTTATCTAAAGAGAGTGAATTTATTTTCAGTTTAAATCCAATATAAAAGTTATTATTTCCATGGAGAAAAACATAAATTTGTGACAGGATACTTTTTCAAAATTCTCTTTTTATGTTATTTTCTCTTTATTTTTCTTCTATATGTCATTTGAAGAAGCTAACTAGAACCTCATTGGCTTCTCTCTCTTTCTCTCTCTCTTTTTTTTCAAGTAGGCTCCCTGCCCATTATGGAGCCCAATGCAGCGCTTGAACTCACAGACCTGAAATTGAGACCTGAACTAAGATCAAGAATCAGATGCTTACCTGACTGGGCCACCCAGGCTCCCCAGAGCCTTGTTTACTTCCCCTAACTCAGGGGTTGTATATAGGCAGTAAGGAGAAACTACACAAATGCAGAGATGAGCCTGTTGCCACATTTTGTAAAATAAAAACCTGAGGAAGAAAAAAAGAAGAAATTGGATGCCTAGGGAAGTGGGCATTGGAGGGCAGGAGACTCCTGGACATTGGAAAATAGCTGATTTCCTCAACCTTTGCTTGATGGTAATTTGTGGCAGGGTCCCAGGGAACTAACAAGATTTCACAGAAAATTGCTGTACAGTATGTAAAGATAGATGTACTTCATGCACGAGAGATTCCCACATCCACAAAGATCCTTGTATGAAGAGAACGTGGACTGGAAGAAATTCCTGTGTAATTGAACAATGAACAGAATAGTGTTGGTATTGGTAGATGACTAATAAGATGTCTATATTCTGGCTGTGTTTGTTTTTGTTTTCTTGAGGGGAAAAAATAGAGGAGAGAAAGCATATCAAATAAGCCTCCAGGAAGGAAAAGATCCCTTTTAGGATTGAAATTGGAATGCCCTCCTAGTTCAATGGAATGGAAGCTTAGAGTTGAATTCAAGTAGATTTAATGCAAATAAACAAAGTGATATTTTTTTACATTTCTTGCATGGCTGAATTTGAGGACTGAAACCAACATTAATTTTAATATCAATTTATTGAAGTAGCTACAGTGGGGGTAGATCACATTCTGAAGAAGAAAGTGAGAGAGTACAGCCATGCATGAAAAGAGAGATTCTAGAAACCACTGGATAAAAATGAACTTTTAGAATACCATTTCTACAGATCCTGTGCTTCAAGTAAAATGTATTAATCAAATGAAGATTAATAAGCACAGAGTAAGGAATTTCTGTGACCGTGTAAGGACTCAGAAAAATATGTCCGTCACTGTGGTAAAAGTGTAAGATTAATAATAACATGAAACTCACAAAAGATCAGTTGAACCTGACATTTCAAGAATAAAAGTGTTAAAGATTATACCATACATTGCAAAGAATGTCTCTTACCATGTCTCTTTAAACAATTCTTCACTGCCTTCTTAATGAGGTCAGCTGTGAAGTAAATTTCCACTTTATTATATAGAAAGTAATATAAATATGATTAAGTTGCCACCTTGTGGCATCAGTTTGGTGATTCTAATTATTATCACTGCTGTTAAACAACTATTTGTGTTTATCTATTTACTTATTTATTTATTTTTATTTGAGAGAGAGAGAAGACACACGTGGTGGGGGAGAGGGAGGGGGAGACAGTGAGAGAAAGAATCTTAAAAGCAGGCTTCCTGCACAGCACAGAGCCTAATGTGGGGCTCAATACACGAAATCAAGAGAAGGACACTCAACCGAGCCACCCAGGCACCCCAAACAACTATTTTTATAAAATTCTGTCATAAACAAGGTCATTTCTTGTCACTTCAGCTACCATATTTTCTATGCTCTTTTCTAAAGCCAATCTCTTTATTTTGGGGCTAGGTCTTTTTTTTTTTTTTTTTTTTTTTTTTTTAATTTTTTTTTTTTTTCAACGTTTTTTTATTTTTGGGACAGAGAGAGACAGAGCATGAACGGGGGAGGGGCAGAGAGAGAGGGAGACACAGAATCGGAAACAGGCTCCAGGCTCTGAGCCATCAGCCCAGAGCCTGACGCGGGGCTCAAACTCACGGACCGTGAGATCGTGACCTGGCTGAAGTCGGACGCTTAACCGACTGCGCCACCCAGGCGCCCCAATTTTGGGGCTAGGTCTTAATCTCCTCTCAATCACCCACTCAAAACTATTGCTCTAGCAATTCTCCCTTTCTCTCTTACATCATTCATTTTCTCCCTTCTCCACAGGATTATTCCATGAGGAATTCCATAGTATTCCTCTCAGCTTAAAAAAACCAAACCAAGAAAGAAACAAAACCCAGACAAAATTTTAAAATTCTCTTGTGTTTACTCCCCCCTGACCTCAGTACTACATTAATTCTCAGTTCCCACTTGAAAAATTCTTTGCATTTGTTTTCTCTGCTATTTTAAATTACCTTTCCACACTTTCTCTAAAACACACTCCAATTAAATTTTTGCCCTCGTGACTCTGGTCTTGCAAGATCATCAAGAATTTAAGTATTGCTAAATCTGCAGGTCAATTCCACTCGTAGTTGTCATCTCACTTGGCCAGTCAGTAGGATTTGACACAGCTGATCATTCCAAACCTCTTTCAGATGTTTTTTTTTCTCTTGGCTTCCACAACACCATCTTCTTTGCCTCTCTTCCTATCATTCTTTGCTCTTAACACAGCAGGCATTCTCTCACCTTAGGCCTTTTGCAGTGTCTTTTCCACCTAATTGGAGTGTTCTTGACCCAGATAATTCACATGACCCAGATAATACTAACACCCTCAACTCCTTGGACTTAGTCTAAATCTTACCACAGTGGGACCTAAACTGCTCTTCTTCTGTTTCATAATGTTTGTTACCACCTAACTTACTACATCATTCATCTAATTGTTATTTTTATTTTCTCATATCTGCCATAAGTTCTACAAGGGCAGAATCCAGTGCCCTCCATACTCTTCTGGTTCCTGCTGGTACATGTATGCTAGCTCTTTTAGTGTTATAGTTTCGTTCCTCCCTTATCAGCCTGCACTACTTGGAGTTCTCCAGAGAAACAGACCCAAGTACACATACATTTGAGATTTACTATAAGAAATTGACTCGACTGCAGAGCCTGAAAAGTTCCATGAGATGCCGCCATCTGTAAGCAGGAGACCCAGTAAAGCTGGTGGTGTAGTCATAGTCCAAGTCAGGCTTGAGAACCAAAAAAACAGATGATATGATTTCTAGTCTAAGGGCAGAAGACTGATGTCCCACCTCAATCAATGGGGGGGGGGGGGAGGTAGAGAGAGAGAGGGAATTCTCCTATCCTCTGCTTTTTCCATTCTATTCAGGCCCTCAACAGATCACATGATGCCCCACACACTGGGAAGGGCAATCTGCTTTTACTCAGTTTACTGATTTATATGCTAATCTCATCCAGAAATGTCCTCACAGACATACCCAGGAATAAAGTCTGGGTTACAACAGCTCTTAAAGTTACTATTTTCTTCATATTTTCATATACCTGAAATATCACACTAACCAGTGAATTTGTGTCCATTGGTCTATCCTAGTTTACCTCTAATGAAAAATTTAATAATCATATGGTTAACTTGGCTACCCATGCCAAGCGCTATCTGAATTCTACTTACTACCAGTGATAGGATCCTCACTACCAGAAGGGTGATAGATGATTTGGCTCCAAAATCTCACCATCACCTCTGTTTTCTTCCTTGCCCAGTGTCAACTGTCATGGGATAGGGGTTGAGAGGGGTCTTCTGGAAGTGGGTTGAGATAAAAATGAGCATGCAGAAAAAACTAATGCTTTGATAATCATTATCTGTAGAAGGGAAGGGAAGGCAGCAGGTTTGGATTGAGGGAGAAGTTAGGCTGCATGCAGTCTCAAGGAAGGTCTTAGTTAGCCCAACAGGGGTTTTAAAATCTGAAATGGGGGGCGCCTGGGTGGCGCAGTCGGTTAAGCGTCCGACTTCAGCCAGGTCACGATCTCGCGGTCCGTGAGTTCGAGCCCCGCGTCGGGCTCTGGGCTGATGGCTCAGAGCCTGGAGCCTGTTTCCAATTCTGTGTCTCCCTCTCTCTCTCTGCCCCTCCCCCGTTCATGCTCTGTCTCTCTCTGTCCCAAAAATAAATAAACGTTTGAAAAAATAAATAAATAAATAAATAAATAAAAAATCTGAAATGGCATTTGTGAGTATCAAGACTGATATAAAGAAGCCAGGATATTATGCCTCTATGTCAACCAGTCATTGGATGTGGGCAGCCCCAGGAAGGTAACATCAACTTGACAATGACTCTAGCCAAGGCACCAGAGGGGACTGCTGTCTGGGAGCTGTTTGCTCACTGCACTTTGAGCAACTGGAGGAATAGATCCTTTGGTCTTAAGGAGGGATCTGTGTGGTTCATTTCGGTGTCCACTACAAGTGCCTTCTATTTCAGTTGCTACAAGGATTGATAGATATTGTCCAAACAATATTGTGTGGTGTGGCTGGTTTATACAGCAATGACTTGCTGTTGAATACGTGAAATCATTGATATATATGTGTTGCCTCAGATTCTGAGGCAAATTCCTGAGGCTTGGGAGACATTACACACCAACTAAAAGCTTGAATTACAGAATTACTATCTATTTTACATCAATAAGGTATAGTATTCTTAGAAAAAAAATTAGCTAAAATTGAATTTGAGTTTTTAATGATACCTAGAAACTATTTAATAATTTTATTAGCACTAAGTTCAACAAACAGCACAGTATGGAGTATAGACTTAATAAATAATATAATTGAATAGCTCTATCAAGAGATAAAGAAGACACAAGCCGAGAAGACAAAGTTGATTATGGCCCATAAAATTAACCCTAAGAGAGAGTTCAATAAATTAGAATGATAAACTTAACATGTTCTACTAGTTCCATGATACGACAGTTGTTATTCTTTGAGAAAAGAGTTTGGTGGCCAGGAAAATTTAAATTTCACTGATTTAAATAAAAGTAAAGTGATTTTCTTAACTGTAAAGTCTTCCAAGGTTCAAAGATTTTAATGTGCTGTACTAGTTTGAAGATTTGGGGAAGCAGACACCAAGATGGGATTAAAGGCACAAAGGAAATAATTTTGGTAAAGGCAAAAATATAAAGACTAAAAGGGGAGTGAGCAGGATAAAAGTGAGAAGAACCTTCATATGACCATATGGCCACAGAGGTCTATCAGAGAAAGGAGGAAGGATAATGGGTAGGAAGAGCTTCAGACTGTAGCACAGTTCAGAGAAAGTCTTGATCAGAAATGGGGAAGTCCTGGAGCAAAGTCTGTCCCTCAGAGGAGCCTTACATTGTGTCCCAATGACCCAGTTTTAGTATTCTTGCCATGCTCAGCTGTTGGCTGGGCACAGTTCTGCGTGAAGTATGACTTGGGATGCTGCATGGATCTGAAGGTGTAATAGTTGGAGGCTGTCAGTCCTTGTCTTTGTTAACCAGGTTTTCTTGAAAGGAGATCTGAATGGCCACACTCCAATGGCCACCACATATGCTAATATGTTAATATGTTATGAATTTAAAAGAGAGAGAAAGAGAAAGCTCTCTCCAAAAATTATTTTGGCAACATAACCCATATAAAACCAGTGTTCTGTGACTTGGGCATCTGGTGTAGAGAAGAGAAAATTGTGTTATTTCTATTTAGAATAACATATTAAAAAAATTTACTAGTTAGATTTTACTGGCAACAGACCAAAATAAAATTACATTATGTCACCAAAGTAAGAATTTATATTATGGATTAGGAATACCCTCTGATATATGTGGTAAGGGTAAAAAGACTTACCATACGCATTTTTTAATTTCCACTCCTGCATTAAATGACTACGTCTTTCTCCTTAAAACTCTTCTCTCCACATTTTCAAATACATCATTTTCTCTTGATTCTCCACTTACCTCTCTGACTTTTTCATAGAATCTTTGATTCTCTGGTTTGTCATTGTGGCGGGCACAAAAAGTGTACTGCTCATATCTCCTCGCTGTGGGGTGGATGGTTGGCTGACAGCCCCAGCTGAGTCCCTCTGCACACTCCCTTCCACTCCACCCTCACTTGCCCCGGCCCCCCAAAGCCCACCCCATGCTCCCTGAACACGATGATTACCTCTAGCAGTATGCTTTGTCTTAGAGATTCCCCATAAGCCTGGCCTCGTGTCTCCATTGACTTGTGTCTCCATTCTGAATCCTGTTGCTTTGCACAGGGTGGTTTTTACCTAGATTCAACATCTCTGTTGTATCACTATTTGTTTGCTTATTGAGAGACAGAGTGTGAGTGGGTGTGCACGTGCACACTGTGGGGGAGGGGCAGAAGAAGAGGAAGAGAGAATTTTAAAAGGCTCCACAACCAGCATGGATCCCCAGATGGGGCTCAATCTCACAACTGTGAGATCATGACCTGAGCCAAAATGGAGAGTTGGACGCTTAACTAACTGAGGAACCCAGGTGCCCCTGGATCACTTTTGATTGATGTCTTGGTTGGACTCCATGCTTAGATTTTGATATTTGTATTTTATTTTTTCATTTCTAGGCACAATCTCTTTGATAGCCCTGATCTCTATACTCTAGAGTCGGTGGTCCAGTTACTCTCACACACCACCCCCTTCCTGATGCATACTCTGTGTCACAGACTTTGAGTCTGGAGTTCTCTTTTGCCCACCAAAAGAGCAGACACAGAATTAAATATGAAAAAGGCTAATGTCCAGGAGGAGACAAGAGTCCCAAGTAAAGTTCTTGCTCTGTATTTATTAGGATCACAAGGCTTACAAAGGTGATGGACGTGCAGAAAGAGATGATGAAACAGTGATCATTAACTCAAGTGTGTGAGAGAAAGGCGGTTTTGAAGATATGCAGGGGTTTGGGTCAATACAAAACCAAATCCCAGGGCCAAGCAGATGGCTGTTTAAGGCAGGCACCAGGTACTGCCTCTGTTTATCTTAACTTGCCTAGGGGATAAGACAGATAGAGCATGCTACCTCAGGGCCAACAAGGCACCTTTCTTTTGCTAATTAGCTCCAGGCAATTTCACCTGCTGCAGAGGTCCATTACCCTGTTTACCTGTTTATTCTGGACTCTTTCGTTCTGTGGAAGGGACGTCCAGCCATTGTTCTATGCTGGGGAAACTTTTGCCCTGTTTACTTAATCTTAGACACTTTCGTCCTAGGCCTTATTAACCCATTGGCACAAGCTCAGGGATTTCCTAAACATATTCCCCACAATTCTGAATCCTAAGACCCCAGCCAAGTTCAAGATATGTTCGGAACAAGGGTGGAGGGGAAGGGTAAAACAAACTCTAAACTCTGTTCCTGAACTAAAGACCTATATATCTAATAACCTACTGGATTGTTCTACCTAAATATTTCATTGGACTATGCTCTCCAGTTCTAAAAATGACCTTGCCATTACCTTTGTTGCAAATATGCTTCACCTCTAAAATCACTATTTTGAACAACCTTATGGATAGTGATACTAACTAAATCAGAAACTGGGGAGTTTCTATGACTCCTTCTACAAGCTTGTTTCTCTTTCCAATCAGTTACCATTCCTGTGGCTACCTTCACCTTCATTATTTGTTTTTCTCTTCTGTGTCTCTGCAACTAGTGCTTCAGGTCCAGTCTTTATCATTACTCAACCTGAACCACCATAAGAGCCTCCTTGTTTGTCAAAAGACCTGTGTTTTTCCTCCCACCTATTGTCCATGTTTCTGCAAGTCTGATTTTTTTTCAAAAATCCAAGTGTAAACTGTTTACTCCTGTTTCAAATTTTTTGATGGCCTTTCTTTACCTAATGATATTGCCTAAACTCTTTGTTATGGCATGTAAGTTCCGTATGAGCAAACCATTATGAACTTTTCCTACTTCATTATTTAACCCTCTTCTACACGCTTCATGCTTTAGTCTAACTGAACTATATCCAAGTCCTGGAACATGACACGTTCTGCCATGCTGTTGCATTTTTATATATGAAGTTCCTTAAATTTAGGGTGCCTTTCTTCTTATTTTCCTGGAAAACTATTTGGAATTCAAGCCTCAGTTAAACATTATCATCTTTTGAAGTGCTTTTGTACTCAATCTTTTATCTATCCATAACCCTTGTAACCACCTCCCACTCTCTCTGCTCACTTCATTGCTAGGCAGTTCTATTGTACCCTCTCCTTGCCTCTAGTAAAGCCTCTATATGGAGCCCTTTATAATGAATATTTATTTACTTGTCTGGCTCTTTTACTAAGCCGTGAGTTCCTTGAAGGCCAGATCAAGACATTTGTTTTAGTACCAAAAAATGTCAAGGACTGTGCCTGGCACTTGGCACTTAGACAATGCTTAAAAAGGGTGTTGCATAAACTATTCCTACTTTGTATGATTATGCCAAAGAGGACAATGGTTTTAATTTAACAAAGCTGGGTGCCCAACATGAGAACAAGAGCATGATGCTTACTGATGAGTGTTAATTTAAAAAAGAAAAAGGAAAAAAAATATAACAGAGAATAAATAGTTCTGAAAAAAAGGAAATTGTCGACATTAACTTTTTACTAATGTTTGGATCAAATTATAGAACACCCCTGGGGATTAATGCTTATAAGGTTTTCAACCTCATTTTTCATAAAGTCAAAGTATTCTTGTTTATTCTGAAATAATAAGAAACCTAAAGGATGTGGCTTGTTTTTAAACACATTTGCATGCTTTTGTTGAGAGGTCTAGCTTTGGCAGGCAAACTTGCGTAATAAATTCCCCAGAAGTAGTTGTGGATTTACTCTTAGCAACCCAGTAATAACTACCCAAGAAGGATTAGATTACAATGGATTTTCAAAGGGAAAAATGAGCACATTGATTTTTCCCCAGAATATTCATTGAATAAAACTAGTTAGAACCAAGATGCATTGGAAAAGAAATTTAAGTAGAGGTGTTGCAGAATGTGCAAGTCAAAAGTAAAACTCTATAGTGAATAAGATGAAAGAAGGTAAAGACAAACGCATAACAGCAGTGTTAGCATTAAAGGATCATATGGGTATGGCCTCTGTATCCCTGGGTGGTGAGGAAGGGGTGCATGGGTGCTCAGAGAGTTAGGATTGAAGCAAACTCTCCCGTCTACTTTTTTTTTTTTTCACGGACAGGAAGAGGTTCCAGATTTGAGAATTCTGTCTTTCTTAGGTTCTTTTTTTTCCCCCAATGGAGATAAAATTCATACAACATAAAACTAACCACCTTAAACAATTCAGTGGCATTTAGTACATTCACAATGTTCCATGACCTTTATCTAGTTCCAAAACATTTTCATCACCCTTAAAGGAAACCCCATACCATTAAGCACTTATCCCATTTTTCTCTTCCCCTAACACTTGGCATCCACCGATTTGGGGTTTACGTCTATGCATTTTCCTATTCTAGAAATTTCTTACAAATGGCATCATATAGTGTGTGACTGTTTGTGTCTAACTTCTTTTACTTAGCATAATGTTTTCAAGAACTATCCATTTTGTAGCATGTATCAATATTTCGCTACTTACCATGGCTGAATACTATTCTATGGTATGTCTATACCAAACTGTGTTTATGCATTCATCTGTTAACAAATATTTGGGCTGTTTTCACCACCTGGCTATTGTGAACTATGATGCTATGAACATGCATGTGCAAGTGTTTCTTTTCTTTTCTTTTTTTCCTTTCCAAGATTTTATTTAAATTCAAGGTAACATATAGTATAGTATTGGTTTCAGAAGTAGAATTTAGTGATTCATCACTTACATATAACACCCAGTTCTCATCGCAACAAGTGCCCTCCTTAATGCCCATCATCCATATAACCCATCTGATCAACCCCCCCCCCCCCCCCCCGCCTTCAGCAACTCTTAGTTTGTTCTCTAGAGTTAAGAGTCTCTTACGGTTTGCCTCCCTCTGTTTTAATCTAATTTTATTTTTCTTTCCCTTCCTCATATTTATCTGTTTTGTTTCTTAATTTCCACATGAGTGAAATCATATGGTATTTTTCTTTCTCTGACCGATTTATTTCTTTTAGCATAATACACTCTATCTCCAATCATGTCATTGCAAATGGCAAGATTCCATTCTTTCTTATGGTTGAGTTATATATATATATGTATTTCTATATACATATATATATTTCTATATACATATATATACATATACATATATGTGTGTATATATATATATACATATACATATATGTGTGTGTGTGTGTGTGTATATATATATATATATATATATATATATATATATATATAACACATCTTCTTTATTTATCAGTCAATGGGCATTTAGGTTCTTTTCATAATTTAGCTATTTTTGATAATGCTGCTATAAACATCAGGGTGCATGTGTTCCTTCAAATCAGTACTTTTGTATCCTTTGGGTAAAAATCTATTAGTCCAATTGCTGGATCATAGGTTAGCTCGATTTTTAACTTTTTGAGGAACTGTCATACTGTTTTCCAGAGTGGTTGCACCATTTGCATTCCCACCAACAGTGCAAGAGGGTTCCCCTTTCTCTGTATCCTTGCCAAAATTTGTCGTTTCCTGTGTTGTTAATGTTAGCCATCTTAACAGGTGTGACTTAGATATAACCACCATTTCTCATTCACTCATACAACACACACTTTTAAGAGTTCAAATATGTGCTGAGATCTGTTTTAGACCCCAAATATAAAATGATGAATAAGACATCTAGTGGTGAGGATGGTTGTGAAAGTTGGCAAATTTCAACATTTGTTACCTCTCTAAAAAGAAAATGAGTGATATCCTTTGGGGATTTGTAGACTAGAAAGGGATTGTTTTTAGCTAAATCCCTTCATATGCTTTCATTTTGATACCTGCTTGATTTCATAGCCACTTTTATATAAATCCCATCAGAGTTTTCCTATCACTAAAATATAAATGATCTTTCTCTTTCGTTTTTGAAAGGAAAATTTTTTCAGTACCTTAGTATTTTTTAATGTTTATTTATTTGAGAGAAAAGAGAGACAGAGAGACCATTTGCACACAAGTTGGGGAGGGGCAGAGAGAGAGAGAATCCCAAGCATGTTCCAAGATGTCAGCACACAGCCCAGTGCAGAGCTTGAACCCACGAACTGTGAGATCATGATCTGAGCTGACATCCAATCAAGAGTTGGATGCTTAACCGACAGAGCCACCCAAGCTTCCCAGTACCTTAGTATTTGATCTATATATTAACTACTAGAAACTAAGGCACTTCTTTTCCCAGATTAATCAAGAGGATCATGGCAACAGGGGCTCTATAGAGTAGTTTCAGTCGGGGTGCCAGCAGGGAACAGGAGGTACACTTGAAGATAATTTATTTTTTTTTATTTAAAGTTTATTATTTATTTTTGAGAAAGAGAGAGAGAGAGGCAGAGAGAGAGAATCCCCATCAGGTTCTGCGTTGTCAGTGTAGAGCTTGATGTGGGGCTCGAACTCACAAACCATGAAATCATGACCTGAGCTGAAATCAAGAGTCGGAGGCTTAAAAGATTGAGTCACCCAGACGCCCCTACCAGATAATTTAATAAAAGAATTGTTTACATTTGGGCAGCATTAGGGAACCAGAAAGTGATATGAGGTACCCAGGAACTAGCAAGACAAAGGGAAATGATAACCATCTGAAGGGGAAAGAGAAAAGGAAATTGTCAGGACTTAGTGGGATGAATGCCGTGGGAGAATAGCATTCTAAGGAGAGTCCTGTAAAAGGTATGTAGCCTCTGCCAGAACCACAGAGCCGAGGCAGAGGAATCAGGGAATAATAGCCCTCAACCTCTCACTTCTTGAACTCTACCGTCTCTTGCTAGCATCTTCTATTGGCTAACTCTAATCAGAATCCAGAGGGCTAAGGGCACCAGTAGAACAGAGAAGGGAAGAAATGGATGCAGACAGGTGTGGAAGAACAGAAACACACTGGCAGGTAACAGTGTAAGCCAGTCCTGTCACTACCGAAAGCCACCTGTGGCCCTGTTGCCAAAACACACACACAGGCTTTAATCACAACACTCGTCAAATCAGTTCCTGAGGAAAAGAGAATGAAGATAGACTTGAGAGGCAAAGCGAGGCATAATCATGCAAGCAACACTAAAAGCAGTATCAGTAAATTCAAGTAAATTTGGAGCAATTGCAAAGGATGTGAGGGTCCAGGAGTTGATGACCTTGTCAGAAAATGAAAGTGTGTGCAGCACAGCCTGATGTATGCTGTGGAGTTTGAAGAGACCTTACAGTAAATGCCAGGAAAACTGGATGATCAGGAAATCAAGAAGAGCTTTGTTGAACAAATATTTGTAGCATCATTAGATGAATTCTTTAGCTGGCTAAGGAAGATCTCTCTGTGTGCAGAAGTCAACACCTTTCACCCTGCTAGCTATCCTAACTGGGAAGGAACCTGTCAAGCTGCCTGTTTATGTTCCTCATGTAAGGGAGAGGGAATACAAGTAAGGTAACCACTTCCTAGGAAGGGATCACCCACCAGGTGATTAGCTTTCCAGGAAGTCTGTATAACAGGCGAGAGCAAAGCCAGGGTTATCTTTAATATTTCTAGGATGTTTTTTTGTGTGTGCATTATTCCTGTAGAACGTAAATGTAGTTACCTTGATTTCAATTTGCATTTTTCACATTTCTCAACCCAAATTCCTCTGTAGTCTGTAATTATTTCTAAAAACAAATTAACAAAAATATCACAGGACCTACGGTTAAGGAAGCAGAAAAAGCCTTTTTTTTTTTTTTTTTCGTGTTTAGGGTAGTTCTCCACTTCTTGTTTTGTTTTGTTTTTAAACATCTAGTAGTTTTACAAAGGGTCCCCTGTTTGGAAAGTGAATACATGAGCCTCAAGTAGCAGTGGGCAGGAGGCAAACTCTTCTCTGACCCTCAGCTCATTTGGTTGTTTTGTTTTCACCAACCAATCTGCAGTTCTTGGGACATTTAGAAATGTATACATCCCCTCATCCAGACAAACCAACTATGATTATAAGAACGACATCAATCTTCACATTGAAAGATTTTGAATCTCTTAAGAAAAGATTATCATCATGGGATAAAGTACACTATCCCAAAAGAATTTACTTTTCTTTCCTTTGAATTCCAGTATAGTTATTTCCAAAAAGAATTTCTAATCACAGTTACTGGTTTATTTTGAAAATAATATTTGCTAACAATAGCTTAATGCTAACTCTAATGATGCATTTATAAACAGCATGATAACATTTTCATAATGTTCTCACACTTTGATCTCTCTCTCTTTTTTCTACCCTAATTGAACAAACTCATTCTAAGATCTTTCTATTTAGGAGTTATCCTAGTAGGACATTTCAACTAAGAACAACTGGATATTGATAATATTAGGGCAATATACATGAAATTTCACAGTTTTTAAATGTTTCCATAAATACAACAAAAAATCACACATAGGCATACAATTCTGTTGGTTCAGATTTAACTCAGATATTTAATACATTATGGAGACTAATTTACATTACTGAGATAACAGTTTCTCAATAAGCATAGACTTGAATTTGCAGAGAAACTATTACTATACTTTATAGTATTACTCATGTGGTTTAAAAAGTGTGTAGAAGCTGATCACCAACATTTTGAATGCTTGCTTCATAGAGCTGTATATAATTGCCAGACTTGTTCTATCACTGAAATTAAAAGTACCAACTAAAATAAAAAATGAAGCCCTGGCCATTCATTTAGCCCAAGACTTAAGATTGACAAAATAAACAACTCTAAGACCTAGATGAACCCCTAGACCTCCTTCAGCTCTAACATTCTGTATTTTATGTTTCACAGTAAACATCAGGTATCCTGAGTATGTTTCCTTCTTCTGAAAACTTGATTCCAATAGTGGTGAAACCAGAGTTCATTGTGTTTTCCTTTCACATCAGCTATCACAGTTAGCAGCTGTATATTTTGAGAATATTTAATTAATGCCCGTCTATTCCACTGCCTCGTAAATCCTTATTCATTCACAAAACATAACTCTGTGCCTAGCACATAGTTCATTCTCTGAAAGAATTTACATAAAATGAATGAACCAACAAATGAAAGAAACAGACCTCCTTCCCCTTGTATAGAGACCTCTGGACTTAGGTATTCTGGGTCCCAAATATCCCACCTGCCCCCATTATCGGGGTACACATAGGTCTCCAGAGCCTTTGTTATCTTGATCCAGATTTGGAGAGCTCATTCCTGGGTCCTGAAAGGATCCCTATGGTTGCCTACATAATCTTGGGCTTGTCACAGCACAGTAATAAAATGGGCAACTACTCACAAAACAGAACCATGTATTAATAGTTGCTTATCAGTAACCAGTGTAACACCAACCACCTTTTCAAATGACTCCTCCCAATCTTTTGAACTATTTTTTCCAACAAGCGTGGAGTCTGTGATAGCCATCTCCCTGAGGTCACTAGCCTGGCAGTCAGCTCTTTTGATCTGAGTTTCCTGATTCATCTACCAGGCTCTGGGAGAAAGTTTTTGCTATCCTGGCAATCATCATGAACAAATAATTCTAGCCTTAATCCTCTTAAAATAAAGTTCCTTCTTATCTGTGGCTATAAGCTAAGATCTTCCATGAAAAGCTTTTGTGAGAATAACCCACCCTGTGCATATGGCTTGGACATTGGCTCTCTGAATACTTGAACTCTCTGTGACCCTCTCAAGTAATAACAGTATTGGTTTGGCTCTTGCTCTGGATGCCAGATGGGCAGGAAGCCCATCTCCTCTATCAGTGGATATTTAATAAATACACATATATTTTACTATTACTTTTCTGCCATGATCTTTTTATATTAACAGAAACATCCTATGTAATACCCTTAGTCAATCCTTTAGGAAAAAAAATCATAGTGAACTTGAATTAGATCATTTAAATGAAAGGCAAGTGAAAAAAGCAACAAACATATTGAATACCTATTCTGTGTTAGGCACCATGCTAGGCATTTTACAGGCTCTGTAGCAAGAAATATCCTACTATTTAGTTAGGAACATTCTATTGTTCCATGACATTTTTAGTCATATTAATTAGTATTTAAAAATAACTAGGTGATGTTGTTACTGATGGCTTTAACTTTGCCTTAAAGAGAAGAACTAATTAATTGCATAGTGTCATCCCTTATATATAATTATGAGATTACTGATCCACCTCCAGAAGGTTAATACACCTGAAGCTGTATATCCATTCCTGTCACTGATTTTCAGTGATCCTTGCTAGGTTCTCTCCTTCTTACTTCTTGTGATGTATTTTTAGCACAAACATTACTGTTAGACCATATCCCATTTTGAGATTCAGTTTAATAATCTGACAAATGAATTCATTACCAAAGCTTGGGTCACTGTATTGAGGATTCTGAAGGACAAGTATGGGTTCAACCTGGAAAAGGCTCTGGGATTGATTAATAGTGTCTGCCACCTGCACAAGATAAGGAGTAGTAATATGGATGCAGGGTACCTGCCATTCAGGTGAGAGATGACTGTAGAAAAATCAATATTTGCTTCCTTAAAAAATGTGTCTGGAAATTGGCCTGGTACTCTTCAGTATCCCTAGGAAGTATTCTTCAGTATCCCTGGGAAGGAAGATCTGTTATCATAAATGTGTTATAGAAGCTTCTTTTTGATATACTATGCATGATTGAAGCCAACTTTTGTAGACTAGGCTATAAACCTCACTACCATACACAGCATTGTTTCTACAGAAAAAAGCATTCTTCACTCTACACTACTGACTTAAAAATGCATTATTAAGGACATGATCTTATTGCTTATATTCCCTTTTTAAGAGAATTAATGTGTACTTTTTGTGACCAACAGAAAGGCATGAAATTATCATGGGTTAATGGTATTTACTAATATTTTTTTCTCTCCCTGTATTGAAAGGGATTCAAGGAGACAGAAAAACAAAGCAACAACAATAACAAAAACCTAGGATAGAGGGATGACGCACTCTCACTGAAATCCTAAGAGCATCAATTCCCAAAACATACTGTTAAATATGAGTTTAAAACGTTGCCTACATTTTCAACATCTAGAAATAATCTTTAGTTCTTACATAACTCTTATACACTTCATGATTCAGGACTAAAATCCGAGTTTCAGAGAGAATTCACTTATGTCTGAAGTGCAGAGAGTCTGAACTTTTCCCCTAAAAGCAATCATATACATGGTTTACAGAACATCAAAGCCAAGAGAGTAGTACCATATAATAAGCTTTCCATCCATGTTCTCTGTAAGTATCTAAGTCAGGTCAAACATCCAAAGTGTCCATTAGTGGTAATAAGAAAGGAACACAGAATAAAATTTACTACCACTTAAAGTTGTATCAGTACATATAGCCTCACAAGGGAGTCAAAACATGAAAAGGATCCAGCTAACCCTCTACACCAATGGCTATTTTTGTCACTTAACACTATGGGAAGGCATACTTTTTATTCTGTGAGTTATCATTTGGAGATAGAGTGTCTAGAGGGTTAGAAAAGCGAGAAAGACAATGGACATTTAGGTAGGTGTATAGGGAAAATAGAGTACATAATTGTTTGAACATTTACACAGCACAGCCTTTAAAGATGAGAGCCACTCTTTCTCCAGCAGATGGTATTAGAAATGATTAGAAATTAGAAAATGATTAAACACAACACATATTTAGTAGCTTGGATCTTCAATATTTCTCATACCTGAGAAAGATGGATCATAAATAAATGAGACATTTCATTTCAGAGAAACAAACTCCCCCTAATATGATCTTCATTTTAGAAATTATTCTGCTGACCTGAAATGGCCTTTCCAAGAAGATAAAGGGAAGTGATATGTCAATTACCTCTGTCAATTAAGTTTAGGAAGTTTGAATTCAAACATGTGTGTAGTCCCAAGATTGTTATAAAATATTTAATAAATGCTACTGGAAGGAGTGTTGTGAAGGATTCAGTGGTGGAAGATAATATATGCCCTTAAGGCACTAGCACATTTGTTGTAGAGAAAAGAAATGCCTGTATAGGAAGATTGTAAACAAGTAATTAAAAAAACGAGGTCCAATGCCACATTAAATTCCATGAATTCTAAAACTAAGAATTCAGCACAGAGTACAAGCTCAGGAGTTCTCAGAAATGGCTGAAATTTTAATGTCCACCATTAGAAATAAATAAAGTAACTATTAAAATTGTTTTCATTTTAAAATGAACCCACTTGCAAGCCTCCTACTTCATACCGAATGAGCATGTGCTGTGGTCATTAAAGATCAGATAGCATGATTATGACTAATTCAGTCAGTGGTTTATCCTTCAGCTGAATACTCTGGTCACTCGGATGATTTTGACCGTTGCAGAGTCTAAAATTGCTTTTATTCTTGGTCATAAATATAACATAAATTTATAATGGATCATGAATTAAAGAGCATGTGTAAGGAACACTGTGCTGAAAAGCAAGTAAATCTTAATCAGTGAACTCTGAAATGCAAGAAACACCACATTCTCCATTTTCATTTGTGTAGTTAATTTAAATGGATTCTGTGATCCAATCCTGTGGGGTTGGTGGGAAATTTACCCCTCGTCGTGATTAGGCTTTCTTGCTCATCTCTACCACTTGCAGACTTGAGTTTCAGATTTTACACAAAGCACATTTGGAGAGTCCTCTCTAGTCTTCTCTGCTCCTCGGTTCTTGTGAAAAGCTTATGTTTTGAGCCCTCTAACTAGTGCCTTAATATCTGCTAGCTTTGCTTCTGCTGCATACTGGGGACATAGATACTCTGAACTGTCTCAAAACCCTGGGGAATGACCCTAGCCTCCATGGGTGCACAATGAAGACAGCCCCACACCTCAGCATCTCGCAACCTTCCTTGAAAGCTGCCATGCTGTGGGGTGTGGTCTTGCTCTTTTCCTCTGATGTCTTGGCTTCCTCAGGTTGTCAGGGCTACCAAGAAAACCCATGAAACATGTTGCCCTTACATGGCTTTGGCTTTCCTTTACAACCCTTTTTTGAGGTGATAGGAAGGCAGATTCTTTTAAAGAGGGAAAACTCCATTTCTTGGATTTCTAATAAGCACAACTAGCACACACTGATGAGGAGAAGAGTGTAAAGCAGCGAGAGTCAGCAGACGGTGGCATTCCTTAGCTTGGGTTAATTTCTGACAATGCAAACACTAGAAACCAAATACAGTTAAAATTATCCTTGAAAATCCCTTGAATTTTCAATAAAGTTCAGTAGGCATTATTTTATATATTCAACTCTGTACTAAAATGTTTATGTGTAAATGATGCAAAAACTAGTAATGTAAAAATGAGTGTATTTGCGCAGAGCATTTAAGTTATCATGCATTCTCTGCACAAATACTTGCTGTTCTTGTTTTGTTTTCGTTACTCTTTCTCTCACTTGCCCTCTACTGCCTGGAGCGTTCAATTTGTGTCGGGTCAATGTATCATCCACCCAACAAACTGTGCTCAGAAGGAAGACCTGTTTACTCTTTGGGGATTTTAATCTTTTCAGAATTATAACCAGTCCTTTTGATGCTGATGAATAACAGAACAATCTGCTCATTAACAATGTCCAATTCCTACCCCATGAAATTCAAGACTTATGGTTAAGATAAAATGGATTGTCTTCTGATTCCGTTCAGAGGATTTAAATGGTTTGGGACAACCCAACGAGGCCTACCTTATTCTGTGACCCACTTGGTTAGCTCTGTGTTAAAAGTCCTATTGCGCATAATCTCAGTATAAGCAAGAGTGACACTGTGCCATTGCTAGCATGGAGTGGAGGGGCATTGAAGTAGACATGACCATATCTGAGGGGAGATATTACAGAAATGGAGTCCGATGAAGCATTGATGAATTGCCTTGAATGTTAAGCTGCTTTGTTTTTGTTTTTGTTTTTTGGCCACGCAGTGAAATGTAATACACACACACACACACACACACACACACACATATATACACACACACATATATATACATACATATATACATATACATACATATATACATATACATACATACATATACATACATGCATATGTACATATATACACATATATACATATATATACATATATACATATATACATATATATACATATACACATACATATATACATACATACATATATACATACATACATATATACATATGTATATACATATATATACATATATATGTTTAAGGTTTATTTATTTATTTTGAGAGAGAGTGTGTGTGAGCAGAGGAGGGGCAGAGCGAGAGAGGGAGAGAGAGAATCCCAAGCAGGCTCCACGCTGTAAGCACAGAGCCCAGTGTGGGGCTCAAACTCACAAACTGTGAGATCCTGACCTGAGCTGAAATCAAGAGTCGGATGCTTAACTGACTGAGATGACCTGAGATGTAATATATTTTTATGAGATTATCAGTGATGGAGAGAATAATTTGTTTGGTATTATAACACAAAAATGAAAAAAGAATTAGCATAAGAGGTGGTAATACTATACCTCTAATAAGCTGTCTTTCAGAAATAGTATTTATATATCTATAAGGTTGGCCAGCACATGCGGCCTATTTTTAAGGCTGAGAAGTGAAGAAAAAGAAAATAGTATTTGGTCCACACAAAAGATATAGGGCAATATTCTTCATAGTAAGCACCAAAATCACATGAGAGATTTGGTAAAGGTGGAGAATACTGGGCCTTATGCAATCCTATTAAATGAAGGTGGAGACCAGAAATCTGCACACTTGACATGCTATTCAGATGTTTTCCATGAATGTTAAATGTGAGGATCACTGTAGAAATCAGGTGAGTGTATCGATGATTCTAACATGGTATTATTTTCTGAGTAAATAACTTTTCTGAATTTCGCTCTCCCATTCTGCCAAAAAAGGAGAATTATTTGCAGTAACTATGTCAAAGACTTCAGAGGATGACCAACTGAGTACCAGATATGTATAAACACTTTAAAACTTTGATGTGCCAGGGGCGCCTGGGTGGCTCAGTGGGTTGAGCATCTGACTTCAGCTCAGGTCATGATCTCACAGTCCGTGAGTTCAAGCCCCAGGTCGGGCTCTGTGCTGACAGCTCAGAGCCTGGAGCCTGCTTCAGATTCTGTGTCTCCCTCTCTGTCTGCCCTTCTGCTGCTCATGATCTGTCTCTCTCTGTCTCAGAAATAAATAAAAACATTAAAAAAATTTAAAAAAATAAACAACTTCGATGTGCCAGACAAATGCATGCAGTGGTGGTTGTTGTAATCTTAATAACCATCATACTTTGACTCCTTCATCAGATTCTATTTTTCTCCTTCTATTCTGGGCAATGCATACTCTGTGGAAACTCAGGTCTAAGCATCATTAATCTTTATAAGATTTAGAAGAGTCTGTGCTCCTGTCAATGAAAGTATTAAAGCTAGAGGGGATTTTAGTATGTCTTTTCAACATGTGAAATTCAATGTCTTACACATGAAGATACTGAGGCCTAGAGATTTGAAGTTACTTTGCCAAGTTCTCTTCATGTTAGAATCTCAAGGATGATAGCTTTGATTTTTTTGAAAAAAGTTTATCGCAAATTAGATAGGATTCACAAGTATGTTAGTTCTGATTAGTTCGTTCCTTCTTTCCCACTTGTGAACAAAAGGCCTGAGTCAAAGTTCCAGATGCGTATGATTGCTCCAGAAGCAAGAGGGGGGCCTGCTATCTAGGTGTGTTTTGCAAAGCCCCCGAGAGCTCACATCCATCTAAGATTTCTGTGATCCTTTGTACTTTCCACAAATGTCCTAGGCTTCACCAAAAACAGCCAAATACAAGTCAAGAAAGCTGCTTAACACTACTAGAAAATTTTGGTTGATAAACTGTAATCATAGGTGGCATATATCATTGTATCTAAATATAATCAACCATAGAATCAAAAGAAAGGCCTATCTTAGAATAATGTAGGCTAAATCTTTCATTCTATAGAAATACAAACTGAGGCCAAGAAATACTATTTTGTCTGAGATCATGGTAGAATGCCACCCTGATCTACTATCACATAATGCAGTTCAGTTTTTACTTCACAGACTGCTAGTTTTAAAAATAGCAAGCCTCCCTTGCCAAGTATATTCACATATCCAATGTCAGCTTTCAGAGAGAGTAGTTAACAGGCTGCTAGATAGTCCCTCCTCTGATGTGCATTATCAAATGGATCAAATATCTGAAGGGCCTGAGCACACTCTGATGTGTGAGTGTTCGGAGGCAGAGTATTTCATTTTATTTATAATTATCCCTCAACCTTAACCCCATTTCTCAGAAAACTAGCTAAATTATTTTTAAATCTACATCCTCAGGACTATGCTAATTCAGGTGTCTTTCTTTTTTTTTTTTTTTTTTTTTTGGTATACCATACATTTTTTATTATCAAAACATAAAAAGAAAGTTCAGATTTTGCCATCTTCTGTATTTCAGAATAACAAGATTATTATATCAAGTGATTTAAATTCCAGGGTACTATTTTATATTATCTTCAGTGGAACTTTCTGTATCACAACCAATGCTGCAAAGACCTGCTCTTAGTAAGGTCACAAATAAAATATACAGTGGATTATTAAACAGTCAAAGAAGGAACAGTGCACAAAGGTAATGCATATGGGAAATCAGCCAACAAAAAAAATGTCAACTCTGCCAGCAGCCGATACCCGGATAAAAACAAGTGATGTTCGCTAGAAGGAAAAGTAGTTTTGAATGATGACAATTGTGTAAAAATGCAATAATGCAAGAGCCTTTTTCCAAATAAGAAATAGATGTGATTTGTCATGCTTCTTAGCTTTGTAACTATTTTTAGCACATTGTAGAAAAATAAATATATTTAAAAAATGAGGTTGCTCATCCATCAAATGTATTTTCTGAAACAAAAGTGTATACAAGCTTTTTTTTTTTTTTTTTTTTTATTTTTATGTTTTGTAGTGGAGGAAAAGGATTATGGTCTGAACTTTACATTATACCTAAGGAAAACTCATTTTGCTAAGTCAGGAGTGAATGATGCTTGATTTGTTGTATTGTTAATTTTTAAGTGAAATTAAATAATATTTATAATAATATATGCCTCATCTGAAAGACTTTGAGATAGTAGGACTTATTTTGTGTTATTTAAAATATGACCTGCAGAATCAAGGTAGAAATAGCTCTTAGGATTAATAACTATTGAGGTATCATGCTATATTTTTCTTTTTTTAATTTTGTTTCATTCATTTCGCATCCTTTTATGGATCTATACTAATGACTTCATTTTAAATGGTTTATATGATACATCCATAATATTTTCAACTCATATTATTTTACACCAAGTACAGCTTAATTAACAGGGTAAATATGTGGGATTATTTATCGACCAAAGATAGATTTAATAAAGAATTCCACATCCTCCCAATATAATTATCAAAATAAAATGATATAAATATTATAAAATTTTAAAGATACATGAAAGCATATATAACTGGGAGCATACTTAAATTGCACAAATGACAGAATACAAGCACAGCAGATTTAAGCTACTAGCAACATTAATTTGAGAAAACTAAATTTAGTGCCCAAATATACAACTCAAGAAAAAGGAAGGTAAGAATTAACATTCAAAGTTCTGATATAAAATTTGATATGAAATTCTCACTCTTGAAACCAACGAGAGCAGAAAAGACTATTTTGATCTCTCTCAGACCCAGAGAGCTTAGACTTCGTTCATTAAACAACAGTGAATATAGTATTCCAGTAGGTTCCGACACTGAAGAGATTAGATCGAGTTGGGGAGTTGAGATTTACTACTAAATAATATACAGGACTTAAATAAAAATAAAATCATCGTAACAAGTACACAACTACTCAACACAGGTTTCTGAGTTTGTAGGAGAGGCTATTCTCTTTGGGTAGCTACCATCAGGAGAGTCTTTGTGGAGGTGCTAGACTTAGCCAGGGGCTGGAAGGATGGAAAGGCTGGAAGAGGAAGAAAGCTTAGGAGAACATAAAGGGAAACAGACTGGGCAAACCATGGAATATAGAGTTGCGTTGATTTTAGCCATTTGATGACATTAACTAGAAAACAATTGAGGGAGATATGGTTATAAAGATCATTTGGACAGGAATGAGATGGATTAATTCAGTTCCTGATCACAAATGCTTGATGAATTCAACTGATGTCTGTATTTCACGCTAAACCCACATTGTGTACTCAAGTGGCAAATGAAGCTAGAAATCTCCTCAACATTTTCATGTTTTTCTTCCTCGGCCTAAATTATTCAACAGCTACAGGATATGGTGACAGTTCTCAGCTATCATAACCACTTTTCCTCCTTGTAAACAGCACATGTTCTCAATTTTCTTTTCCATAATACAAATCCTAGCACCATCTGTATTGTTTACAAAGATATTATATTTTCTTTTTTATCAAGTGACAAGGACAGCTTTGCCATTGCAATTGTCATCCATTTTCCCCTTTCAATACTTGGTCCCCATTGCCCTGAAGTCCTGGCTCCCCAGGCCCAAAGACTTTTTGAAAGTGAAACACAAATGACATGTTAATGATTAGTAAAAACACAAAGCAGGGGGTTAATGGCCGTAGCTGAAATTACAGACTTCATTTCCATCAGCTCAGCAGAGTCTGAAACATCCAAAGAAAGCTCAGGAAAGCGGTCCTGCTAATGCAGCTGCTCCCAAGCATGAGGGCAGCTTACCATTAACTTCCAGTCAATGATCCATAGCTCTTGTGGGGAAACTCACCATTGTTCACTTCATGGGATGTGCTGCTCCCTACAGACTTAAGATAGCTCCATGTTACTCAGATAGCAGCTGGGTGCCTGATAACCAGTTAGGTTTTCATTTATGAGATGACTCGAGGATAAGAGAGGCCAGAGCCAAGTAAAGATTTTTATCTGTATATGTGAGGTGATTACAGCCAGCTTCAAGAGATGAGTAGTGATTCAGAGAGAAAGATGGTGCCTTTGCATCTGCTTCCTCCTCTCAGCCTCCTCAGAGACACTTTCTTTCTAATGGAGACTTGACCATACTACTCCCCTTCTTAAAACTATTGGATGGCTACTTCAGATTCTGTGTCTCCCTCTCTCTCCGCCTCTCCCCCACTCACATTCTGTCTCTCTGAAAAATAAATAAAATATTCAAAAACAAAATGAAACTATTGGATGGCTTACTACTGCTTTTAAGATAAAGACTAAGCTTCCTAATTCAGTCTATGGTCTCCTGCCTGGTCTGGCCCCAGGTGACCTCTCCAGGATCAACTCACATTACAGTTCCCTTTTCCGGTCTCTATACTCCGGTGAGAGTGGCCTTCTTTCAACAATTCTAGTGTGCCTTGTGGGTCCTACCATTGGGCCTTTGCACATATTGTTCCAGCTTTCTGAAATGCTTCCCTCCTTTCTTCAACTATCTTAGCTCATATTTATCCTCAGGGAAGCTCTTCTCTGATCTCCAATCAAATCAAATGTTTCCTAAAGATGCAGTTAGAGCATCATAGAACCTATTTACATTTATTTGCATAATTATTTTTTAAAGATTGTCTACCTCTATGGACAGTACACCTTATGATGTCAGGGACAGTTAATATTGCTCGTCTGGATACCTAATATTAACAGGATATTAATAGGCATTAATAGGCATATTAATAGGCTAATAGAAGACACTCATTAAATATTTGTGAAATGAAAGGATATATAGGAGAAACAAATCATAGCAATGAGAAGTGCTATACACACAAAGATTTGTGTGTGTTATACATATATACCCATACACACGTATATGGTGGTTTTACAACCATAGAACTTTCAGAACACATTGAAGGATATTAAAATACGAAAATGAAGTGTAAGACATACAGATCAGTAAAGGACAGGTAGAAAAACCAAGAGGGGAATATGAATTTTACAAACCCAGTAATTAAACCACAATCATTATAAAAGATACTTTCACATCCACATGGCCTACAATTTACACAAATAACATGATAACCTTCGAAATGATTAAAGTACGCTGTTGTAGCTAAGCCTGTGAAATGGAAATATTATCATGATACAAAGACTCAATGCACTGCATGCTTGAAGATCACATAAAAAAGAACGTGTTAGCTTTCTCTGATAGAAGAAACTAAAATTATGCTTTCCTGATTCTTGATAAATGTAAGAATTATTTCTCCTAAAACTCATAAGTGTTCTTACAGGTAGATAAGCCACCAATACCACAGGTGATGATAATTCAAGGTTATGATCATAATCTTGGTGGTTTTTTTCCCAGAGAAAGACCCACGACAGCTGTGTGCTAGCATAGAGCAGATATGCGCTGCATCTCAAATACCCCTGCTACACTTTCTTACCAATTGTCAAGGACAAATTTAATTTGTGGACCCTGTCCTCTTTACCACAAACCTGACGGAAATAAAAGAGCCAATTTCAAATGGATTTTAAGCGTTCAAAAGATGAAAGCTTATAGAATATACTCAAAAAATTTGACTTCAGAACATTGCTTCATACTAATAATACTTAATACTTTCCAATGACAAGTCATTTGCTGTTTCTCATTTAATATAAATGGAGAGTTAACAGAATAGGAAAATTATCATTAAAATATGTGCTCTGCAGTATCATCTACATTCATGCTTCGTGTGCACGCATAGGCGGTTACATAATGTTAGTGATGGAAAGATTGTTTGGTTTTCTTAAGGCAAAATTGAGTCAGATTTAACAAATAAAAGCAAGCACGTCCATTGATAAATTTTACGAAGCCTTGATTACTACCTGTATCATTTAGGAAGAGATACATGTATAGTTCTGACTGACATATAGAAAACAAAGTTGTTGCCATACAGAATTTTTGCCAATAAATATAAAGAGGTTATTGATGTATGCCATTTTTAATTCTGAGAATTACTCAGGTTACTAAAATGGCAAATTCAAATTTAGAAACATGAAACCTTCAAATACATGCTTTCTTTATTTTTATTTTTTAAACAGTTATTTATTTTTGAGAGACAGGGCGAGAGACAGAGTTAAGTGGGGCAGGGGCAGAGAAGGAGGGAGACACAGAATGGGAAGCAGGCTCCAGGCTCTGAGCTGTCAGCACAGAGCCCGACGCGGGGTTCGAACTCACAGACTGTGAGATCATGACCTGACCTGAAGTCAGATGCTTAACCTACTGAGCCACCCAGGCGCCCCTATAGGTTTTCTTTCAAAAAAAAAACTATATACTTAGACTTTGGGCTGCTCAAGTGTACAGTCTTATATAATTTTTGTGCCACATCTCTGAATAAAATAACTGATGTTAACAGCTATATCAAAAAACACCCAAATCTCAGAGGCTTAATGAAGTAAGTTTGCTTCTTACTCACAAAAAATCTGATACAGATGTTGTTCAGTTGGCAAATGTTTGGTTGACATTTCAGGGTGGGCCTCCTTTTAGTGGTGACTTAGGGATCCAGTTCTTGATGTCATCACCTTTCGGTGACCTCCAAGATTGCTACAAAAAAGGAGAGAAAGAATGAGTGATGGTGTGTGGGTGCATGGGAAATTTTTACGAACCATATCTGGAAATGGCACATTTCCTTTTCATGGCCAAAACGTAGTCACAGAGCCCCACCCAAATGCAAGAAGCCTTGGAAATGGAGTGTAGCTTAGTGCCCAGACCCTACAAAAGAGAGAAAATTAAAAAGTAGATATTGATGACCAGTCTGAAATTTCAGCATGGGTGCCCCACAGAGTAACAGCGCAGTAACTGCTTGACTTATATACACCCATCCTAGAACATGTGGAAGCACAAGAGAAGTTTGCTTCTTTTATATCTTTCAAAAAAACAATTCACAACGTAATTAGGGAACAGACTAAATGTCAAGTTGTGGAGTACAAGCCACTAGAGATTAAGTTAGTATTAAATTACGTGTTGTTATGATTATAACTTGGCAACACACAGTTAGTAGGTAAAATGGAGATTTGAACTTGGAAGATTGTAAGTAGATGTTGTCAGGAAAGTTTTCTAAAGAAGCAAGAGCTTAATTAGGACCTTGAAGCCATGGGTGTTAATGGCCAGGGTGTGGTTGATGGTGGAATAGAAAAGATGAGGGAAGTGTGGATGGCAAACACCTTGATGTGTATATCAGGTGATGTGGTTTAGTTGGTTTGTAAGATCGGTGCCAGAGATAATGGACAATAAGGCTAAACAGACCAGAATGGATAAGGAGCTGGAGAATTTTCTTTGTTCCTCTCTGCCTCCTCATTTGGATTACACCAGTCACCGAGTCCTAGAGGTTCTTACTCTTCAATAATATCAGATTAATCACCTCCTCTGTGTTTGCGCTGCCCCTGAATTGATTTGGACTGTCACCATTTCTGAGCCTGCTCAATTTGTCATCCCTAGCCCCAGACTCAGGACTCCAGTCAAATCTCCTCTCAGCCCTTAAGGGGCTGTTTCTGAAATGAAGGTATTCTCATGTCACTCATTTGCTTAAAATGCTCAGTTTCTTCACTGGCCTTCAGAGTAAGCCTCAAATCTGTAACCGGCATCTATGGCCCATCATGATACAGTCTCATCCCTTCCTATGCCCTCCCTCAGGAATATTCCTGTCACACTTATAATAGCTTGAGAAAGACATCTTTTCTCACATTTCTTTGCTGTTTCACACAACGCTCTCTTCGAAAGCTGATTTTTGCTCCTTCTTTAAGACCCCACAGCATTTGATACAGTTGGTTTCTTCAAATGTTTTCCTTTTTTGCCTTTTGGAACAACACACTGTATTTTTTCTTGGTGCTTACCACTGTGTGACATTATACAACACATTTGTAATTTTATTTGCTTATAGTTTACCTCTCCCCCCAGAATTATTGATCCCTGAGGGCAAGAGTTTTAATTTGTTCACTGTTCTAAGCTCAATGTTTAGAATAGTGCTTGGAACATAGCAGGTACACACAAATATTTGTTGAATAAATTAATACAGATGTCATTCTGCCTCTGTCATTTAATAGCATGTGAGTTTAGGTAAGTTATTTGACCGCCTTGCATTTCATTACTCAAATGTACAATGGTGCTAATAATCTTGGCATTGCTGTAAGCATCACAAGAATTAAGTAAATTAATTCATATAAGTGCATATGTTAGTGTTCATTAAGAGACAGCAATCATGACCCCTGCAGTGCCTTCTGTGACTCTCTCCACATCCCCTTCCCAGACAGGAGTTCAAGGAAAAGGGCGGTGAGCTGGATGAATGTGTCTAAGTCTGGAAGTCAGCCCACATGGTTCAGCTGAGAAAATGGAGAAGAGTTTCAAAACACTTTACACATTCAGTAGCATCTAAGTTTTCACAAAGCCTGGGAATAGAGATTCAGAAAGAGAAATGACCGTGTTCTCTCTGCCCTATCACTCAGCTCTATTGCTTAGCTTCTGAGTTAGCTCCACACTCTGCCTATGATCTCTCCATACAAAGTGGGTCCTTGTGGAAATCATGAAGTAGATCCTTTTGTTGTGCATCCTTTCATCACTTTCTCTGCCTATGTTCTATTCCTATAAGGTAGCCACTGCCCAAGTCCTGCCTTTGTCCAAATATCTACCTTAAGTAGCATTCCCTAAGAATTACTCTCAGGCAGCTAATATTGGAAAGAATCTGAAAACTTAATTCCAGACAAGATGTGTATTGATAATGATCTAAGATGTTTCTCTGCCTGCAGGTATTTGTTTTTGAATATAGGACGTTTAAAGACCAGAAATATTTCAAGTATCAAAGGACTCATAATGGAATATCATGCAGTCTTTAAAATGATATTATAGAATGTGTAATGACAATGAAAAAAGCTCATAGTGTATCGCTAAGGGAAAAAATGCATTTCAGAAGAATATACAGAATGACTACCTTCACCTTTTCTTTAAATACATTTATGTGTAAGTGCTTACCTGAAATATCTAGGAATTGACTAGTTCAGAAAAAAATATGTCTATCATTTTTTTTTTTTTTTTTATATATGAAATTTATTGTCAAATTGGTTTCCATACAACACCCAGTGCTCATCCCAAAAGGTGCCCTCCTCAATACCCATCACCCACCCTCTCCTCCCTCCCACCCCCCATCAACCCTCAGTTTGCTCTCAGTTCTCAACAGTCTCTTATGCTTTGGCTCTCTCCCACTCTAACCTCTTTTTTTTTCCTTCCCCTCCCCCATGGGTTCCTGTCAAGTTTCTCAGGATCCACATAAGAGTGAAACCATATGGTATCTGTCTTTCTCTGTATGGCTTATTTCACTTAGCATCACACTCTCCAGTTCCATCCACGTTGCTACAAAAGGCCATATTTCATTTTTTCTCATTGCCACGTGGTATTCCATAGTGTATATAAACCACAATTTCTTTATCCATTCATCAGTTGATGGACATTTAGGCTCTTTCCATAATTTGGCTATTGTTGAGAGTGCTGCTATGAACATTGGGGTACAAGTGCCCCTATGCATCAGTACTCCTGTGTCCCTTGGATAAATTCCTAGCAGTGCTATTGCTGGGTCATAGGGTAGGTCTATTTTTAATTTTCTGAGGAACCTCCACACTGCTTTCCAGAGTGGCTGCACCAATTTGCATTCCCACCAACAGTGCAAGAGGGTTCCCGTTTCTCCACATCCTCTCCAGCATCTATAGTCTCCTGATTTGTTCATTTTGGCCACTCTGACTGGCGTGAGGTGATAGCTGAGTGTGCTTTTGATTTGTATTTCCCTGATAAGGAGCGACGCTGAACATCTTTTCATGTGCCTGTTGGCCATCTGGATGTCTTCTTTAGAGAAGTGTCTATTCATGTTTTCTGCCCATTTCTTCACTGGGTTATTTGCTTTTCGGGTGTGGAGTTTGGTGAGCTCTTTATAGATTTTGGATGCTAGCCCTTTGTCCGGTATGTCATTTGCAAATATCTTTTCCCATTCCGTTGGTTGCCTTTTAGTTTTGTTGGTTGTTTCCTTTGCTGTGCAGAAGCTTTTTATCTTCATAAGGTCCCAGTAATTCACTTTTGCTTTTAATTCCCTTGCCTTTGGGGATGTGTCGAGTAAGAGATTGCTACGGCTGAGGTCAGAGAGGTCTTTTCCTGCTTTCTCCTCTAAGGTTTTGATGGTTTCCTGTCTCACATTCAGGTCCTTTATCCATTTTGAGTTTATTTTTGTGAATGGTGTGAGAAAGTGGTCTAGTTTCAACCTTCTGCATGTTGCTGTCCAGTTCTCCCAGCACCATTTGTTAAAGAGACTGTCTTTTTTCCATTGGATGTTCTTTCCTGCTTTGTCAAAGATGAGTTGGCCATACGTTTGTGGGTCTAGTTCTGGGGTTTCTATTCTATTCCATTGGTCTATGTGTCTGTTTTTGTGCCAAAATATGTCTATCATTAAAGTAATTTTAATTCCACAGAACTCAACTAAACAAAGACATTCTAACACCAAAAGAAACGTACATATCTTACAGGAAAACATTTTTTAAAGAAATATAAATATCATGAGAATAAATTGAATAATGTATTAAATGCTTGTCATCAGTTTGTACTAGTCAAAGATGTGGTTGTAACTGAGTAGTTTCTTTAGTGATATAAACGCACAGCACTCATTTACTGAAAAGGGGGAAATTACCAAAGTTCAAAAGAGGACATAAAAAAAGACCTTACTAAGTGGAGCAAGCAAATGGAAGAACCAATAAAGGGGGGAAAATGCAATTCTCTCAAAATTAATCCACAATGTCAATATGCTTACAGGTAATATCACAACTAGATTTTTCTTTCTTTTTTTTTTTTTTTAATTTTTTTTTTTTAACGTTTATTTATTACTTTTGGGACAGAGAGAGACAGAGCATGAACGGGGGAGGGGCAGAGAGAGAGGGAGACACAGAATCGGAAACAGGCTCCAGGCTCTGAGCCATCAGCCCAGAGCCCGACGCGGGGCTCGAACTCGCGGGGCTCGAACTCACGGACCGCGAGATCGTGACCTGGCTGAAGTCGGACGCTTAACCGACTGCGCCACCCAGGCGCCCCCACAACTAGATTTTTCAAGGAATGTTATAAACTTTGTTGCAATTCATACCAAAGAGTAAAAGTCCAAAAATAGCTAATACAATTCTTAAAAAGTTCAAGGGGAGCTTACCCTATCATATCTCGAAAATATTATTAAGCTAAAGGAATATGCCGATGCAATCATTTCATTTTTGTAAAAGAAATAAACTATTAAAATAATAATTTATTTTCCCCTGGTGGAATTTCAGAAGGATTGAAACATGGAAAGGGGCAGGGGACGGATCTCTGCATACCCCTTTTACTACACAATATAACCAAAGTATACTTCATTTCCTTCCAAGTGCCTCAACAATGAAACATATTGTTGACTTTTACATACTTGGTTTCGGGCTTGTCCCTATACCTCCTTGTATCTTCTAATAACCTGGGGGTGGTTTGGGTATATGAGAAATGTAAGTCCAAATGTATTAACAATGACAACAGCAAAAGAATCAACTTACCTATTTTTGAAGACACCATAAAAATTAGTGTTCAAGGATACACCGTTTTTATTACGCTCTCTTTATTTCTCAAATTTGATGTACTTTAGAGGATAAGGCCACTGCTTTCTGGGTAAAGACATTGCTTTAATGTAGCCACTGCCAAAACCCTGGGGAAGGTCTCCTCCCACCTTCTCCCACCAATGGCTCCAGTTTGCTACTCCTCCCTGAACCCTACACTTTATTATCACTCTAGGTTACATCCATGGTGAGGTCTGGCGGCCAGAGGGAAAGGAGGAGGGAGGAGAGGTCAGCTTCTCAGTTTCTCCTCTCCACATCTTCACCACTTCACTCCACAGACATAGGACTCATAGTAGCACCTGAAACTCACCCATTTCCTCCCAGCCTTCACTCCAACTTGCTTTTCTTTAAGTAAATGCCCCAAGGATCTAAATATGGTTTTTCTCTGAGTGGAAGGATTTCAGTTTGGTTCTTTGTGTGCTGGAGGTATAAGACCTAGGTGAAAAATATACAAAAAAGAGTCACGCAAGAGGCCTTTACTGCCTGCATGCTCTGCATTTTTTTCCCTAGCAGTAAAAGAAACAGAACAAAACATCAAAGCTAAGAAAACCTCTAAAAAGTATTCTCTTTCTCCCCCTCCCCCTTTTTTTAGTGTGTTCTTTTTTCGTTAGTGACAGAAAAGTCAGCAAAAGGCTTATGAAGTTGTGTCCTTTCCACAGGTGGAAGCAATAGGTAGAGGCAGGGGCACATTGTCTGGTATGTTTGGACGTGGAAAAATGAGTCAAAGGAAACATTGGAGCAGTTATATCATAAACAGTAACATGAAAAGAGTCTTTTCTATTTGAGTTTAGTTTTCTTGGAAATATGACCAGGTAAAAACACTCAAATGCAATGATTCGGGCAAGAATGATATAAATAGTACTATTCTTTGATTTTTATTTGAACATTGATTTTTTTCTTATATGTTAACTATGGAAACAGAAAGAAAAGTATTATTGGAAATGCTTCTGTTGCTAATATTGTATTGGAAATGTGTGGTAGAAGTGAGATATTATCCCGCTTAATATCAGGGGAACGGAAAACATTTTATTTTTTGTTTCCAGTTGAATTATCCATAATACTACTTGAACTATTTTGCTTTTTTATTTTTTTACCTGAATAAATTTCTTGCCACACTGTTTATTATGTTTGTCTGTAATTGTTGGTTATTAGTACCTATTCCATATTCTCTACTTTCTTTTTTTTTTTTTTTTTTTTTGCTATGATTACAGTATCACATCTCATATGAAAGGGCAAGACAACCAGTTGTATGCTAGCCTTCATTCCCTTTTTACTTCCAGAACTATCTATCTCTTTTCCTATTATCAACTTACCTTTTACTATGGGGATTATTCCCATGAGCACACACATACATCTACTCCATTAAAACACACACACACACACCCTTGGCTCCATGTCTCCATCCGCTTATTGTTCCATCTTTCTACGCCCTGTTACAGTAAAACTTATTTCACCTCCTAATTTTACATCTCTCCCCAACTCACTATGTTAAAGCCTCTACTTCCTCCATTTGAGAAAACCCCCGAACATCCATGTTACCAGATCCAATGGTCACATTTTTGTCTTCATCTTAATCAACATTTTATGGAATTGAACTTATTCCTTCTATTTTAGAGTCTTTCAGTATTTGGCTTCAGTAACATCCTGTTCCTGCTTTTTCTTCTCAAATCTCTCTAATCACTTCCTCCCATGCTTCTTTGCTGGAGTGTCCACCTCATCTATTTGACCTCTACTTGTGGATTGCCTGAAGGTTCTATGATGAACAACCTTTCCTTCTTAAGGCACATCTATTTCTAGATGATCTTATCCAGTCCTATGACCTTGTACACAATTTATATTCTTGATCATGTCAATGTATTGTTTCTAATACTAATGTCTCCTAAGAATGCCAGATTAAAGTATCCATCTGCCTACTTAAAACTTTTCAATTTGTTGCCCAATTCAGTTACTCAAACTTTCTGTTATAAAGAATGTATATGTTTGTTTTTAATTTCCAATCCATCATAGACTATAATTTTATAGAAGTCAATAAAAATAAATTATTGGAAAAGTAAAATGGAAAAGAAAGAAAAAGACAAATTACACCGTCCCTTTGTATTACATCCAAAGAACATAAAATTACATTTCAATAAATGTAATTAGAACAATAAAAGCATAAGGGAGAAATTGTAAAAACTAATGTTTTTTTTTTTTTTAATCAAATGTGTGCATGTAGGTGATTAATAGAGTTGTTTCAACATTCAAATATTTTTTAATTCTGAAATAATCACTAAACAAAAATTACAAGTGAAATAGTAAGCACTGGGTGTTGTATGGAAACCAATTTGACAATAAATTATATTTAATAAAATAAAAAAATAAAAGTGAGATATTAATTACCCATGTTAAATTTTCTATTAAGTAACTTTGAATAAATATGTATATCAATATTTAAGGGTTTTTTTAATGTTTATTTATTTTGAGAGAGGAAGGGGAGGGGCAGAGAGAGAGGGAGAGAAAGAATCCCAAGCAGGCTCCGCATTGTCAGTGCAGAGCCTGATGAGGGGCTCAATCTCACGAATTGAACTGTGAGATCATGACCTGAGCCAAAATCAAGAGCTGGACACGTCACTGACTGAGACACCCAGGTGTCCTAACATTTAAAGTTTTTAACATAATAATTAAGTTTGCTTCTTCAGCAGTCCATATTGGATTTATGACAATTCTATTTCAGGGGATGATGTATATATATGTAAAATGTTTCTATTGTTTGCTTTAATACCATCTAATAGAGAAACCAGTCTCACTCACAGATTAAGTTAATGGAAATGGAAAAATTACCGTCTTCAAAATTCATATTCGAGCTTTCATCAGCAGCCAGTTTCAAATAATTTATCCTATGCAGTTATAACAGCATTTCAATTCTTTTGGCAAAAAACGGATTTCAGATTTACACATTTCTGGGATACAAGTATTATGTTAAGTTATCACATGTTGTAATGTGTTCTTACAGTGCATAACTAGTATGTAGCTGATGCTCCATGCAACTCATCATATGAATTTGACAACAGAAAGTAGTCAACGCACAGTTAAATGTGATAAATTTACTCACCACATGTTTGGATGTCACCTCTCTCAAGTTGCTATAAATATTTCTAAATTCTTACTCATAATTTCTGTACTTTCCGTTGTTACTAACCAATAAATAATTTATTGACTGACTTTGATCTAATGCACATCTGAAACTAACATAGACAAAGAGGAACTAATTATTTACCAAACCACAATAGTTCTTATCCCCACTTTCCTTATTCATTAAGTAGTATTATCATCCACCCAGTGGGAAATTAACAGCATTAATTATAAGCGTTACTCTTTTTTCTTCTTTTAAAGCAAAAATTACAAGTAGCTTGCCTTTGGAAGAGATATTAAAGAACAGAGGATTGGTAAACCATCTATCACATGCAAATATCTATAGCAATATTCTTTTATCATACAGTTCTTAAGTCTTATTTTCAGAATAATATACTGTACTAATTTACTGTTGTTGCTGTAATAAATTGCCACAAACTTATAATCTTAAAGCATCAGAAATTTAGCATCCTACAGTTCTGAGATGAAAAGTCCAAAATGGGTCTTATTGGTCTAAAATCAAGGAATTAACAGGGCCACATTCTTTCTGGAGGCTCTGAGGGAGAATCAGTTTCCTTATGTATTCCAACTTCTTGAGGCTATTTGCATTCCTTGGCTTATGTCCCTTTTTCCATCCTCAAAGCCACCAGTATAACATCTTTTTTTTTTTTTTTTAATATTTATTTATTTAGTTTGAGAGAAAGAGAGAATGGAGAAGGGGCAGAGACAGAGGGAGAGGGAGAATCCTGAGCAGGCTCTGTGCTATCAGTGCAGAGCCCAGTGTGGGGCTCAGTCTCATGAGCTGTGAGATCATGACCTGAGCTGAAATCAAGGGTCAGATGCTTAACCAACTGAGCCACCTAGGTACCCCAGTTTTATAAAAGTTTTTCTATAATAACCTGTAATGTAACTACTATGTGAAGATACAACGATTTGCATCGAAATAAAAATAAAGTCAGCTAGACTCCTAATTCCACAAAACTCTGTAGGGAGAAACTTTAACAAACCCAAAACAAAGTATTCAAGATAAAGTAGATCTCTTCCCATACATCCAAAAAGAGAGTGCAACTACCATACTTTATGAATAAACATTCCCATTTTGGCAGTGTGTGGGCTTGAGAGCACCAACTTCATTTCTGGTAAAATTCATTTCATTGCCACTGAGATTCATGAATTATAATGGATGCTGTAACTATAATCTGTGAAGTGGGAAGAGGTGGGATTATTTATTTTTTGGGGTTTTATAAATAAAGTAGTCCACTTTTACGTCCTCATATCTAAGCTGTTCTTCACTTACAGAGACAACAGCAGTGTCCATCCTAGTAAGTTCCTGGTGACTGACACAAATCAAAGAACCCCAGGAGTTGGATCTCCACTGCCCCTGAAGCAACCTGCCATAAAGACCAGAAGGAAACCAGCTAGGAGTTATTCTGAGTTTACTTCCCCCTCACCTCCTACAGGTTATCTATCAATATTCTTTTTCCAAATCATATTGAGATTCTGAGTCCATCAACTTCTCTCCAGCTCCACTTTCACTTTCCTTGTGAAATAGTCATCATTCCTTTTTTTGTTTGTTTGTTTGTTTGTTTGTTTGTTTGTTTGTTATTCCTGATGTGGATAACTGCAATAACCTTTTACTGGTAACCCTCCTTCCATTTTTTTAAAAAAATCCATTCTTTACATTGCACCCAGGTTAAGCTTTTAAAGAAGCAAATCAAACACAAAACTGTAAAACTCCCAGAAGATAACATAGGAGAAAATCTAGATGACCTTGAGTATGGCAGTGACTTTTTATATACAACACCAAAGGCATGACACGTGAAAGAAATCACTGATAAACTGGGTATCATTAAAATTAAAAACGTCTTCTCTGCAAAAGAAACTGTCAAGGCAGAAAGAGAAGACAAGACATAAACTGGGAAAACAAACATTTGCAAAAGACATATCTGATAAATGCTGTTATTGAAAATATACATAAAACTCTTAAGACAACAATAAGAAAATTAAAAACCCGATTTAAAAATAGGTAAAGATCTGAACAGACACCTCACCAAAGAAAAAGATATGAATGTTAAATAAGCATATAAAAAGATGCCAAGTATCATATCTCATGAGGGAACTGCAAATTAAAACGAGGTACCACCAAACACCTATTTGAATGCCCACGTCCCCAAACACTGGCAACACCAAACACTGGTAAATACTTGAAGCAACACAAACTGTCATTTGTTGCTAGTGGAAATGCAGAGTAGCACAGAAACCTTGTGGCACTGTTGGTCAGTTTGTTACAAAACTAAACAAAATTCTTACAATACAATACAGCAATTACCCTCCTTAGTGTTTACTCAAATGAGCCCAAAATCGACCAACAAAAGCCCGGAAAAAGGCACCTGGGTGGCTCAGTCAGTTAAGCGTTCCGCTCTTCATTTCGGCTGAGGTCATGATGTCATGGCTCAGTTTGTGAGTTCCAGCTCCGTGTCATCAGGTTCTGCACTGACAGTGTGGAGCGTGCTTGGGATTCTCTCACTCTCCCTCTCTCTTTGCAATCCCCCCCTTGCATGTGCACACTCTTTCTCTCTTTCTCTCTTTCAAATAAATAAACATTAAAATTTTTAAATTAACTTTATAAAAACCTGCACATGAACATTTATAGCAGCTTTATTTATAATTGACAAAACTCAGAAGCAACTGAGATGTCCTTTAATAGATGAATGGATAAATTATAGTGTGTGTGTGTGTGTGTGTGTATGTGTATATATATATATAATCCTTTTTCTTATTCCCACTGTTAGTTCTAGGATTCTAAGGGTGATTATCTTTACCTCTAGAGTAACATCAATGTCTTATTCATAAGAGTATCTTTAAAAAGGGCCATATCATGGATTCTTACCTTTTTAAAAGTCAGTCTCATTAGTTTATAGCATCACCATTACTTGTTCAGAGGATAGATATACAGCTTTCTGAAATATTGGTCTGTTAGGATTCTCTCTATTAAACAGTAGTTAAATCAAATGAATCAATGTGGTACTTTATTATATTTTTTCAAGGAGAGAGAGAGAGAACAGGGTCAGGGGGAAGGGGCAGAGAGGGACAGAGAGAGAGAGAGGGAGAATCTTAAACAGGTTCCACTCCCAGCACAGAGCCTGATGTGGGGCTCAATCTCATAGCCACAACCATGAGTTCGTGGCCTAAGCTGAAATCAAGAGTCAGACACTTGACCAACTGAGCCATCCTGGCGCCCCTCAATGTGGTTCTTTAAAATTTATTTTCATACAGAATATATTCATATTTGTCAATAGAAAGAGAAACCATTATTTTTATTTATTTATTCATGTATTTGTGTATATATGTATGTATGTGTGTATCTTTTCCTTCTACATTAGAAACTTTCATGTTTCATTCATGACCACCAGTGCATTGCATAGTGTAGGCAAAGCACAATTTAGAATGGAAAGTTGGAAAAATACATATGGAAAATTCAAGGCACATGATAGTGTGATAGTTTTTGTTAGGCTCATTGGGTTGCAGGGACTGGGCCTGCACACTACCTCATGTAATGAGTGTTTATTATGGGATATATACATATGTAATCCTGAAAAGCTGAACAACTAGGCCATACCTTTTTAATGGAGATTGGAACCAGAAGGTTCTTTAGAATGCAAGACAGCTCCAGGGACCAGAGCCACAGGAATTAATAGATATTTATTCTAATTGCCTGCCATTCGAGCTACCCGGCTATGCTCTGTGAGTCAGCTTCTGTCTGCTTCTTAAATTCTCTCCCAACTGGCCTTTTACCCTCCACTCCCAGGGTCACAAATTGGCAGACCAGAGCAGAATAAACCCAGGAGACAATTTTTTGTTAAGACAGCACATGCGTGGTTTTGTTTCTCTCTGAAGAAAAACAAAAAACAAAAAACAAAACTGAATTTGAATGTGTTTAAGGCAGTTTTTGCCTTTTCCAGTGTGCCACAAGCTGTCCACAGCTGCCCCTTAGGCTGAGGGGTGAGCAGTCTCCTTTAGTGGGGAGGGTTGAGTAGGGCAAACACAGGATGATAGATGGTCCACTGAGCCCTGGGGCAGTGGAAAGCACTTCCTGGAGGCACACTGACACATCAGCAGTGCACGCTTGGGTAACTACTTTGTGCCTGTTTCCTTATATAGAGAGTGGGGATAGCACTAGTACCCCAAATGGATCTTTTGAGGACCGAAAAAAAAAGCAGGATGCTTAAGAGACCAAGCAATAGACTCGGACAATCTGGGTTCAAAGTTGCCTCCGCCATGTCGTAGTTTCATAATCTTAGTTTCACCTGTCTAGCTTCTTTGTCTTCTTCTAAGAGATAATATCTTCATCATATGCTTATTTTGAGAATTAGACGAGATAACATACATATTATATGCATATATATACAGCATCATTGACTATAATGACTTGATGTGGTGAAGCAATAAATCTTAGCTGCTACTTTTAGCTGATGTGAAGCATCATGAACTAGGCAGTCAGGTCAGTTAGATCTTTCCTCCTCAAAACTGTTCTGAACCATTTGAACAGTAGGAACTCCCTGTTCATCTTCCACCTTAGGGAAGTATTTAGAACTTGTAAAGATTTTCTTGGTCAACTAGGATTTCACGGGTTATTCTCATTCCATCCTACCCTATGGTCATTGTCTACCCTCTTCTGAATTCGAAAAAAATATCTCAACTTTGTATCTTTTAGAGTCTGATATTCCCTCTCAGCACTCACATTTTATTGTGTTTGTTCTTTAATTTTACTTAACTTATTTTGAAAGAGAGAGAAAAACACAAGCGGGTTGAGAGGCAGAGAGAGGTAGAGACAGAATCGTAAGCAGCCTCCGCATCGTCAGTGCAGAGCCCTATATGGGGTTGGAACCCAAGAACTGAGAGATCATGACCTGAGCTGAGATCAAGAGTCAGATGCTTAACTGACTGAGCCACCCAGGCGTCCCACAGCACTTGCATTTTAAAAGCATCACAACCAAATTGTGGCAGAAGTCTTCCAAAAACAAGTTCTGTATTTAGTTGTCTTCATAATGAAAATGTTCTGCACATAGTTTACGCTTTTATCCATGACGCCAAGTCATTGCTATGAGCATACTTACTGTGCTATATTTTACCAAGGTGCTTCTTTGTTAACTCAGGAGCCTTAGAAAGCCCTAATAGCACTACAGTTATTACATTACATTTTTTTAAGTTCAAATCGCTATTTTTTTGTATCTACTTCTTTGCTCTCATGTTGCTCGTGTAGTTTCTGTTTTTGGTCTAGTGTCCATTTTAACATAGGGAAGATCTCATATTTGCCAAGAGATTCTGACTTTCTTAATTTCTTACATGCTAGATTCTATTTGAAGTGAGGTGCCTGGGCTTTGTAACTGACATTTTCTTGGTTGCCCAGGTGTCATTGTTTTGTTGTTGTTGTTTTATTTCCTGTACTTACTTCTCTGAGCTAAAACAGTGACCAGGACCGACCTTAGGCTTAGAACTGGGAGGGTTACTGTGTGCATTATGCAATTTGAAGAGCATTGAAAAACCTCCGTTCTTCACCAATATTGGATTCCTCAATAGTTTGCTCACATATCTACCAAGGGGCTAGATTAGAATATAGTTTTAACCCTTCTAAGTTTAACGTGGCAAACATAGTATAGCACACATAGCAATTCTAAAAAATTCAAATGATGAATTTGAATATCTCAGATAAGTATCTCTGGACCAGTATATTTTTGTTTGGTTCGTGATGTCAGGTAGAAGAATTTGAAATGGAAAAAAAATATTATGGGGTGCCATTACAATGGGCTATTGAGCATTACCTAAGGGACTCTTTATGAAGGTTATCTGATTCTATAAGGATATGTGCCTTTCATTTTCTTTGACTATTTTGTAATACTCTGGAGAAAATTTGTGAAGAGATGATGGTGATGCAAATGTCTCCTGTTCATAGAAATGCAAATGAATTTCAAGTGGTGGAGATGAAATGGATTTCTAGCTTCTTGAAGACATCAGTTTTGTATCCATTAGCAAATTTATCTGAGCATTCCTTAGTGTCCATGTATGTACCTATCTTTGATTCTCTTTTGAAATTATTTTTACATCGTAGAATTTCCAAAATAATGAATAAAACAAAAATTAGTTAAATAAAATCCTTGATATGTTTTATGCTTTACTTTATATTTTATAAGAGTCATGAGTTGAGCTTTTCAAGTTATCGTTCAATAATTTCACTTCACCTATGTAGAGTGGTCTCTTCTCTCCTCTTTCTTTCTTCAATTTCCATGTATCCATTAGCACTAAGTGTGGCTATCATTCTCCTAGTCAAATTTTTCCTGACCTAGCAGGGTGCTTAGTATACGGTCCTTACCAATATAGAGAGATCACTATGGCCTGTGGGCACTCATACTGAGTAAAGCAGTGCTGTGAGCTACAGAGAGCAAGCCTGGGAATCTGCCTCTGCTTCTCTCTCTCTCTCTCTCTCTCTCTCAATCTGTTCTCATGCTTGTCTCACCAGCCTATGGCTGGGCCTCACTGCTGTCCAGGGTCACCACCTACATTTTGGGACCTCAGCTATTGGCAACTGCCAGGGGTAGAACCGCAGCTGGGGAACCAGCCATTACATGAACCACCTTACTTCAGGCCACCTGCCTTAGTTGAGAGGGATGAGCAATCTGAGAAGAGAGAAGAGTGTATTGAGGTCTGAGTGTCATGGTAGCAGAGGATGAATCTGAGGCAGCTGCCTCCTTAAACTCCCACATGGGCTCTTCTACCTCAGGCTGATTTCTCTTGGTCTGGAGAACACATCCTGCCAACTGCAGCTTCTCCAAAAGTGGCCCCCCCACCATGGATGGTCCACCCTAAGCAAATGGGGTACAGCAGGGCAGGGCAAGAGGATTCTCTCTTCTTCAATAACTGCTTATATAAATATCTTCCACTTTTCTTCTAGGCCTGTGAAGCCTAAATACTTCTCTGAGCTTTTACAGAAAAAAATTGTTGATTCTTGGTACAGATTATTACGTTTTAATTTATGATTTGGCTTCCCCAAAGCGTTATAAGTTCCTTGGGGCAGCAAAAATGTATAATTGCCCACCATGTTCAATAATTATTAGATGACTAGGTGTTTGCTTTCACCAATTCATTCTCTTTAGAATCAAAGTCTCCTATTTCTCTCCATTTAATCCCTTGGTAGGTTTATAATTTTAACGTTGCATATGTTTCAAAATAAGAGATAATCATACAGTGTTATTACTTACGTGAGATGTTTAAAGAAAGCTTTGAGACTTTAAATTAAAAAAAAATAACATTTCTATTAGACAGCAATGACTAAAAGAAAGACACAGGACAGGCCCTAGGTTACAACAGCATTTAAAAAAAATAGAATTCTAAAATAGGTCTTATTCAACTATAGAATGTTAAATATTTCATAAGTTATGAAAAGGAATAATCTTCTCTCTTTTCTAGAAGTTTCCAGACATATGCCTCGGTAAATTGGACTCTGAGCTCTTGTCTTCCTCATCTGCTCTTTGACTTCCACATGGCCTATGACTCAAGTGTGTCATATGTTGGATGTAGTCCCGAGACAGCGACACTACAAACACGTTTTCTTATTTATATTTATAAAGTGTTCTAAGGGTTTTGTCAGACAGGGCTCATGTTTTAGAGATTCTTCTGGTCATGAAGCAGGACCCCACCTTTATTTTAAATAAATGACTCATGCTATAGTCTGAATTCTACTAATCAAGTCATTCTATATTTATGAGTTGTAAGGTCATCATGCTCAGGATAAATTCTATTTATTCTTGGAATGTGCTTATATGTTTGGGAATTTTGGAACCAGGTGAGAAAAATCTCAGATAAAAGGTGTGTTTCAGTGAAAAAGCCTGGAAAGTGGCATATCCTTGAGGAAGACATATGATGAATTTTTGAAATTATACTTCTCTGGCAGATGGGTTGCCGAATAATCTATTGTTTGTTGTCTCCTAAATATCTGTAGGGAGGAGCTCCAGGTAGGCATGCACGGTCATATGAAAAGACACATTCTCAAACAAATGTTAACTATGAATGTTCAGCTACATCTAATATGCTTTGTAGGGAATAATTCTTACTGTCTAAATTATTACTGTTAACACAGAATTTTAAGGATTTTCAGAAGAGTTTGCTTAGCTGTTTGGAGCATGATGCCAGGGAAGTTGAGCCAGTGTTGTGTCTGTATATATATGAAAGATAGCTTTACATGGTTAAAAACTCTGTGTCCCCCTAAAATTATACTTTAGTATCCTCCCAGCTCATCAGGAAAAGACTTGTTGTTTGCAAAGCAAGAAGTAGGATGGTTCAGAGTTCCCATCACTGATGTCATCTTCTTGTACAAAAGACTTACAGCCTTATAGCAAAACTCTAGTTCTACCCACTATGAAAAGCTTCCCCTATTTTACATAAAAGAAACCCTGGAATGTTCCTGTTCAAGTAGAATGGAATGAAACCAATCTATATAAGCCTAGGACACATTTTTTACCTCTCTATACCCACATGAGACTGGCCAAATGAGCACATAGCCCTTTAGCAAGTAAAAGTCCTTTAGGAAATAAAAGAACAAGATAGATAAAAAGCAGCCCAGACAACGGACATTTAGCAGGGAGCTCTAGAAGGCCATTTCCTAAGACACCATTATTAGACATAGGATTTCATATAGACTTCACCTCTTCTTTTTTGTGTTGGGTGAAGGAAAATTCAGCAACATTGAAAGAATAAACTTTTACACAGCTATTTTTAAGAATGTGTTTGGAAAGTACAGCAAACAAAAAGTTTCTGAATATTTTTAAGCAAAATTAAATTTGCATAGCCAGCCTGGACTGGACAAGAAGTGAAATATTGACCTGGTAATGTCTCCTGTACTGAAAATTTAAGGAGTGACCACAATCATGTTTCAGCAGCTTCAAAAAAGAAGAATCAGATCTCTTGAGGGGGAAAAAGACTGTATCAAATTTAAAATACCTTCTACCATGTTTATTTGCATGCACCTCAACTATTGAGCTGCAAACAAATGGAGACACACCTGGAAATTTGAAAGTAAATTGAGGTAACTTCAAAGGATGATCCACCAGGAAAGCACAAAGAAGGGAAAGAACATTTGTTGATAACCTGTCATATGCTAGAATCAGTGCTAGCCACTTTATATTCAAATGTCCTTAATAGTTACAATAATCTTACAAGGAATATATTATAATTTCTATTTGAGTTGAAGGAATAGAGTCTCAGATCCTGTAAATAATTTATACCAGGTCAATAGCTAGTCAACTGAGGAGTTGGAATTAAAATCCAGGTCTGCATGACTACACAGCTGATGGCCTTAGTATATCATGACATCACGACAGAGGAACACACAAGTAGATGCCAAAAATATATATGAGTTCCTTAAATGCCAGAGAATCATAGACGGCATACTGTCATTTTAGTAAGATAACCAAATAGGGATTTTTTTGGTTTAAGTTATCCTGTGTCTCTTGGAAATAGCATTCTTTCTACTCAAGAAACCTCAAAGAATTCTTGCCTGTCCCTTGGAGTATAAGTTTTAGTAGAACACACTTCTTTTGATCTTTCAAGGATTAATACAAATTACTCATCCTGAAAGATCAATAATTATTGGCTTTCTTTGTGTTCCCCAGGTCTGTGTTTTATGATGAGCTGATTTGATGTGTTAGCATAGCACAGTGAAAGTGATGTGAAATGGCATCAGGGATTCATGAGTGATGGCCAGGTAACTAGCCAATTATGGAAAGATTTTTTTTTAAAAGTTTCAGGGAAAGAGATGTCACCTTACATGCCAGAAGAAAGCATCATGCTTATTTGAGAGGACGTCACCCTCACAAAGCATTATTGAGCCATAGATGTCAGCTCAAAGTCTCATCACAGATCTAACACAGTGTTCCTTGTCTTTTTAGTTTTGGCGGAAAGGACCTAAATAAACCCCCAGGATTACAGTACTGAGATAATTAAGTATTCATATAAACTCTCCTGTTCCAAAGTTTTGTTTTGTTTTGTTTGTTTTCCCCTGTTTTAAAGTTTTAATGAGAATATCAATAATTGTGACTCCTGATTTCTGGAAGAAGCTGCCACTATTTTATAGACAAAGAGCACCTTTCCAATCACTTAGTTTGTTTTGCAAAGGGTACGTTTCTCTTGAAGCAAGTTTTATTCTTTTCTTCTCTTTCTCAAGGCCACACCCAAAACACAGTTTGCTCATTTAAAAATGTCCATAAACAGATACATTCAAAAGCAGTGTGCTCATTATAGTAACATTTCAAAGAATCAACATTTTTCATAACCTATTAATATCTATTAATATACAATAGCTGTTAAGATCTATTAATATTGCCAACACTTCTCTCATTCATTCTATTTTAAACAGAAAATAATAAGCTCATTTCATTTTCCACCCTTGACTAGTTTTATGTCTGTCACTTATTCATGCTTTTATTCATCTAAAACATAGGTATCAGGCACCAGATATGTGCCAATCACTGTTTTAGTCCATAGGAGCCCAAACAAGATGGAGTCCTGTGTGTCAGACTCTCAAACTCTCAGACTCTCAGACTCTCAAACTCAAACTTAGGGAGACAGATATACAAACAACTACAAAACGGTGTGGAAACACACTAAACACTAATAATGGGCACCACAACCGTTGTTTTTCCAGAGGAGGCAACATACTGAATTTTGTTGAAATTAGCACTTAAATTTTTACCTAGGTGTAAATTCCTATACATGGGAAACTCTAAGACGACTTCTTCCCAAATTATAGATGATGTGGTGAGGACTAATCTGTTTGTCTGTTTTATTTGTCCAATCCAACTGTATACTGCCACTTTTGTATCCTGCCACAATAAAAATATCACAGCAATATCAAATTGCTATAACATTTTATAATTTATCTCATCATGATCTGTAACCGGCAGTTTTCTGACCAGCATTAGCACACAGATCCAAATTTGAGTACCACTGACTTAGCTTACCAGGCTCAAGAATTCTTGGCCTTATTTCCATGGCGTTCAGGTGACAAACCAAAGAATTTCCAGAGCTACTCCTTACTGGAAATAATGGTATCCAACAGTCCCATAGGTCTTGCTGTGAAACAGGCATTCTACACAACAAGCTCTTGCAGTAGGATTACTTCTGTCCCCATTTTACAGGTAAAGATACTGAGATCACACACTTAGGGAGTGTCTGCAATGAGGTGCAAACCCAGAAAGTTCAATTCTGATCATGAAGCTGTGCCACAGGCTGCGGACACGGCCCTCATCATTTTGAGGCAGATTTCTTTTCTTCAGAAGAGAAAGCTAATAATCCCCGTCTCATTTCCACAGAAAAAAATTCTCATGAAAATGTGAGTAGTGTGCTTGTTAAGTGAAAAGAAGTGACATTACAATAATGAATAGTTTTCTAAAATGAGAGATTCACTCTTAAGTCCTATTAAACTGAGGTCTTTAAAAGTAGATGCAGGAAGTTTCCTTCCCTGTGTAGGTTCACGTGCTATGGGCATGCAGTGACCATTTGGACACTTGAGAAGAGACAAATCTTTTGCCCTCTGTGACAGTTTTATGTGTCTATTTGGCTAAGCTGTAGCAGCCAGTTACTTAAACTAATTCAGGTGTTGCTGTGAAGGTATTTTGCAGATGTGGTTAACATCTACAATCAATTGATCTTAAGTAAAGGAGATTACTCTCAATAATGTGGGTGTGACTCTTCTAATCAGTTGAGAGCTCCTAAGAGAAAAACAAGTTTCCCTGAAGAAAAAGAAATTCTTCCTCAAGACTGGAACATCAATCAGCTCCTGCATGAAGGTTTCCAGCCTGCCAGCCTGCCCTACAGATTTGGACTTGTCAGCCCTCACAACTGCATAACCCAATTCCTCAAGAGAAATGTTTTTATTTACTTATTTTATATATCTGTGTGTGTGTGTGTGTGTGTGTGTGTGTGTGTGTGTGTGTGTGTGTGTGGTTATACGTGGTTCTATTTTTCTGGAGAACCCTGATATACCCTTCTACCTGGTTGTAATCCAAATTATTTAATTTTTCTTTAAAAAATTTTTTTTTACATTTATTTATTTTTGAGAGAGAGAGAGACAAAGTGTGAGCAGGGGAGGGGCAGAGAGAGAGGGAGACACAGAATGTGAAGCAGGCTCCAGGCTCTGCTGTCAGCACAGAGCCCAACGCGGGGCTCGAACCCATGAACCATGAGATCATGACCTGAGCTGAAGTCAAGACACTCAGCCAACTAAGCCACAGAAGCAACCCAATTATTTAATTTTTCCTAAATAATCTTAAGGTATATATTAGTAAGGCTTCCATGTGTATGGAAAATTCAACTTGAAAATTCAAGTTAGAAAATTCAACTTGAAACTCTCTATGCAATATATATGTATTTTTAAAAATTTTTTAATTTTATTTACTTTTTTACTTTTTATTTATTTATTTTTAAAATGTTTATCTATTATGAGAGAGAGGGAAAGAATGTGTACACACATGCACATGAGTAGGGACAGAGAGAGAGGGAGACAGAGAATCCCAAGCAGGCTCTTCACTGTCAGTAGAGAGCCGGATTCGGGGTTTGAATTTACGAATCATGAGACCATGACCTGAGCTAAAATCAAGAGTTGGACACTTAACCAACTGAACCACCCAGGGGTCCCTTTACTTTTAATTTTTGATGATGAATCCTCTGGTAAAATCCAGAGCAACAAAAAAAGAATATATCATAGGCTTGACATTCAAGCCTATAAGTAGAATTGACATTCAAGCCTATAAGTAGGATTACCTTCTCTTCTTACTTTGGTACCTCAATTTTCTCCTCTGTGAAATGGGAATAAAACATGTCAACTTTCTGCCTTAGATGAATATATATTTAAAGTATCCAAAATATTTATAGTAAAGCCATACATAGACAAGAAACAGTAATATTCTGGCTCAAATACTAATCTCTTTAAAAAGTCTGGTATGCATAACAATGTGAAAGCAAAAATAGTCAATTATTTTATCATTACTATAATTAATAATTTGCTAAATAATTAAGACTATAAAATTCCATTATTTACAAAATAAATTATTATACTTTAGGTTTCATATTTTAAAGAAAACTTCATAAGAAATTAATTATAGAAACCATACTGCTTGTTTATCTAATTTAAAAAGCTAGCTACTGATGACCAGATACCAGTCTTGGTGTGTATATGTTTGAAGTTGTTGTGTTCCTTCTGGAAAGATTTATTATGAGACACTTTCCAAGGAAGGGATGAAAAGCTATTACGACTTATTGAAAGTACTTTGTCAACGGGATATTTTTTTTAAATCTTTCTTTATTTTGAGAGAGAGAGAGAGCATGGGGGTGCAGAAGAGAGGTGGGGAGAGAAGAGAATCCCAAGCAGTCTCTGCACTGCCAGCGCAGAGCCTGGAGTGAGGCTCAAACCCATGAACCATGAGATCGTGACCTGACTCGAAACCAACAGTCGGACACTTAACTGACTGAGCCACTCAGGTGCTCCAAGAGATATTTAATTTTTAGTAAATTACAGATTAATTCTAACAGTTAAAAAGAAGTGACTTTATTACTCCAATGCAATATATTCTCTGTTTCAGAACTCCTGCACTGATTTTCCATGCCCTATCCCCTTTGTTACATCTGCTTGATGTTCCTTTGGAGTCAGTGTAGCTGAATGATGAATCGTTCCCAAAAGGAGCTCCGGAGGTATACGTGGATGCACCAGACATCTGGTGTGTTAACTATCAGCAGATCGGCCACACAGCAGCTGATGACAGCAGACAGGACCCCACAACAAGAGCATCCGCCTCAGATGCTTATTTATAATGCAAAACTCAAGGCACACATGCTGTCTTGAAAAGGCTGGGCTTTGGGCTGCTGTGAAACGGCACTAGCTATTATTAAGCAGCTCTCCGCAAACAGCCAACAGCAGCACTTGCGCTGTTTGCCTGACTGAAAGGTACAGGCACACTGAGATAACCCTCTAATGGAAAAGATTCATACCGGGTTCCAAAAAAAACCCCATACATCTGCTCATTAATAGCATTAAATAAAAATACATTTATCTGTTAGGGTCATGTGTATATGGACAACTTGGGAGTAGAGTGTTTTAACCTCTTTTAAGAATAGTTTCCTTCTTTTATTCTTATAAATTCACTGAAACGTCTCCCAGGGCTACTGCTCTTACGACTTCATTTTGAAAGTCCCAGTAGCGAGTAGAAGCAAACTGAAAGTCCAGACTCCACATATCTTTTTATTACCGCTGACTCCGGACTTCTTCAGATAGTAGCAGATAAAGTTCAAACCAGTAATTTCCCTCAGCAAATAGGAATTGGAAGTCTAGAGAGTTAATAGGGCTTTTTCGTCTCAACCCAACTCTGTGATCTAATTTCAGATAGCAGGAAATATGCCAACTTTAGCGGCTAATTAGAGTTATTCATTGGAAACTTTTTGTAGCCAACCCTTAATCTCTTACAGCAAAGTGCACTGACAATGTTGGCTGCATAAGCACTGGCAACGTGAATGTAAGAAAGGCTCTCAGGAAAGGGTGCAAGAAAAAATGGTTGCATTTAAATTATGCAATTTGCTTGGCTGAAAAATCTCTCAGACTATACGATGCTGATTTTGGCTAAATTTAGTGATAGTTCACGTTTTTCCCCTCACAGGCTGGAAACCCATGTTTGAAGGGGAGGAGAGTTTTAGTGGGAGTGTCTTTCTCTCTCAATATCTCAAAACTGAATTCTGGAGCAGACTGATACTTGCCTTGCTAACCAGGATGTTATTAGATTTATTAAATTTGAATTGCTTTAGGATTAAACTAAAAACCTCTGCTTTTGTTGCTACAATTATACTCATTTGGGGTTTAATACTGTTTTACCAGAGGAGATCTCAGTCTTATGTAAACTTCATGAAGTCAGGAAGCTTGTCTCTTTGGTTCACTGCTGTATCCTCAGAGCCACTGTAGGGGGTGGCAAATAACTGAGCACTCACTATATCTTAATTAAGTGAATGACTGAAGGAGGCTTAGTCTCAAGTGAAGAGAGGATGCCACTGTATTGAGATCAGCTGGCAAAGCCTAACTATTTGGTTTCAAAGAAGCTCACCCTACCACCGCCAGGAACATTTGGATCCCAACCACACCCTGTGTTCCGTCCCTTCCTCCCCTCTCTCTCACTTCCACTACTTTATTAAAATGGTTCATTTTTGAGCTTTTTACAAGTAGGAAAGTTTGGCAGAGTCGATGAATGACCTTTCATACCATATTGACTCTTGAGCAAGACAACTTACTTTTCTCCACAATATCACTGCCCTGAGGAAGGATTTTTTTAAAAATAAAGAGCAGCTTTAACTCACACAGCAAGTCAGTGGCCTCCAAAAGGGGCCCTAAGAAAAAGCCAACAACAGTAACAAAAACAAGAGCAACAGCCTACATAAGTCAGGAGATTTTGTCTTTAGCACTGACTCAATTTTTTTCTTTTTTTTAATTCTTCCCTGTGTTTCTTGCCCAAAAGCATCCATTTCACTTTACCCTCCTCCCTCAGGAAAGGATTTCATAACTCATTCACTTTGAGTTATAAATGAATCTTTATTACTCCAGAGCTATTGTAATCTTTTTTTTAGTGATAATTTTTTCTTAATATTTGAAATTTATTGTCAAATTGGTTTCCATACAACACCCAGTTAGAGCTATTATAATCTTAAAGGAATCGATTTCTGACTGAATAAGAATATTTTGGAGATAAGAGACCAACTCAAAACTTTGAAATCCTGTTATTCATACCCTATAATATTAATGATTATTAACAACAGTTAATATTAACAATATTATTAATGAATATTAACAACAGAGATTGTGGTCTAGTAGTAGAAGGAACGTGTAAAACCAATTATAAATTTCTATAATTAGTACTAATAATGTGAGTATTTGCCATGTGACTAAACAGAGGGTGGTCAGTTTGCCTAGGCATTCTGAAAACAAATCATTATCTCATGAATCAGCCTTTTTCATTGTTAGATAGCTTTTTTTTTTTAACGTTTTATTTATTTTTGAGACAGGGAGAGACAGAGCATGAACAGGGGAGGGTCAGAGAGAGGGAGACACAGAATCCGAAACAGGCTCCAGGCTCTGAGCTGTCAGCACAGAGCCCGACTCGGGGCTCGAACTCACGGACCGCGAGATCATGACCTGAGCCGAAGTCGGCCGCTTAACCGACTGAGCCACCCAGGTGCCCCAGATAGCTTTAATAATTAAAAAAAAAAAAAGTTTATGCTCTTGTTGAGCTGAAGACTGCTTCCACGTGTATTACACATTAGGTAAGTACTGGGCCCGGAGTAGAAAAAAAATCACAATTCTTCAGAAATTTTAGCTGAGTGGGTTTCATTTTTGTTTTGTTTTGAAGGATTATCTATTTCCTCAACACTTAAATAGGCCGGCCTTTGTCTATTTTCAGCTACTGCCCCTTCCTATTAGAAAGCACGCACCACCCGGAATCTGTTCGAACGAAGCAAGGGTCTACATGGCAGCAGCTGGTAAGAGGTAATGAATTTGTCTCTAATAATGAATGGACTATCATTCCCTTGGTAAGACCTCTGCTCCACTTCATTATTGAACATGAAATTGAATATCAGATTAGGGGCCGGAGATGCAAAATTTTAAGCACAAAGCTCCTTTTTAGGATAAAGACCGTAGGCCGTTGTCTGTGGCATTTGGCTCAGCCTTCAGCCCATAGCAATCTATCTCAGCAGTGGGCTGGGATCTCTAAAAGGAAGGGCAGCAAGCACCAAGCAGGCTGCTGAGTTGTTTTTATCCCTAAAATTCTAGCGGAAAGTTCACCATGAATGTCAAACATAGCACAACTTGAAGGACCCTGAAATTCTCCTGAGAAATCAGATAAGAAATATATGAATAGGTAGTCTTAAAAACAATCATGCGTACTGTTGATGGGAAGATGTGTTTACACGCTCCTCGTGGATACAGCCTTCCAGGAGGTGTTTTGGCAAAGTATCAAATGTCTAAAAATGTGTGTGTGCTTTGACCCAGCAGTATTTGGAGCGTGATTGGGGATGCATGCAAAAACACCCCTTATAAACATTTATGTAGAACCATAAATTGTAATAGGAAAATATTGGGGCAATTAAATACTTGACCATAGAAGATTGCTTAAATTAAATTAATTTTCTTATTCATATGAAGGAATACCAGGAATCATTGGTTGTAGAAAATTAGGTTGTAGAATACGTAATGACATGGGGAAACACTCATTATTAAATATAAAGGATATATAGCAGATTGTACAAAATATGCTCTGGGAGTGATTTAAATTATGTAAAGAATTATATATATGTAAATGGAAAAACTCAACATATTTTTGTATATACATCAATATGTAATATCTGATTCCTTAGGTGTAGGGATTAGACTATATTTATTTTACTTTCTTCCCTGCACTTTTCTAGAGATTCCATATTTTGTATGAGGATGAGCCATAAGAAGTTTCCTTTATTTAACTGTGTGTGATCTACAAACGCCCATTTCATAATGTTGACTTTATGTAATTAGTATGAGTTATTTGTGTAATAAAAATGATCTTAGATTGTTTGTTAAAGAAATAACCTTCTGAACATACATGCTGAGACATTAATCTCCTAACATTTGTGTTGGTTGCAATATCTAGAAACCAGGCCCGTATTTTTGTTTTCTAGCATCTTCTCTATTTCCTATACTGTGGATACAGAAAAATAATAATTTTCTAAGTATTCTGTAAGCTAAAAAAAAGCTTGGTAAAGACTGGTTAGATCAAGGAGAGACTTTTTTTTCTTTTTTGTTTTTGGAGGTTATAGGAAAAATAAGAGATTTTTAGTATCATCTCTGGAAAGTGGTTCAAATTTAGGAATTCCCTTTTTTTTCCAAAGAATCTGTGACACCAAAAAAGGATTGGTTTACCCTGTCCTCAAAATTTTCCTGCTCCTATCATTAAAAGGGAGCGCTAGATTCACAAAATGAGATTGAAATACAAAACTCTCGTTCCACACATTCATCCACCCATCTAACCACACTCTTATTTGCAAAGTCTCTCACTTCACTAGCAATCATTGAAATCCTAACTACAGAGTGTTTGAGCCAAACTGTGGGATTGTGGTATTTAGATTTGCAAGACTAGGATTGGTGTCATAAGGTAATCATAACACTGAGTTGGATCATATGACTCTTTTAAGATTTCAGGGAAGGAGGGAACATACCAAATGGCATGGCTCAAAAAGGGCATAGCTTACTAGGCTAATTTGCTTTCCTTTTATTGGATGACTAGTGCAGCTGGTAGGTTTTGAGCAATCAGCTAAACTTAGAATTGTGGTCAATAGACAGAAAAGTCTTAAAGTCTTGGCTGTGATTCCAGAGTCACATTGGTAAGTTGTCTAAGCTTTGACTACACAGAGAATTGGGCAACTGTCCATAGACATGTAGAATAGAGTTGGAAGAATCCTTGAGGTTTTCTAATTTAACTGCCCACCCAATGAATAAATTTCCACTAAAGAATACTTGATGGATGGTATTAGACAGTCTCTGCTTGAATGGAAAGAAAGTTTACTATACCATGAGTCAGCATTTTCCATTGTTGGAACTGGAAAAAAAAAATTCCATATTATGGAGCTGGTATCTGCCTTGCTGTTGATTTTTACATGGTCCTACTACTGTCATCTAAGGCAGAAAACGTTTACTTCCTCTTTCACATGATAGACCTTCAGATACCTAAAGGCAGTAATACTGTGGTTAAATCTTAATAAATAGCAGGAACAAGAAGTCTCGAGAAACATCCTGGCACGAACATGTTTACATTAAGTGTAGACAAAGACTATATCTGATTTTTGTAATATTTTTAGAACACTTAGATTTACAGAATGATTGAGAAGATAGTACAAAATATCCCTATATGCCCTGATACATTACATACCCAATTTCCTTACTATTAACATCTTATGTTAGTAGAATACATTACAAGTAATAAGCCAATACTAATACATTATTATTAACTAACATCTATACTTTATTCAGATTTCCTTAGTTTTTACCTAATATTTTTTTTCTCTTTCTGGATCCCATCTAGGACATCACATTACATGTAATTGCTGTGTCCCCTTAGGTTCCTCTGAGCTGGAGAGATTTTGGATTTTCTTGATTTTGATGTCCTTGACAGTTTTGGGAACTATTGGTCAGTTGCAGAACGTCCCTCTCTTGAGATTTGTCTGGTATTTTTCTCAATTTTAGAGTGAGATTATGGCTTTGGGGGAGAAAGGTCATGGAAGTAAGCTACCATTTTCATCACTTGATACATACTGTCAACATTAAGTCATCATTGATATTCACCTTGATTACCTGGCTTAGGTAGTGTTTAACAGGTTTTTCCACTGTAAAGTTATTCATGTTCCTCCCTTTCCATACTGCACTCTTTGGAGGAAAGTCACTATCTGCAGTCCATAATAAGGGGTGGGGAGTTATGATTTCCCTCCTTTAGAATGGACTATATGACTTCTCTGGAATTCTTCTGAATGAGAAATTCTCCCCATCTCCACCATTTATTCATTTCATTAACTGTATATTTATATCAGTATAAGTCATAAATATTTATTTTCTATTTTGGGTTATAATTCAACACTACTTTATTAATTTTGTGGCTCCAACTGTTCTGGTTTTGACCACTGTAAACACTTCCATTTGTCCTTATGTCTCTTTTACGTATCCTCATAGATGTAGGTTGGTTTATGGGTTGTTATCGTTGTTTATTTTTGAGTACTTCCTTACTTTTTTGGACTATAAAATGCTCCAGGATTATTGTATATATTTAATCCCCTAGTCCTAAAATTAGACATTTCAGGCACTTCCCCAAAGTGCCCAGTTTTTTTTTCTTTTTTTTTTTAATTGAAGAGTCATATTAGAAGTCAAGATCTTGGTGCTGGGTGTGCTTGTTTCTACTGGAATGTTGTTTATTTTAGGCCCTTTCAGCTGACAGAGCAAGGAAATATATGTGTGTATATAATCTCATGCATATACACATATCTATAAACATTTCTATATGTAAACATGTGTCTGTATTAAGCTAAATATGAATTCATACTGATACCTCCAATTCTAATCCACTGTCACATGAATCATTCTAGTCTCCTGACCTGGCCCATCTGTAAACTTCCATTTCAGCAGTGTTAATGTGGCTCCCATCATCTGCATCCACTTACTTAAATGTTCAGTTCTAGTATACAATTAAAGGAGGATCAGAATTGTTTACCTTTAGCCCCATGGGAAACAGCTTTATCAGCTAGAATATAGTGCTTATGTGCAGTTTGTCTTTAGATTTGCAGATAGGATTGTTTTTAATAAGCAGGGTTTTTAAAATATAGTTATTAGTTTTCAATTGCTCTTATCTTACATTCAGTAGTGACAGACTGCCATGGTTGATAGTACATTGCTTGCTTGCTAGAATTTAAACTTTGAAGAAGCTCTCCTGTCAATTTATTTGTAAAATTAACATTGTTCTTTACAGAGAGGAAGCTATTTCACTAATAAATATATTTCAATCAACTTAAAAGTGGTAGATTAAGGAAATTTACCATGTTTATGGGATCATCAGGCAATGTCCAGAAGATAACAACAACAAGGAAGCAAAAAGGTAGAAAAGAAAGTTGGAAAATAAGAACCCTATCACCTAACTGGTGACAGAGGTGCTCTAATTCTTCAAGGAGATTCCCCTAAACGTTTTCTCATTATTTCAGGCACCCATTCCCTAGATAGGAGAGTACAGCACCCTTCGGTCTAGCCCTTTGAAACAATTGTCCCAGCAAATAGAGGACATTTGCAGTTTAGAGGCCATTTGTTGGTAAGACCTTCCAAAAGTCTGTAACTAACAAGCCGACATTTACCAGATTAGGTGTGTCTGCCAAATCCTGCCGCCTGATTCCCTCCATGGCCATGCTGCACTGCAAGTGCTTCGGTATTCTCTTCCAATGTCTTGAAATAAGGGAAAGACAAATTGTGGTGGAATAAATGCCTGACTATTGGTCTGGAGACCTGGGCCCTTATTCTGCTTCTGCCAATTAGTATCTGTTGGGCAAATCACTGAATCTGTTAGCTTATCTGAAAAATAGCTGGATCATTAAAGAAGGTTCAAGGTGAGTCAAGATTTTAATGATTTTCAGTAGGTGAAGCCTGTCTTTAGTAACATTGGCTTTTGACTCTGAATTTTTTCTTCATTAAAGGAAGAAAGTAATTTATTCTCAAGGAATAACCGCTTATTCAATTCTAATGAAATTCAGTTCAATACAACAAATCTTGAGATTCTATTAAGTGCCAGATACTGTACTAGGCACTAGGATAAATTTTTGAAGATAAACAAGGTCCCTGCTTTCATGGAGCTTATAGTCTAAGGGGAAAAAAAATAATTAAACACGTACTTTACAATGAAATAGGATAAGGGCTCTGATAGATAAAAAAGGACAATTAAAAAATACTTAAGAGCCCCAAACTTTTAAAAACTTGTTCTCAGGAAAAATCTGAGAAATCTAATAAGGAAATATCCATGAATAATTTAAAGATTGTCCCAATGGGACCTAGAGAATCTATACTCTGCAGGTTAAAGCTTTAATCTGCTGAGAAGAATCCCCCAAATGGACAATGTTAGGCACTGACTAGCCTATGAGTGGATGAGAACAGCTCCTGATGATCCCTTACTCTGCCCACTTGGCATGTACCTGGATCTATCAACATTCTCCACTGTGTAAAGATCTACTCATCTTGTGGCTACCCAAGACAAGCCTTCTAAGAAAATTCTCTTATTAAAACTGCCATGCACCAATCTGGAGTAGAAATGTTCATGAGGAGAGAATACGCTCCCATTGAGTGTATTCATATAGCAGCCAAGTTCCAGCAAAAGACCAGAGAAAGCATCCGGGCATGGTTAGTGTGGTGTGGGGGGAGACGGCATTTCTCTGACCAGGCAGGAGGCAGAGAAAATGAACAACATCACTCTGCCTTCCACACTCTCTGCCTTCCAGAAGTGCCCCATGGTAGCAAAAGTTACCAGCCCCTCTCTCCTCAAGGCCAAATGGACACATTCTGTTTTCCACTGACATGATCATTTGGCCACAGTCTTTGTCCCCTCAATTGGCAGAGGACTTTTTAGTATACATAGAAACTCTTACTAAATTTACCCCAAAAGTCTTAAATGAAAGCCAGCAAAACTTCTCTTTACTGAAGACTGAAATGTCTCTAGTGAGAAAAACTGTTGTCCAAAATAGAATGGCCTTGGACATGATTATTGCCTCACAAGAAGGCAACTTTGCTATTATCCAAGCAGAATGTTGTACGTTCATACCTGATGAATGAGATAATGTATCATATTTATTAACCCACATGAGGACACCGGTAAATACCCTGTGTGAGGGGATGTAAATCAGTGGTTCAGATCACAGGGCTCCTGGTGGAAAGACTTGTTACTTATTTTGGGAATAATTATTTTACTTGTGTTTTCTCTTGCATGTGCCATTCTGTTGTCGTGGCATGTTCCAATACAGCCAGATAACAGCCAAAGGAGACACCTCTGTGCTAATGAAACCCCTTGCTGACTGCTCAGGGCACATTGAGGGAGACAAGGATCCTGTAAGATTGTATGACCCAGTCACGAGGTGTGAAGTGTTGGAGGAGGTCATTGAGAGCACGTGAGCAGAGGCTAACCCATAAACTAGACAGCCAGGAACAGAGGCTCCTAGGAATGTACATCCTTGGAATGTACGTTGAGCCCTCCAATCCGACCACTGGAGCCATTTTCAGGGATGCAGCCATGACACAGAAATATGTTGCTGAGACCATCCAGACTGTAATGCGACTTAACCCAGGTAAAGCCTCTATGTCAACTTTAAGTTTCTGGTGGGTGGGTGCAGAGGTTTACTTGTTTCTCCGCCACCCAAGACAAGCCTCGTAGGTAAGTTCCCTTGCTTATTAAACCTGCCACCTGCCAGTCTGGAGAGGCTACCTCTTTCTTCGGTCTGTCCTCGCCCTCTGTATGCAGGGCCCAGTTTCAGATTTCACCTGAGAAGTTCTTGAGTTTGCAAACCAGCACATGTCTTATCTTTAAGTTGTCCTTTTGCCTCAGAAATATAAATATTCAGTATTATTGGAACAAGAAGTCCTCATTCAGCTTGTGACTTTGCCCAGAAGCCTTGCAAAGAGGACAGCCTGCTGTAAGTGATAACAAATTCTTAATTTACTGTAATCTCTCCTTCAATCGGATCTGCTGCTGCAGCCTAGTGCCCACGCTGATAGCTCCCTTATCTGCACTAACTCAGAAAATAAAAGGTGGTAAAGCTGAATTGCTGCCAGTCTTCCTCCAGTCAAGCCCTTCTATTTAAAAGGTCTGGAAGAGCCAGTCAACCTGTCCAGAACATCTCCAGCATGACTATGGAGTAAAAGCTCAACATAAGGACTTAAGGACCAGGCATTAAAGTAGAAAAAAAAAGAGAAACACTGGTTTGACTTTGAGAAAACCCACAAGCCATTCAAGTTTTAAGCTCCGTTCACCATGCCACAGCCAAAAGTGACCATGGTGTTTGGGTAGACAAACAGGGACAGGATAAATACTACCTCTTGCTGAACGGTAGTTACTACTTTCACTCATTAATTTCTTTTGAGACAATGCATTCTTTTCCTGTCTGTCACCAGATTGATTCTGAATTCACTGTTATTTGTAAATCAAGAAAAGAGCTAAGTTTCTTCCTCTGTGTACCAAATAATACTAAACAGCAAACTAAAATTTGTATTCTCTCTCTTTTTAGAACTCAAGACTTATCTGTATTTTCTAAAATGCTTCCTCTTGACTGCTGTTTAACTGTTTATTTAAAAATCATTGGCCACTCTTTCGCCTTCCTCATCAAGCACTCACGGTTCTGGCACATGTTTTGCTTTTCTGAACCCAATCGGTCCACATTTAAGTGTTGGTACTGGGACTCTTGGCCGTAGTGGAGTCCCAGTATTAGCTGTTCCAGGTTGGAACTGTAGACTAATCTGGGCATAGTTGTCATTGCTTCCTCAGCCACTCCTCTCTTCCATTGGCCGAATAACCAGGAAGGCCTCAACCGTGTAAATAGCAACCAGGCTTGGCAACATGGGCTGGAGACCAGACTTATGTTAAGGAAAACAACTATTCTTTCTAAGAGTTGGTAGTGGGAATGTTGAAGACCAAGGGATTAAGGAGTAAAATGAGAATGGGCAGTGCTAAGGAGAGTAAGCCTTTTCCCTACTGACCCAATAGTCACCTCTTGTCAGCTTATGATGCAAACTCTGCTCTGAAATATGTCACCAAGAAATGTAATCAGTTTGCCAGTGTCACACTAGACTTGTTTGTCTCCCTCTGTTCTGGCCTATCTTTTTGCTGTATCTCAATTTCTGAGATATAAATGACTGTATAGTCTTAAACGTAGGCCTATGGACACTGCTTTAGGGTAGCCAACAAAAAATGAGAAGTGAAAATCTGTAGAGAAGAGTCCTCTTCAGCAAATGTTACAGGATCAGTCCATCAGCTAATCTATACTTATGAAATACTTACCTACAGTGGTACCATGGTAAAAAGGCACTTATTCTCAAGAAACTTTCACTGAATCAGAAAAACAGCTGAACAGCTCATGTCCCAGTTGAAAGTTAGTTAGCAAGACTAAAATTTTCCTTTACTCTTTTGTCAGTTGTCATAGTACTGCTATTTACTATAACATATTTCTTTTCCTCTATTTATGTTTTGGAATAAGTAATATATGCATCTGGTAGAAATTGAAAATGTGCAGAGGAATATGCAATGAAAACAACTCTCCTTTCCACCCAAATTCCTCAGCCAGCTCCCCCAAATTTCACAGGATAATTTATGGATCTAAGTATTGTATTTATACATATAGATATGCATATATGCATGTGCGTGTGTCGGTAAATATATATATATATATATATATATAAATTTAAAGGACATTTAGATTATTGCCAATCTTTGTTATTATGAATTATGCTCTGATTAATTTACCTCTGTATTTGTCATTTTATCAGTAGGATAAATTTCTGAAACTGGAATTATTGGGGCAAAAGTTATATACATAATAAATTCGTATGTATTGTGCTTAAGTTTACTTCCATAGAGATACAAAAATTATATTGACACCAGTAATATAAGAGAACTTTCCCCAAGTTCTTAATAAAACAGAGGATTAAGCCCTTTTATCTTTACATATCTCTTAGGTGAACAATTGATATCTCTATATTGCTTCTAATTTGCATTTCTCTTATGATTGGGATTGAGGACGGTTTCCTGTGTTTAGATGCTCTGCCTTTTTCACTGTGGACTTTAGCCATCTTTTGCTTCTTTTACTGAGTTGTTGATATAGTTTTACTTATTAGTAGGGACTTGTTATATATTAAAGAATTTAGCTATTTTTTTCTATGATATAAGTTGTGAATAGATTTCCTTGTCTTTATTTGTCTTTAAGTTTATTTATGGTTTTTATTTTCAGTAAAAAAGTTTGAATATGTAATGACATTTATTAGTTTTTAAATGAATTCTGGGTTTTATTTTATACTAAGATTGACCTATTTAATCTAAAATCTTCCAATATTTATTCTTACTTTTATGTCTCATTATTTTAATGTTTAAATTTTTGATATATCTGGAATTTATTATATGTATTTTTTTTTCTAGATTGGTACCTAGTGATCCCAACAATAAATGTTGCTGAATCTATTTCTATATTGAATTTATATTGAATCTATTTCTATATTTTCTATTTTACTCCACTGATGTGTTCATTTGCATAGCAAATACTGCTCTGCTTTAATTCTAACTGCTTTATAGTGTGGTTTAGTTTTCTTTTTTTCATAGTGTAATTGCTTGTATATCAAGTAAAGTATAATGTATGTGTAGCTTAAAAAACATTTTATTCTTAATTTGATTGGAGGAAGTGGGCCCATCCAGACTTTTAAAATAGAAGGCCTTGACTGAAAGAAGACTGGCCTGACATATATAAATTATCTCAGGAGATATTAGCATTTTTATGCTTTTTAGGCTTCCAATCTTAGAACATGGTATGAATTTCTATTTGTTAAAACAGTGCATGTCCTTCAATTGTATTTTAATATTGTCTTCATAGACCTGTGCATTTCTTCCCAAGTTTATTCATAGATATTTTATCTTTTTGTTGTTTCTATATATGAATCTTTTCTTTCAACATATAATTTAAGTGGTTGTTTCAGTATTAATGACAACTGTTTGATCACATACATTAATTTTTTTCCCAGCCACTTTACTTAATTTTCTTACCTTTAGTAACAATTATTTGATTCCTTTTTTCTTCTATGTAAACAATTATCTAAAATAAGCAGTTTTAGGGGTGCCTGGGTGGCTCAGTCGGTTGAGCTTCTGACTTTGGCTCAGGTCATGATCTCACATTTGTGGGTTCAAGCCCCACACCAGGCTCTGTGCTGACAGCTTAGGGCCTGGAGCCTGCTTCAGATTCTGTCTCCCTCTTTCTCTGCTCCTCCTCTTCACTCTGTGTCTCTCTCTGTCTCTCAAAAAAATAAAACATTAAATTTTTTTACATAAATAAAATAAGCAATTTTATCTAAGTAATTTTATCTCCACATTTTGTATTTTCATAAATTTTCCCCCTTTTGCTTAACTTTATCCATTAGTAACTAGGAAACAAAGTTAAATAGTTTTGGCAAACTCCATGCTATTTTGTTACTGAACATAGTTGAAAGGTTTCTAATGTTTTAAATAAAGAATGGGTGTCATAGTTCATCAGATAACTTTTCATCATCCGTAGAGGGTCATTGTCCTTATCCTATTAATATTTTAAATAATACCAATAGATTTAAGATTGAACCACTCCATATATACTTGACCATTAGTGTATTATTCTCCACTTTGCTTTTTGATTCTGTTTGCTGATTTTCAGTTGAAATGTTTTGCTTGTTATTTATAAATTAATTTAGTTGTTTTCTTTCCCTTCTTCTTCTTCTTCTTCTTCTTCTTCTTCTTCTTCTTCTTCTTCTGGGCTCTTGGTCAAGCTTTGGTATTAATATCATAGAACTTTCATTAAAAATCAGTAGATTTTCGGGGCGCCTGGGTGGCGCAGTCGGTTAAGCGTCCGACTTCAGCCAGGTCACGATCTCGCGGTCCGTGAGTTCGAGCCCCGCGTCAGGCTCTGGGCTGATGGCTCAGAGCCTGGAGCCTGTTTCTGATTCTGTGTCTCCCTCTCTCTCTGCCCCTCCCCCATTCATGCTCTGTCTCTCTCTGTCCCAAAAATAAATAAAAAACGTTGAAAAAAAATTTAAAAAAAAAAATCGGTAGATTTTCTTTTTTGTATGTGGTCTAGAAGACCTACAACATTTTAAAGTTTATTTTGAAATGAATGCAGTCACTCCTCAATGGGAGACCTCTTGGCTTTAGCAATGTTTCTTTTTCCCAGAAAGGGATCTGAATTGTAAGGACATTGAGTATTCTAGAGACAAAGCGTGATAAAGGGGAATAGGGGAATATGAAAGATGGTGGTGGCAGCCACCACTTAGCTCCTAGTGTTGCCTACTTGTGGCCCTGTAGGGCCTGTTCTTAAGAAGAGAAAACATTCTGCTCTGTACAACATCCATGAAGAAGCAGTGACATATTTGCTTCAATGATTATTTGATCTTTTCACTTCATAGATATAGATTCCTAGATTCATTGATATAGATTCATAGATTCATAGATTATAGATGTGCTATTTTAACAGGTTCATGTTAAATGATTATGTAAATTTCTTCCAGGGCAGAAGTCTATTTGGGAACATTCATATTCTAGAAACCCTGATTAATTTTTGCTTTAAATTATTTATTGCTTTAAAAGAAATATAATATATTTAATATATTATATATAATTATATATTAATATAATATATTAAATAGAATATAATATATATAGAATATAATAAACAGTCTGCTATAACTTCAAGCCAAACCGTTTTCATATAACATGTCATGATATGCTTGAAATTAAGGTCTAGCTATTATGGCTAACCAATCTTTCTGTAATATAATGTTTGCTCTCACTCAGAAATTTCCATTAAGTGTCTGTATCTACAAAGGCTAAGGGTGGATGAAATTCTTTCTGTAGAAAACTTGCCATATAAGAAGCCCTTGAGGGAACTGGGTGACAGGAAGGGAATCTGACACAGCGTTTTTCCTCAGTGAATTTTTAAACAAATACTCCACTTCAAGCCTCTGCACTTGTTTCAGCCACGATTTACAAAGTGAGACTTAAAGAGAAATCTGTCCTTCGAAAGAAGAAAATCATTGTCCTGTCTACCCTACAACTTGGAATTACTGAGATAACATAATAAATTAGAGCTACACATTTTCTTTTGGTTTTCCATCTATTGTTTTTTTTTTTTTTTTTCTTCTAACAGCATGTGACAAACTTCAGCAGGAACATGGCACTATTTGAAATTACAGAAAGTTTAAAAACCGTACTCAGGTTGCTCAGTGCTCCACCCTCTCAGGTACAGCAAGACTATTAAATTGATACCAGAAGCAGCCAACTTGAAATGATTTTTATTTTTTGTTGGGAATACGCTCCTCTCGTGATGTGCTAATTCAATATTTCATTAGCTTCTAATGGAGAAATGACAATATAAACTGAGACCTGATGCATTTTCCCAAAAGTAAAAGAACAAAGCTGTGTTTGTGACTGCCTCAAGATGTTGTACAGTGTCTCCTCTGTGATAGACAAGTCTGAATTTATGCCTAATTAAGACTCAGTGGTATTATCCTTATTGACTAAAAGGAACCTGATGTACTAATAAGGGAAGAAGAAACTGGTAGCCTTTCCCCTTATCTGGATATTTTGTTAAATTGCCAGATAGCAAACGGATGGGGGTGGGTATGCTGTAGGAAGATGGATGCAAAGGCTTCTACGGTGATACATGATATTTTCAAAGAAGAAAACTTGTTAAAAGGACTTAAAAACACAATAGTGTCCCCATTACCTCTCTCTCTCCTATGGTACCTAGCCCAGTACCTTATCTACACAGAGTCATCCTTAATCTTGCTACATATATAAATACATGCTGTGTTATCAAGAGGAAATGGGGTATTCCACATAAAATAATATTACACATAACTGAAATTTGACTCTTTACTAGACACTTTATATTCCAAAATTTTAGGATGTCTTTTTTTAATGATGAAATACTTTATTAATATCTCTCTGTTATTAATCATTCTGGGTGACTCAAGATTATATGTTGGTCCTTAAATATAGCCTGGTCTCATGGAGGCTGGGAAACATGAGGATTCTTTCCCCTTCACTAAATGATGTCATATTGCTTGGCTTTCCTTGTTTTAGAATTTGCTTTTTGTTTCTCCTCTCTACTGCCCCTTTTTGTTGTTATGAAATTAAATGCCTATAGAAGTCAGAATTGGCTAGGTGATGCTTCAAGGGGGTCAAGCAGAACTTCTTCCAGTGATGCAAGAAGTAGAGAGGACTGCATGTCAGTGAGCAGCTGTGATGTCTCTCGCAACGATCCTCTCCTAGACTCATATCCATCTGTGAATGAGCATGTTTTTTGGCATATAGCTGGTGCTATTTAAACATTTGTAGAATATATATAAAAGATAACCCTTCCATTTTTAAAGATAGTATGAGTCTGATGTTATAATGACATATTGTGCACATTATTAAATTTCCTGCAAGTTACATGTGATTATTTTCACTTTACAAAGTAGAAAATTGAATCTCGTGGAGAATAAGTGACTTCACTACATCTTCCCAGCTAGTAAGGGGTAATGTTGAAATTTGAACTTGGGTCTGTCTAGATCCACGGTCAATGCCATGTGTTTGCTACTTCTACAAGCCTAACAACCTTGTCCTCCCTTCTATTTGAATTCACCTCATCTGCTGTCTGAGAATCCAGACAGCCTCTGAAAATATGAGTAAATCATTTTTTATATTGCTTATTTTCTAGTTCTCAACTATATGCCAGATAGTAGGAATTTATAAAAACACATTTACCATTCTTCAAGTATAGTAAAACCATTTAAATATAAATGAAAATATTTTGATTATAGTTCACCATTTTCCATTTGTTTTGATTGATGAAGCTTGATGTACTTAATATTTTTCAGATACATTTTTGCCCACACAACATATCAACATGTTGCTTATTAGGAATGGTCTTTGAAAACAATATCCCTTATTATAAACATGAAAATATTACATTTTACATTTTTACTTCTGAAACATTTTTGGTGATAAAGTTGATATGAGAAAATGATAGCCAAATGTGCTGCATTTCTTAAAAGGGCAAAACTCTTTTAATGAAATTTGAAGGGTTTTTTTTCTTTCTTTCTTTCTTTTTTAATAAGGACGATCACTGTGGAATTCTGCCTGACACTATTTTTCATCTACCATTATCATGAAAGAAAGGGATGAAAGTTAAGAAGGGCCTTGCTTTCTTCCAAATTAAAAAACAAAATTAATGCAAAAGACTGTTGGCTGCTATCTACTGAACAAGAAGCTCTTAGAACCTGGAGCTGAGCCATTTACATCACAATGACAGTACCAGCTTCACTTTTCAAGTGTGGGCCAGGGATGGACACATGAGGTGAAGGACTTCAATGGCAGAAACTTAATGAGATTGATTTCACTTAAGAATAATTTATTTGTTTCAATTACATTAGGCTCTGATTAGCCCATATGAAAATATATCCTTCTCTCATTCTTGGTGAAACTCTCATTTTCCTCACCAATGTCTTAACAACTATAAGGACAAATTGGACAAGTCCCCAGACATATTTGAGTTCTTGGGCTGGAGATAACTCTTAGCTGAATTTCAGCAAACAGGCATGGTCTTAGTCGTCATTCATTAGAAGACTAATACAAACAAATAGAAGAATTGAGAACAATTCAGCTAACATGTAAATGAGATAAGTTGACTCTGTTGCCAAAGTACGATATTATGAACGAATGAAACCTTCTTTTAAAACCCAAAAGAAAGGACTTTCCTTATTCTAGCAAAATGATGTTAAAAAAAAAAAAGGAAGCTTAACTAGACTAGTTGTATAGAAGTTTATTTCAAAGGAGAAAGGACATAGCTGGAATATGAATCTTCAGCTGTAATTATATATTGTTATTCCACCCTCCCCTGTTGCCACCACTTTCCTGAAATTCATCCCCCCTAAAAAAAAGCCCAAAAAACAAAATTACTCATACACACAGCTTGGAGGGTGCATTAGTGAGATTAGCCTAGGCTATACCACGGCATGGAACCAAAATCTCAGTTAGAATAACCTAATAAAACATACTACTATGTGATGACTCTTTCAGGCAGCTTCTATCCCAGTAGTGACCCAGACACGCATTCTGCTTGAATCTGTCAGTGGTATCAACTTTCCGGGTGATGAGCTGGGGGAGAGAGAACTTCAGGGAACACACTGACTCTTAAATGCCTTGGCAGCAAAGTGATGTACATTGATTCTGCTCGTAGTCTATTTACCTAAAACTGTTAAATGGTCCTATTTACCTGTAAGAGGTCTTAAAAACATGGAAAAGCACGCGGATACTTGGTGAGGGTAAATAAACATGTCTGCCACAGGGAGCCTGTTTTAGAATAATCCAACAAGGAGTAACAATCTTTATAACAAGAGAGGTATAATAAGAATATTCCATATCTAAAAGCTACTTAACTTTTAAAATAGGAGAAAAGCATTTTTATCATCACAGAAACATGTTTTTCCACCCATCAATGTTCATATAAAGCATTTAATTTAGAAAACTGTCAGTAAATTGCTAATTTTAAAGAAAAATTGCAGAGCAAGATGTAATCTGTCCCTTTTCACAGCCATTAGAGACCTCTAGGAGCTTTCTTTTTTCTGCCATTTCACTCCATTTTATCCACTTCTTAGAGCTCTCATTTAATTTATCACATATACAAGGAACTGTCTCAACATTCCTGTCCTCCAAACCATATCCCTCACTTTAAATTGAAGTTCAGAGCCCATTTCAGGGAAGCTTCTCAAGGGAAATTTCCCTCAATTAACTACGGCTCATTCTTTGATCTGCACAATCCTTTCCTTATCAGTTTCTGTCAGAATATTTCTTTGTATGCATTCATATTCATTGAATGCCAACCTATCTGGTCTCTTTTGAAAGATTATAAAATTCTCAGGGCATAAGTCAAATCTAATCTCAACTATATACTTTAGGTTCCTATTATAGTACTAAGCATCTCTGCGTACTCAGCCGTTGTCATTGACCTATTTACAAGGACTTGAAATTCTGTGTATAGATTTAGAATCCCTTGCTTGACTGCATTAAATTCTTTGAATAATTTCTCCTGTTCATCAAAAAAGTATATTTCAGTGGATGAGAAATAAATCATTTAGCAGCATTTGTTTTATTGTTGGTTTTCAGCTTTGAAATACTGAAGGACAGGTTGGAAGAAGTGTTGATACTCTGAGACACTAATGTATTCACTGGATTCCAAAATGTATTGTGAGTAATTCTGAAGAACAAAAGTAATTAACATTAAACAGCAAATAATAAAAACAGCATTATCTTAAGGAAGCAGCACGTGAAGAATGTCGTTGGGAGTTTGGGAAAAGTATGTTGCCAGGAGAAACCCTCTGTGTTTATTTTCCAGCTGTGGGAGCTGGTTGCAAATTCTTTGGATTTCAAAGTGGATTCTAACCTAAAACCAGTTTCTATTTTGACAATAGCCTACCCAGTTATGAAGCAGAAATCCCTTGCCTCGTTTGCTTGGTCCTACTGAAGTATAACTTGCTTTGCATACTTTTGTTTCATTGTTCCAGGATCATATAAAAATAATATAAACTGCTATTCTCTAAGAGGAGAAAATAACAGAGTAACTGTACCTTCTGAATCAGTAGTTCTTAGGTTTGGCTGCACATTAGAATCATTGTGGAAGTGTGGACAAATACATTGCTTACTCCTGCCCTTCCTCCCCGTGACCCCCAGTCAAAATTTTTGTTTTAATTGGGCCAGGGTAGAACTGGACATCAGTATTATTTTTAAAGCTCATTTGGGTTTTTCAGATGTGAAGCTGGGAGCCTGAAGCAAGGTTCTAAATACCCAGAAGAAAGCCTGGTTCTTTTTCTTTGTACTTAGCTGCAATAGATAAGAATCCTATCAAATCCTTCCAAGAATCAACCCCATCTGTTTCACTTTGACATTTTAGTTTCTGAGAGTAGAGACAAATAAACGCAACCAGAATGTGTACAGGTAAGTAGAAACAACTGGGATTTCATTAAATCTATTACTCCCCAGATTTGTTTACTTGATTATTTGTGTGTGTGTGTGTGTGGGGGGGCGGTGTATGTGTGTATGTGCATGTGGAAGGGTAGCAGTATGTCAGCAAAACACCTAAAAGTTTGCGAAGATTTGTACCAGAAATGTGCAGACAGCTCATTTCTCTGTTTTATTTAGCACTACTTACCCTAGAACATTGTAAACACAATGCTATGTGGTATTCCTTTATAGGGAACTAATTCATAAAAATTTTACTTGATTCTAATTTTTCCCCTTTCTTAATATCAGAAAATATCCAAAAAGTGAAAAGCACTCTCTCTTTGTCTGAAGTTTTAGATTATGTATTGTCATCATGGGTAACTGTCCAAGGTCTTTCAAGTTGGAGAGGTAACAGGAATTATTTCCTTAGTATAAAAATGATAAGATCACAGAGAGTTAATACGAAATTTCAAAGGTTTGATTGGATAAGAACTGCAATTTTGGATGAAGTGTTAGTAACTGAGAGTCAAGTGAACTATAATAATAACTTCTGGAGGAAGCTACTTGAGGCAGCCTATTGAGGACGGTAAGAAACATAGGAGAACCAACCTTTTAAACCCTGAATTCATTATGAAGTTATAGCTGCCGGGGTTCTATTGTCCCGTGGATTGAAGGTTACCTAAGAGGCAGGACAGCAGGAGAGGGAGAACCAAGAATCATCCATCACAAAGAATTCATTACAAGTAGATCTATGAGTTTATCAAGTCAGGATGGCAGATTTGAAATCAGGAAACAGCAATCAGAATGAGAAGTTGGGAGCATTGGAGCAGAAGACAGATGGTGGTCAGAAGACAGAAAAGGGAGGGTCAGTAACAAGAAAGTGAAGTTACAGGAAGGAAACATATATAAGTAAAAGGGCCCAGGGCTCTTCTGGAGTGGTCCTCTTTGGGAAGCTAGTGGCCTATTAGGTAGAGCCAGCAAATAGGCAGAATTGGACAATGAGTATAGGAGAATGAACCCCATACTTATTCATTCCTTTATTCTTTTTTTAACAAGTATGTTTTGCATGCCTACAACATGCCAGGCGTGATGGATCCTAAGGAAGTACAGGTGAACAAAATGGACCTTCTAAACAGCTTTTCTCCTGTCCTGTCCTGTCATAGAGAATAGAGATCGAGATAGAAAGAGATAGAAAATATCTCCAAGAAGGCTGCAGTAATACTTCCCCTTTTGGTAGCTTTGTGAAGGTCAAGTCCCTTAGGTGGTTTGTGAAAAAAAATTGCAGATAATGACACATAATGTATAAACTTGTATGTTTGTTCTGTTTGAGTTTATGTGTAGGCATGACCAATATTAACATCTGACACTTTCAAATTATATTGATTTTAAAAGTTTTCTCTTGAATTGTATAGTTCTCCCTGGTTTCTTTCTTGGTAATGAACTGAGTGTGACCGATAAAAAGCCTAGACTTTCCTTGAATATTCTATCAAAACAACAACAAACCGACCAAATGAGGCCATGACTTTGAGCTTACATAGAAACAACGAGGGACGGTCTTTGACAAGGATCACCCAAGAGTATTTTTCTCCACAGGAAATGGGAGCGTCTCAATCCCCTGTGAGCCCAGAGACTTCTCAGGTACTGTGAGTCCTAGGCACTCTGTCTACCTAATGGATGAGATGTCCCCATCTCTGGGTCCACGCCCCCTCATCCCTCTGGCCTTAATTTTTTGTGCCACAATCTCTTTTGGCTTTTTTCTTAAATGTAAATTCAAATTTTAGATTTTTAGATTTCTATGTTGGAGTAAATCAGGCTCTTTTCTGTTTACAAGGTTAGTTTTGAATTTCAAAAATTACCCCATCCCATCCCATGTTTTTGCTAATGCCTGATCTGCCTCATTCAATCTTGGCTGCCACAATCAGGCAGACAGGAAGCATGAGGAAGCTTCTTTATCCCTATCTGCAATGGTGGAAGCCTTTGAAGTACATACTATCTGCTCCTGGTCTGTCAAGTAAATGCATTCCCTTGGTTTTTTATTTTCACCGGATAGAGAAAATTTTTGTTATCCTAAGTTGCTTTATAACAAAGACCTTACTAAAATAATATTAACAAAATGAAAACATAAAGTGAACATGGCAATGGTGTGACTAGAGGCACGAAGTGGGTGAAACATATGGAAGACAGAAGCAATAGAGAGATTCACTTTCTGTTATATTATTTAAATCCTTTTTGATCAGCTCATTAGCTGTTGTTATTTCCTGGAGATTTTTCTGAGGGGAATTCTTCCGATTGGTCATTTTGGATAGTCCCTGGCGTGGTGAGGACCTGCAGGGCACTTCCCCTGTGCTGTGGTGTATAACTGGAGTTGGTGGGCGGAGCCGCAGTCAGACCTGATGTCTGCCCCCAGCCCACCGCTGTGTCCACAGTCAGACTGGTGTGTGCCTTCTCTTCCCCTCTCCTAGGGGCGGGATTCACTGTGGGGTGGGGTGGCCCGTCTGGGCTACTTGCACACTGCCAGGCTTGTGATGCTGGGGATCTGGCGTCTTAGCTGGGGTGGGTAGGCAAGGTGCACAGGGGCAGGAGGGGCAGGCTTAGCTTGCTTCTCCTTGGGTGATCCACTTCAGGAGGGGCCCTGTGGCAGCAGGAGGGAGTCAGATCCGCTGCCGGAGGTTTGGCTCCGCAGAAGCGCAGAGTTGGGTGTTTGCATGGAGCGAGCAAGTTCCCTGGCAGGAACTGGGAGAAAATGACAAGCAAAGAGACAGACAGAGAAAGAAAGAGAGAAAGAAGAGAAAGAGAAAGAGAGGAAAGAAAGAAAGAAAGAAAGAAAGAAAGAAAGAAGAAAGAAAGAAAGAAAGAAAGAAAGAAAGAAAGAAAGAGAAAGGAGACAAGGAAAGAAAGGAGGGAGAGAGGGAGGGAGGGAGGGAGGGAGGGAGGGAGGGAGGGAGGGAGTTAGGAAGGAAGGAAGGGAGGAAGTTAGGAAGGGAGGAACTTAGGAAGGGAGGGAGTTAGGAAGGAAGGAAGGAAGGAAGGAAGGAAGGAAGGAAGGAAGGAAGGAAGGAAGGAAACAGAGAAACAGAGCATGTTAGTAACGTGAGGAGAAGCATCAATGAGTGGATAGTGCTAATGGAGAACAAGTATGGATTTCCATCTTCCACTTCATTTTCTTCCTAAGAATCATTACCTCTACCTACTTATACTCAAAACATTTCCCCCAAGTGTCCTGTTTCCACCAAATCTTTATTTTTACCAGAGATCATGACCGGCGCCAGAATCCAGAGTCAGAGACTTAACTGACTGACCCACCCAGGTGTTCCTAATTCATTATTTTTTAATGGCTGAAAAATAGCCTGTGATATGAATTTACCATATTTGCAGTCATTTCCTTGAAGAGTCATTGCTTCACATTTAATGTTTGGCTACAATGAATACACTATAATAAATATCCTTCCTACTTGTGCTTTGTTTTATGGATGGACTAACAAGGGGGGTTTCTGTGTCACAGGGTAAATGCATTTTTAATTTTAATAGACAGTGCATTCCAAAATGTCATTAATACTTTAGATTTCACACTTGCATGTCAAGTTATCACCCTTTCAAATTATTGTCAGCCTCATGAGGGTAATGCGATATCTCTTCATTACTTTATTTTATATCCATCTGAACAGTCAGTTTGAGCACCATTTTCATATACTTGATCATTTGAAGATGATATGGGTGAATTGATTCTTCATACTTTTTTTTTCTATTGAGCTTCTAGTCTCATCTCAGCAAATTTTCAGTGTCCTGTGTGTATTATAGAAATAACCCTCTGTCTATATTCTCCAGTGCACATATTTTTTTTTCAAAACCTATTATACATCTTTGATTCTGTTATCTTTTGCTACAAATTTATATGCCTTATCTCTTATAGCTTCTGGGTTTTCAGTCTTAGTTAAGAAGGTCACACATGCTGCTAACTATTCTACATGTATTTTCCCACATTTTTGCAAAAATGTTACTATTTTACTTTTAACAAATAAGCCTTTAATCCATCTGAAATTTGGTATAAGAAACAAATGGATAGCTGATTGTGCCAGGGCTAAATCTTAATGATCCATCTCTTCCCTGTGGAATGAAAATTCTATCTTTGTCAACAAACAAACAAACAAACAAACAAAAAACATCTGTTACAAACTACAATCAATTTCTATATTCCCTTTTCCTTCTATGGATTTATCTGTCTATGTCATGCTGATAAAAGACTAATTGCATATCTCTGTTTTATAGAACTCACTGTAGTTATGTTCTCTTACATAAGTCTTGTGTGTGAGAGAGAGAGAGAAAGTAAAAGAAAAGAGAGACAATGAGATCTATAAAATCCATTTTGGCATATAAATTTTTCAGAAATTCCCATTTAGAATTATGATTGGAATATAATTAGGTGCACTTATTAGTTTTAGAAGCACAAATGTTTTTTATTATATTATTTCTCATCTAAAAAACTTTTTTGAGAAATTTGTTTTATATACTTTAATGAGATATTATATTTTTCTTCATATGGGTCCTAAACCTTTGAAAATATTTACCTAAGTATACTGAAGCATATAGGTACATTTTATGACAGTTACTCAATCCCAGAAAGTCTTATGGGATCTTTTGCAATAAGTCAAACATGTGATTTTGTGTGTATATGTGTGTGTATGTATTATTCTGGAAAGGTATATCCATTTCCTTAACATCATAGCCTAAATAAAAATAATGGGTTCTTTGTCTCTCCTATCTATAATTACAGTAATAACAATAATTTATAACTCCATATCTATTCAATGTGTTCTAGTATGGAGTAAATGTCCCTATATTAACCATATCTACCTACTCCCAATTGCTTTATTGGTAAATAGTCCACTTTCCCAAAGGAGTTAGAAAATCACCAGTTTTTGACATTCAGGACCAGATCATGAGCTTCTGACTGACTCTTAGCAGTGATGTAAATCCCATGCTTTACCCAGCAGACTATCAGTCTGCCTGTCTATCTATCTATCTATTATCTATTTATAAACATGTGGTTGATCTAAAATACACATTATATTTTAATTTCAATTGACATGTAGGCATATATTACTTGATGAATCATCTAAAAGAATACACATTTGGACTTTGCTATAAAAATAGGCGGGGGGGGGGAGGGAGAAGGCTATGAACAATATTCTAAGATCCAACTAAAGAAATATGCAACAAAGCAAATGGATATGCACATACAAATCTCACCCTAGCCAGCTGATGATCAGAGACTGGGGACCCATACAGCCATGCCAGTGAGAACTCTGCTTTGTACTAGTAGCTATTCTGAGTCACAAGCCAAAGGCATTGCTTTCAGAGCAGTAGAATGAATCCTTGGCTGCACTCAAAGACTTATGGTTGGCCTAATAAAAACTGAGACAAAATATAAACTCTACAACTTAAAGCCTCAATATGGCAAAATTCACTTAGGGAAGGTGGGTTTATGAGGAATTAGTCACAGATGCTTTGTCCTCTCTTGGGCTACAAAAGTTTGTGACTCCCACTGCTAGTCAACTAATCAAGAAGGGACAAATATGAGGGTCTGGACTTAAATTCCTGTTCTGACACCAATAAGCTGTGCAATGATGGAGAACTTAAATTTCCAACACCACGTCAATGAAATAGAGATTGTAATACTATATACGTTGTATCAGTGGGTTCTTAACTGGGGCCAATTTTGGTTGTTGTAACTGGTTGGGGGGCGTTACTGGCATGTCGTGGGTAGAGGCCAGGGCTCCTGAGAAACCTCATACAATGCATAGGACAGTCCTCACAGCAAAGAATTATCCAGCCTGAAATCTCAATAGTTTTTATGTTGAGAAACTCTGCTTTATAGGAATTTTGTGAAGATTAAATAGGATACTGCTTATGAGGTACTTTGAACCTGGACCATGGTAAACATGTACATAGTTGCTGCCCTCATTATTATTCTTATTAATTATCTGAGCTGTCATCTTTCCTCCACTTGACATTTCCTGGTAATACTCTGTGGTTACCTGTGGAGCAGGATGAGGTGGTAAAGCACAATATGGTAATCGCTAAATTCTGCATCTAGGTAAAATGCTAAAGGAATAGTGACAGATTAAGGAAAGTTTGCTGATAAGTGTTTTACAGTATCTCCAAACATTTAAATCCAAATACTTACTCTTTTCTGTGAATGTTTTCCCTGCTCTTACTACTCTCCTAAGAGTTTTCAATTCAACGTAAGTCCTTAAAGTGAACTCCACCAATACTAAAACAAATAAAACCCAACAATCCCTATATGAAGATTCTGTCCTGAATTCTTTAAATTTGATCGGACATGCTATAATAATATGGCATCTTATATAAAATGCCCTCTTTTTTTAATGTTTATTTATTTTTGAGAGACAGAGTGGAAGTGGGGTAGGGGCAGAGAGAGAGGGAGACACAGAATCTGAAGCAGGCTCCAGGCTCTGAGCTGTCAGCACAGACCCCGACCCGGGGCCTGAACCCACAAACCGTGAGATCATGACCTGAGGTGAGGTAGGATGCTTAACTGACGTAGCCACCCGGGTGCCCCTATAAAATGCCCAGTTAAAGATAATAAAAGGAGGGATGCCTGAATGGCTCAGTCAGTTGAGCATCTGACTTCGGCTCAGGTCATGATCTCTCAGTTTGTGGGTTCAAGCCCCACATTAGGCTCTATGCTGACAGCTCAGAGCCTGGAGCCTGCTTCGGATTCTGTGCTCCCTCTCTCCCTGCTCCTCCCTTGCTCTCACTCCATCTCTCTCTCTCTCAAAAATGAATAGATGTTCTAAATTTTTTAAGATAATAAAAGGAAAAGTATTTACATATTCACAGGATTAATAATCACATAATCTGAAACACCGAAAGGACATAAATGTCACATGTGTTAGACCCCCTGAGACTTGTGAGCTGCTACGCAGATAACTTTAATTCTAACTTGGGTAACTCAAGGTCTATTTGGTTTGTACCAGGGCTTTTTGGTTAATGAATAAAACCTGAAGTACTTAACACAGAGAAAAAGGGATTTTAGTTAGAGATTAATATCAGATCAGCTAGGCTTTACGAAGTTTGCACATGAACAAATTAAGAGCACCGGCTCCCGTTGATTTTAAGACAAACTGTGGTGCCAGCACGAGCAATGTCCTCATCACCAGAGATCTGTTAGAAATACAGGGCCTTGGGCCCCAATTCAGGTTTTCTGAGTGGGGGGTTTTGAGGATGGCCCAAAAATGAGTGTTTGCTACAGCCCTCCAGGTGCCCGATGAAGTCCGAAGTTTGTAAGCCATTAGAGGAAAAACAAGCGAAATGAAATAAACGCAGTAGGAAACCACCTGGTAGGGACTATTCAAAGTGAATATTTTTATATGAATTTATTTTCCATTTGTCAAGCAAGATGCAACCTAGCTCTACTTTTGCTGAGGAGTCTTTATCCTAACCAAAATACAAGGGATTAATTTACCTAGATTCTCATCCTCAACTAGACTTGCAGCCCAAATTATGGTAAAAGAGAAGTTCCGGGGCGCCTGGGTGGCTCAGCCGGTTGAGCGTCCGACTTCGGCTCAGGTCATGATCTCACAGTTTGTGAGTTCGAGCCCCGCATCAGGCTCTGTGCTGACAGCTTGCTCAGAGCCTGGAAACTGCTTCAGATTCTGTGTCTCCTTCTCTCTCTGCCCCTCCCCCGCTCACTCTTTGTCTCACTCAGTTTCTCAAAAATAAATTAATGTAAAAAAAAATTTAAAAAAAGAGAGACGTTCCCTCCCTTGTTACCACCACTCAAGACTTCCTTTTGCTACAGCTTAGAAAGGGCCACCTGGTTTATGGCAGAAAAAAAGAATCCTGAGTTTGAAGAAAGTCCATACTGTTTGTAGTTAAATGACCTTGAGCAAATTACATTACCCATGTTATCCTCAGTTTTCTAATCCATTAAAAGGAGTTTTAATCCATAGGATTCTAATAATACATAAAATCAAGTAAATGCTTGGTCCATATTTTTTAAGAGATAAATAAAAAGTCCTAAGAGGAATGGATGTTTATGACCAGCTAAAATATTTTCTACTTCTATGAATGCTATATCCTCTAGAAAGAACAAGTTATCATAAGATGGCTTAGCGAATACAGATTTAGAAAAGGGGAGTTATTTATATGTTATAAATGTTTAATGGTTCAGGCTCAGATCACCTAATACATCCATCTCTGCCATAATAGGTACCACTTAATTAGTGCTTACTGTCAGGACCGTACAGACACTTCACATATATTCACAGATTTACCCTTTTCAACAATCTTATGAGGGAAGCACGACTACTTTCTGTACCTTATACACAAGGAAACTGAAGCACACAGAGTGTACGAAACTTGTTCGAATTCACATAACAAGCAAGTGGCAGGCATGAGTAGGAATGAAACGGCGGAGTTCAGAGCCTGCTGGTTTGGTACCTATGCTGGGAAGGCAGTTCCCTGGTTTAAGCCTGACAGATGAGTGGATTTTCTGAGCCTACTGACTTCTCTTGGCTTAGAATTTTCCTGCTCCTCTGCTTCTTCCTTAAACAAGCTTAACCAGCTCCCCAGGTCTGGAAGAATTCCCAACCAGGGTTTCCTTTCAGGTGTCTAGATGTGCAGTTATTCTGACATGTAGGGTGGAAGGTTCTCTTTATATCTCAGCCCAGATAGAGATAAATGAAGACCAAACAGGAAAAGAGCTGAAGTCAACATTTGGACTTTGATTTGAAACTAAATCACAACTGCTAACCCTTCCAACTATTTGTATTCATGTTTTCATCTTCACTTGAAGAAAGAAGGGCTCTATTTTATGGAGCCCTCAGGTAATAGTTATGTGCTAAATCTTTAAATTTGTGGGCCATAGATAATAGTTCTAAAAGCAACAGAAAGAAAGCACAAGAGAAAGGAGGGCTTGAGATTACATTTAAGCTATTGTATTCCTTTATTTTATTTTTCTTTCTTTGCGATAAAACTTAAATATGCACAACTTCTTAAAATTGTACTTATGTATACCTAATTAGCTTTTGCAAATATGGTACTTTTAACAGATGACCCTAGTCTCTGAATCAGCTATCCTTGAAAAATGATGCTGTGGCCATATCTGTTATAGGACACAATCTGAGTCTGAAGAGGTGGTGATCAGGTAAACACTGGAATCATGAAAGAGGGAAGCCCTCTACCTGGAGTGTTAATTGCCAAATCTGCTAGAGGAGTAGGGAGGATGGTAAACCTCTTCTCTGGCAATAAAACTCTCTGGCATAGCTTTTACAATTTGCAAATTCCCACTCTAGTTCTATAACAGAATACACATAAAGCAGCAGCATCTGGTCAATGAGCTATGAGCAGCAAGGTAGATTCAAAGGAAGGGACATTTTGTTCAAGAGATCTATTGGTTATATAAAATGTTCCAGGCACTCTTCCAGGTTCTGGGGGATATAGCAGTGAATAGAACTGACCAAAATCCCAGCCCACAAAGAACTTTGATTCTTAATAGTTATCAATGAAACCACAGAGCTCTTGGAAATAAGATGGATATTATTCTTCACCAGTTTCATACAATATAGTATCCAGAATTTGTTTCAGAATGTTTTCCATAGCTGCCGTAGTAATCATGCAGTTATGGAGCCTTCATGTTGTGTAGTTTCCTCATCAGCAATATGTGAGAGTTGGCATTGAGATACAACAAACACTGTGATTGGATAAGCTTTGTCATCAGAGATAAAGCAAGACCTTACGAAACAGAACCAATATGAGCATGGGATGCTCCTTGCGGCCACTGTCCACATTGTTCATGAAATCTCACTGCCAAGATGCCCTTTCAGATACCTCTTTATGCATTCAACCAAGTGAAGACATAGCAAGAGAAGGAAACCTCAAAACAGTAGTGTAAGCATCCATATTCAAGAAAATGTGATACTCAAAAAGCTCTGTTTCTTGCCTTAATGCATAAATAAGACTTTGGAAAATGACTCATAAAGATGAAACTTGAGAAGTGTTGATTGAGGATACTAATGGGCTTTTTCCTATTTTATTAGGAAGCTTTAATTACGCATAGCATAATGGTACCAGGGTAGTATTAACTTAGTCATTTATTCATTCATCTTTCATTTCAATAACTATTAATGGACTTCTGTTTGCAGGTTATGAGTTATACAAGGTATACTTCACTAAATCAGGCATCACTTGGGGAGCTTACAGTTATGGTGAAGATGAACGAATTAAATGAGTAATTATAATAGTTTAAAATGGTTGGAGGGGGTTGTATTATTTTTCCTAGGACTGCCATACTACAAATTGGTAGCTTAACACAACAGAATTTATTTATTATTTTTTTTTATTTTTTTCAACGTTTTTTATTTATTTTTTTGGGGACAGAGAGAGACGGACCATGAACGGGGGAGGGGCAGAGAGAGAGGGAGACACAGAATCGGAAACAGTCTCCAGGCTCCGAGCCATCAGCCCAGAGCCTGACGCGGGGCTCGAACTCACGGACCGCGAGATCGTGACCTGGCTGAAGTCGGACGCTTAACCAACTGTGCCACCCAGGCGCCCCAACACAACAGAATTTAAATTGCTCAGTTTTGGAGGCTAGATGTCTCAACTCAAGGTGTCAGCAAGGCCATTCTCCCTGTGAAGTTTCCAGAGAAAACTCCTTTTCTGTCTCTTCTTAGCTTCTGGTAACTCTCTTTCTGAAAGTTTCTTGGCTTGTGGCTGCATCACTCAATCTCTGCCTTTGTCTTCACATGGCCTTCTTCTCTGTGCATATCTGTGTCCTCTGCTTTTCTTAGAAGGACAGCATTCATTGCATTTAAGGCCCACTCTGATTCAGTATGAACTTATCTCAGTTTAATTGCATCTGCAAAGATCCTATTTCCAAATAAGGTCACATTCTGGGATTCTGGGTGGACATAGTTTTGGGAAGACATTATTCAACCTACTACAGGCGTGTATAAGATTTGTAAGAAGAAAAAATATGTTGCTATAAATGGAAAGATACTTATAAAATATGAGAAGCCTCTCACCAGTAATATAAATCATAAATTTTAGGTAATGAATAAACCCAGAAAATAACCTGAATATTTGTTAGTTGAGGAAACTGAGCACAGGGAGATTATTTGTCCAATATCATTCAGTTCAATATAGAAAGCCCTGATTTTTAGATATAATTGTCTCTTTAGAAGCATGAGCTTACAATGGCTCACTATTAGGCACTTTTTACCATGCTTAATGGTTATGCCTGGAAATTTTCATCTGTCCAGACACAATCCCCAAATTTCATGTTAGCCAATAGTTACTGTTATTCAAATAATGGTTTAGGCTAAGACACTGAGAAAATCTCTCACTTGCTGGTAGGAATGGTAATGGATTGTGAAATATTAAACATTTAGGCAGAAAGAATATTAACTAACTTCATCAACAAATTAGATAAACAGCTCTGGATATATCTAAGAAGTTCATATTAAAATATTTTTGAAATAGGGTTAGATGAATAGAGAAGGTAGACTATTGCAAATGTAAACACCACATAGTAGGAAGGCTTTTATTTGGTGGAAAGTCAGAGAGAGCAAATTGATTTATGTATGTAGGATAGGCTTTTGAATTTAAGATAATAGCTTTGTTTTTCTTACAAAGAGTTCTAATAGAGCAGACAAAGGTTTAATGGTTTGGATAATTTTTCTAATATACAGGGACAATGGAAACAGAACAAAAATTAACAAATAAAAATGTCTTGAGCACCTACTATATCTCTAATGATTTACATAGATTTTCTCAGGTAAGCCTATTCTAGATGAGGAAACTGGGGACTAGAGGACTCATACCATTTAGTAGCAAATGGTAAAACTGTGATCTTGCACACTGATATGAAGGTTTTTCTATGGAAAAAGGGATAAAATGAGGTTTCTTACAAAGCTTGGTAATGATGCCAGAATCCAGGGTCATAGTATTACGTAAAATAGAAATGTAGCCGGGGGGATATGATGAGGATCAGGAAAGAAAACAACAGATAGAGATAGAAAGAATGGCAAATAGGGTAATAGAGATGTAGAAGGAAATTAATAGTCTTATGACATTGAAAGCTATGGTGGAGACTGGCTAAAAGCTCACCAAGCTTGTTCCTCCTTCTTGGGCATACAGAAAGACTACTGCTTCTAATCCTCCCCCACATTTAAGTTTAAGACCATACAACAGTTCTGACCAATGGAATGTGGAACGTGACCAAATTAAAGTATGCTGTTTAGGAATATGCCTATAAAATATCCCACAAGACTCCCCACAATCTCTTTTCTTATTGGCCTACTGCATGTGAAAACCATAGCAGAGACCTCAAGGTGGCCTAGAGGATGGCAAAGACATGAGATAGGAGGTCTTGGATCCCTGAGTTGTTGCTTGGAGTAGATCCAGCCAGGAGAGCTACCTGATTTGCACTGAACTGTGATGTGAGCAAGAAATAAACTTTCATTGTGTTAAGCTATTAAAATTTGGGAGTTATTTGTTATGACACTTAGTGTTAACTGCCCTGACTAAATACTCTGACTTTGGGGACTTGAAGGCAACTTATGGATTACTTGAGTTACCTATCACCTTCATCTTCAAATGAAAAAGAGAGAGACAGAGCACTTGTTGTACACCATACAACTAATTCATATTTAATTGTGGGGTGCCTGGGTGGTTCAGTCGGTTAAGTGTCAGACTCTTGATTTTGGCTCAGGTAATGACCTTGTGGTTCATAAGATCGAGCCCCATGTCAGGCTCTGTGCTGGCTACGTGGGGCCTGCTTGGGATTCTCTCTCTCTCGGCCCCTCTCTCTCCCTCTCTCAAAATAAATAAATAAATAAATATCTTTTAAAACATAGCTAATTAGCATAACTGGGGCTGCACTCCAAAACTCGCTCTATGGTTCTTTGCTTGAGAAAGCCAGTAGAAATAGCAAAGACTTCAAATAAAGATGTTCTACAAAGCCTTTCTTCATTTTATTTCAGAATTTGACCCCATAACAACCACCTGATGATATTCTTTTGAATATTTTGAATATTAACATTGAACAATGTTAATTATGGGGCAAGAAAAGAATTAATTGGTATGTAGAAATGTAAACACTGAACTAGAGGTAATTAGATGTGAATATGATGTCAGGTAGAATCTGCAAGGAAATGAAAGTAAGGAGACAGACGCTGAATTTTCTTGGAAGGAGACTGACAATAATCAGCAGAAAAGAAGAGGAATAAATTCCACTCACCTGCACATACATGCCTTTGGAAACTGAGGCATAATTGCATAATGTAGCATCCAGAGTAGCTAGTTATAGGTAACTTGAGGATAAATATTAGATAGTGTAGCAGTTCAAAATGAATCATTGAAAAAGTAGAAAGATATAACAGCCATTCAAAGGAGTTATGGATAGATTAGATGAAAAAAAAAATACAAAAGCAAAACAAGAACAAAACCCCATGGATTTGAGAAGGAAGTTGAATGCATTGAAACGGAGACCAGAGTGCATTTCACTTTTCAGCAAAAGTTTTCATATGCATTGGGGAATGGAATGGTAGTTAGAAGGATTAACAAATCTTGATTTTTGAGGATTAAAAAAAACTAAATTGTCTTTAAAAGCAGAGGTGAAGCACACAGGGAAAAGATGAGGAGCTTCATGTTCACTGAGGGAGAACCTCAATTAAGCAAATATTGAATCCATTCAAAAATCATTTCAAACATAATTCCAAACTTCGATACCTGGTCTTCCATTTAGATTTTGCAGAACACTAACCTTTCAGTTTTTATTTTATCTGATTCCCTAGGTAGTCCTACCAAAAAGAATCACTCTAAACCTAGATTCATTATCATGCATAATGTAATGATTCCATTTAGCAAAGAAAAAAAAAAAACACTACTTTTTATTTAAGTGCCTTCAAAAACTCCACAATCGTTTTTTTTTTAAGGAGATGTTCTTAGGGAGACTCAATATTTCTTGAAACTTCAAAGTGAAATGAGTTTTTGAAATCAAAGTAGAAACAAGTTTCCTATCACCACTCATAATAGAAGATTCTCAACCTCAGGGCCCAACACTGGTCACTTTCAGTATTTTTTTTTTTAATACATTAACTGTGAAACTAATTTTGCTTAAATAATTTCTCCTTTGTAAATTAAGAACATTATTTACTAAAAAAGTATAGCCTTTCAGATTATAAACAAGTAATGGAACACCTCCACCTCCTCTCTACCACACTTTCAAATTCTCCTTTCACTCTATATCCATACACATTGAAGTAAATATTTGTTGTTGTTGATGACGATGATGGTCATGATAGTGTGTGTGTGGTAGATGTTATGTATCTCTTTCCATTTTCTTTGGGAAACAGCAACTCTTTCCTTGGGAATCACATTAGCTCTTCCAATCATAGTATTTCTGCCATTTGCTGTTCAGTGTACATTTAACCACCAATCACAATATTTTATCTTCCTGGCCACAGAGATTGGCTTGGAAAAAGTCCTGTGACACAAGGTATGCAAGTTAATCTTTATCTGTTACTTTATACAGATACTACAGGGAAAAATTTCTCTTTCCCTTAAACTGTTAGCTATAAAACATGTGATCCCAGAGCTGCTGGTGACCATGACTCTCTCACATAGAGGAGACCCTGAAAAAATTCTCAAGCAGGTAACTTAATCATGACTGCTCCTCACTTTGTCTTTAAATTTTGATTATACTGAGAGCCTATTTTTTGTAAGATACTTGGATAGAGATAGTAAGAGACTGAAAAATAAATGTGATGTTACCTCTTTGTTAAGTTTTCAAAATAGTCAATAGTCCATGACAACTCAATCATCAGAGTTCATTAAGCAGATCCTAAATGAGAACATATTTTCTGTCAGCTATTTGAAGAGCTCTGGTGATATAGTGGTGATCAAACAGGCCTAATTCCTGGACTCACAGAGCTTACAGTTTATGACAAGAAGAGCACTAATCAAATATCCACAAAAATATTCAGTTATAAACTGTAATTAATATTCTGAGGCAAACCAAGCATATTTCGGTAATTCTGTAAAAGAGGAATCTTTTCGAGATTTGGTGGTGGGGCATAGTGGTGGGGGTAATTTAGTGAGACTCAAAGGCTACAGTTTGAGGTAGACAAGGCCCACACCCTTACAGCTGCTACTGGGCCCTAAAGAGATGTATCATATCATGGTATTGAAGGGCACACGCTGCCTTTGGCTAAAATGCTAAAGGTTTCCACTACCATTCTCCATCCTTCACCCTGACACTCCCTGGCAGCCCAGAGAAAAGGAGTAAAAGAGATTGATGCACAGCTGCTATTGGGACAAACTTTGGACGTCAATGGAATGTGGACTGACACAGCAGTGGTCTCTGTACCTCTGAGATGAGGGACATGGGGGATCGCTAGCAGAGTCATTCCTGGGACATTTGCTTCACTCCAGCCAGGGTAAGGAATGTCTAACATTGAAGTATTCAATGGAGAAAAATGAGGTTGATTTTCACAAATGTAACTAAAAATTGGAATGGCTGTCCTATACAATCAGCATATGAAGTTGTACCATCTCAAAGGGCAGCAGGGAGGATGATGTTTCTCCTTGAAGTATACAGCTCCTAGATTATAATCCTGCAAGATACTGGAAAAACTTTTGACGGAACAGAGAATAGGAGTTCACTCAACATATTCCACCAACTGTTGCAATATTGCTGGTCTGAGTTTTCTGCCATCAAACCATTGGGTCTGGCATAGATTCTAACTTATAATAAGTGCTCCATCAATGTGTTAAACAACTGAAAGATTACAATGAGAAGCAATGCTCAGGTTTATAGTTAGCAACTTTGCCTAAGATTCTTAGTAGAATAAATATATTCTTCCGTTCTCTCTTACAGTCTCTTCAGCAATCCCTATCAGAAGAATATATTTGATTCTCTTGACTTTTTCCTTTACTTACAGAAATATTTTATTACCATAAAATAAATGTCCTAATTAGGTTTCTAGTTACTTAGTTAAGTTTCATTGTTGGATAATCAACATCTTTTAAGAATCTCATTGTTGCTTTAATTTCATTATCCCAATTTTTACCCAAAGAATTAATAGAGACAGTTAATGATGATAAATAACAAGTTCATTTCTAAAAGTGTTTGGTTAATTGCTCTTCACTCACTATTCATCATTGTAGAAGATTTTGGTAGAATTCTGCCTGGGAAGTTGGGAAAGGTATCACAGAGGAGTTTAGGTACTCACAAGGATCCGAAGATGTGAAAAAGGCAACGGTGTGGGAAATGTCATTCTAAAGAGAGGGAGTGAAATTAATATATGTAGAGGAAAATAGGGCTTGATTTGTTAAGGTCCCTACAACTTTAGACAATGTGAGCATTTCAGTATGTTTGTAGTGAATTTCAACATCAACTATTTCCAAGGACTCTACTCTCTAACCATTTATATCAATTCTTATTGACAAACTATAATCTGTAGAAAAACCATATGGTAAATAAACTTTACTTCTTAGGGCAAATTTCTCTAATTACAAGCTGGTGGAAGTTTTCTATAATTAAAGACAGTATAAAGGGAAAAATAATAACTTCAAGTTGAAATTCTAGCTTTCAAGAAACTTGATTGAGTCAAATTGTGAAATATTTAGTTATTTGTTAAGAGGTTTCTTTTATGATTATATAATACAATCTGTGTTTGTGCTCTTTATAAGCATCTATAGCTTCTTTCATAGTTCCTTCTTTATCTTTTAAAAGCTTCAGGAAAATGCAAACAGATTGCAGAAGCAGAAAAATTAAATTGAAAAGAAAAATAAAATTGTTCAATAATTTAAGGGGTATAAAAAAAATATGGTTTAGAAGGCAATAGGATGGGCAATTTGGATCATTAAAAAGTAAAGAAAGAAAGTTTCAAAGGAATAAGGGAAGAACCAATGAATAGATATAGAAGTATTTATTCATCCGTCTATCCATCCATCCATTCATCTATTCATTTGACTCCAAACTCTGTCTAATCCAGACTTGTATTTCTAGATACTCTTCGGACAACTCTATCAAGATCTTGCAACTTTCTGTCTCTTAGTAAATGGAAAACACCAACTTTTATTTAATTTCCCAAGACAACAAACTCAGAGTCATTCTTGATTTGACATTCTCCTCTGCCACTCATATAAAATTGATCATCAAGTCATATTGATTTTACATTTGAAAGGTCTCATTTGTTTTCCCTTTTTGGAGACACTGTCATTGATCATCTCTTGCATGGATTACTACAATAGAATTTTAACAGTTTTCTGATTTTACTTTACAGAGCTCTTCCAATTCATCTTATTTATTGATGTTCACTATATATTTTTCTTTTTAAGAAATAAATCTTTCAAATACACAAGATATTCTAGAGTATAATATAACAAAGAATCATGTTTAAAATTTTTAATATTTTGTCATATTTGCTTTAGAAATTTTTACCCTTTTAAGAAATAAAATACTACTGATACAACTGAAGGCTTCTTTGCACCCCTTCCTGTTTTCCTTTCCATCCTACCCTTCCCAAATAAATTAAATTCCCTGAAATTGGTCTGTATCCTTCCCACCCATCTTTTTAAAAAAATATTGTGTCATGTATGTATACATTCAGAGCCATAGTTTATCCAGTGTTGTATACTTTTAAAATAAAATACATGGTATAATACCATGCATATTGTTCAGCATCTTGCTTTCTTCACTTAATTTTCTTCATAACACTTCAACATTTTTTTCATTCAACATTATAAGATATATCCCTGTTGATAAAACTCATTTGATATGCTATGTTTTTGGTATTTTCTCTTCCCATCTCCTCTATTATTTTCCTTCCTTGCTATTAATCATTGCCTGTTATTAACCATTGCCAACTAGCTGGTAGTGGTGACAGTATTAGTAGTAGTAGTAATATTAGTAGTAGAAATACTACTATCTCATCATTATCTGCAAACACTTTTGATTTTAACTTTATTATTTTTGGAGTTGTTTTGTAATTGTTCTTTTTAAGTTATCTTTAAGATTTCTATGACGTTGCTATTTTATATTTATTCAATGCAAGAACACTTGAGCCTTCGTGGTGTTGAAAATTCCCTCACTTTTGCTGTCTATCATGGAATTGTATTAGACACATGGTAGGCATCCTAAGTCTGTCCTCCATGACTCAACACGTCTTTTCATATCACTCATAATTGTATCTCTCTGAGCTACGTTTCATATAATTTTTCCAAATTCACCTTCTTCTGGTTTATTTTCTCAATGGAACCTATCTTCTAGCATTCTATAAAATGTATGCATTTACTTTATTATCGCCTATAACTTCAGGGGCTATATATTTCATTTCTTAATGTTGAATTTGCTTCTACCTTATACTTGCCTTCTCTTTTATTTGCACAGTTTTGTATTTTCATTTTGGTTTCTATTCCCTTTTGGGGGAAGAAATCTTCTTCATCATTTACCAGTTGTATATTCATATTACCTCTTAGATTATAATATTATTTGTATTTCTTGGTGTTAGTTCCTCTCTTTGCTGCACTTACCAACTCTACCTTATGGTGGATAATTTCCTCATCTGTTACATAATTTTTAATAGGATTTTTTTTGTACTTTGAGAAATCTGAAGTGCTCTGACTTACAGTGCTCTGACTTACTCTGTCTCTGTAGAGTAGTTTTGTTTTGATTTGATTGATTTCTTTCTTTCTTCTTTCTTTCTTTTTTTTTTTTTTTTTTTTTTTTTTTTTTTTTTTTTGTGGCTCCAGGATTATAATGGTATGGTAGGCAGAATTCTAAATGGCTCCCATGACCTTTGTCTACTGATGTTATCCTAGGTTGTTATATTACTTGGCTGTGATGGTCAATTTTATATGACAACTTATCTGGACCACAATCCCAAGTTATTTGATCAAACAGTTTTCTAGGAGTGACTCTGAAGGTGCTTGTAGTACCAGACTTAAAATAGCGGACTTTAAGTAAGGGAGATTATCCCAGATAGTCTGAGTGGGCTTGATTTAACCAATTGCAATGCCTTAAGAACAGAACTGAGATTTCTCAGAAAAAGAAATTCCTCCTGTGGACTACAATTCCAGCCTACCGTTACTAACAGACTGTGGTACGAATTTCGGACTTTCCTAGCCAATCTATACACACACTCATACAAGCCAACTCTTTGTGATAAATCCCTTAATGAACATCTCCTCTTCTGTTTCTCTGGTAGAAGACTGACTGACATACTAGCAAAAGGAATTTTCCAGATGTAATTACAGTTAGAAAAGGAAGAAGTAACTCAACCCAACATCTATAAGGAACTCAATTCTGCCAACAACCTGAATGAGTCTTGAAGCAGATTCTAACCTGGGAAACCTCCAGATAAGAGCCCAACCCAGCTAACACCTGGATTTCAGCCTTGTAAAGACAGTAAGCAGAGAACCCAGGTGGGTCTGCCAGGTCTTTTGACCTATAGAGTTAATGAATTGGTATTAAAAAAATTTTTTTTAATGTTTATTTATTTATTTATTTTGAGAGAGAGACAGACAGTGTGCAAGCAGGGAGGGGCAGAAAGAAAGGTATACACAGAATCCAAAGCAGGGTCCAGGCTCTGAGCTGTCAGCCCAGAGCCCAACGCAGGGCTCGAACTCACTAATCATGAGATCATGACCTAGGCCTAAGTCAGATGCTTAACCAACTGAGCCACCCAGGCACTCCAATAAATTGGTAGTTTTTAAGCCGTGAAGTTTGTGTAACTTGTTACATATTAATAAGAAAAAACAACAGTATAAGTGGTTTGGACCAATATTCATACTGATTTCTTAGGTTGGCATTTCATAACCATGAATAGTATAATAAGATACTCATCTGCTTATGAATGGACCAGGCTTCGGTTTAAATTTCTGGTCTGTGATTATTTCTCCCGGTAAGTTCCCCCTTAGCCTCTGGCAGGAAGCAAGCTTACATGTAGTTTTTTTAAAACCTCATAGATGAAATGTGACTAATCCTGTTTTTATGAAACTGGCTGCTAGCTCTTGGCTTTCGGCAGGATCTCAGGTGCAGGTCTATACTTCACGCAGGTACAACACCACATTTCTTATTGCTGTTTAAGTATTAAAGCCCTATGATCACCACCCAATTCAATATCCTCACAGATTGCCATAGTATCAGCTCAACCTAATGACAAGCTTTGAGTTCTTTTGTAGGTTCTGGCACCTGGTATTTCATTGATCTTTTGAACTTGGAAATATTTTAATAATTTCTTCAATTATATTTATACAAGTTTGTAGCCAGAATTAGGGACTATAGGAGTCTTTTAGCTTTGACTCAACCCCCATATTTCCATATCAGAACTCCTGAATGAAGTTTTAAAGAAAATTCAAAGCTGTTCTGAGATTAACCACTTAGGAATGCCAATTACTTACAAAGTAAAATATGGACTTTTTCTTTTTAATTCTAATTAAATTTTCTTTTTAATTAAAATAATTTCTTATTTTTAAAATTTACATCCAAATTAGTTAGCATATAGTGCAACAATGATTTCAGGAGTAGATTCTGAAATCTAGATGGGCCCCTTACCCATTTAGCCCATCCCCCCCTCCCACAACCCCTCCAGCAACCCTCAGTTTGTTCTCCATATTTACGAGTCTCTTCTGTTTTGTCCTCCTCCCTGTTTTTATATTATTTTTGTTTCCCTTCCCTTATGTTCATCTTTTTTGTCTCTTAAAGTCCTCATATGAGTGAAGTCATATGATTTTTGTCTTTCTCTGACTAATTTCACTTAGCATAATACCCTCCAGTTCCATCCACATAGTTGCAAATGCCAAGATTTCATTCTTTTTTAATTGCCAAGTAATACTCCATTGTGTATATATACCACATTTTCTTTATCCATTCATCCATCGAGGGACATTTGGGCTCTTTCCATCCTTTGGCTGTTGTTGATAGTGCTGCTATAAACATGGGGGTGCATGTGTCCCTTCGAAACAGCACACCTGTATCCCGTGGATAAATGCCTTGGAGCAATCATTCCAGGCATCTTCCACTCTGAGTTTGTTAATTATATCTATAGTGACTCTTGTAAACCTCCTTCCATCTTATTCCCTAAACAGACCATATTTTATGACAGTGTTTACTCTACCTGGACTTTCACCATTTTCTTAGAGAACTCATTTTCATCCTTGAACTCTAAGTTCAAATATCTTTTTAACATTTATTTATTTATTTTTTTTTATTTTATTTTTGGGACAGAGAGAGACAGAGCATGAACGGGGGAGGGGCAGAGAGAGAGGGAGACACAGAATCGGAAACAGTCTCCAGGCTCCGAGCCATCAGCCCAGAGCCCGACGCGGGGCTCGAACTCCCGGACCGCGAGATCGTGACCTGGCTGAAGTCGGACGCTTAACCGACTGCGCCACCCAGGCGCCCCTCAAATATCTTTTTAAAAATAATTTTTCCTCACAACAATCAACAGGATCATGTTGTTTACCTCTGTTCCTACAGAACTTTGAATATGCTCCAATTACAACATTATATGGACCTATCTGTTTATACACTTGTCTGTAGTTTACACTCTCCTCCTGTGAACCCCAAACTTATGGCTCTTTCAATAGCAGGATCCATGTGTCACTCACCTTTGCAACTCCTGGCACACAAGACATATTCAACAAACATTTGCTACATGAAAATTTTCTTAATAACACTGATCTGGTCAAAAACTGTCTCACACACACACACACACACACACACACACACACACGGATTGCAGTGCTACATATTTCGGAAGAAATGTACAGAGGTTGTTTTAGTTTGCTAGTACTGCCATAACACAGTAGCACAGACTGTGTGGCCTAGACAACAGAATCTTATTTTCTCACAATTGTAGAGGCTAGAAGTCTGAGATCTAGAAGTCTGAGATCTAGAAGTCTGAGGCTAGACATCTGAGTTTCCAGATGTCAATAGGGTTGGTTTCTCTTGAGGTCTTTGTCTTTGGCTTGTGAATGGCAGTCTTTTCCCTATACCTTCCTTCTGTACATGTCTTGCTTCTGTGTACAAGGATCACAGTCATATTGATTTAGGACCCCCTAATGACCTCATTTTGATTTAAATACCTATTTAAAGACCGTATCTGTAAATATAGTGACATTCTGAAGTACTGTGGTTAGGATTTCAATATATGAATTTTGGGGGATACAATTCAGTCCATATCAGAGACATTGGGTGATCACGTGCCAGGATATTATCCAGAGGCTGCTTGTCATAGAAAGGAATCTGTGATTCAATACTCTTCAGAAAACACAATGGAGACTTTGATATAAGAGTATATTCCTTATAATTTTAAAAGTGTCAAAAACTTTAATTTTCTTAATTGTTATTTACTCTCAATTAATTCCTTCTCTTATTGTAAAGTAAATAGCATATCTTCCAAGCTACTCCATATGTGTCAAATGCTTATAAAAACTTTTGGCACATATGGAGTAGATATAAACATAATGCAATTCACCACTTGTTATTTTAATGACAATTCAAGCATTATGTTTTCTTTTCAACATTATGAGTCAAATCACTCACTAAAATATTTTTATAGAAATACATATCTATGAATAAATATATTTTAAACATTTTAAAGTTTATTGTAACCTGACTCTCTTAGATTTTTTACAATTAATTTTTTAGAAATCTCCTTCACGTAATACTTCCAAGAGCTAGTTTGAGGTTTCTTTAGGTAGGGGCTAGATCTGGAAAGAATTGGAAAGGCAGAAGTGATCTGTCTTTCCTATAGCAAAAATAATAAACAAACAAATTTCTATCTCAAAACTTCTAATCTATATGGATTTATTTATTATAATTATAAGAAAAATCAGGATCCAGTGGTAGAATGAGAATGGAATACAGTTTCACAATCACTTAACTGTATTCCTTGGGGACAAATATTTCAGAATTTAGCACTTTTCCAGTTTGATAAGGTAATGCTGGGCATATTCTGTATATTACAGACTGTCCCATTGGAATGCAGCCTATCAATATTCATACTAAGTGGATAAATCAAGAATATGAATCATTTCGTATAAGTTCAGGTGAAGTTTCACTGTTAAATAAGTTCAAGGTAGATCAGAATTTATCACCAAATACAGTAAAATAAGTTCTAAGATTTTGAAGTTCTCGGATTTTGGCATTTTGAATAAGGGCTAGTGACCAGGCATAAACATTCAGTGGAATGTGTTTTTAAGGGTAAAACAAAAATGATATCTTGAAAATCGGGGTACAAAGTGATGTTTTCCCATAAATAAAAAAGAAAAGCTTACAACAGGGCTTTCCAGATAATTATAGATTTATTTCGAGACCTTGACTAGACACACTGCTTTTCTTCAAATACAGCACCCGGTGTTTTAAACCTGCCCTTTTAAATTGTGAATTCCACCTGGGCAGGAATATGCTCTCCCACTATTAGCACTAAATAAATATTGTACTGTCAAAAAGTAACCAAACCATCAGATTATTTGGTCATGTGCTGTATCACAGATCCTCAGAATTGTTTTCCCTGGGGATAACAGCAATGTTTGTTAGTAATTGGACACTGTCATTCTAAAGGGAGCCTTACGCCCACAGATGCCACCATAGCTGAGGGGAATCTGATTTGCAGCTTAAGTAAAAGTCATTTACTTCTTTTGTCGCTCTGCAAAGGCAATTAGACTAGAGCAGCAGCTGCATATAATTCTGGAATAATGCTGAAAGGGGAGGGTGGCTGTGTGTGTGTGTGTGTGTGTGTGTGTGTGTGCGCGCGCGCGCGCGCGCGCGCGCACGCGTGCGCCCGTGTAGCATCTTAAAGCAGGCGTAAATAAGTAATCTTTTCATTTATTTTAATTCTTTCAAAGAAGCTGACATTAGGAAAATCAGAACAGGAGAGAGCTTTGTAAAAGAGCATACTTGTCATCAATCTCTGCTTTTCATTCTTGCCACCTTTAATTCTGGGATGCATTGTCATGACTTAAGTGATCTTCCACTCAAGCTCTGTGTTTAGAGTATTTGCAATGACAAAGAGCTTAAGTCTACCACATCTTGATCTTCCACTAACACCGTTTGTCACAATTCAAATAAACATTTACCTCTTGTGCTAAATGATTTTCTTGACAGTCTCTGGCCTTTGTTCTGACTTTGTTTTCTGTTCTCCTGAGGCTGTTTTCCTTAATCTAACCACACCAACTGAGAGATGAAGGACTGGGTGGTCCTGGTTAAGCCAAAAGAAAACATTTCTATAAAACAGCTCTAATTTTGCTTAAGTCGTTTCTTCCATCACCTGCATTTTCAGTTAAAGAAAGGTTAGTCGTCATCCTCATAGGTGACAAATCGATGAAATTACTGTTGGCGACAGCAATGGACTATAGTAGTAGTTAATTAGCTCTGGTGCATGTCTTTCATTAAGGTGCTGTTTCCGTCACCAGAGCCTTCAATAAAGCATTTCTCAAGGGCCCCTTAGGAGTCTGTGCAGGGAGGAACAGTCTATCAGGCAGCTGCAAGCGGGATGGAGTTCTGCAGCCTGTGAGGGGGCATTAATGAGGCTGAGTAATGCAACCTGACAAAGTCTGATGAATGGGACTCTCTGGGGGGGTGGTCTGACAAATGTAGGCTCCATGACAAGCATAGTTTTCTAAACAATGTGAGGCTTCATTTATCAGTTTATTGGTTATGAAAAAGAGCTAGTCCAAAAGGTGGATTGGGATTTAATGAAGAAATTGCCCCCAGTGGTTAGAAGCAATATGAGTTGATGGTATTGTCAATTATTGGTATTCCTTCTATGGCATCAGAGAAATGGCTAGAGAGCATCACTAAAGAATTGCCTAATGGCAAATCGGGGCAAAAAAATGGTGCCTCCAGACTTGACATCTTTGTGGTTGTCAGATATGCAAAGGTGGGAACCAACAGCCCTGGCTTCTAAAATATGCTCCGTTATCACGATCTTGACTATGATGTTTTATATCTATAGTTTAGAAGTCTTTTGGTTGTTTTGCAATGTCCCATATCCAATGAATATAAGCTTTGAAAGACAACTTTAAAGGAGTACTCTTTGTTTTTGTTTTTTTTTTTCTCCACCGGAAGTGAAAACCTTAACTATAATAGTGACATTGGTTTTACTAGATCAGATTAGTTTACTAACAGAAAGAAGAGTTCTTTAAATCATGACTTGTGGAGATAACAAAATTTTGTTGAGGGAGATTAAGAAATTCTTATACAGAGTGAGTGAAAAGTTTGTATAGAGGATTTGGATTTCAGTCTTGTGTTTCTCTGTTCTAAACAACTGGCAACAACCCTTCGTGCACATAATGGAATAGCTCTTGTCAGAACATTGCCTTGATCTATATCATTTATATTGGGATGTCAGCTTCTTATGCTTCTAGACCCTTGTTATTAAGATTTTTATATGACTGCAGTTTTTCAAACCATAGGTTTTGTTACCTCTCCCCTCAACCACCCCCCCCCCCACCCCAGATACGCTTTACAAAATGCTGGCCTTGTTTCTGTGATGCCACAGCTCTCTATTAACCTCTGTGCTCCATCTATGTCTGCTGGTAGCTTTATTCTCTTCATGGTATCGACATCATCATTATTATTGTAATTTTTAGAATGATAGAGGAAGAGATGTTTGTACAGTCTTTATTTGCCTGAAGAATGAGAAGACATGCACAATTATCAGGGGACATGGAGGCCGTGAAGTTTCCCATGCACCTCTTAAGTATGTCTTAATATACTTTATTATATATATTTTATATATTATAATATGAGCTTTTTAATCCATTTCACCCTCCTTCCTCATAGGGAAAAGCAGGATTGGCATTACTAAATTTTTAAATTCAGTACACTGTCTGCAAGTCAATCCCATGCTTGTGGTAACATGATCTGCTGACAGATACACAGCTGTCTCTCTAAAACAATTCCCTAATTCATTTGAAAATCAAAAAAAAATGTTTCGTCTCCATGTTGAAGTTCCATTTTGAGGCCCTATTTGTATCTAAAGAAGCTTTTAAAATATGAAGATGGTCATAATCATAACACCCTTGTGGAATTCATATTCTATAAATTCCTTCATTAACATCATGGAATTCATCTCATAACAGCTAAAGAGAGGGAGAGTTTCACATCTATAGAGAGGAGGTAAGTTGTAGAAAATAAGCATGAATTTACAAGAAAATACACAGAGTTCTAAGTTTAAGTATCCTGATTAGTCTACAAATCTGCATTAAGTTTATCCAGGCCTGAATTTAAGCCTCGTGACTTCTAAACGATTATTTTATTATATAAGTTACCCTAAATTTTCTTTAATGACAATGAAGTCTTGAATCTTGAAAAAAAAAGTGTGAATTTAGAATTCAGTGTTCATATTGTCATTTGAGCTTTCTCTCTTCACTTTTTTCTGATAGTGTAGAAGGTTTGGCACTCTTCTGGGCTTGTCTCATGACTGCTTCCTTTGGCATTAAGCCCAGCTAGTCTCATCTTATTGACTTCTGCAGAGCATCCCAGATAGAGTAAGGTTATTATGAGAAATTTACAATGAATAAATGAATTTTTTCTTAAGTGACTGTGGTCATTTCTAAATCAAAACCTTCTTTTTATAGGTCATTGATAAAAGAAACACATTAGGCCAACTTGAAATGCAATGTCCATACAGAAATTGTGTGTGTGTGTCTGTGTGTCTGTGTGTCTGTGTGTGTGTGTGTGTGTGTGTGTGTGTGTGTGTGTGTGTCTGTGTGTGTGAGATAGGCTAGAGAAGATAAAAGTAAAATCTCTAGATGGAAGTTTCCTGAAGGCAAAAGAAGTTGTTTACTTTTATTATAGTGGTTTTCATAAACTTTAATTTTTCTCTTTTTCTTCCTGATGGATGAAATAGTTCTCAGAGTTCACATGAAGGACAAAAACAGAACAAAACCTGTATACTTCATACTATCCCCAAGAAAACCATCATGTGTCTTTTTTGTTAATCTCCCTGAGTTTTATCATGTCACCATGATGTCCAAATAAAAATCTTTAGAGTTGAAGACTTGAAGTACGGAAATAGAGCGTGAAAATTGACATAAATCACCAACTTCATAAGCCACTGTCTACAGTATCCAGTGTTACACACACATCCACTGAAACTTGTCCTTTTCAATTCTAAAACTTTCCCCTTGTACCAACATGATTTTGATAAATGCCTCTATGTTTACATGAGTTGTAGTCATGTGGAAATGGAAATTTTGTTTGACAATATGGAAAATGTCTGTATTTTGTCACATCTGAGTTCTGCTAAATGGGTCTATTCACTCTCTTTCTGGCCTTGCATGAAGAAGCAAAACTCGGTAAATGTAGGGGCATATGCAGATTTGTTATATAACTTAGAGATCATAGAAAATAGTTGCTTCCCATTTTTTCCTGAAATGTTTAGCTCAGAAACATGCTAATTAACAAAGAAAAATTCAAATGTAAGACATGTAGGTATTTTTTGGTGACTTGTTAATTCTGAGGAAAAATTGGCAGTGAGTTAGATAATTGAATATATATACACATGCACACATGCAGAGAATTACAATATGCTACTTGTTTACTTATTAACTTCCGGGGCAAGTGATTCCAAAAGGTTTTTTTCTTAATATTCTGGGCATCTCAGATTAATTCACAGCAGGAACTATTATAAAGTTGTGAAATCCCACAAGCTCTCAGTGATGTATATATCATGTATATGGCACAACCATGTCATACAATCCTCAGGTTTTCAGTGTGGGAAAAAAGAAATTTTAGTCCTGTGATACATATTTTGCTAGTGCGAATGTGTGTAAATAGGAGCTAGGGGAGTAAGGATGGCCAAAACAGTAAGTAATGCTAAGAGATTGAGAAAATCCAAAATGATGTACAAAATGAAGAAAAATTCACATCTAGACCATTTCAGCAATTTTTACTTTAAGACATCGTCATTGTTTATGTGGGGAAGAAAGATACGCTATTGTAGAGGGTTTCCCCCTTCTTTCAAGTTAATTTCTTCTAGGCACAGATTTTGCCCCTCTGACAGCAGCACAGGGCTCATTATGTACCACAAGTCATCAGGCGGAGGCTAGGAGAGAGGAAGCCTGTTCCCTGAAGCAATTTGTTTCAGCAATGCTGCTAGAGCAGAGTTCAGAATTATCTTTAATATGAATGAGAAGCTGGAGCCACTTGAATAGGCAGATGGAGTTTTGTTTTCTTCCCTCCAGACCATGAACTTGTCTGTTTTGTTTTTTGTTTTTTGTTTTTTTTTGAAGTACATTCATCATCTTGGTTGTTATTTTGTTTAACCTTGTTCTGCCATTCTTTCCAATTACTCAGTTTAGTCTCTCCATTCCACGTCAGCTAGTTGGCTCTGCTTAGCCCTCTTTTTCACACATTTCCATCCTATTCCACATGTAATTCAAGTCCCATTAGCTCCCACTTCATTTAAACCAACATAGGGCCCATGGGAGTAGTAGGGTTGTTGTAAACAGGTGCAACTGGCCAGATGGCTGCTTTGCCAGGAGGGTGGAGCAGACCCAGCAGCTACCTCGCCAAATTCTGACTGTCAGGCTGAGAGACAGCTTAAAAGGGTCAGCAGAGGGCTAAACCTGGATTTAATTGCTATCATTCTTCTGTTATTGGTTCTCCCTTAGACTCCAAATGCATATTCATTTCAGGCTTAAAGCCAACTTTAAGAAACAATCAAGTTGCTCAATAAACATCGGGCATCCACCGCTACAATGTATGCTGCCAAGATCTTGTTTGGTTCTATTTTGAAAGAAGTTAGACCAGTTCTAGATGTTATTTGCTAATTTGTCGCAGTGATCAGCTGTTTCCATATGATATTCACTATTCCCTGAGGCTGTCTCACTATTTTGAACTCAGAAGGCACCCATTCTGATCCTTGATTACCTCTTGGTCTACATTCTCTTTTACTGGCCAGACCTGCAAAAACAGAAAATCAGGACGATCTTGCTTGCTGCAGATTCGTGATATTCAGTGTCAAGTAAGCTCTGGCCTAGGTTTTTGTTTTGTTTTGTTTCATTTATTTTTTCCAGAATACTCCACAAGAAAACTTTTATAAACACTACCATTACATCCAGATTCTGCCTACTTCACTTTTGTAAAGATGACTGTACTTCTATTTCTTGTTATCCACTGGCCACACATACTTCCATATCTGACTTCAAGTCTCATGCTTTAATGGTATTTTGTATTTAAGGGAAATTATTAGCCTCCCAATTTCCAGTCTCAGGGTTTTGTTTTTTTTTCCACCTTCAATTCCCAGTTACCTGAACTTGAAGCACTGAATACTAAATCAATGTAAATCACCATGGAGGTTTTACTTTTCTACTTGGGCTTTTGAAATAGCATTTTCTTGTTTTCCACTTAATCTTCTGGTCCCATATTTCCTGTTTTTATTAATGTATTTTTTTACATTTGGGTTTTATTCAAGGCTTCCTTCCACTTCAAAAGTTATTTCTATTTCATTGTCCACAGCAAACTGGCTATGCTGCATCCCACAATAACTTTTTTGGTGATGACTCCCTGTGTGGCTTAACTTCCAAATCTTATCCCAAGCACAAGTTTTTATTTTAACTGATCAGCTATTAGCTGATAGATTTTTTAGAACCAACGCACAGTTTCTCAGTTCTATGAGCTCAGGGACTATTCTTATTCTTTATCCTTTGCTCCATATTTTATTGTTAACCCACCCTTTTTTCTTTACCAAAAATATTCTTGTCCCTTAATTTTTTCAGTCCTCCAAAGTATTCTCATCTGAATTTTCATTAATGTATCCTTGAATTGCAATAGATCCTACCTAAAAATAATTGATACTAGGGGCGCCTGGGTGGCGCAGTCGGTTAAGCGTCCGACTTCAGCCAGGTCACGATCTTGCGGTCCGTGAGTTCGAGCCCCGCGTCAGGCTCTGGGCTGATGGCTCGGAGACTGGAGCCTGTTTCTGATTCTGTGTCTCCCTCTCTCTCTGCCCCTCCCCCGTTCATGCTCTGTCTCTCTCTGTTCCAAAAATAAATAAACGTTGAAAAAAAAATTAAAACAAAAATAAAAAATAAAAATAATTGATACTAAGGACAATAGAAGTTAAATATCATGTAATATTCACTATGCGGTAGATATCCTTCTAATCGATTCAGTGCATGTTGTCATTCAATCTTCATAATATCCCTGGCGAAGCAGCAGCGTTCCCATTCTCTAGGCAATAGCACTGAGGTACAAAAGGTTAAGCAGCTTTCCCAGTATTAGAAAACCAATGCAAGATGGAACCTGAACCTAGGATTTCTAAGAGGGCACAACTATGCTATAATGCCTCTACTTTCTTTCTTTTTCTCTTCTTGCCAGAATGTTGTGTTTTTAGAACAATCCCTGGCTTAAGAGCTACCAAAAAAAAAAAAAAAATAATCCTAAATTAACAAAACGTTCTTCACACAAATTCAAATGTACCTCTTTCACCTGACTACTGGCTCTCTCTGCAGCCCTCTCAACTCTTCACTGGAAGCTTAATATCAGTTATATCTCTGGGATTCTGGGCCTACCCTTACAAATCATTGGTCATAATGGAGAAAACAGATCAGTCCTTAAAGGAAATACAGTATGAGGGGTGAATTTTCCTCCAAAAAAGGATCTTTATTTGAGAGCATATGGCTAAAAAGTGTCATTTTTAATCTTGACTTTCACCAGTTACTGTATTGCCCTGCTTTACTACTATAATTTCAATTTTTTTACTCGGATAATCTTACATCTTCAATTTCATTATGTTATTCTATTTTTAAAAATGTCACCTCCCTCCCTGCATTTTGAAGGATAAAATTCAATGCTGACTTGTCACTCAAAACCATCTACAAACTATGTATAACTTTTCTTCTGTTATCCCCTCAATACATGCTCACCACCTTTACCAGAATATTCTTGTCATTGACCTACTAATGTGTCTTTGTTCAATGTAGTCCCAATGCTTGGTATGATCCCAACTCTGTATGTTGAAATTCTACTCATTTCCAAGAGCCAGATCAAGGTTTTTATGTTCCTTATTCCACAGACAGGAATTAGTTTTTTCATTTTTCAATTCTCATTGTACTTTGTACTCTTCTTTTTGCATTTATCATATGGTAGTTTGAATTTTTGCTTTGTAGTTGTGTATTTCTCTTATATTTCCTGGTGGAATGTTAACTTAATGTAAGATATGTGTATATATACACACATATATATGTGTATATATACACAAATCTTAATACATATATATATTTGAATACATCAACTTTATTGGAATATAATTTACATACAATAACATGCACCCAATTAAGTGTACAAATAAATAATGAGTTTTGACAAATATATATAATCATGTAAGCATTACTGTAATTAAGGCATAAACATTTCTATCATCTGCTTCCCAGTCAACACTCAGCCCTGGCCCCAGGCAATCACTGATTTGCTTTTAGTCATAACAGATTAATTTTGCCCTTTCTAAAATTTTATATAAATAGAATCATACAATTGGTACTAGTTTGTGATTGGCTTCTTTAACTCATCATAATGTTTTTGAAATTCATCCATGCTATTGCACTTTTGAGTGGTTTGTTCCTTTTTATTGCTGAGTAGTACACCATCGTATGAATGTACATATCACAATTTACCCATCCATCCATCAATAAACATTTGGATTACTTCTAGTTTTGCTATTATAAATAAATTTGGTATGAATATTCATGTATAAGTCTTTATCCTTTCTTTTCTCATAGTTAAATGCTTAGGAGTACAATTCTTATTTATATTTAACTTTATGTTAAATTTAATTTTATATGTTTTCCTAAGCGGTTGTAACATTTGCATTTCTACCTGCAATGTATGTGAGTACCAGTTTTTCTGTATTCTTCTCAATAATTGATATTGTCAAAATCACTGTTCTTTTATTATAATTGAGATACAATATCTTATTGGTTTCAGGTGCATATCTTAGTTATTCCACATTTTTATATACTATGAAATGATTCCCATGATAAGTCTGGTTACCATCTGTCACCATACAAAGTCATTACTATATGGTTGACTATATTCTGTGTGTTGTATATTACATTCCCATTATCTATACTATAACTGGAAGTTTGTAGCTCTTAATTTCCCTCACCTACTTTGCACCCCCTAAAATCCCTCCCCACTTTGGTAAGCAACAGTTTCCTGTATCCATGAGTCTGTTTCTGTTTGTTTGCTTTTAGATTCCACATATAAGTGAAATTATATAGTATTTATCTTTGTCTGTATGACTTACTTTATTAAGCCTAATACCCCTATAGATCCATCCACATTGTTGCAAATGGCAAGATTTAATTCTTTTTTATGGCTAAGTAATATTCTACTGTGAATCTATACCATATCTTTATACACTCATCTATCTATGGACATTTAGGTTGTTTCCATATCTTGGCTATTATACATAATGCTGCACTGAACAAAGGGATTCATATATCTCTTCAAATTGATGCTTTTGTTTTCTTCAACTAAATACCCAGAAGTTGATTGCTGGGTCATTTAGTAATTCTATTTTCAATGTTTTAAATAAACTCCATACTATTTTCCATAGTGGCTGTACCAATTTACATTCCCAGCGACAGTGTAAACGGTTCCCTTTTCTTCACATTCTTGTCAACACACTTGTTATTTTCGTCTTTTTGATAATAGCCAATCTGACAGGAGTGAGACGATGTCTCATTGTGGTTCTGATTTGCATTTCCCTGATCATTAGCAATGTTGAGCATCTTTCCATGTATCTCTTGGCCATCTGTAAATATTCAGTAGAAAAATGTTTATTCAGATCCTCTACCCATTATCTGATCGGTTTTTTTTTAATTGTGTTAAGTTCTTTCTATATTTGGATATTAACCCTTATTGGATGAATGATTTGCAAATATCTTCTTCCTTTCAGTAGGTTGCCTTTTCATTTTGTTGATAATTTCTTTCGTTGTGTAAAAGGTTTTTAGTTTCATGTAGTCTCATTTGTTTGTTTTAGCTTTTATTACCCTTAACTGAGGAGATTGGTCCAAAATATATTGCTAAGATTGATGTCAAAGAGCTTATTGCCTATGTTTTCTTATAAGAGTTTTATGGTTTGGGGTCTTAGCATTCAAGTTTTTAATCCATTTTGAATTTACTTTTGTGTGTGGTGTAAGAAAATAGTCTGGGTTCATTCTTTTGCATGTAGCTGTCCCATTTCCCAACCCCATTTATTGAAAAGACTGTCTTTCCTGTTGCATATTTTTGCCTCCTTTGTCATGGATCAACTGACCATATAAGTATGGGTTTATTTCTGGGCTCTCTACTCCATTCTATTGATCTATATGTCTGTTTTTGCACCAGTGCCTCACTCTTGATTATTACAGCTTTGGAGTATAGTTTGAAATCAGGGAGCATACCAGTGCCATCTTTGTTCTTTCTCAAGATTGCTCTGGCTATTCAGGGTCTTTTGTAGTTCCATACAAATTTTAGGATTCTTTGCTCTAGTTCTATGAAAAATGCCATTGGTGTTTGATGAGGATTGCACTGAATCTCTAGATTGCTCTGAGTGGTATTGACATTTTGACAATATTAATTTTTCTAGTCCATGAGTACAGAATATCTTTTCATTTTTATGTGCCATCTTTGACTTCCTTCAGCTATGTCTTATAGTTTTCAGAGTGCATGTATTTTATGTCCTTGGTTAAATTTGTTTCTAGGTGTTTTATTCTTTTTGATGCAACTATAAATGGGATTGTTTTCTTAATTTCTCTTTCTGATAGGTTGTTATTAGGGTATAGAAACACAACTGATTTTGGTATGTTAATTTAGTATCACAACTTTACTAAATTCATGCATTAGTTCTAACAGTTTTATGGTGAAGTCTTTAGGGGTTTCTATATATATAGTATCATGTTACCTGCAAAGAGTAACAATTTTACTTCTCCTCTTCCAATTTGGATACCTTTTATTTATTTTTCTTGCCTAATTGCTGTGGTTAGGGCTTCCAACACTACACTGAATAAAAGTAGCAAGAGTGGACATCCATGTCTTGTTCCTGATCTTAGCTGAGTCTGATGTTAGCTGTGGGTATCACATATTTCTTTGTATTTTCTCCTAGCAGCTCATAATGAATGTTTAGGAAATACTTATGGTTAATAGTATACATAATAAATGATATCATTAATATCCCAGCTTATAATATGCTTTGATGAAAATTCCAAAACTGCCATCAGCATGGTGGTAACAGCTGGCAATTAAGAAATTCCAAGGACAGCACTGGAACTGATTTCATCCTTCAAGCAACTGGACATGATAAGTTGCTTATTTTACAGGTGAGGCAACTAAGGTTCAGGGAAGTTAAGCACATGTTCAAAACCCAGATGGAAAGTGTCAGAGTTGGCTGTAGAATTCAGGCATGCCTGACTCCAAAGTCACATTCTTTCAGTCTTTATTTTTCTATCCATAACCATTTTTCAATAAGACTCATTAAAGTGTCTTTTATGCTAATTCTTTCTTCTGTGTTCCCACCACCACCTTCTAAAGTCTATATTCTTATGGCTCCCTATGTTGACTTCTAAAATATCTCTTCACTGATTTGCTGCCTTGCAGAATTTCCAGCACTATATATTGTTGCCTATACACTGTAGCCAGATTCATTTTTCTCCTTGCATCATATTTTTGCCTAGTCAGCTAGCTACAAAATGAGCTTGAGTAATGTTTTCAGTAGTCTATTTTGCCATCTCTAAAATGGAAATAATAACACAATCTATGTCATAAAATTGTAAGTATGAAATGGCTACTTGAAAGCATGGCTCTGCTCACAGAGTAAGTGCTTATATATTTTGGTTCTTACTATCATTTATTATATTTTAGAGCTAGAACAGCCATTCTAACACCATTTTATAAGAGAGAAAATGAGATGCAGATAAGAGATTTGCCAAAAAATCAACCAGGGAATTAGAACCAGGTCTCAGAGTAAAATCCTGACCTATTGAGCAATACTAATACTTTTTTTTTCCCAATTCAAAAATTACTTGGCTCATCTTACCTACCTCATTTTTTCCTCACTATCTGTCATCATGTCTCTCTTGTTTCACATCATGATATGCTCATTTAATTTTCCTTGTTTCTGTTTTGAAAGCCTGTTGAAAACTTTTTAGTTATCAGTTCTGTCCAACTCTCAGGTCCTGTTCAAATAACACTTGCTCCAAGATATTTTCCACGAAAATTTCAGGTAATACCTACTCTCCCATGCTTGAATTTCTCTCAGGTTTACTTTACATTATGCATTTATCATATAATTACATTGTACATTGTTTGTCTATAAATGTTTCATAGTGCATGATACTGATTTTAATCTTACATAAGGAACTGTTAACCCTAAAAACTGGTTGAAGCTAAAAGGATTATTGCTGCCCTGCATTGCTGAGACCTTCTCACCATCATCATAACAAAACTTGGTTTGTCATTTATTTCACATGTCATTCCAGACTGTTTTGTAGTAGGCACATTTGAGTTTCTGGGCTTTTATGTGAATGTGTGAGAGGTATTTTTTTTTCAATATTGCTTTTTGCAACTGTTCAAAAGTCAGACTTTAAGCTTTGCTAAAGCTCAGTTTATTGCCTTTCCTAATTTGCTACTTTTCTAGAGATTGTATAATACTGAAACATGAAAAAATTTGTCCTCCAAAATCTGTTTCCCAAAGTGCCCAAGATGGCTGCCAGATTTCCCAGGATTTCTTCTTTCTTGTCTCATTGCACTGCACCTATATACTCTCTGTAGATTTTACCTTTGCCTGAGATAGTAGAAGAGTTATGTAGACTACTATAGAGTTTGGGGCAACTTCCAGCTCAAGTTCTAAAAGGAATGCCCCCTTTCTGTGAACAATTCATCTCTCTGATGTTGCCAAATAATCTCTTTCACCATATTCCTCAGAGGTTCGTTGATTAACTGTTGTATGCTGACCATGGATGGGTCAGCCCAGGACTGTACTATCAATAGAAACTGGAAGAATGTGTACTCGGAAGTCATGACAATTATTACTTATGGTGAAATATATTCCATTTTCTATTAATAGATCCATTTTCACTTGTAAACTGTAGAAACTTTTAAACTTATTTTCATCTTCTGCCTATACTAGTTTTGGAATAATGAATTTTTCAGGTTTTGAATATGAGCATGAAATATTAGCATTATCTTTGGGTAATGGGATTATGACTAATTTTATAATGTATTATATGATATTTTAAAAAATAAATGTGAAGTGATTTTATCATCAGAACAAAGCTATTTAAATCTTATAAAAACAAGACTTTCCAATGTTATTATATAGTTGAGGTAGTATTTCCTCTTATGCATTTAAATGTATCTCAGTGGTTTTCCATTGTTACGATATTACAATATCTTCCTGTACAATATTCAGTATATTAGCACTTGATAACATTGCTCATTTTGATCACTTTTAGTCACAGCAGGATAAGACTTAGAAATGTTAAATAGATGCATTTTGACAGACACTCTGTTTTATGGTCCCAAGTTACCCAACTAATTGCTCCAGTGTCATCCATTGCCTAATAAGGAAACTAATTAATACCCAGAAGAAAAAAAAAAAAAAGAAAAAACACTGAATTGCCCCGCAGATATTTTTTTTTAAATCAATGGCAGGGAAATATGTCTTAAAAGCAGAACTTGCAACTGAAAAGTAGATGCTTCACATTAAAGTTGATTTTTAATTTTTTAAATCTTGACTATGAGACAGAGAATTGAAAAGAATATGGGATGCTTCCTGAGACTTAGATCTATCCTGAAAAGAGATAAGTTTGACTTGCTTATGAAAGAAGGTTTCTCTGAATAGCAAAAGTAAACTGAGATGAGGACCAGATGCCCCAAATTCAAAAGGCCAAGACCCAGAGGAGCAAAGGACTTTGATTGGTTAAGGGGAAGCCGAGAGCATAGAAAACCTCAGAGCAAAGACCAGAAAGACTACAAGCTTCTTAGACATATTCCTCCTCCATCAAGGTAATAAAGTAGTAGAATTGTAAGTGCTGAGAAATGGAGTAGTGAGTGGGCTCACAGGCAGCATGTTATTATCAACACCACCCCACTGTAGTACAGGGAAACATCTGAATTGTTTCTATAACATTTGAGAGAAACTTGCAGATGGCTGAAAGTCAGCCACCAAGTTCAGTGTAAATTCAGAGAGTGGATATAGTGAAACTTAGGCACCATGCAACAATGGGTGCAAATGTATGACAATGAGGACCAAATGGTATCTTATCATCATGAGAACCAAATGGTATCTTATTGTCAGTAGAAGTTAGCGTGAACAGAAGATAGTTCTGGAGCCATATTCCTCTAATGCCAGGGTCATATACAATCACTTCTGGAGAGCTTAACCTAGGAAAATGCTAAGTTAACTGAATAGTTGCCCCAATGATGCTAAGTGTTAAACTTGATATGACTAAATGTACCTTGAATAGATAAGATTAATGCTGTATCTCAGAAAATACCAGCTCTAGAGAAATAAAACAGCTTCACTCAACTGGTTTGTGACCACAGAGACAGATTATGGTAAATTTCATGTAGCTGAAACCCCAGAGCCTCTTACTTGCTCAAACCTTTTCCGAGGCTCCAGGAAGAGCTCTAGCAATGCTCACATGCTTTAGTAAAATGCGCAAACTAAGATTTTAGCCACTATTGCATAAGATGACTGCCTCTTTCTACTCTGACTTTCCTTAGAGCACACATCCCCCCCTGTTGGGGAATCCAGCTAAAGGAAAATCCAGCTCAGTAGAAATCGCACTGAAGATGCATTTAGTTTTGGCTTAATGAGGTAGATATAGATATGTGGTTAACATCCCCTTCCATGAAGACTTAAGTTAGCACTAGTCTCCCATGATGTTAAAGCACAAACGTTCATGAAATATGTGTGGTTAGGAGCCCTATTGTGAAACAAAGAAGTCTTAAAGTACCCAGCACTGTAAATATGGGGACTATGGAAGAAAAACAGGTTGGGAATACAGTCCGTGGAAACGTCTTCCAATCCTCAGACAGGTAAACATTTAAGTAGACGACTCAGTTCTCCCTGATACTTATTCAGTGAAAAAGTTCTTTTTGTCTAATTAGGTATATAAGCAATAATACAGTATCTGTTACACAATAAATGCACAATAAATAGCATTTTTATTTTTCAATTTGCATGAAATAGAAATGATCAGTATTTCTAAATTTTTAGGGCACAAACATATAGGTGTACCACAGAGTATGTCGGTATGCAAAGATTCATGTTTTTCATTCTTTTATAAAAAATCGTACTGGAACATTACATTTCTCAGTGGGCTGTGAAACTGACAGAAACTTCTAAACTATCAATATTTAAATTTAGTTCAATCATCTCAGAAAAAATCCTGAGATTTTTTTCTATTATTTCTACAGAAAATGATATAAACCCATTAATGTATGAAGAGGCTATAAGAAAGTATACAGCCAAAGTATTATAGAGATGTGTCAGATAGCTTTTAAATAAAAGTAGATGCTATTTTTATGAATCTTATAATGCTTCTGGTATGTATCAGTTTAAATTTTTTTAATTTTGTACATTTTTTCTAGTTCAAAGTAAATGTTTATGTAAAAGTTACATATCCAACTTTGCATTTCTAATTTTGTACTCTTTTTTTTTCCTCAAGTACCTCTATCCCTAGTTGTATACATTTCAAGCCTCTACACCCGACTGTGACTGGAAATAGCATCATATTTTTTAGTGATGCTTGAGTGCAAGCTCCATGAGAGCAGGGATGGTTTCTGTCTTGCTCATTGCTGTATATTAAAACTCTGTCCAGGATCATGAATACAAAAGATGCTCAATCAATATATGTCAAATGAATTCAGGTCATTGTTTAAACTCTATGTTCCAAACTGAAGAAACCTAATGTTTTATTAGTTCTTATTCAGTAGACTTGCTCATAGAGTTTCCTATAAATTTTCCCACAAATGCCATGATGTTTACATGGAAAAATTATTTTTAAAATTCCTTGAAAAACTCTAGCAATTTGAAAAGTAAGGATTTGTCTTCAGCTGTAGCGAAGTATTATTCAGTTTAGAAAATATGCAAACACAAGACATCCGGAAAAGTGCAAGGTGAGAGAAAAAGAAAGAGAGAAAAACCCAAGACAAAACAGTAAAGATATCAGAAACAACATGAAAGGATAAGAATGAACAAGAGTTGAATATGGAGAATGGCTGAACTCAATTTTCCTTTTCACCATAAGAGAAACTCAAGAAGGATATTTAAAAATTTCCCTTTTATGTTTATCCAAATAGTCAATGTATGTTATATTCTACACAAATGTTTGAACACCATCATCTTTAATAGTATTTATTGAGTGACAAAGGCACCCTAAGAGATAAAAGAGTTAAAATGACAGGAGAGCCATTTGATACAGAGGTGAAAAGAAGCAAGAACCACATGCTGCAAAACTGAAACACTAAAGAAGATGTGATGTGTGAGCAACAGGGCCACAGCTGTTCAGATGTCAATTGTTGAGGCTGGGCTCCACAGACCAGACTCAACAAATCATGGAGAGTTAAAATTGGGCGGCATTAATATTAAAACATTATGATTTAAGAGAGCTTTAAGCATTATAATAATAAGCTTTATAATAATAATATATAATAAATGTATTATGTAATGGTATAATAACTATAATAATAGTTCTCAGGGTGCCTGGGTGGCTCAGTTGGTTAAGCATCCGACTCTTGGTCTCAGCTCAGATCATGATCTCACAGTTTGTGGGTTTGAGCCCTGCGTTGGGTTCTGTGCTGATGGCACAGAGCCTGCTTGGGATTTTGTCTCCCTCTCTCTCTACCCCTCCCCTGCTTGCTCTCTCTCTCTCTCTCAAAAATAAATAAACATTTAAAAGAATAAGGCTGTATAACATTTGAGACACCATTTTTGATAATTAAATTATAAATAAGTATTAACTTACTTTACTGAGTGCCTGCTATATTCTTAAGATACATATGCTAAATTCTTTACAGATATCCTTGCATTTAATCCTCAGAACTCTAAAACATGGGCACTACTATTGACCCTATTTTACTGATAAATAAATTGAAGTGAAAATTGTTTAAATAAATTGTCCAAAGAAGGGCGACTAGGTGGCTCAGTCAGTTAACCAACTTTGACTCAGGTCATGATCTCATTGGTGAGTTCAAGCCCCGCGTTGGGCTCTGTGCTGACAGCTCAGAGCCTGGAGCCTGCTTTCGATTCTGCCCCTCCCTCTCTCTCTGCCCCTACCCACCCCCCCATCTCTCTCTCTCTCTCTCAAAAATAAAACATTTAAATAAATAATTTATTTAAAGTTATTGCAAGTTAATGTTTGATTCAGTAATGAAACCCTGATCAATCTAATTCGATCCTGATCAATCTAAGTGTTTCCCAACCTAAGATGCCCAGATGAATTCAATTATTTCAGTAGTTTTGTTATTCTCTGAATATGTATTAGGAAGAAGTAGCACATTTAACCCATGATCTCCCAGATATGATTTTAAGACTCAGACCGTCATAGGCATATACTTTTGAAGTGAGTTAATTTAAATATAAATATTAAGCAATAGTACCAGTTGACACCCAGACATGATGTAATGGGGAAAGTGGTAGGCGGGTAACTGAACTTCAGGAAATTCTATAGTGATCTATGGTGTATCTCTAGTCAGTAGCATTATGAAGCGGGTCCTATTTAAAACTGGCACTGGGGGAAATTGGTGAGTTTATTTTTAGTACCTTCCACATCCTGAGAACTCCTTTTTAGAGGTATGTCCTCATGGTGCTCTTGGGGTAACAAGGAACCATTTGCAATTCAGTTCCTCTCTTCAACTTTTCTGACCTGTGCTCATTACTTAAATGCCATGCTCCCTGGCAAACTATCAAACAGGTTTGCACTGCAAGTTAGCTTTTTACTGTAATGGCAGCATTTATTACCTAAACCATAGTCGTGAATAATTATGGTTATTTCAGGCATTGTGTCACAGGCAGAATGTTATTTCCAAGTAGGAAGGCTGGGTCTTTTTGAGGCTCCCTAAATCATACCAGGTAATTGTGATGTCAAACTGGTCGTGAAGGTGACTCTCCTTTCATTACCACTAGGAGTCATATCATTTTGAAGTATATGTTTGTTTTATCTCATGACTAAGAAATAGGAAATGAAAGTTTCATGACAACTTTATACAATTATCTAATTTTCAGTCTTGTCAACAGTCTGAAGATTTATTAAGCATTGGTTGTATATCAGCCATTGTTCTAGGCACTGAGGATACCAAGAATGTAGGCATAGTTCCTACTCTCAGATATTTTATTATTGAGTGTGTGTGGGTGCTGGGGTCTGAGACAGGGTAGAATAGCAACCAGGGATCAGGGAAAGACAAATAAATAGACAACTATATTGCAACATTGTAAGCCTTATGGTGGCCCCCACGGAGTGTCTCTTAGCATAAAGAGGAGGCATCATCTCATCTAGGCCAGGGATGCTTAGAGAAGGTTTCCCGGAGAAGGCATGGTTTAAGCTGAGTCTTCTAGGAAAAGTAAGGGCTTGCTAAGCAAACAGGGAGAATAGAGCATTCAGGGCAGAAGGAATAACATGGCAAAGACACAGGAGACAAAGAAAGCTGCCAGCTATGGGGAAGAGTTAATGGTCGGTGTGATGAAGGTTATCTTAAACAGGGATTTAAATCCACACTCTTCACTTGATGCTATGTAATGCTATATGCTCCTTTCAGGCTACAGCCTTGGAGTGTGGAGATCTAATCAGCAAATGCACCCCTTGACATTGAAGCTAATGGTCATTAATATAAAGCTGATGAAACAAACTATTGCATTTAATGGCTCACTATTTACAATCCCAAATCCCTCATAAAGATGCTAATTTAAAATGTAGTGAATGTAATATATGGTAAAAATCCACACTAATTTATTTACCTATTCATTTGTTCAACAAATATTTATTAAGTACTTATTATATGCTAGGAAACTGTGCTCATGCAGAGATGCAGTGATAAGCAAGCTATGCCCTGTGCATCCAAACACATGAGGGCATAATAACAAAAATGTTCTGCCTTGAGTCTGGAAACACAAGAGACAAACAGCAAAAGTAGTTCGGTATAATACATCCTTATTACAAGAATGGGTGGCTCGGGCTGCTCTTATGGCTCTTCTGCTCTGCTCAGCAGGCTTATCCCTGTGGTAAAGGTGGGCATATATCAATCTTGGTATAACTGCTGCATAAAATCATCCAGTACCTTTATTTTGGCTCCATCCTTATTAAACATTTTTCAATTTGTATTTACTTTTGGACTGGCTGAATAAACTCCCTAAGCTTGCCCATTAGTTAAAGACAGAGAATTTATGTTGAAAGAGCACCCTAACACAGGAGGAAGGGGCCAACATGGCGGAGAAATAGGGGGAGCCATACTTTCCTTGTCTTTCAAACAAAGAAGTGCGGGAGCCAAAGGACTTTGAACACCAGAGCCTGGGAGAAAAAGAGACTGAATCTCTAGGAAGAAAATGGGAAAGCTGGAAAAAAAGATAGGTGGGTAACTGAGAAGTGGGGGAGATAAAAAAAGGCGATGTGGGCACGGAGGGGAGAGACCCCCTTCTGCAGAGAGACAAGGGAAGAGAAAGAGCGACTAGGGAAGTGTAGGACCGTATCTGGGCAGGAGAAAGACCTCGGACTGAGACTGAGAGGGATCCGATCTCTAACTGTGGGGCTTTCTTCGGACTGGAGCTGGGCTCCCTGTTCACACACCTGGGGAGGAGGGGAGCCTGGGTGCGGTGGTAGGTCAGGAGCTCAGTCCACAGTTGGAGAAAGTGGTTCTCTTCAAGGAGGGCTGCGTGACAGTACAAAGCCTGCCTGCATCTGCCACCCCCAGGGCTCAGTGGCTGGGCCAAGGGTGCAGTCTGCAGGAGGAAAAGTGGCAGTCTCCCTGGAGTGCTGTGGGAAAAGACAAAGCCTGTCTGTGTCCGCCATCCCGGGGGGCTCACGGCAAGGTCGGCAGCATTGTAGTCTACAGTAGGAGAAAGCGGCCCCCTCCTGGAACGCAGTGGAAAAGACAAGGCCTGTGTCTGCCTGCATCTGCGAGGGCGGCAGCTCAGTCCGAAGTAGGAGAAGGCTGTTCCCCCTGAAGTGCGGGGGCACAGACGAAGCCAGCTGGGACCACATATCGCTGCACTGAGAGGCGCTTCCCCAGTGCCAGAGCACACGGAGCGGGGCTTTGAATCCTAGGCAAGTGCAGGGTCAGGGGAGCTAGCAGAGCGAGAAGGACTGCCCTGTCTGCATCCCGGCACAGTGACTCAAACGGAGTCCACTGGGTCCGGCTCTGTGGAGAAGAGACTGAGCGATCACCATTTCCACCACCGCCTCCCCCCCCCGCCCCCACTCCCACTACCACCAAGGCGGGGCTCAGGGGTCACTCCCAGGGCCCATAGTGGAGGTGGGTCCAGATGACGCCGAACCATGCCCCCTTGCACTGGGTAACTGCATATCCACCGGAGCGGCACAGACCCTGCGGAAAGCTCCTCCCGACAAGCAATGCGGCATTGCCTGGATTAACTCTAGGTCCATTCTGGATATACAGATACATTCTCGCCCGCCACCATTTCTCCTCCTTATCTCTTCCCTTCCCTAGTCTGGCTACTCTGGTTATTGGTCTGTCTAAACAGACATATTTAATCCACTGTCTTGGTACATGTTCTACACCTCCTTTACCCTCCTTTCTCTCTCTCTCTGGAATAATCAGACCATATAGTTTCTCTGTCTGGGTAACTTTATCTTCGTTTCATTTTCCCTGCCTCTGTTGTTATTTTCCTTTCTCTCTCTCTCTGGATTAAGCCTTAGTCTTTGTGCCTAATCAGTGTTTATTTTTTCTCTCCCCCTCCCCCACCCCTGCTCCTGTCATTTCTCTCTTTGTATGTGTTCTTCCATCAGCACTGCCTCTACCCTTTTCTTTACTTGTAGTTGGTGTTTTGGGGTTTTTTGTTTTTGTTTATTTGTTTGTGTTATTTGTTTGTGTGTTTGCGTGTTTTTGTCTCCTGTTTGTCTATCTGTTTTCCTTTACAGGGCTACTCCAAGGAACAAATCAAAGCATACCTGGTGGAAGGTCCAAAATATCACACGAGTACGATAATAAAATTACCAAAGTCACAACAACAGACAGCAAGTAACAATCTCCTAAAAAACACCTTCTGAAGGGCCAAGCTCTGGACAGTGTATGACCCTCCTTTAATATAGCAGTACTCACAGGTGCAGAGCACACAACAAGCTTTTAAAATGCATAAGGGACAGAAAACTAGCCAAAATGATGAAATGGAAGAATTCTCCCCAAAAGAAATTCCTGGAAGTAACGACAGCTAAAGAATTGACCAAACCGATTTAAGCAATATAACTAAACAAGAATTTAGAATAATTGTCATAAAATTAATTGCTGGGCTTGAAAAAAGCATAGAAGACACCAAAGAATCTATTGCTACAGAGATCAAGGGACTAAAAAATAGTCATGAGGAATTAAAAAATGCTATAAATGACGTGCAAAATAAAATGGAGGTGGCCACAGCACGGATTGAAGAGGCAGAGGGGAGAATAGGTGAATTAGAAGATAAAATTATGGAAAATGAGGAAGCTGAGAAAAAGATAAAAAAAACAATCCAGGGGTGTAAGGGGAGAATTAGAGAACTAAGTAATGCAATCAAATGGGACAATATCCATATCATAGGAATTCCAGAAGAAGAAGAGAGAGAGAAAGGGGCTGAAGTGTACTTGAACAAATCATAGCTGAGAACTTCCCTGATCTGGGGAAGGAAATGCATTGAAATCCAAGAGGTACACAGAACTCCCTTCAGACGTAATTTGAATTGATCTTCTGCACGACATATCATAGTGAAACTGGCAAAATACAAGGATAAAGAGAATTCTGAAAGCAGCTCGGGATAAACGGGCCTTAACATATAAAGGTAGACACACAAGGTTAGTAGCAGACCTATCTACTGAAACTTGGCAGGCCAGAAAGGAATGGCAGGAAATCTTCAGTGTGATGAACAGAAAAAATATACAGCCAAGAATCCTTTATCCAGCAAGTCTGTCATTCAGAATAGAAGGAGAGATAAAGGTTTTCCAAACAAACAAAAACTGAAGGAATTCATCACCACTAAACCACCCCTACAAGAGATCTTAGGGGGATTCTGTGAGTGAAATGTTGCAAGAACCACAAACTACCAGAGACACCACTACAAGCATGAAACCTACAGATGTCACAATGACTCTAAACTCATATCTTTCAATAACAATGCTGAATGTAAATGGACTAAATGCTCGAACCAAAGACATAGGGTATCAGAATGGGTAAAAAAAAAAAAAAAAAAAAAAAAAACAAGACCTGGGGCGCCTGAGTGGCTCAGTCGGTTAAGCGCCCAACTTCAGCTCTGGTCATGATCTCACAGTCCGTGAGTTTGAGCCCCACATCAGGCTCTGTGCTGACAGCTCAGAGCCTGGAGCCTGCTTCGGATTCTGTGTCTCCCTCTCTCTCTGACCTTCCCCCATTCATGCTCTGTCTCTCTCTGTCTCAAAAATAAATGTTTAAAAAAAATTAAAAAAAAAACAAGACCCATCTATTTTCTGTCTATGACAGACTCATTTTAGACCTGAGGACACCTTCAGATTGAAAGTGAGGGAATGGAGAACTATCTATCATGCTACTGGAAGGCAAAAGAAAGCTGGAGTAGCCATACTTATATCAGACAAACTAGACTTTAAATTAAAGGCTGTAACAAGAGATGAAAGAAGGCATTATATAATAATTACAGGGTCTATCTACCAGTAAGAGCTAACAATTATAAACATCCATGCACTGAATTCAAAAGTGCACAAATATATAACACAATCACAAACATAAGCAACCTTATTGATAAGAATGTGGTAATTGCAGGAGACTTTAATACTCCGCTTACAACAATGGATAGATCATCTAGACAGAGAATCAATAAATAAACAAGCGCCCTGAATGATACATTGGATCAGATGGACTTGACAGATATATTTAGAACTCTCCATCCCAAAGCAACAGAATATACTTTCTTCTCAAGTGCACATGGAATATTCTCCAAGATAGATTACATACTGGGTCACAAAACAGCCCTTCATAAGTATAAAAGAATTGAGATCATACCATGCGCTTTCAGATCACAATGCTATGAAACTTGAAATCAACCACAGGAAAAAGTCTGGAAAACCTCCAAAAGCATGGAGGTTAAAGAACATCCTACTAAATAATGAATGGGTCAATCAGGAAGTTAGAGAAGAAATTAAAAGATATATGGAAACAAATGAAAATGAAAATACAACAATCCAAACCCTTTGGGTTGCAGCCAAGGCAGTCCTGAGAGGAAATACATTGTAATTTAGGCCTATCTCAAGAAACAAGAAAAATCCCAAATACAAAATCTAACAGCACACCTAAAGGAACTAGAAGCAGAACAGCAAAAACACCCCAAACCCAGCAGAAGAAGAGAAATAATAAAGATCAGAGCAGAAATAAACAATATCGATTCTAAAAACAAAACAAAAAAATGAAAAAAAAAAAAACAGTAGAGCAGATCAACGAAACCAAGAGTTGCTTTTTAAAAAAATAAACAAAATTGATAAACCTCTAGCCAGGCTTCCCAAAAAGAAAAGGGAGAGGACCCAAATAAATAAACTCACTAATGAAAATGGAATTATTACAACCAATCCCTCAGAAATACAAGCAATTATCAGGGAATACCATGAAAAATTATATGCCAACAAACTGGACAACCTGGAAGAAATGGACAAATTCCTAAGCACCCACCTACTTCCAAAACTTAAACAGGAAGAAATAGAAAATTTGAACAGACCCATAACAAGTGAAGAAATTGAATCAATTATCAAAAATGTCCCAACAAATAAGAGTCCTGGACCAGATGGCTTCCCTGGGCAATTCTACCAGACATTTAAAGCAGAGATAATACCTATCCTTCTCAAGCTATTCCAAAAAATAGAAAGGGAAGGAAAATTTCCAGACTCATTCTATGAAGCCAGAATTATCTTGATTCCCAAGCCAGAGACCCAGCAACAAAAGAGAACTACAGGCCAATATCCCTGATGAATATGGATGCAAAAATTCTCAACAAGATACTAGCAAATCAAATTCAACAGCATATAAAAAGAATTATTCACCATGATCAAGTGGGATTCATTCCTGGGATGCAGGGCTGGTTCAACATTCGCAATTCAAATAATGTGATACATCACATTAACAAAAGAAAAGATAAGAACGATATGATCCTGTCAATTGATGCAGAAAAAGCATTTGACAAAATTCAGCATCCTTTCTTAATAAAAACCCTTGAGAAAGTCGGGATAGAAGGAACATATTTAAACATCATAAAAGCCATTTATGAAAAGCCCACAGCTAATATCATCCTCAATGGGGAAAAACTGACAGCTTTCTCCCTGAGATCAGGAACACGACAGGATGTCCACTCTCACCGCTGTTGTTTAACATAGTGTTGGAAGTTCTAGCATCAGCAATCAGACAACAAAAGGAAATCAAAGGCATCAAAATTGGCAAAGATGAAGTCAAGCTTTCTCTTTTTGCAGATGACATGATACTATACATGGAAAATCTGACAGACTCCACCAAAAGTGTGCTAGAACTGATACATGAATTCAGCAAAGTTGCAGCATACAAAATTAATGTACAGAAATCAGTTCCATTTTTATACACCAATAACGAAGCAACAGAAAGACAAATAAAGAAACTGATCCCATTCACGATTGCACCAACAAGCATAAAATACCTAGGAATAAACCTAACCAAAGATGTAAAAGATCTGTATGCTGGAAACCATAGAAAGCTTATGAAGGAAATTAGAAATGGAAAAACATTTCATGCTCATGGTTTGGAAGAATAAATATTGTTAAAACGTCAATACTACCCAAAGCAATCTACATACTCAACGCAATCCCAATCAAAATTGTACCAGCATTCTTCTCGAAGCTAGAACAAGCAATCCTAAAATTTGTATGGCACCACTAAAGACCCCGAATAGCCAAAGTAATATTGAAGAAGACCAAAGCAGGAGGCATCACAATCCCAGATATTAGCCTCTACTACAAAGCTGTAATCATCAAGACAGTATGGTATTGGCACAAAAACAGACACATAAACCAATGGAATAGAATAGAGACTCCAGAATTGGACCCACAAAAGTATGGCCAACTAATCTTTGACAAAGCAGGAAAGAACATCCAATGGAAAAAAGACAGTCTCTTTAACAAATGGTTCTGGGAGAACTGGACAGCAACATGCAGAAGAATGAAACTAGACCACTTTCTTACACCATTCACAAAAGCAAACTCAAAATGGATAAAGAACCTGAATGTGAGACAGGAAACCATGAAAACCCTACAGGAGAAAGCAGGAGAAAACCTCTCTGACCTCAGCCACAGCAATTTCTTACTTGACACATCTCCAAAGGCAAGGGAATTAAAAGCAAAAATGAACTATTGGGACCTCAACAAGATAAAAAGCGTCTGCACTGCAAAGGAAACAATCAACAAAACTAAAAGGCAACCAACGGAATGGGAAAAGATATTTGCAAATGACATATCGGACAAAGGGCTAGTATCCCAAATCTGTAAAGAACTCACCAAACTCCACACCTGAAAAACAAATAATCCAGTGGAGAAACGGGCGGAAGACATGAAAAGATACTTTTCTAAAGAAGACATCCAGATGTCCAACAGGCATATGAAAAGACGCTCAATGTCACTCCTCATCAGGGAAATACAAATCAAAACCACACTGAGATATCACCTCACGCCAGTCAGAGTGGCTAACATGAACAAATCAGGAGACTATAGATGCTGGAGAGGATGTGGAGAAACAGAAACCCTGTTGCACTGTTGGTGGGAATGCAAACTGGTACAGCCACTCTGGAAAACAGTCTGGAGGTTACTCAAAAAATTAAAAATAGATCTGCCCTATGACCCAGCAATAGCACTGCTCAGAATTTGCCCAAGGGATACAGGAGTGCTGATGGATAGGGGCACTTGTACCCAAATGTTTGTAGCAGCACTTTCAACAATAGCCAAATTATGGAAAGAGCCTAAATGTCCATCAACTGATGAATGGATAAAGAAATTGTGGTTTATATACACAATGGAATACTACTTGGCAATGAGAAAGAATGAAATATGGCCTTTTGTAGCAACGTGGTTGGAACTGGAGAGTGTTATGATAAGTGAAATAAGTCAGTCAGAGAAAGACAAATACCATATGTTTTCACTCTTATGTGGATCCTGAGAAACTTAACAGAAGACCATGGGTGAGGGGAAGGGGAGAAAAAAGTTACAGAGAAGGAAGGAGGAGAACCATAAGAGACTCTTAAATACTGAGAACAAACTAAGGGTTGATGGGGAATGGGGGAGAGGGGAGGGTGGGTGATGAGCATTGAGGAGGGCACCTGTTGGGATAAGCGCTGAGTGTTGTATGGAAACCAATTTGAAGATAAATCATATATATATATGTATATATATATATATATATATATATATATATATATATATATCTTGTATATATGATTTATATGTATATATATAATTTATATATATAATACACATACACACACACAAAAGAGCACCCTAAAAAAAAGTCAGCACAGGAAACTTCTGCCTTTTGTTTTTTCCCCAGGCATTTGGAAAACTGAACTCCATCTTTGGCAAATCTAAGTCTTCTTTCCTTAAGTATCTCTCCTGTAGCAAATGGGAGGCAGTACGGTGTAGAGGGTAAAAACAAAGAAAACAAATAAAACAAAAAACAAAACAAATTAATTTTCTGACACTAAGTTTACGATTCTTTGTAAGAATGAATTGTATTGACAAAACAAATGAACAGGTGTATCCTAGATCTCTTAGCTAACCCCTATTTTCAGTTAATAACATTATATTATGTCTGATCAACCAGGCCCTTATGATTTGGTGCTTATGACTATACTCTGAGGCCTCATCACTGCAGTACTGATGCAGTAGTAAACTGATGCAGGACAATTTATGGATCAAATACTGAGTATGAGGGAGTCAGCTAAACGGGTAGTCAGTCTTTGTTGCTTATTCAGCGAACCACTGTCTTTCTCTTAAGCTTCTATTAATTGCAGTAGGTAGTTTATCAGGAACATTCAAAGATGGAAAGAGAATGCATAAAATTCCCCACATAACCATAATCCATCATCTCTAAATAAATTAGTATGCATCTCTAAATATTGTCTCTTTAAAAAAAAGAAAACATAACATCAATGCCAGTTATCACTTCAAAGTTTACGTTAGCCCCTTAACATCACTGAATATTTACTTATTGTTCAAATTTCCAATTGTTTCATATATGTGATTTTTCTTAATACTTGTTTAAATAAGGATCAAAATAAAGGCTACCCATTGCAGTTGGCTGATGTATTGTTTGAATCTTTTTTAATCTGTAAGGCTCCCTCTTGATTTTGTTTTTTCACTGGCAATTTAAATGTTGGAAAAAAGAAACTAGGTGCTGACTGAATTCCTGTAGGCACTTGACATGCTCATCAGTCATCTTGTATTTCCATTAAATTAGCATTTTGAACTGAAGTTTATCTCTAAATCAATTTTTCCTTTCATTTAATTATTTTTTGACAAGATTACTTCATAGTTGTATGTTCTATCATGAGATCATTAAAGCCTGGTTATCTTTCTGTAATGTTAACAGCTATAGATGCTTAATGCTTACATGTAAATCACTTCTAGATTAATTAACTTACCTGTTTAACTATGTTTGACAAAAATCTTGTGTTCTTCATACCCCCATCAACAGAATATAGAAAAAAAAAAAAGATGCATATGCTATTTCTTTTTCTTCCAGGTACCTATCTATTGATTTATTGATAAATACAGAATTGTAAAGGACATATTTGATAAATCAAAGCCCTAGAGAAGACAGAAGAATGAGGAGAATGTTGAGCATAAGGATTAGCCTTGGTTAAAAAAGATTATTTCTTTCTCAGACACAGTAAAATGGAAAATAGAGGGAGAAGCTAGGAATGATTTTAGAAATGAAAAAAAAAGTAAGATGAGTATTTGCATGTGGGGAACCTTTAATTTCTCAGTAAATTAGGGAGTAATATCATCACCCCTTTTCTACCATACCAGTAACATAGTTTCCTTAACTGGGTAAATTCCACTGTCAGTCATAACCCGTTGATCACAGTTACCATGCTGGTATTCTCAAAATGTCTGGAAACTTTTCAACTCACTCCTGACAGTATTAATGAAATGATTCCATTAAAGTGAAAATTAGGCTAATATTTTATTGAATTAATTTATTTAGATTGAGTCTGATTGAGCCTGGGGGAGGGAAGACGGCGGCTTAGGAGGACGCTGGGCTCACCGCGCGTCCCGCTGATCACTTAGATTCCACCTACACCTACCTAAATAACCCAGAAAACTGCCAGAGGATTAGCAGAACTGAGTCGCCAGAGCCAAGCACAGACGAGAGGCCCACGGAAGAGGGTAGGAAGGGCGGCAAGGCGGTGCGCGCTCCACGGACCGGCGGGAGGGAGCCGGGGCGGAGGGGCGGCTCGCCGGCCAAGCAGAGCCCCCGAGTCTGGATTGGAAAAAGCGGAGGGGCCTGACGGACTGGGTTCCGACAGCAAGCGCGACTTAGCGTCTGGGAGGTCATAAGTTAACAGCTCTGCTCAGAAAGCGGGAAGGCTGGAGGACAAAGGGAAGGAGAGCTGCTGAGCCCCCTGACGACAGAGCTCAGTTTGGTGGGGAACAAAGGCGCTCGCCAGCGCCATCTCCCCCGCCCATCCCCCAGCCAAAATCCCAAAGAGAACCATTTCCTGCCAGGGAACTTGCTCGCTCCGCGCAAACACCCAACTCTGCGCTTCTGCGGAGCCAAACCTCCGGCAGCGGATCTGACTCCCTCCTGCTGCCACAGGGCCCCTCCTGAAGTGGATCACCTAAGGAGAAGCAAGCTAAGCCTGCCCCTCCTGCCCCTGTGCACCTTGCCTACCCACCCCAGCTAAGACGCCAGATCCCCAGCATCACAAGCCTGGCAGTGTGCAAGTAGCCCAGACAGGCCACCCCACCCCACAGTGAATCCCGCCCCTAGGAGAGGAGAAGAGAAGGCACACACCAGTCTGACTGTGGACACAGCGGTGGGCTGGGGGCAGACATCAGGTCTGACTGCGGCTCTGCCCACCAACTCCAGTTATACACCACAGCACAGGGGAAGTGCCCTGCAGGTCCTCACCACGCCAGGGAATATCCAAAATGACCAAGCGGAAGAATTCCCCTCAGAAGAATCTCCAGGAAATAACAACACCTAATGAGCTGATCAAAAAGGATTTAAATAATATAACAGAAAGTGAATTTAGAATAATAGTCATAAAATTAATCGCTGGGCTTGAAAACAGTATAGCTGACAGCAGAGAATCTCTTGCTACAGAGATCAAGGGGCTAAGGAACAGTCACGAGGAGCTGAAAAACGCTTTAAACGAAATGCATAACAAAATGGAAACCACCACGGCTCGGATTGAAGAGGCAGAGGAGAGAATAGGTGAACTAGAAGATAAAGTTATGGAAAAAGAGGAAGCTGAGAAAAAGAGAGATAAAAAAATCCAGGAGTATGAGTGGAAAATTAGAGAACTAAGTGATACACTAAAAAGAAATAATATACGCATAATTGGTATCCCAGAGGACGAAGAGAGAGGGAAAGGTGCTGAAGGGGTACTTGAAGAAATAATAGCTGAGAACTTCCCTGATCTGGGGAAGGAAAAAGGCATTGAAATCCAAGAGGCACAGAGAACTCCCTTCAGAGGTAACTTGAATCGATCTTCTGCACGACATATCATAGTGAAACTGGCAAAATACAAGGATAAAGAGAAAATTCTGAAAGCAGCAAGGGGTAAACGTGCCCTCACATATAAAGGGAGACCTATAAGACTCGTGACTGATCTCTCTTTTGAAACTTGGCAGGCCAGAAAGAATTGGCACGAGATTTTCAGGGTGCTAGACAGAAAAAATATGCAGCCGAGAATCCTTTATCCAGCAAGTCTGTCATTTAGAATAGAAGGAGAGATAAAGGTCTTCCCAAACAAACAAAAACTGAAGGAATTTGTCACCACTAAACCAGCCCTACAAGAGATCCTAAGGGGGACCCTGTGAGACAAAGTACCAGAGACATCACTACAAGCATAAAACATACAGACATCACAATGACTCTAAACCCATATCTTTCTATAATAACACTGAATGTAAATGGATTAAATGCGCCAACCAAAAGACATAGGGTATCAGAATGGATAAAAAAACAAGACCCATCTATTTGCTGTCTACAAGAGACTCATTTTAGACCTGAGGACACCTTTAGATTGAGAGTGAGGGGATGGAGAACTATTTATCATGCTACTGGAAGCCAAAAGAAAGCTGGAGTAGCCATCCTTATATCAGACAAACTAGACTTTAAATTAAAGGCTGTCACAAGAGATGAAGAAGGACATTATATAATAGTGACAGGGTCTATCCATCAGGAAGAGCTAACAATTATAAATGTCTATGCGCTGAATACCGGAGTGCCCAAATATATAAAACAATTACTCATAAACATAAGCAACCTTATTGAGAAGAATGTGGTAATTGCAGGGGACTTTAACACCCCACTTACAGAAATGGATAGATCAACTAGACACACGGTCAATAAAGAAACAAGGGCCCTGAATGACACATTGGATCAGATGGACTTGACAGATATATTTAGAACTCTGCATCCCAAAGCAACAGAATATACTTTCTTCTCGAGTGCACATGGAACATTCTCCAAGATAGATCATATACTGGGTCATAAAACAGCCCTTCATAAGTTTACAAGAATTGAAATCATACCATGCATACTTTCAGACCACAATGCTATGAAGCTTGAAATCAACCACAGAAAAAAGTCTGGAAAACCTCCAAAAGCATGGAGGTTAAAGAACACCCTACTAACGAATGAGTGGGTCAACCAGGCAATTAGAGAAGAAATTAAAAAATATATGGAAACAAATGAAAATGAAAAGACAACAATCCAAACGCTTTGGGACGCAGCGAAGGCAGTCCTGAGAGGAAAATACATTGCAATCCAGGCCTATCTCAAGAAACAAGAAAAATCCCAACTACAAAATCTAACAGCACACCTAAAGGAACTAGAAGCAGAACAGCAAAGGCAGCCTAAACCCAGCAGAAGAAGAGAAATAATAAAGATCAGAGCAGAAATAAACAATATAGAATCTAAAAAAACTGTAGAGCAGATCAACGCAACCAAGAGTTGGTTTTTTGAAAAAATAAACAAAATTGACAAACCTCTAGCCAGGCTTCTCAAAAAGAAAAGGGAGATGACCCAAATAGATAAAATCATGAATGAAAATGGAATTATTACAACCAATCCCTCAGAGATACAAACAATTATCAGGGAATACTATGAAAAATTATATGCCAACAAATTGGACAACCTGGAAGAAATGGACAAATTCCTGAACACCCACACTCTTCCAAAACTCAATCAGGAGGAAATACAAAGCTTGAACAGACCCATCACCAGCGAAGAAATTGAATCGGTTATCAAAAATCTCCCAACAAATAAGAGTCCAGGACCAGATGGCTTCCCAGGGGAGTTCTACCAGACGTTTAAAGCAGAGATAATACCTATCCTTCTCAAGCTATTCCAAGAAATAGAAAGGGAAGGAAAACTTCCAGACTCATTCTATGAAGCCAGTATTACTTTGATTCCTAAACCAGACAGAGACCCAGTCAAAAAAGAGAACTACAGGCCAATATCCCTGATGAATATGGATGCATAAATTCTCAATAAGATACTAGCAAATCGAATTCAACGGCATATAAAAAGAATTATTCACCATGATCAAGTGGGATTCATTCCTGGGATGCAGGGCTGGTTCAACATTCGCAAATCAATCAACGTGATACATCACATTAACAAAAAAAAAAGAGAAGAACCATATGATCCTGTCAATCGATGCAGAAAAGGCCTTTGACAAAATCCAGCACCGTTTCTTAATAAAAACCCTTGAGAAAGTCGGGATAGAAGGAACATACTTAAAGATCATAAAAGCCATTTATGAAAAGCCCACAGCTAACATCATCCTCAACGGGGAAAAACTGAGAGCTTTTTCCCTGAGATCAGGAACACGACAGGGATGCCCACTCTCACCGCTGTTGTTTAACATAGTGCTGGAAGTTCTAGCATCAGCAATCAGACAACAAAAGGAAATCAAAGGCATCAAAATTGGCAAAGATGAAGTCAAGCTTTCGCTTTTTGCAGATGACATGATATTATACATGGAAAATCCGATAGACTCCACCAAAAGTCTGCTAGAACTGATACATGAATTCAGCAAAGTTGCAGGATACAAAATCAATGTACAGAAATCAGTTGCATTCTTATACACTAACAATGAAGCAACAGAAAGACAAATAAAGAAACGGATCCCATTCACAATTGCACCAAGAAGCATAAAATACCTAGGAATAAATCTAACCAAAGATGTAAAGGATCTGTATGCTGAAAACTATAGAAAGCTTATGAAGGTAATTGAAGAAGATTTAAAGAAATGGAAAGACATTCCCTGCTCATGGATTGGAAGAATAAATATTGTCAAAATGTCAATACTACCCAAAGCTATCTACACATTCAATGCAATCCCAATCAAAATTGCACCAGCATTCTTCTCGAAACTAGAACAAGCAATCCTAAAATTCATATGGAACCACAAAAGGCCCCGAATAGCCAAAGTAATTTTGAAGAAGAAGACCAAAGCAGGAGGCATCACAATCCCAGACTTTAGCCTCTACTACAAAGCTGTCATCATCAAGACAGCATGGTATTGGCACAAAAACAGACACATAGACCAATGGAATAGAATAGAAACCCCATAACTAGACCCACAAACGTATGGCCAACTCATCTTTGACAAAGCAGGAAAGAACATCCAATGGAAAAAAGACAGTCTCTTTAACAAATGGTGCTGGGAGAACTGGACAGCAACATGCAGAAGGTTGAAACTAGACCACTTTCTCACACCATTCACAAAAATAAACTCAAAATGGATAAAGGACCTGAATGTGAGACAGGAAACCATCAAAACCTTAGAGGAGAAAGCAGGAAAAGACCTCTCTGACCTCAGCCGTAGCAATCTCTTACTCGACACATCCCCAAAGGCAAGGGAATTAAAAGCAAAAGTGAATTCCTGGGACCTTATGAAGATAAAAAGCTTCTGCACAGCAAAGGAAACAACCAACAAAACTAAAAGGCAACCAACGGAATGGGAAAAGATATTTGCAAATGACATATCGGACAAAGGGCTAGCATCCAAAATCTATAAAGAGCTCACCAAACTCCACACCCGAAAAGCAAATAACCCAGTGAAGAAATGGGCAGAAAACATGAATAGACACTTCTCTAAAGAAGACATCCAGATGGCCAACAGGCACATGAAAAGATGTTCAGCGTCGCTCCTTATCAGGGAAATACAAATCAAAACCACACTCAGATATCACCTCACGCCAGTCAGAGTGGCCAAAATGAACAAATCAGGAGACTATAGATGCTGGAGAGGATGTGGAGAAACGGGAACCCTCTTGCACTGTTGGTGGGAATGCAAATTGGTGCAGCCGCTCTGGAAAGCAGTGTGGAGGTTCCTCAGAAAATTAAAAATAGACCTACCCTATGACCCAGCAATAGCACTGCTAGGAATTTATCCAAGGGACACAGGAGTACTGATGCATAGGGGCACTTGTACCCCAATGTTCATAGCAGCACTCTCAACAATAGCCAAATTATGGAAAGAGCCTAAATGTCCATCAACTGATGAATGGATAAAGAAATTGTGGTTTATATACACAATGGAATACTATGTGGCAATGAGAAAAAATGAAATATGGCCTTTTGTAGCAACGTGGATGGAACTGGAGCGTGTGATGCTAAGTGAAATAAGCCATACAGAGAAAGACAGATACCATAGGGTTTCACTCTTATGTGGATCCTGAGAAACTTAACAGGAACCCATGGGGGAGGGGAAGGAAAAAAAAAAAGAGGTTAGAGTGGGAGAGAGCCAAAGCATAAGAGACTGTTGAGAACTGAGAACAAACTAAGGGGTTGATGGGGGGTGGGAGGGAGGAGAGGGTGGGTGATGGGTATTGAGGAGGGCACCTTTTGGGATGAGCTCTGGGTGTTGTATGGAAACCAATTTGACCATAAATTTCATATATAAAAAAAAAAAAAAAAAAGAAATTCAACAGCCTGAAAAAAAAAAATAGATTGAGTCTGATTACTTAGGTATCATAAAAATCACCCTGGAAGCATTTGAATAAAATAATCTAATTAATTAAAAGATTCTTCATTCACTCCTGCATTCCAGATGTAACAAAAAAGTCTATTTTTCCCATTAAAGTGGACTTGGAAGCATGGCTTGTCAAAGGAAGATGTAGCAACAAACAAAACTGTCACTCATAAGAACTTTCTCTAGAAACATGACCAAGTCATTCACATTCACAGGTTTTTGAATAAGTTTGTATAATGTTGGCATTACTGTTTTACATTTAAAGTAATCATTACTCTGAAGTGAAATTCTGATTTTTAACAATTCTGAAATAACTATTCTTTTATCCTACTTATGCATTAGTGAATACTAGTATGCATTAAATCACTTTATTTTCCTCAAAAGTTATATATATTAAGAACTGCTATCAATAAATTAGTACACTGATCTTGGTCCTCCTGGTATATTCTCCCAGGAAAATTCATTTAACAGCGGTGTGGCTGAGACATAATAAGATGAAAATATGTATGTAGACTTTGGTATAACTGTAACCTTTTCAAACCAGAATCATCCATGCCATCTTCATTACAGAGGAGATACAACTAAGATAAAGTCCAAGTGACAGAAGGAACACATCAGCTATCAGCTTAACGAGATTGCTTTCTGTATCTTGCAGTCATAAGTTGCAAAATGATACAGCATATTTTCATGAACCAAAGAAGTATAGGACTGCTGAATGAGTGCCCTGTGATGGAAAATATCACTACCTACTTCAGAAAACGGGGGCTTCCCTAAACTGCATTTTGAACAGCCGTATGTATGTCGGAAGTGTCACTGCTTCGGTGGCTTAGTAACAAACACTAAACCTGAAAGACAGGAGGTATGGAGCACAAGCATTTTTTTTTAAATTTTAGGACCTAATGAGAGAAATGATGCCTGATAATCCTCGAATGGTAACTCATTTGCAAGGAATCAGATCTAGAAGCCACGGGGAAAAGTAGGTGCACATACCAGAGGAAGTCGGTGTGGGTGACTTAATTAATGAACTGATTGATTAATTCAATTAAATGTTAGCCTAAATTATGCCTTTTATTTTTGACTAATAATCTCGGCACCGTTGCCAGCTTTGGCTGCCATTACCAGCACTCCTGCAAATCTCTGCCTGTATTCTCAGAAAATCTCCTCTTCATTCTTATGGAAGATGGCTTACAGAAGCCCAAACGAGTAGTCATCTAATTAGAATGGGCATCAGATATGCTAGAATGTTGGATTCTGAATCATCCCTCTGCTATGCCCTGAAGCTTCTTGGCAGTGAGAGAGGGAGATGTTTCTTCTCAATTCCTCCTGTTTCTTTGTAGCACCCTCACAAATTCCCACAAGAAAATGAAAATGAGTCAACAGCATAACCTCATGATCAACAGGATCTCTTCAAAGAAAAAAGTGAATCTTTATAAAGGACATTCGGGGCAGCCAGCATATGTGCTCATCTTGTTTGCTACTAACAGATGGTGTCATAGGAATGCTAAACCAATGCCTCCGCCCTTCTAAACCTAAAGGCTCAGGAACATCAAAAAATCCGAAGTCAAAATAAAGTCTCCTGTATTTGTGATATTATAGGTTCCTTATTTTTTAATTTTTTAAATGTTTATTTATTTTTGAGAGAGAGACAGAGCATGAGCAGGGGAGGGGAAGAGAGAGAGGGAGCTGCCAGCACAGAGCCGGACCGGGGCTCAAACCCATGAACCATGAGATCATAACCCGAGCGGAAGTTGGATGCTCAACGACTGAGCCACCCAGGTGCCCCATAGGTTCCTTATTTTTTAAAAAGGAAATACTTCTGCAATCATTGGTAATTGATTTTAAAAGAGATGCATATGGTCTGCTTGAAGGACGGCTATTTGGAATACATCTGAGCTGGATTTTGTGCGCGTGCGCGCGCGCACGCGCGCACACACACACACACACACACACACACACACACACACACTACTGAAAGTCTTGGCTTAGCCAAGCCCTGTCATTAAGTTTATTTGATCATTTCTGATTTAGTAACTAAGAACCACTTGGTACCATTATGCAATCTTTCTTTATCCACTGCTGCTCTGGAGGATATGGATTTATGAAGTTGTTTTAAATTATATTCATCTTTGTTAGTATATTAAAAAAGAAAAAGCAGAATAAAAACCACACTGAGCTATATACATTCTCACTTTCTTGTCCACACGGTTTGTTGCAAGGAGGCTATAAGACTACCTTGGGCTATTTTTAATTTCTTTTGTTGGTAGCTATGTTTTTGGCCTTCATATGTTTTTATTAAGTGTAATATTATCTGCTTTGCCTGGCTCCTCGAAGCGGCAGCCAGACCATAACAAAGTGAGTGCTGAGAAATACTGTCAACAAGATCAAGATATATACACAAATATGTGCTGCCATCAGCCTTCCTTCGCCACAGGAAATTATTTACGAAAAAGAAGCAGAGTGCCTTGTTCAAAGCCATTATGGCCACAAGCGCCATCATTATTGTTACTTTCAAAGCTGTTGTCTCTATCTGACTTCTTCCATCCTTTCTTTTTCCTATAATGCTTTCTCTTTTTCTAACTTTAACTCAAGCCCACAGAACCCTGACACCAGCCCTCTCATGGATGCTTGCCTGTCGGTTTTTGCTTCTTCTCATACATCCTCAATTGCATTCTTCCTCATTTTCCTCAGATAGTCTATTATTTCTTCAATATCTTCCTTTGCTTTCTCATTCTAACCTTCCAATCTATGGAGGTAATTCTTTGAATTTTTTTTTTGGACGGGAGAAAATGAGGTGCTTTGTGTATAGATAGAAAGGAGGGGGGCTCTTCTGAGGTATTTAGCTTTCGGTCCTCAGGAGCTGAGCCAATAATATTTGGATCTTCTATTGTGAGCTCAGCCTTCCTGTATGGGGTGCTCCCTGGTGTACCCACACTTTCTCCCACTTGTTCAACTCTAGGTGCTAGCTACTATGAAGGGATTTTGTTCATTAAATTACAATCCCCAATCAACTGACCTTAAGGTACAGAAATTATCAAGTGGGTCTGACATAATCATATGTGCCCTTGGATCTGAGTCCAGAAGTTAGAGACATAGGAAGTCAGAGACTCAAAGTCAGAGAGACATGCTCCTGCTGGCCTGGAAAAAAGCAAACATTAGTAAGGAACGGCAGGTGGCCCCTAGGAGCCAAGAGTGTTCCACGGTCAACAGTTAGTAAGAAAATAGGGGACAAACCTCCAACTACAAGGAATCGATTCTCCCAACAATCTTAATGAGATTGGAAGAGAACACTGAGCCTCAGATGGGAATGACTGTGTGACTGATACTTGGTTGCAGCTTGAATGCAACCCTGTAAAATCCTGAACAGAGAACCCAGCTATACATGCTCAGACTTCTGACCTACAGAAACCATAAAATAATAAATCTGCATTGCTTTAAGCCACTATGTATAAGGTAACTTATTATAGAGCAATAGAAATGAATATGTTCATAAATAGCTTGCAAAGAACACAAGAGTATGTCATATATCTGCTGTTGTTTGTTTGGCCTTCATCTGCTTTTTTTCATTTGATCTGCTGAAATTATTTTTAACAAAAGTTTTTTCATCATTCCAGAAGGAAAAGAAAAAGTCTCAGAAGACTTGCTTAATTGCTCACTAATATCTATGGGTATAGTTAGTATAGATGTTGACATAAATTATCAGCCACTTAAATAAGGAATTCAGGATATAGGAAGATGTAAGCAACAGATTACAATTATAACATTAGTAGTATCCATTGATCTTAACTGTTGGATACTTAACACTACATTTATGTTTTAGGTTTTAAATTTTCCATTTCTATGCTCTTTAATGGAACATTCCAAAATACGGTAGAAATGAGAAAAGTTGGACTTACCAAACTCCTTCCCCTTCTCTTCTATGTTGATACTTTTAATGATGGAAATATGTGTCCACTGTGACAAGGGGCAGAATAATAAAATCTGAGACTTGAATTTGAAATTTTTTTTTTCAGTATAGACTCTCTTGCTAACCGTCGCCCCTCCATTGTATGACATATTTGACACCTAGCACACAATCCCCCACTTTTCTTCTTAAATAAAATCCCTTTTAGGGGCACCTGGGTGGCTCAGTCAGTTAAGTGACCAACACTTGGTTTTGGCTCAGGTCATGATCTCACTGTTCATGGGTTTCCAGCTCTGTGTAAAGCTCTGGGCTGACAGCACACAGCCTGCTTGGGATTCTCTCTCCCCCTCTCTTTCTGCCCCTCCCACACTCTTGCTCTCTCTTGCTCTCTCTCTCTCTCAAAATAAATAAATAATTTTTTTTAAAGCCCCTTTAGTCCAGACAGTCACAATATATCTAGCCCTCAAGGGGAGATTTTGATTTTTTTAAGCAGTTACATAATGCCTCTCCCTAGTCTAAAGATGGACGTGTGAATTAAGTATTCTCAATCACATTGTGGAGAAGGAATATTTTCTGTCTCCCCTTCCTTTCCTTTCTTATTAATTAATAAGAATTAATATTGCTCAGATGATCATTAGCAGCCATCTTGAAAACACAAGGCCAAGCAGCCTTAGGAAGTAACTGAGAACAGCAGAGGAGAAAGATAAAAAGGACCTGGATCCTTGATTTTATTGAACTTTTCATTGCAACACTTGGAGCCCACCCTACCACTGGACTTTCAGTTATATTAGATAATAAATATCCTTGTTGGTTTAGCCGCTTTGAGTTGGAGGTTTTCTGTCATCTGCAGCTCTAATATTCTAACCGATAACATGAGGGATCAATGTTCACTGTCAGTGTGCTGTTTCAACTTCAGCTGAACTTTATTCTCAAATGTAAAGCATCTCAAAGGCCTGTGGAATTTCATCTCTAGTTTCCCAGGCAACTATCACATGTCACTCATGGATGTTCCGAAGCACACAGGTAATATTCCATCTCATCACCTCAATTTTAAATCTGGAGAAAGACAAATGAAATGGGTGCCAATAAATCCTCAAGGCTGCAGAGATAAAAGAAAAGAATGAAAATCCAGGAGGCAAAGGCAAGGAAGCAATCCACTCTGCTATCTAATCTCCCCTCTTCCACTCTGTTTTCATTTCTCCTTTTTAACACTGCCATGAGCGATTCAAAATTAGATATAAATTTTCTTGGAGGTTAAGTCCTTTTTTCTGCATTGCTTTCCAGGACACACTTGACCTTACATACAGGAAACACTACCTCCTGCAGAGAAAAGATTCAACAATTTCAAATTCATCATCTAAGATGCTTTGTTCTCTTTGTTCCCACATCCTAAGAATCAAATTCAATCTTAGACCTAAATAGGCATAATAGACTGTAATATAAATCATTTAAATGCTAATATTCTCACAGTCTAAATGTCTCTTCAATAGGGCTGAATTATATACTAAATGATGGAAATAAAATTGAAAGATTAATTTTTGTCAAATTTTATAATGCTGTTTTTCATCATAGGCAATAAGTTGGAGACAATTTCAAACCATGGCTGGTAGTTTTGTTCATAGTTGCTTTAGACAGTAACCAAATGAGATTTTCATTTATGTCACAGAAGAAATCTTATGAGACAAAAACCCTTCAGAAAAGCTGAGGGCTTGTGCATACCCAAGAACTACTCAGCCAGACATCCAAGGAGTGAGAGCCAGCCTTCTTCCCCTGAAATGTTCACCGTTTCCATACTGGCTTCTTGGCTCCCACTTCATGCCTGCTACCGTCTACTGTCTACATATGGTCAGGGGCTGCTATTAATTAGGAAGGAGAACATCATCTCTGCTCAAAGCTTCCAACAACTTTTCTTTTGCATTATTTTCTTTGCATTATGACCATCAAGGCTCCATGGAATCTGACCTTCCAGCTAACCTGTTTGACTTTATGTTCTGCCTTATTTCCCCCCTCAAAATCCACCCCATCCACTCTGGCCTCCTTGATGCTGCCAATGCCAAGCACGCATGCACTCAGTGCCTCTGCACTTCTATATCCTCCACCTATTGGCTTGGCTCACCCATATCAATCAGGTTTCCACTAGAATGTCTCCTATCTACTCAGATACCTTGTTACCCATGGCCTTGCTTTACAAAATAGTCATGCTCTATCCCCTGTCCATGCTTTCTTTCTTGCTTTCTTGCTTTCTTTCTTTCTTTCTTTCTTTCTTTCTTTCTTTCTTTTTTTGTTAATGAACATCAGCTGTTTTTAATCTTTCTTTCTTTCTTTCTTTCTTTGAGAGCAAGAGAGACAGAGTGCAAGCAGGGGAGGAGCAGAGAGAGAGAAGGAGACACAGAATCCAAAGCAGGCTCCAGGCTCTGAGATGTCAGCACAGAGCCCGACGTTGGGCTCAAACTCACGAACTGTGAGATGGTGACCTGAGCTGAAGTCAGACGCTCAACCAACTGAGCCACCCAGGTGCCCCTCTACATGCTTTCTTATTTGCTTTTTTCTTTCCGCAGTATTTGTCATTACTGGACATACTGCATAATTTATCGTCTATCATCCCCAGTTAGAATACAAGCTCCATGATATCAGGAACTTGCCTTTATTCATTGTTATATCCCAGCACCTAGACCAGTGCCTGGCACTAGGTAAGAGCTAAATAACTATTTCTTAAATACATGAATGAACTTTAATTTCAATACAAGTTGTAAAGAGTATTCGCAACATCCATATAGAATAGTGCTTTAATGAAAGCCATTTTATCATTTAATTCTGCATAATGAGATCATTTCTTGCTTATTTAAATTTTTAAAGTAATTTACTTTTAAAAGGGAAGTACATATTCATTATATAGAAATATCTATGTGTACCTGTACGTGTGAAAATGTAAAAGAAGGAAAAACAGAGTAGCTACAGTTTCACCCATAGAAAGACAATCACTATTATAAACTATATAAAAAGCAACTATTGTCATTTCCTGGGAAACAATTGAAATGAATATTTTTACTCCATGAATTGCAACAATTTCAATTTTCATTAAGAAACAGACTGAGCCAAACACCATCACAGAATCACTGACTGTTTAACACAAGGTTAGCTCAATCATTCACAAAGAAGAATACACATTTCAGATTCTCCTGACTGGGAGAAGACTAAAGTCCCTTCATATTAGGAACATTACCAGTTGTAGAACTCTTCTAGAGAATAGACCTTAAGAAAACAATCAACAGAATATCAAGAAACGAAAACGAAAATGTGAACTTCCACTAGCATTTCATTCAAATACAGTTATAAGTGGGGCAAAATACCCTCCCAAATGCCTCTATGTTAGAGCCAATTAAAATGTCCCTTTTGTAGAAAGCTCAAGGTTCTACACCCTTTCTTCAAAGTATTGTTATCTCTGAATTAATTACAATTTGATGTATTATATATATATATATATATATATATATATATATATATATCATATATGTAAAATAAAATAAAATAAAATTTACATTAGATCACTTCTGGCACAGTGGCCACAGCTTTCAGTTTTCATATAATTGACTATGTCATGATTGTCTGGATGTTCCTTTAAGCTCATATTGTATATAGCTGGCATTTTCATAATGTCAATAATCTAGTTAAATTTTGACCTTTGGGGGCACCTGGGTGGCTTAGTCAGTTAAGCATCTGACTCGACTTCAGCTCAGGTCATGATCTCACTGTTGATGGGTTCAAGCCCCACATTAGGCTCTGTGCTGACAGTGCAGAGCTTGCTTGGGATTGTCTTTCTTTTCTTCTCTCTCCCTGTCTGTCTCTCAAAATAAATAAATAAACTTAAAAAGGAAACTTAAATTTTGACCTTTGAATTCATCTACCTAAATAAGAAAATTAAAACTTTGAAATGAATTAATCCCCATTCATGTATTGAGCAAATAAAGTTCAAATTAGGTAATTTCAAGTTACCTAATGTTATAATGCTTTCAGTGATTTGTTTCATTTAAATTTTCAAATAGTTTTAAGGGGCGCCTGGGTGGCTCAGTTGGTTAAGCTTCTGACTTTTGGCTCAGGTTATGATCTTGTAGTTTGTGAGTTCAAGCCCTGCACAGGGCTCTGTGCTGACAGCTCAGAGCCTGGAGCCTGCTTCGGATTTTGTGTCTCCCTCTGTCTGACCCTCTCCCGCTCATGCTCTCTCTCTTTCTCTCTTTCTCCGAAAAATAAATAAACATTAAAAAAATAAATTTTCAAATAGTTTTACAACACCTATGTTTTGAAGCCATATATTTTAAGCCATTAATTTAAGGCATTGTTTTTAAGCAATATATTTTTTTTCTTGTTGCTGATATTCCACTGTATATGTATCTACAACTCCCTATTAATAATACCCTCTATGGGGTTTTACTAATATTGCCTAAAACTCCCTATGGAGGCCACAATAGGACTCCCTAAAATGTTACTGGGAAAAACAACAATAGAAAGACATGACTTACTGACATGCAGAGCCAGTGGCTAGGGATAGTGTGCTCTAACTGAATCAGTCCCAAGTTAAAAAAAAAATAATACCATTTATTGGTTTTTTAGAGACAGAGATAGAATGTGAGTTGGGGAGGGGCAGAGAGAGAGGGAGACACAAAATCCAAAGCAGGCTCCAGGCTCTGAGCTGTCAGCACAGAACCTGACGTGGGGCTCAAACTCACTGACTGCGAGATCATGACCTGAGCCGAAGTCAGGCTCTTAACTGACTGAGCCACCCAGGTGCCTAAAATCAGTTCCAAGTTTCAAAGTTGAAATACTTGGAATGTTCTTTGAATTTTATCAATTCAGAGACTTTATTTTCCATAATTTAATTGCAACCTCCATCTTTCTAATATTCACTGCTTTTATAGCATAGGAAAACCCAGAAATGCACAGAGCACAGAACTCAATAATTTAGCCCCGGGTACTGGGGAAGACATACCATCTCAAACCATTGAGAATTTAGGTTAAGGCTTGAGCCTCCTTTATGTACTTTATCATGACATTACAAGAATATACTGTGCCTCCAACTCTCAAAATAGATGCCACATGGAGAAACTATTGTCCAAGAGCATCTAAAGATTAGTAGTGATATCACTGACTCAGAGTATGAATACCCTCATGTATTAAATCTATATTTATTGATTGATGTGTACTTCATGTTAAGCAATCTTGTAGGGACAGGGGGACCAAAAAAAGTACTGTCACTCAAAGATCTTATATCCAATCCATCTCACAAAATCCAAAGGTTTAGTCAATATGTACCAGGCTTCTCAGAGCAAAGAGATAGATGTTTTCAGGGGACTGAATCACATAAGAAGCCACCTATAATGTATCCATTTTTGCACCATTAAAATTTTTTCTAAGCATCACCTTGGGGGTTCTTAAAAGATGCATTCTTTGGCCAACTTGTCACTGAATCAATCTATCAGAATACAGCCCAGATATGTACTCTGTTGTCGAGAATTGGAAACCAGCAGCAAAGGGATTAAAATAAATTGTCCAAACTCTCTCCTCTCCTCTTTCCATTCCTTTGTCAGCCTTAATCCAAGCCCCTCTGATGCCTCTCCTCCTTCTACTTCACAGAGCTAAAATTGTTGTTCAGTGTGATGTACTAATGATAACCATAATCACACAAATTGCATATTCCACTCGGCACGGTGCCGCACAGAGAATTGATGGCCTTGCGCACGGCAGTCATGTATCAAAGCCGCAGGACCTGTGTAGAATTCAGGAAATGCCAGTGCTCTCCTTCAGTTTATGTTCCCTGTAACCTTGCGGTCTCTCTCAGTTGCTGTACCAGAGAGCAGGTAATCCATCAAAAGGGAAACATCATAAACTACCCTTCTCCCCTCCAAAGTACCTTTTATTTCCTCCACCGTCTGATTTCAAAATTGAAGTGGAAAGAGTTTTGAGGTAGTGTGGAATTCTCGGGGCTCTCAGAATCCTGGCCCCAGAGTTTTGGTCCTCTGCTTGTCCCGACTGAGTTTATCTTGAGGAGATCTCCTCTCAAGACCCTGGATTGCTCTAGAGAGCAATCCCGAATTCCACAGAAATTGCATTGCAGGTAACGATGCTTCTATATCAGGTTGTCAAGCAGTCTGGTCCCACTCACAGTGCCTGACAAGACCTGTGCTCCAGTCTGAATGTGCCAGAACCTTTGCACCGTTTCTTTATATATGTGAGTGTGGGAATGTGTGTATGTGATGTTTTCTTTATGCTTTAGTAAGGGAAACAATAAGGTCCAAAAAAGACATACAGGAAAAAAAAGGGGGGGAATCTGGCATGAAAATCAACTTGCATTGTTCTTAGCAGTTTGGAGCAAGAACAAACTTCATTATTTAGGCAGTTATTTTTGTCACTTCTCAGTGACCCTCAGAGCAGGACCATCACTGCCCCAGGGAGATAGAGTTTTGTAGTTTTTGAAGGCAACAGAGACCCTTATCATAAGTTTATTAAGATATAAAGCCCAACTATTTACTGGAAGTATTTCCATTTTTATGCATATTGAATCTTCTAATAGACTGTCTCATGTTCTTTGCTCATTTTAATTCAATATTCTATCACTTTCATTTTCTAGATCATTCTCAAAGAAAGTGAAATTATTGTTATGCTTGATGTATAACAATCAAAATGGACGTTGAACACTCATGTACGAACATACCTTCAGTCTACTATTTGTGGACCCAAGATTGGGGGTGTTTGTTTGTTTGTTTTATGCAGAAATAATTGACATAGATCTCTGTATAAGGTGGTTAGCATGATGGTCTAATTTATGTATATTGTGAAATGATTACTATGATAGGTTCAGCTAACATCCATCTTCTCATATGGATATGATAAAAAGAAAAGAAGGTTAAAAAAAGGAAAAAAAATTATCTTTGTGGGGAGAACTCTGCAGATTTATACTTTTAACAACTTTCCTGTAGATCATACAGTGGGGTTAGCTATAGTCATCATATTGTCCCTTACATCCATAGTAGTTCTTTACCTTATACCTGGAAGTTTGTACCTTTTGACCACCTTCTTCCAATTCCCCTTCCCCCCACCCCTCTGGTAGCCACAAGTCCTAATCTCTTTTTCTCTAAGGTTTTTTTTTTTGTATTGTTTTTATTTATTTTTAATTTTATTTATTTTTGGGAGAGACAGAGTGCATGCAGGGAAGGGGCAGAGAGAGAGGGAGACATTGAATCCAAATCAGGCTCCAGACTCTGAGCTGTCACCACAGAGCCCGACATGGGGCTCAAACCCACAGACCGCAAGAGCATGACCTGAGCCGAAGTTGGATACTTAACCGACCGAGCCACTCAGGTGCCCCATTGGCTTTGTTTTTAGAGTCTCCATATAACTGAAATCATACAGTATTTGTCTTTCTTTGTCCGACTTATTTCACTTAACATAATGCCTTTAAGCCCCATCCATGTTGTTGCAAATAGTAAGATATATATGTGTGACAACTTCTTTATCTGTTCATCCATTGATGGACACAGGTTTTTCCATGTGGTGGCTATTATAAATAATGCTCTTGCTGTGAAGATAGGGATGCAGATAACTTTCTAAGTTAGTGTTTTTTGTTTCCTTTGGGCATTCCCTAGAGTGAAATTGCTGGATCATATGGTAGTTCCGTTTTTACCTTTTTGAGGATCCTCCATACTGTTTACTATAGTGGCTGTACCAATTTACCGTCTAATCAACAGTGCACAAGGGTTCCTTTTGATCCACAGTCACACCAATATTTGTTATCTCTTGTGTTTTTGGTGACGGCCATTCTAATAGGCATGAAATGATATCATATGGTTTTCATTTGCATGTCCTTAATGACTAGTCATGCTGAGAATCCAAACATTGATTAAATAGATGATTTGTCAAAATGGATGAAGTCCTCATGCCAGTGTCCCTCACATAAGAATGTCAATGACACTCTTTTATATGAAAGCAATGTGAACTAAGGAAAATTTTAGCTTATTATGGAAACAAATGTACTAATCAACTCAGTGAGAGGACACTAACTTATAGTCAACTGTTGATTCTACACTATATGTAATTTACACAAAAGGTATACAGAATATTTCAAAATGAATGTTGGCACATTTCTCTTCCAGTAGAAACTAATCATCACTCCTTTTGAAGGACACCAGTGACCCTCCAAATAGCAATTCCTTTATTCCCTATCCAGAGGTAACTCATGACATTTTTTAATAGTTTTATCACATATATCTGTATTCCTAAATAACAGTATTATATTTTATGTGTTTATTAACTTTTTTATAAATAAAACCATGCACTCATTTTTCCATTTACTTTGTTTACTTAACATAATTTGTCACATTCATTTAGTTGATACAGTAAGCTGTATTTTCACTGCTGAATACTAATTTGCTGTACAACTATCACATTTTTCATTCAATTTTTAGCGAGTGGATATTTGAAGTGTGTCCAGTTTTATTTTGTTTTGCTATTAAAAAATTGCTTAGTTATTTTCATTGGACATTGTTCAACGTAAACAAAACCTATATTTTAATGAACTGTTATTCCTCAAAGGAATCAACTACACCATACAACATTCATTGTTTGATTCCACTTAGGAAGTAGGCCATGGATGTCTCATTAGCTTTATTTATGATTGGGGAATTTTCATGGGGTTTTGTGAGGCAGGTCCCATTAGTTTTCTGCCCCCATTTATGCAATCTGGACCTACTTTCTCATTCTCCACCATCATCCCTGCTTCCCCCAACAATTCCCAACGTGATGAAAAAAAAAACTTTATTTCATTTCAGAAATGAGAGCATTCCCTGGCAATCGTATAGAAAACAGTAAGGAATTCTGTATTCTCTGTTTCCTGCTTATTATTTCATATTGAGTATATTAAGATATGTGCTTTTACTTGAAATATTTGTGAAACTTGGCGAATTTCTGCGTAGAAAACTTTTGTCAATGTAAGTTTCTCAGCACCAAGTGTCCGTTTCTGATTTATTAAGCTCCTGCTCTTCTCTTGGGCGTCTGTTGCATCTCCATGTGGCTCATCTGCTTTTTCCCCCTTGGCTACTGAGCTTTACGGACCATTTCAGGAGTTTTATTACTACTGCAAGGATGGAACATATTGCTTTATCAGTCAGGCTCTCAGTCAGACAACACTATTATTTGTCTAGTCCCTGCACTACTGAATCTCACAGATGAGGTGGTAATAGGATGCTCTCCATTCTCCTCCAACCACATTTCACCAGGAAGACATAAAGTCCTTACATCTGAACATTTCATAGATAGATTTATTTACCCTGATATTAATGATTCATAAAAGGATGTGGAATTTGCTTACTGGTTATCAATCCTGCCTTCTCTACTATGTATTCTTAATCAAATTAATTAACGTAATGCTGCTTCAATACGCTTATCTGGAAAGTGGGCTCTAAAACAATACTACATCAATACTGTTAGTTTTTGCTAAGAGCTACTCAACTATGCCATTGTGCTGAGAAAGCAGCCAGAGATTAACTTCACCAGATGGGCACAGCTGTGTTTCAATAAAACTTTATTTACAAAAGCAGGTGATGGATCAGATTTGGCTCACAAGCCATAGTTTGCTGTCTCTTAATCTAACCGACCTAGTATGTGAAACACTGAAGAGCTTATAAAGAACTTCAATTGTTAGTATGATTTATTCCTAGATTCATGAGTCTTCTATTTTCGTTTTCTTCTTTGAAGTTTGCAGTATGTTAGTGAAATGAGAATTATTATGAGGCATACACCTCCAAATATCAAGAAATCAACATAAAAGGCCTGTCTGTTACACCATAAGTTGTAATATTGGTGGCTGAGAAACTACAAAGTTTTCATTGTATAAGAAAACCAAAATAACAAAATATTTTCAGATTGTTTGCCTTCCAAAAGCTCTTAAATAATATAGCTTATTTAGATGATTGATTTAGATACACTGCTCATACATTCAAAGCATGACATTATAAATCACATCTTTTCATTTGAAAGGAGTAAATGATATTCATATTTTAATGTGATTTATTATTTTGAGGTTGAACACAATGTGACTTTAATCTGTAAAGTGTGAAGGTGTATTAGAATGTATTATTAAAGTCATGAAAGTTGGCCATAGCTATTATTTGATTCTTTAAAAAACAACAACAGTATTTTTTAGATGCTCTAAATTAATATTGATTTTAAAGCTGTGAAACCATAGGCCATTATAAGACACACTATATTGATGGACCCATCTGGTAACAAGTTTGCCCTTTCATTTTACTAAGAAGCATTTTTGGGGAAAAGAACTAGTTTTACTGCTTTGTCCTTCTTCATGACAAGAATTGGGTGTAGATTTAGGGAAAGAAAATCACCTAGGAAATGTTGAAAATCTACAAACATATTTGGAGAAAATAAAAACTGGTCATCTCATTAAAACTATTTTTTTTACATCTTCATGGTAATTACTACCATTTCAGATAAGTTACCTCTTATTAGTTCACTTGTATTTGCATTCAATCTCCAAATATCCCTTCTTCACCTACTTATTTAGTTTTTGTAATCATATTTACTACAGATCATGTGTATTTTTTGTTTTCTTGGTATTTGTAACCTGCGGTATTAGAATTTGATTTATTTTCTAATTTTTTGAGGTATAATTGACATTTAATATTATATTAGTTTCAGGTGTACAACATAATGTTTCAATAATTGTATCTACTCTAAAATGATCACCACAATAAGTCTAGCTTATTCACCTCTAACATTGTTATATTTTTTTTTCCTGTGATGAGAGCTTTTGAGATCTGATCTCTAAGAAACTTTCAAATATGCAATGCAGTATTATTAAATATAGTTACTATGCTGTACATTACATCCCTAGGACTTGTTTATTTTATAACTAGAATTTTGCACATTTCGACCACTTTCACCTAATGTGCCCACCCCCTGCCTTTGGCAATCACTAATTTGTTCTCTGTATTTATAAGTTCAAAGGGTTTTTGTTTTTGTTTTGTTCTGTTTTTAGATTCCACATATAAGTGAGATTATATGATATCTTTTTCTGTCTGATTTATTTCACTCAGCCTAATACTCTTGAGGTCTATCCATGTTGTTGCCAACAGTGAAATTTCATTTTTTATAGCTGAGTAATATTTCAACATATATATTTTAAATTATATTTTATAATATATAAAATTATATTAGATATATAATATAAGATACATAAGAATATAACATATATTTTAGGTATATATAAAATCACATTTTCTTTATGTATTCATCCATCCATGGACACAGGCTGGTTCCATGTCTTGGCTATTGTAAATAATGCTGCAATAAACATGGGAGTATAGATATCTTTTTGATGGTAGTGCTTTGATTTCTTTTGGAGAAATACCCAAAATTGGAGTTTGTGAATCATAGATTTATCTTTAATTTATTGAGAAACCTCCATACTGTTTCCCATAGGGGCTGCACTAATCCACATTCCCACCAACAGTACATAAGACTTCCCTCCTCTCCATATTCTTGCCAAAAGTCATTATTTATTATATTTTTTAAAGTTTATTTATTAATATGAGATAGGGAGAGCACAAACAGGGAAGGGGCAGAGAGAGAGAAAGAGAGAATCTCAAGCAGGCTCTGCACTGTCAGTGCAGAGCCTGACTTGGGGCCTGAACTCATGAACCATGAGATCATGACCTGAGATGAAATCAAGAGTCAGATGTTCAACTTACTGAGCCACCCAGGCTCCCCTCTTGTTTTTTTTTTTTATAATAACCATCTTAGCAGATGTGAGGTAGTATCTCATTGTGGTTTTGATTTGCATTTCCCTGATGACTGGTGATGTTAAGCGCCTTCACATTGGCCATCTGTATATCTTCTTTGGGAAAGTGTCTATTCAGATCTTCTGCCTATTTTTAAAATGAGATTATTTGTTGTTGTTGTTGTTGTTGTTGTTGTTGTTGTTGTTTGAGTTGTTCAAGTTTTTTATATTTTGGGGATTAACCTTTAACAGATATATCATTTGCAAATATTTTCTCTCATTCAATATATTGCCTTTTCGTTTTGTTGATGGTTTTCTTTGTGGGGCAGAAGCTTTTTAGTTCGATGGAGTTCCACTTGTTTATTTTTGTTTTTGTTGCCTTTGCTTTTGGTGTCAAATCCAAAAACATACTGCCAAGATTGACATCAAGGAGATTCCTGCCTATGTTTTCTTCTAGGAATTTTATGGTTTCAGTCTTAACATTCCCCTTTAATTCATTTTGAGTTGATTTTTGTGTATGCTCTCAGATAGTGGTCCAGTTTGTATTCCTATTTATTTATTTGTTTATTCTTAATTTTCACCATGCCTATTATACAAATTATTTTGAGTGACTTACAACTCTGTTTTTTAATTTTTCTATTGAGATATAATATCTAAACTGTGTAAGCTTAAGGTGCACAATGTGTGGTTATATTTATGTTTTGCAATAAGATTACCATCGCAATGTTAGCCAACACTTTCATCACATCACATAATTATCACTTGTTTTTCTACTGTTTTTTAAAACAAACTCTTATTAGATATCATGCCACCCAGTCCATTTGCTTGTAAAATTAAATGTAGGAGAAAGATAGAAAGAGAGATAATCCTTCTAGAAACTTGGCCACAATGATTACTACATTTGAACACTCAAGAAATGCCAAGTTCTACAGAATAGATGCATTCTCTTAGAATTATATACTAGGGGAACTTTGACAGGTGTTTTTCAGAAGATGGTAATGTGTCCATCTTTTAACTCTTTCTTACTAGGTTATTACTAAAAGTCAAGAAAAAGTAGAAGAACATAATTCAGTGCACTGTGAACTCAACTAAGAAAGTCTAGATATATTTTCTGCTTATCTGAAATGAGTCAAGGATAGGACTTAGAAAATAAAACAAGATGGCAGCACCTGGATAGCTCAGTTGGTTGAGTGTCAGACTTCTGCTCAGTTCATGGTCTCATGGTTTATGAGTTTGAGCCCTGCATCAGGTTTTCTGCTATCAGAGCAGAGCCCCATTTGGATCCTATGTCCCTCTCTTCTCTTTCTGCCCCTCTCCAGCTCACAGACCCTCTCAAAAATAAATAAACATTTTTAAAAAAACAAAAGAGAACAAGATAAATGAATGGATAATAGTCTTTTAGCTTTTACCTAATATACGTAAGTCATAAATTCTTTCCTATATATTAATGATGAATACCTTACCAAATGTGGTTAATTTATTATCACTATATGATTATAAGAGTCTTTCCTATGACAAAAATCCAGGATTATCTGCTTGTAACACAGTGACTAAAACTATTAAATTTATACCCACTAAATATGTTTAAAGTTTTTTGTGTGTAATGCCAGGAGCTCTTGAAAATAAAACCAGAGTCTAAATTTTCTCAGCTAAAGTATCTTCTGTGTCATGGGAGAATATTTTCTCAATGATTTGGGGAAGATTTTTACCATAAGCCAATCCTCCAGATTTATTTTAGGAGTTCCAATTCATGAGGCTATGCAGTATGTCTATCACGTAAATTTATTTATTTATCTGGGATGATTCTAGATTAAAGTAAAAATTTTTATAGCCAAACAATAACATTTTTTTTATTAAAATGGCCTGCTGAAAAAGCACATTTTTTTACCACATTGTGAAGGGTCTGAGATCCAGCTTCTCTTTGTTTGTGTCCTTTAAAACAACAAGCCCTTTGTCTGGTTAATGGCACACAAAGATCTAGTCATCAATGAACTTTACATATCATCCTTGTTGCAACTTTACTCCCAGGGACAGGGTCAACAACTCTTAAATTTAGCAGGTGTCATTGGGCAGTTGAGCTCAACAATCGCAGGAAATGTACTTGAAAGGGAGTTGAACTGGACTTTTCTATTTTATCTCTAAAGAAACAATCATTATGTACCATTTCCCCTTTTCAACAGGGAAATGATACTGTCTTCTGTGGGTGCTGTGTTGGCATCTCTTGTCCCCACAATTTATGGTACAATTTTTAGTAGCTCGTGTCATGTAGCTGAGCATTGTATAAGTACTGTTAATTTAACTTACTTCTATAGAATTATTTTTCTGCTTACCTAGTAGATTCCCTCTATTTTGTATTTTCTTCTTTGTCATCTTTTCGATTTTTTGTGGCATTAAATGAGGCCTACTCGGCCAAATTATAGTGAAGGACCTATTCCTTCAGTCTTCACTTATCCTTTCCATCCTTTCATTAATGTCAGCAAGCTGGCATTTACTGTACACTTAGTAGGGGTCACCTCTGTGTTCTAAGTGCTTTACAAACACTAACTGCTTTAATTTGAACAATTCTAGATGGTAGTTCTATTTAGATCACCTTTTCATAGATAGGCAAAAAAAAAAAAAAAAAAGTTAGTTTAAGGTGATGTATCAAGTGTGAGAGCCAGAATTCCAACCCAGCCAGCCTAATTTCAGAGCCTGCTCTAAAACCATTAAACTGTTTTACCTCTCAGTCATTCAGAACCAGGTCAAATACCTGATTCCATTACTCACTAGTTGTTGGATTCCAGTCAGGTCATACGAACTAATTAAGCTTTCCTTTCTTCATTTCTAAAAAGGCGCCCAATATTCTCATCAAAAAGTTGCTTGTTGGCATTTGATAGGGACATACATATAACAACCACTTGCAAAATTAGAGCATAGCTATCATTCAAGGAAATACATAAGAAAAACACGAAAGTTTTAAAAATTGTAATGGCTGAGGAATGACTGCCTCATCATTCATGGACGAGAAGAGTAATGGAGTAAAAGGTACACATTTCCTAAGTACCTGTTCTATGTATGAAATAACAGACTCAAAGGCAGCAAAACAGATGATTCCTAAAATAATAAATAAGTGATTTTCTCCTAGTTTTCCTGAAAAGAACAAATAATTGAGATTCAACCAATTATGCACATATGTCAGTATGTAAAAAATACTTATATTGGTGTGAAATATAAACATGCAAAATTGAAATATACTATCTTGGGAAAGCTCATAGAGGTGGCACTATTGGGGGCTTGGAGTCAGATGTCATCAAGCTTTGAGAGTTCTACAGAGCAGAGGGGTACCATTAGGTGAGGGGAAGGAAGAAGGGCATGTGGATATAAATGATAGGCAGATTGAATTAGAAGCTTGAATACAGGAGGGATGCCTGAGTGGCTCAGTTGATTAAGCATCTGACTTCAGCTCAGGTCATGATCTCGCAGTTCATGGGTTTGAGCCCTGTATCAGGCTCTGTGCTGACAGATCAGAGCCTGGAGCCTATTTCAGATTCTGTGTCTCCCTCTCTCTTTGCCCCTCCCTCACTCTCTCTCTCTCTCTCTCTCTCTCTTTCTCTGTGTCTCTCTCTCCCTCCCTCTCTCTGTCTCAAAAATAGATAAACATTTAAAAAAAGTCTTTTAATTAAAAAAAAAGAAGCTTGAATACAGGAAACATGTTGAGTAGGGCATCCTGGCTGACATGGACGATAACATAAGTGGGTGGGTGATGAGAGAGTGAAATGTCTACGGTTTTCCAGAGGGTATTTTAAATCTCAGATTTGTTGTAATGGACGGTTAGACAATATTCAAGTATGTTAAAATCCTTTTTACAAGCATCATTTTTATTTTTTAAGTTTTTAAAATTTATTTTGAAAGAGAGAGCACGAGTGGGGTAGGGGTAGAGAGAGAGGGAAAAAGAATTCCAAACAGGCTGTCAGCACAGAGCCCGACATGGAGCTCGAACTCAGGAACCTCCAGCCAATGACCTGAGCCAAGATCAAGAGTCCAGGGCTCAACAGACTGAGCCCCAGGTGCCCCAAACATCGTTTTTGAATTGAGGCTATTATAGCAGAGAAGTAGTGAACAAAACTTTACCATGTAGATTTATCTTTGATTGAAAAGAGATGAAACTACTCAAGTTAGTTTGTAATTTGGTGATGAAAGTGGGCTTTCAAAACAAAAATAACAAGTTTACACCCTGACTTCATTCAAAGGGAAAAAGAGATGCGTCATGACATATTCTGAGCTATTTCTATTTTTAATCTGCATGTGAAAGTTCCAAAAATAAGTGACATCCTTTAACCTAGTGGTGACATTTTCTTTTAGAAAACTTCTTAATGATTGAAGATCAGAGTCTCCAAGCAGTATCATGTAAAAGAGTTTGCAACAACAAAGTATTATCACCATTATTAAGGATAATTCCCACATGTCTGTAGTATTTGTTACTTCAGATCATTTCCTTAAATATCATTCATCAAAACTCACAACATCTTTTCTATGTCTATAATCTATTATCTGTCATTTACATCTATAATCTCTTATCTATATGTAATCTTCTAGATCTTATTTATAATATAGATTTTATTATTCCCATTTTAAAGGAGAAAAAAAAAAGGCTTAGCAAAAGCAAGTGATTTATTTCAAGGAAAAGGATATATGGTTGAACATAGTGCTAGTCATATGACTTTAGTATGTAGTACTCTTGAGTTCAGATTTCCGGAACACTACAGCTGTCTTTCAGTCAGTACCTATGTTTGCCGAATTCATAAATTTTCAGTTTTTGGAAGCAAAGTAAGTCATTACATATATATTTACTTTAAGCAGAAAGGATGTTAAATTTAAATTAAGCATTGAATGGCACTGATTGATTTCAAATGAAAACATCATAACTTGTACTTAGATGCTTCTATTTAAAATAAAAAAAACCTCCCTTTCCTCCTGTTTATTATCATGTTGTTGAGTTGTTTGTAAAATAATAATGCTAGAGATCAAGGGAGAAAAATGAGTTTCCTCTCTCTTACCAATAACTTGTAGTAATGGAAATACAGAAGATTACCCTGTGATAGTTAAATTAGAAAAATCAATGAACCTAATGAATGAGCTGTCTGATTTCAAATGGTTTCTGGCTAATGGCCTTATAAACTTCCATAAAATTACCTATGAGATTCAGAAAAAAGATGTGAATTCACAAGACCTACATATGAAGGCTCTCATATAATATGTTACTGGTAGATGGGAAGAATTTCTACCAAATATAAGATAGGAGGACCTAGATGAAGGGTGGGAAGTGGTTTTTCTTTTATATATTATTCCATGAAATGTAATGACATCCTCCAGCTGAAAGAACATGAGAAAACATAGGATGCTTGGCCTCTTGCTCAGAAAGGCAGGATCTACTTCAATAGAAAACTGCACAGTCACCTACTGCTAAAGGACAGTGATTATAGTTTTTTACATAATACTCTATACAGCATTTCAGAATAGATAGTAGAATAAGGAAAAAAATCCCACAAAGAACGTGAGGCTTGCTAGATGAAGTAAGTGGCTGTTAAATATGAAGATTCCACCTGGAAGCATGCATACTAACCTGCTTTCAAGCTGCCTGGGAAGAGGTTTAACCAGTACTCAAATACTCATCTCCAAGTCTGCTTTGCACACACAGGTTTCAACATACTTCCCATTATTAGATAAAAACATCAATATTCAAAACACCAGCAATGAACAAAATGGGAGATCTGAAGGAAAATTGCACCGTAAAAGACAGCGTCCCCCATAAACAAACAAATAGACCAAAAAATGAACAACTTACTGATATGAATTATTTCCTGGAATTGCTCATCTACTCTTAACTTCAAAAACTTGGGCAAACGGCTTACTATTCTAGGCCTCCGTTTTCTCATCTGTAAATTGGAGACAATAATTGTTCTACTTCATACATTTGCTCTTAGGATCAAAGGTGCTGACACACATGGAGTGTGTGGAGCCATCACAAACCCTCAATACAAGCTTCTCTTGCTCCCCTCTCCCACATCATTCTCATGAGACAACAAAGTAGAAAACTTTTTATGATATTCCACATGATACTAAAAGATGTAGCCACTCTAAAAAAGCAGGGATCTATAAGAAGCAGCTGTGATAGAAAGATAACAGAGTAACATGCAAAGAAAAGAGGTTAAGTAAAGCTAGATAAGTAAAAGTTGAAGGAACTTTCATATTGTCTCGGCAGAATTACAATAATCCAGCAAGATAGTAAAGAGAAAAGTTACTAACGTGGAAAGTGATGCAGATATTAATTAAACATCAATTCAATTTATATTGAACTGTATTGAATATGTACTATGAGCCAGGCACGTACCAAACTTGGAATAAAGTGGAAAAAAATGGTCTATTAGAGATAGTTACTGCCTTCAGGGAAATCTCTCTCTCTCTCTCTCTCCCCCTCTCCCTCTCTCCCCCTCTCCCTCTCCCTCCCTGTGTGTGTGTGTGTGTGTGTGTGTGTGTGTGTCTTTCTCTCCTTCCTTCCTTTAATATACCTACCTAGGTAGAGGTAGAGTGATTGATTCAGTGGTGGCCAAAGACTCAGGCCACCTCTGTTTGTTAGTTCCAAACAGAGGAAATTGCAGAGGCTATAAGGAAAAAAACATATTTCTCACTGATCTTGAACCTGAGAAAATTCAAGGCTGGATTTTTAACCACAAAGAGAGAAGCTTTCTGAGCATGAAGCCAACAAGGGATGGAGGAAAACAAACCCAAGGAAACAAACAAAAACAAACAAGGCATCCCAGATAACATCATTTGAGTTTCTAGCTCAGTCGTGCCTGAGCTACTCCAGACCTTTTCAGTTACATGAAACCATCCATATATTTGCTTTCTGCTGAAGCCAGTTTGCATTGCTGTTTTTTTTTTTCTTTTTTGCCATTGGCAACTAAAAGAGTGATAGTGATGCACCATAGTTCTGTAGACACAAACATCATTAAAGGGACAAATGAAAGGTCTGATGTAAAATATAAACAAACCAGTTTTAAAAATCCACATGCAGGGGCACCTGGGTGGCTCAGTTGGTGAAGTCTGTGACTTCAGCTCAGCTCATGAGCTCGTGGTCCATGAGTTCGAGCCCCGCTTCTGGCTCTGTGCTGACAGCTGAGCCTGGAGCTTGTTTTAGATTCTGTGTCTCCCTCTCTCTCTGCTCCTCCCCCACTCACACTCCCTCTCTCTCTCAAAAGTGAACAATAAAAAATTTTTTTCAATCCACATGCAGAAAAATGCAAACATTTTACAGACTATGAATATGTGGTAATATTGAATTCAGAATGTTATGATTCTTTAAAGGTAATCCAAAATTGCTATGTATTCCCTATCCACCAAGCATTATTTATTTAAGAGAAATCTTGGAAATTTTCTTCAAACTTTGAGAAGGAAGACTTCAGATTGGGGCCAATTTATCAAGATTTATTTATCTCAAAGTGCATGTATCCTTCTGAGCCTAACTGGTTCATTCTCTAGCAAGCTACATTTCTCCACTCTCTAACATGCTGGCTTTCCCCTTGGGAAATGCTTTAAAATATGTACGTATCCCTGCCTCCAGAACCATTTGAACACTACCAGATTGTGACACTTTAAGACCATGAGTGCAGACCAGGCTGTGTATAATTGGTTGGTACAAACGGTTTCAAGTGTTCAATGGGCTTAAAGTTTAAAGAAAAATAATAAGTTGATGACGTCCATAAGCAGGGGGAGTGAAACTCCATGAAAAGAATTTGAAAGTACAGGATATCTGTCTCCTAAACACTGAATTTTTACATTGGTGATCCATTATTTTGAACCTTGTAAGTCCTCTAATAAAATGCAAATAGTCTGGGGAGACACAGCCATTCAATTGAGTACAAACAAAAGACTGGTACATACACCAGACACTTTGCTGGGCTCTGGGGAAAAGGACTTGGGAGAAAGGGAGCCGGAGGGAGAGGCGCTTGGTTTGGCAGACAGGTTAGGTCAAATCAGCTGTTAGTTAAATTCCACTGGCCAGGGCACCGGATTGAGGTTAGAATGAGACCAACCAGGACATCGGGCCCAAGACAGAGGGGAAAGATCACTTAAAGCAAGGGAAAGATCACTTAAAGCAAGCGAAAGTAACCCATCGATAACAGGGTTTTGCTGAGAGCTGGTTTGACATAGTAAAAAATGATTCTTCAAAGCTTTATGAGTCAAAGCATAATGCACTTCTTTCCTGTGATATATTGAGGAAAAATTTCCAACACAAATTTCCCCTCATGTGATTCTGTCTTTGTGTAAGGAGAGCCCTCCACGTCACCTACTTTTCCTTTCATTTATCTTGCAAATATGTATTAGACACTGCTATATGCAAATCAAAATATGCTGGCTTTACAGACAAAGATACAGGGTCAGGCAACTTTCATTGCCAAATAGCAAAATAGGGTTGAAAAACGTGCTTTGGGTACACATGGCTTGGATAGAATGATTCCTCTGGTCAACTCAGCTTTCATTCACAACACACCTGTTTATATTAAACCAAAACTCTTATTTACTCTATTTATTCATTATTATAGATCCAACCTAGGTTAAACTTCAAAAAGTTTCAGTATATTCTCAATCAGTCTTAAATATTTTTTAAATGTAAAAACTATTTTGTCAGTGATAGTTATCAATTCCATTTTGCAGCCTGTACCAGATCTCCTAATCTTGAGATTTTTATAGATGAAAAAACACTAATGCTTATTAACTGCCTACGGAGGGCCAGGCAGTGTGCTTCTGGGGGCTTTTATAGATTTCTTTCACAATATGCTTTATGTTTTCCTATCTTCGAAAATATTACTCTGATGTTAGCACATATGAAATATGACATATTCCACAAATTTGTCATTAGTTCTCACTTTTCTTGTTCAACATGGAATTAAAAGAGAAAACATCAAGGGTAGCATTCCCGTAAACTTGGTATTAAGTAATACTTTTTAAGAAGCCCTTTTCAATGTGTCAGTCTTTTGAAATGTTCTTAAAGCTGTATTTTTGAACTTTTATTACTTTAATTATAAAATAACCCATGATTATTGTATAAAAGTTAGAAAACATAGGTAAAATTATAAATATATATGGATAAAAACAGATACAAAGAGAATTTTATATTATATGTGTGTGTGTGTGTCTACACACACACACACACACACACACACACACACACACACATATATACGTTTGTCTATCCCTATCGATGTTTCTCTCTCCACTTGAAAGCAAAAAGCCTTATACCCACCCCATGCTCATCATTGTCTTTTTGCCTCCTTAGCCAATTTCTAAAACAACTCTATCTAGAGTTAGAAGATCTGTTGTACTCTTCAGGCTACAATTAGGTCATATTAGCTTCAGTTGCTTTCTTTTTTTAAATTTTTTTAATGTTTATTTATTTTTGAGACAGAGAGAGACAAAGCATGAGGGGGGAGGGGCAGAGAAAGAGGGAGACACAGAATCTGAAGCAGGCTCCAGGCCTTGAGCTGTCAGCACAGAGCCCGACGCGGGGCTCGAACTCACGGACCGTGAGATCATGACCTGAGCCAAGGTCAGACACTCAACTGACTGAACCACCCAGGCGCCCCTTCAGTTGCTTTCTAACTAGGTGAGGGCTTGGTCCAGTTGCTGAGACCAATGGTCTTAAAACCCAATTCTTCATGTATCCCCCAGGTAAGAGGTTCTTCCTCTTCTGGCATCATAAACTCCTCTCCTAGTACACTTGTCACTACTAGGTCCCTTTTGATAATTCTGTTCAGGTACAGCTAATTGGTAGATGAAATATTCAAGCAAAGTCTGGAAAATTCCACCCTAAGAGACATCCATTCTGCAGACAATCAGAGCTGAGCAGAGCGACCCAAAGGCCAACTGTTGCACTCCAAGCCAGTGTGAACCTGACAGCCCGATTCTCCATCATCCTCGTTCCATTACTGCTCCACCAACTTTAGGACAGGTTGTGCTGTGATACCCGGATGCCATGGTGCGTCCTGGTACTGCTGCCACTGCCATCCATTCAAAGTTTTCTGCAAATGCCACGTATTCTGTCAGGCAGTGGAGATGCATAGATTAAAAAGATGTGGCTTCTGTTCTCAAGGAGCTAGATCCCGGAAGCAGATAAATAGGCACTACGGTACCGTAATAGAGCAGTACGATAAGTTTATCCAAGATTTTAAGCATTTATTAGGAGTGTTCTTTGGCGAAAATTGCCACCACCCTAACATACACTGGCCGTTCCAAAGACAGGCCCGAGTGTAGACTTTCCAGCTCATTAAATTGGTTCTGCCTTCTCACTAAGACTGTTATTCTAAAAGGTATTCTAGCCTCACCACGAGCTCAGTATTGGGCAGAATTGATTTCTAGGGTTGTGTTTGGAGTAGGGACCACAGAGAACCCCACAGTACCCCAATTCTCTCGTTTCTAAGGATTTCTGCATCTTGTTTCAGTGTAACATTTCTCAGAATGTGTGTGGGATGTCGAGGTGATGGCAGTTACCACTGATTGTGAGCAAAATGATTTTAGATTGTTTGAGGTCAGGGCATCAAAGTAAATAACTTTCTTTTTCTTTTATCCATCAATACTTTTGATCACTTAAAAAGAAAAATCTCTGGTCTGTGCCTGTATGTATGTGATACCACTCCAATTAACATCAGAAAATGAGAGAAGTTTCAGAGCAATTGACAAGCAAGTATGACTTACTAGTATTAAATCACATTTTCTACTGTGTTCTTTTTGCATGCTTACCTCTTACTATATGGCAGTAATGCTGAGGTTTTTTATCAAAGTGTCAGTGATATGTTACCTTTGCAATAAATTAATTTTAATTTTAAATGTGTATACATGCATACAATGGAATGCCATCCAGTAATGAAAAAAGAATAAACAACTGGTACATGCAGAATTATTGATGAGCACATTATATTGTGTGAGAGAAACCAGATACAAAAGAAAAATACTGTATGGTTCTATTTATAGAGAACTTTGTAAGTGGCAAAACTCATATAACATGAAAAAAAATCAATAGTGTTTACTATGAGAGAGAAAGAATTTACTGTAGAGGGGCATGAGGAGACTCTGTAGGGTGTTAGAAACCTTCTGTATCTTGACTTGGTAGTGCTTAAATAGGTGTATATAAGTTGGTCAAAACTCATACAACTCTATATTTAAAATTCATGTATTTTTTGGAACATTCTAACTCAGAAAGAGTGTGTGTGTGTGTGTGTGTGTGTGTGTGTGTGTGTGTGTGTGTGTGTTGGGTGAAAAGAATAGATGTGCTGTATTGAGTTATGCCAATTTGAGCAAGACTAGAAGTTGCCTCTCCCAGAACCTCCTTCCCTGTGTGGCCAACAGGTCCCTGTGCAATTTCAGGAAGGAGCTGTGAAGCAGAAATCCTCATTCTCCAGAGGCAGCTATGGTTAGATATCATGTCAGTCCACAATACAGGAGCCCAGTGGGTCCCATATGTCTTTGCTCTTCTTTGCTCCGTATCCAGCTCCTCTTCCTGACCCTGTTAACCAATAGTAGCCCCAAGTCCACCACTGGACACTTAGTTGTGTAGCCACAGAACTGGCAGCTGTCTCCATAGACACACCACAAACCTCCCCTCTAAGGTCTTACTTCAGACGCAAATATATGTGGCTTCTCAGATGTTCCCACTATACTGTTGCCAGATAAAATACAGGACACTCAGTTAAATTTATCTTTAAGCAAACAATGGAAGAAATTTTAGTATATCTCATACATGGCATGGGACATACTTATACTAAAAATCATGTGTTATTGATCTGAAATTCAAATTTAACTCTATGATCTGTGTTTTTAGTTGTGAAATCTGGCAACCTTGTCCTGCAATTCTGGTTGTGTACCTGTACCTGTGTGTCTGCTGGAATAACTGGTGCTCCTCCCTCCTCATGTTAGACCTTTACTTTCCTGGATTGTTGCATATGAGTGTAAGGTCTAAGTAATAGAATTAATGATTCTAATTAATGTCATTAAGTCCCTAATTCACATAATTGTGGCTCTGTTTTTCTGGCTGAACTCTAATTGATACAGGGGTCAATTTCAAGGGAAAATTTAATGACATGTATGTGCATAAGAAAGTTAGCTGTGACCAAATTCGATCAATGGCGTAGCTGCTCTAAGATTGCATGTTTCACTTCATTTGCCATTGGAGTGCCCGGGGCACATCTTCTCCATAGAGGACAGCTTGGCATCATGTTTCTATAGGTATGTCTCAAATTTGTTTTTTCTCATCTTTTGGCAAGTGATAACTCGCCTTGACTAAGCCCAGAAGAGGCAGCATGTTATAGTTATGGAGAGACCATGCATTTTATCTTTTTTTTCTTTTAAAATGTTGGCATTTTTTTTCAATATTGACATTCGTGTCAATACATAGAAAGAGACATGTTTTAACACCATTGAAACTATATCATACACATTCATTTGGATTCCTCTTATTTCATTAAACATTGAACCACGATTAAGTTTCATGTTTTAAAATTAGTCACAAATATGAATTTCTTTTTTTAATGTATTTTTAAAATTTTCTACATTTTTTTTAATTTACATCCAAGTTAGTTAACATATAGTGTAATGATGATTTTAGGAGTAGAATCCAGGGATTCATCACTTACATATAACACACAGTGCTCATCCCAACAAGTGTCCTCCTTAGTGTCCCTTGCCCATTTAGCCCAGCCCTCCAACCACAACGCCTCCAGCAACCTTCACTTTGTTTTTAGTATTTAAGAGTCTCTTAAGATGATGCATTTTAAAGTCTAACCTGCATGGGAGTAAATCTACCTACTACTTAGGTAATCTTGGACACATCTGATAAGCTTGCTTTACAAATCCACAATGTGAGTTTGACAATCCCTACTTTATACAGTTGTCATGAGGATTATTTCACATATGTGAAGTCCTGACAGAGCAATGGCCACCAAGTAGACATTTTTCATAGGCTGTTTTATCTTGGTAGAAGAACAACTACTTCCATTTCTACAATATTCAATTTTCCTAATCTAGAGGCTTGCACAAGTCTTGTGTAGAAACCCTTTCATCCCCCTGGCTCCTGGGGAATATATTCAAATTATTGAAGTCTTTCATTTAGTTATGAACTTGCAATGCCCTTTCTTCCCTTGGAAAGCAGGCACACTCCAGCCTGTATTTTAGATCTCAATATATTTGAGCTACATATATCTGAGCCATATTTGATTTTGCTGACATGTTTACATTTCAGGATCATAGAAACTGGTTGTTTCAGATGATTTTAGTTTGTGGTATTTTGTTTAAATCCCTGCAGGAGTGGGAGAACCTTTATGAAAACCCAACTTTTTATTTGTCTTTTAACTTGGCAAGAGAAAGAAAACCAAGTCTGGAAATAATAAAAATTTAGAGCTGATATATTGCTGAAATAAGGAAGGGATGAGTCACAAAAGCCAAAAAAAAAAAAAAAAGTTTGAACTGGCTACATATTTAATAACATTAAAGAGTTATTATTTTTAAGTGTGATTATGGTACTATGTTTATGTTAAAGGGAATAATCCTTTTAGAGATTAAAAAGAAAACAAAAATGTTGGAAGGCATTGTTTGATTTCATAGAACATGAATATTTTATCCAGAGTTAGGTGACCGTTGTATAACCAAATACAGACACTAAGGTTCTTGGCTGCCCTTTGAGAGCTGGAGAGAAGCATTCTGGGTAGAATCGGAGATTGAGTCACTCTGAAAACAGAAGTGATGGCAGAATCAGCCTTGAAATAAGGAGAGACATCACTTTTTGAAAATACTCAGAAAATGTTCCTGATCTTTTCTCCTGTGAGCAATCTCCCTCTCCCTAGCTACATTATGAGTCCTGATTCACCCTCTCATCCTAACCTCCAACTTGTCTATCTTCTTAACTCATCACTCCAGATAAAGGCACAAATCTTCTGCTCTTATAACTTTCTGCAAATCTTCAAGAATCATTTCACCTTCTCCAACTCCTGCTTGCTCTGAGTTCTTTTGCAAAGGTTTTCTCCAATAGATCTTAGTGAACACATAGTTATCTTAAATCTCTTTCTCCACCTGTTCTTCTTGTGTTTCCCCTGTCAGTTATTGATTGACCCTCCACCCAGTTCTATCTATTCTCATCCAGAAAAGTGTCTCAGATGCATTCATTTTACTACTGTTATTATCTTTGTCTGATATATTGTGGTAGTTTCTTAATAGATCACCCCATCATCAATATTTTCCTCCAATTAATCTATCTTTATACTGTTGATGAAGCAATGAAAATGTGCTCTTTCAAAGATGCTATTCCCTGGGGCACCTGGGTGTCTCAGTCGGTTAAGCTTCCAACTTATGCTCAGGTCATGGTCCCACAGTTCATGAGTTGGAGCCCCGTAGTGGGCACTGCACTGACAGTGCGAAGCTTGCCTGGGTTTCTCTTTCTCTCTCCCTCTCTCTGATCCTCCTCCCCACCTCTCTCTCTCTTACAAAATAAACAAAATAAACTTAAAAATAAATAAATAAATAAATAAATAAATAAATAAATAAATAAATACCTGTTAATACTGTCAGTACTTGGGGCACCTGGGTGGCTCAGTCGGTTAAGCGTCCAACTTCAGCTCAGGTCATGGTCTCACCACTCCTGAGTTCAAGCCCCGCGTCGGGTTCTATACTGACAGCTCAGAGCCTGGAGCCTGCTTCAGATTCTGTGTCGCCCTCTCTCTCTGCCCCACCCCTGCTTGTGCTTTATCTCTCTCTGTCTTTCAAAAATGAGTAAGTATTTTAAAAAAATATTTTAAAAAATACTGCCAGGGGCACCTGGGTGGCTCAGTCAGTTAAGCATCTGACTTGGGCTCAGGTCCTGATCTCACAGTTCGTGAGTTTGAGCCCCATGTGTGGCTCTGTGCTGACAGCTCAGAGCCTGAAGCCTGCTTCAGATTCTGTGTCTCCCTTGCTCTCTGCCCCTCCCCCGTTCCCTCTCTCTCTCTCTCTCTCAGAAATAAACATTAAAAGAATTTTTAAAAAAAGAATACTGCCAGCACTACTACTACAAATGCAAAGAGGTAGAAGATTCAAGTACAGATTCCTCAAATTCCTTTTAAAAAAGAGAGAAAAAAATGCCATTCTCTGTTTATACTTTGTGTAGTTCTTCAGTATACATAGGAAAAATATCTAATTTCCTTACACTAAAATATTTAGATAGGTATTATCTGCTTATCATATATCACACGTGTTTTACCACTATCTCATCAGCTCAGCAGTCTTGCGAGGATGTTTCACTGCTGTAATCCCAACACCTTACAATGTCTGTCATATAGTCATCCCTCAATACATACATATTAAAGGAATAGTAACTGTAAAAATAATAATAATAATAATAAAAGCTATTTTTGAGTGTTTATTATGTGTCAGGTCCTACCCTGAATATGTTGATCTCATGGTTCATGAGCTCGAGACTGGCAATGGGCTCAGTGCTGACAGTGCAGAGCCTGCTTGGGAATCTCTCTCTCTCTCTCTCTCTCTCCCCCCCTCCTGCTTACATTGTCTCTGTCTCTCTCAAAATAAATAAATAAACTTTAAAAATATAAGTGGACATTTATATTAGGCAGAAAAATAAAAGCAGACCCGAGGCAAGAATTTGGGTGCCATATGCGAGGTGATCCCAGAAAGTGCAAGGAGGGAGGGGGAAAGTAAAGGAAGGGAGGCAGGAGACAGAACGTGTGCGTGTTAATGACAGAGTTACCACTATGAGCAACTGAGGGTGAGCCTCACTGAGTCTCACATCGAACACACCTCAGAATTTCCAGACCCAAAGGGCCCAGAGCTGGGGATTTTGTCCACAGACCTCAAACTCTTACTGGTTGAGAGGTGCTCCTGGGTCATTACTCCCCAGCACTTTTGTCCTTCCCCACTCACAGGGTCAGATTAATCGCTCGGACACTGAGTCACAAGTGGTCAAGGGAGCAGTAGGTGTAATGGGAACTTTCCACTGAAGCTGCAGGCGGGCTCCAGAGAATGTTTGGGGGATGAGATAGGGCACCAGTTTCATCTGTGACAAACCAGGAAAAGGATCAGTCACCCTTGTTTCTCCAGGAGTCATGTTCATAGACTTATAAACTGACTCTAGGGCCAATTCTATACTTTCTTAAATCTATGGAATCGCTGTAAAGGAAAGTACAGTGGGATTAAGCCTTTTGTCTATATGACACTGGGTTCTCATCACAAATTAAAAATCCAGTAAAAAGTTATTCCTAACACTTCACCTGTTTTTCATGATGAATCAACATAGAGATAGTAGGCCACACATAAACTTCATGTTTGGATTGAGCTTTCGCCAAAGAAAACACGAAGTAATATATGCCTCTCTTTTTCCTCTGTATAGTCTGTAATCTAATCCTTCTTCTCAACAGACTGCCTTTAGTCCCTCTATACAGAATTCTTTGTTCAGTGAGAGATAATTCTGTGACTTAGAAAGTTTTCATGAAGCATAGACTTGAATTTATATGTATAAATATATATTCACATTCTGATGACATCTTCCAAAGCTAACTTTCATCATCTTGTAAAACTGAAATAGTATTCTAATTTTCTTCTGTTCATGGCATAAGAAAAATTCCAATGACCATATAGTAAGTCAACAAAGTTGAAATTTGGAATGAAAATCTTCATATAGATCAGCAAGAATAAAATGCTATGACAGTAATATTCATTTTCAAGTTATTACTAAAGACTATAAATAATTTTCAGGGTTTCATAAAGAATAAATGTATACTTTCTTCTGAAAAGTGGAAAATTAGCCCATTGAATATATAATTAATAAGTGATTTAGCTCATTTTCACAAATTACCCACATAATGTGCATTTGAAATAATTACCATTGTCTGACTAGAACTGTGCATTTTCCTTCCTGCTCACTAGTAATTCAATACTCTGTGTAATTATAAAGGCATTTTTCTTTCCTTTTGTGTTTTTTACCTTATCCTTGCCAGCTTTGTTATTTGGCTTTCATTCTTGTAAAAGCAATTATTACAGATATAGATTAACAGCTACAGCATAGTTCCTATCACTATTTGCTAGCCAAGGTTATTCTTCTATAAAGGTAATTAACGTCGAGTGATGGCTATTGAAAACTTGATGGGGAGTTTCCCTTGTCCCTGGATGGCCCGTTATCCAAGCTTTATTAAGAAAATACTATTGATGTAACTCATTCCTATGTAGGGAAACTTAGTGGACTCTGATTTCTGTTGCAAAACCAGAATTGGGCTACGAGACCCTCTTCTGACCCCGCAGGTAGGATGCAGACCTATGACTCAAGTTCAGATAGTCATATATTTTGAAACTTGAATTAGTCATCGAAAGATGAAGTTTGGGATTCACTTCCTGTAACATGGACCATGGCAGCAGTGGTGTCTTATTGCAGGGGTGAGCTACTGACACAGATGGAGTAAGTATACTGGTGGTGCAAACGATACTATGTTCACCAGACTATTTTTAGAATGTGGCCCTAACTGGGTTTCCTACTTCCTAAACTCCCCCATTCCTGGCTTCAACTCTCAAGACTTCCTTGTTCCTGTGGCACATTCAATAACCTTCCAACAGTTTCTCTTTATGCTTCAATTTATCCTAATCAAATTTTGTTGCTTATAAACTTGTACCCTAACTGGTACATATATTTTATTATAATGTTAAAATAGTGGTGATTTCTGAAACGTGTACAGTTTGTCTCAGTTTTCAAAGTACTTTCACATGCATTATCATATTTTTAGCTTTATTGCAACATACTTATATATATGCAATATATTGCAATATAATCGATATATAAGAATCTGTACATATTTGATGTATACAACTTGATGAACTTGCATTTACTTGGTGATTATGTGATTAGTGATATTAGCACTTTTCATTTACCTGCTGCTGGCCATTTGCATACATTCATAATACCATCACCACAATCCAGGTAATAAATACATCTGACACTTCCAAAAGTTTCTTTGCTTTTTTTGTGTGTGATAAAAATAACATAAGACTCACACTTTTTTTTTAGTTTCTCTTTTTATAAATTAAATTTTAGTTAGTTAACATACAGTGCAATATTGGTTTCAGGAGTAGAATTCAGTGATTCATCACTTACATACAACATCCAATGCTCATCACAAGTGCCCTCCTTTGTATCCATCACCCATCTAGCCCACCTCCCAGCGACTTCCCTGTGTCAACCCATAGTTTGTTCTCTATCATTAAGAGTCTCTTGTGGTTTGTTTCCCTCTCTTCTCTTTTCCTGCCCTTCCCATATGCTCATCTGTTTTGTTTCTTAAATTCCACATATGAGTGGAATTTGTCTTTCTCTGATTGACTTATTTCGCTTAGCACAATACATTCTAGCTCCATCCAAGACTTAACCTCTTAACAAGTTTTTAAGTGCACAAGGCTATCATTACCTATAGGCAATATACTATAGAGCAGATATCTAGAGCATATTCATCTTATATAACTAGATTATACTCATTGAACAACTTTCCTTTCCCCTTCCCCCAGTTCCTGGCAACCACTAATCTATTTTCTGCTTCTATGAGTTCAACTATTTTAGATAGCTCATATAAATGGAATCATAGCAGTATTTGTCCTTCTTTAGCTATTTTATTTCACTAAGCATAATATCTTTCAGGTCCATCTATGTTGCTACAAATGATATGATTTACTTTTACTTTATGGCTGAGTAATATTTCATTGTATGTATAGTCCACATTTTCTTTATCCATTTGTCTGTCAATGAACATGTAGGTTGTTTCCAAATCTTTTCTACTATGAATTATCTTGCAAAAATCTTCTGCACAACAAAGGAACTAATCAACAGAGAGAAATGTATCATATAGAATGGAAGAAAACATTTGCAAACATATATTTAATAAGAAGTTAACTTCCAGAATATACAAGGAATTCTTACAAATTAACCTATTAACCAGATTTAGAATAACTCGATTAAAAAATGGGCAAAGGACTTGAATAGACATTTCTCCAAGGAAGACAAACAAATGGCTGAGAGGTATATAAAAAGGTGCTCAACATTATTAATCATCAGAAAAACGTAAATCAAAACCACAATGAGATATCACTTCACATCCACTCTACAAAAAAAGATAAGTGTTCATGAAGTTGTGGAGAAGTATGAACCGTTGGCAGGAATGCAAAATGTTGCAGCTGCTATGGAAAACAGTATGGAGGTTCCTCAAAAATTAAAAATAGAACTACCATATGATTTAGCGATCCCATTTCCATGTTTATACCCCTCAAAACAGTATTGTATCTGCTCTATAATATCGGATGAAAATAATAAGCCTAAAAGAGATTAAGTAATTTAGGAAGTTCATACTGCTAGAAAGTGACATAACTTGAATCTGGTCTCCTGGCACACAGTCCAAAGTTTTCTTAAACCATACTTCTTTATCCAGAAATGCAAAGCCTACAATTTCATTGAAAATAAATCCTTCACTTATAAAATCTTATCCAACTCAAACCAATACTAGTTGGAGCAATAAATGGATGACTAACAAAATGCGTTATATTTTTGCTGGCTTTTAAGTAAGATATGCAGCCTGACAAATACACGCTGTCTTATCTCTCCCCACACTTCAATTTCTCACCACGGATCATAACAATGACACAAATGTTAATTCAAAATGTGACATTGAGGGGGCACCTGGGTGGCTCAGTCCGTTAAGCATCCGACTTGATTTTGGCTCAGGCCATGATCTTACGGTTGGTAATCCGGAGCCTCATGTCAGCGTCAGGCTCTGCACTGACAGCACTGAGCCTGCTTGGGATTTTCTCTCCTCCTCTCTCTCTCTGCCCCTCCCCCACTTGCACATGCACACCCATGTGCATACTCTCTCTCTCAAAATAAATAAGAAACATTTAAAAAAGCAAAAACAAAAATGTAACATTCAAGAATTCTGGACTGAAGTCACCTTACCTTTTTAGAGATTCAAGTTACAAGGCAAACAGAGCTTTTGAATGTCAGGAGGACTCTCAGGCAATGCTTATAACTTGATTAGAAACTTTTTTTTTTAAGTTTATGTATTTTGAGAGAGAGAGAGAGAGAGAGTGTGTGTGCACACAGGGGAGGGGCAGAGAGAGAGGGAGAGAGAGAATCCCAAGCAGGCTCCACGCTGTCAGCACAGACCCTGATGTGGAGCTTGAACTCATGAACCATGGGATCGTGACCTGAGCCGAAATCAAGAGTCAGTCACTCAACTGACTGAGCCACCCAGACACCCCTTATCGGAAACTTCTAACATCACAAAGTAATGTTGGAATACAATGTTGGTTCCAGTTTAAGTTATCCTGTTTGGGCTTAGTGGGTTTGTTTTCTGCAAAATATATTGAGGAATGGTAAATTCCACACATATTTTAAATGTGGGTAAAATATAAAATATAATTACTTTCACTGGGTATTGTATGTAAGCGATGAGTCATGGGAATCTACCCCCAAAACCAAGAGCACACTATATACACTGTATGTTAGCCAACTTGACCTGAAATTATATTAAAATTTTTTTTAAATAAAAAAAAATTTTTTTAAGTAAATTTAAGTTGAAACTTCATAGCAAAAGCTAAATCAAATATTCTATAAATGTCAAATGTATCTAAAGTTTTATTATATATACATAAGAAGAAAAAGATAAAAAATACAATAAAGGTTAAATAATGGGAGGTATTTTCTTGACTAATTCAAGAAACTATAAGGTTAAACTTCTTTAATATTTAGGTATTCTTTTTTAATAGAAAAAAATATAACTATTTTTGGCAAAGAACTAACTCCTAGAATTAATGAATGTTGGCAAAATGCGATATATATATATATACATATATATATATATATATAATTGCTTACATGTATTTTTTTACCCCCAATATTGCGTAAAAATATGCTTACTTGCTTATTTTGCTTATAGCAACTACCTCTGAAAGTCAGCAATGGTTCAAAACTGCAGCTCTAGTAGAACTCTGAAGGTTGTAACACTAAGGGAAGATTAATAAATCTTTTTTAAAAAATAGAAACACACATTCTGTTTGGGATAGAAAGGAGAGAGCTGAATTTCTGTTTCATTAGGCTGTCTTCTAGGTGACATATTTTGGTGTGTCAGTTAGACATTAGTGTGAAAAATAGCTATAAAGGGGTGTGCTTTGGATCGGCACCTGTTGGAGGAAAAAGAAAACAGGTTTTGACAGAGGAAGAAGTCAAAATACAATGCAGTTTCTCTGGAGGCTTCTGCTGACCCTGAAAAGAGTACCAAGAATGGGAGGAACCTCAGAGGTGTTGGAAATTCAAGCAAAGAGGACCAAGCCTTTATACTCACACATCTGTGTGTCATTAAATGTGTGCTGCTCCAGGAAATAGGTAAGGTAACTCTCTTTAGGTGAGGTAATCCCTGAAGAGGATGATAGCCAGTATTTGCGAGCTGGTATAATAAATCCTTATTTCTGAATAGTCTTCCAGGCGATGCATAGTAGTGTCCCCCACAGAATATGTCAACTGCTGCTGAGATCTAAGAGCTGAACATCGGATTAAGTCTGGTAGAAATCACTGGTATGTTCTTTTTCTTAATGATGAATGCTCAACCGTAATGTGTAAGTCGCAGGCCACACAAAATGTGTATCTCTTATTACCTAACAGTGAAGAAATTGCTTCCCAGACTTCCTCATTGGTTGACTGGATAAAAACTATTCTCCCTGCAGCCTGGGGAATGTCATTCATTGAATTCCTTTTCCTGGCTCATCTGCCACATTTCTGAGTTAGAAGTAGAGTTGGTTTCCCCTAAAACATTTGGAATATGAAGGGGAAGTATGGAAACTTATGAAAACAGGGGTAGTTGCCAAGAGAAAGGAAAGCATATATTGGGGAGGCATCCACAATATCCAGAAATGGACACTACATTGCTTAGGTTCTGTGATGCCACATGCAATATATTTTTTTAAATGTTTAATGCTTATTTATTTATTTATTTATTTATTTTGAGAGAGACAAGAGAGTGAGAGCAGAGGAGGGGCAGAGAGAAAGGGAGAGAGAGGGAGAGGGAGGGAGGGAGGGAGGGAGGGAGGGAGGGAGAGAGAGAGAGAGAGAGAGAGAGAGAGAGAGAATCCCACGCAAGTTCTGTGCTGCCAGCGCAGAGCCCTATGTGGGACTCAAACTCACGAACCATGAGATCATTACCTGAGCCAAAACCAAGAGTCAGATGCTTAACCAACTGTGGCAGCCACACAGGAATAATTTATTTCACTAATTATGCAACATATCTTTATTTGTTGCTATCTTTAGACCAAGCACTAAGGATCCAGTGGTAAACTAGACCCACAATGTATCTATTCTCCTTGATCTTATCTTTCAAGAGGGAAAAGGAAACAATCAAACAAATAAAGAGGCTTATAGATTGTGGTAAGTGTGGTGAAAGAGTCAAAGAAAGTAATATGTTTGTCATTAAGGGAAGAAGCCACTTCAGAAATGATGACCAGAAAAAACCTCATTTAGAGGTTCTCTGGTGGACCAAAGAGAACGTCACATAGAAGGTGACATTTTTGGGAATCCTATATATATTTTTTCTACATTTCTTGATAGAGAAAATAAGGAGGGAAGGGAGCAAGGGACGAAGGAAAAGAAGGGAAGAAGAAAGATTTATTAAAGATTGCACATTGTGAATTACCTTTTATGCTGCTATTCTTACTTTGAAGGAAATTAGAATGTATTCTATTCTACTGCCATAAAAATTTAAAAATCTTATGCCTGTCTCAGGGACAGTTCAGAGAAAATTGCTAGATATAAAATTACTATATTTAAATGACTATCAGTGCTCTTGAACTTCAATTAGCCTGAGTGGTACTCCAAGCCATGCAGACAGGAAGCAAGATTGTGGGGAGGGGAGAGGGGTGGGTTATGAAGCTGTTTTAAGGATGTGTATATTTTCATAAAAATATCATGCAGAGCCCAGCATAAAATAGGCATTTAGCACATGCTTATTCAAATACATGTGTATTAATACATAATTTTCTATACAAATAGTAACACCAACAAACATATTGACTACCTACTCAGTGTAATGCTTTCCCCTGTATTTTTGTGATTGGAGGAAATTGTATAATTAAAAATGACACCAATTCTTAAAGAATAAATGCAAAAGCTCTGGGACCACAGAGGAATGTACAAGGGGCAGTATATAAAATTCTTAAATGAATAAGCAATGCCCATAAAATTGCTCCTTTGGTGCTTAAAAAAAAAACAAACTTATTGGTTTGGGAAAATGAAGATAATATTATCTACTTTATTGGGTATCATTATGCCTTATGAAACCCATTCCAATTTAGTTACATCTGCAAACCATTGCAATAAACTTTATTTACCCCACTGATGCAGATAAAAATTGTGCTTCAGGAAATGTACTTTGAGTAGAGAATAAAAAGTGTATTCTAGAAGTCTGTGAACACATATATAACCAGTAGGGGACTGTGGCAGCTAGTTTCCAAATTTGGTTCCCAACTGAATCAAGGGTCTTGGTCTTTGCACCCTTGTGTGATCCCCTTACACAGTGATTCGCGGTTGGCCCTGTACTATCAAGAGAATGCAGAGGAAGTGATGCTTAGTGACTTGTGAGGTTAAGTCATATCAATCCTTGAAACTTCTACCTGAGTTTCTTAAGATGATCCTTCTGGAGGTAAGTGCCATAAAAGAATTCTAGCCACTGTGAGACCACCAAGCTCTGCAGAGAGGTCACTTAGAGAAAACGAAATGTCTGACCAGACCCAGTCATTCTAGCCATTCTAATCCAGGCACCAGACATAAGAAAAGAACCTATCTTGTGTTTCTAACGTCAGTAGAGCCCACAGAAAAGAACTGAAAAATGCAACTCACACCCAAAATTATGGCCCAAGACATATTGCCCCCATCAAGCTATAGCAGTCATCTCCAGCCATATCAGGTACTCCAGCTGAGATCCCCACGTCATGGAGGGGAGGAGCCTCCCCACTATGCCCCAACAAAATATCTGATCCACAGGATGTTCACACATAGCAAATAGTTACTATAGTTACTATTTTAATCCACTAATAGCTTGAAATGGTTTGTGGCTCAGGAAAATATACCTAACCCAAACTTTCATACTGAAAGTAGACTTTTTGTTATAACAGAAATGCAAAATATGTGCCTTTATATTTGGAACCAAATGTTGGGTAGCAGTGTGAGGGACCTCACAGGTAGACAGTGTGTGGCAGGGAAAGATAATGAGAAAAATGTCATTGGAGACTGAAGAACAGATACGCTATGTTACATACTGATGGAAAATTCAGCAAAACTGTTGACAGAGTTAACTCAGATGTAGTAGTTTTAGAATATGTCCATAAATTCTTGGATATTTCCCCTCCCCCACCTCCTTTAAGAGGTGGAGCTTAACTTCCTCCTTGATTGTGAGCTAGACTTAGTGATTTGCTTCTAATGGAATAAAATGAAGATGTATGACTTCAGAGATTAGGTCATAAAAGGAACTGTGGCTTCTTTCTTGCTCTTTCTTTTGAATCACTTACTCGGGAGGAAGATAGCTGCGTTGCTAGAAGGATTCCCAGGCTGCCCTGTGATACTGACAGCTTTGGCAGCAACCAGTGCTGAATGGAGGCATTCTGCCAATAGCTGTGTGAGTGAGCCATCTGGAATGATGATCCCCCAGCTCCAGTCACACCTTTATATAGCTGCAACCCCTGCCGACATCTTGAGCATAGGCTCATGAAAACCACTGAGCCAGAACCACCCATGTGAGGCGCTCCCAGGTTCCTGGTTCTCAGAAACTATGTGAGAAAATAAGTTTTGTTTTATTTTGTCTTGAGATGCTAAGTTTCGAGGTCATTTTTTACACAACAATAAATAATATAGAAGGGGATATAAAGTGAAAATGTGTCTATGAATTGGAGAATTGTTTAGCAGATTTTAAGGCGGAATGTTGGAAAGCCCAACTGGTTTCTTTTAGTTGTGTAATGAAATATGGCTGTAGAGAGACGAAATAAAGAAGGAACTCATCGCTTTTTGATCTGAATTTTGGATATACAAAAGAGCTACAACTAGCTTCAGATGGCAAAAGATTCTCAATTTGAGAAATGGCTTCAAAACAAAGATTGAGTCCAGTCAAATATGACCTCTGTACCATAATGTTATAAAATTTGCAGGGACAGGTAAAGTGTATTTTGCATGTAGATAGGATGTAGGTGGTTGTGGCTAGAGAACTGACTGGAAGACTGCATTATCTCAAAGATGGCAGCAATACCATCTCCAAAACCACCAACTTCTCCTGAAATGTGACTTTCCTAATTTTTAATTGAGAGGTGACATTAATTTCCCCACCACCTGGAATTGACTGGTTTGGCTCTAACTACCATCACATACAAATATCATGGAAGTGATGTCACACTGGTTTCGGGTATATCCCTTAGCTGGCTAGACAGCTTCCTTTTCCTGTCTCATGGATACCAGACACCATGTAAGAAATGTAATTATCTGAAACTGCCATGCCTTATGTAAGAAATACAGGCTATGTGGACTGGCCCTACAGGATGGCACATTATGTGGAGAGACCAAGAACTACTTAGGTGCTCATCCTGTGAATGAAGAACCTATCTTAGAAGTAGATGCTTCGTCCCTAAATAACCCAGCTAAGACGTAGCACCCACCTGAGCTCATCTCTATTTCCTGATCCAAAAACGAGTCAAATAAGATGGTTATTTTAAAATACTGTCAGAAATACTTTGTAATTACTGTATAGCAATAGTAATTCCACATGACACTTGGATGATGCTCTATTAGGAAAGCACAAAGCAAACCTAGGGACTTGATTCTAACAACTCAATTACAGTTCAAGTAATGGGATGGATGACACTTTGGACATTCAGCCATGAAAAGACTATGACTTCCATGTTGGTGTGCCCTCTGACTCTCATTCATTCTCTCTCTGAGAAGCCAGCTACCATGTTGAGAGGCTGCCTTGGAAAGAGAAAGGCCAACTGTTATGTCATGATGACACTCAGACAGCCTATGAAGTACTCCAAATGGCACAGGAATGAGGCCGGAAGCCAACCATGTAGGAAGCTTGGAAGATCTTTTAAGGCCCGCCAATAGTCACCTCAATGAGCTTGGAAACAGATCCCTACCCCTACCCCTTGACCCTTGTTGAGTCTTGAGACAACTTGCATTTTGGTGGACAGTTTCAATGTAGTCTCTTGAGAGAATATGAGCCAGAACCACCAATTTCTGCTGCTTCTAGACTGCGGAACCACAGACTCTATGGATTAATAACTGTTTGTTGCTTCAAGCCACTAAGTGTGGGGTGATTTGTTATGCACCAACAGATAACTACTACAATTCTCTTCTTCAATTTTTGGTTTTCTGTTGAGAGGTTTGTTCTCTAGTTATTTCTCCTTTTACTTTATCTTTTCCTCAGACTGCTTTTAACATTTTTACCTTTTCCTATTCTAATTATCTGCAGCTCTACTATGATGTGCCAGGTGCAATTTTCTCTGTATTTATCTTACTTGACATTCATATTTAGTCTTGAATTATTGTTCTAATAACTTTCTAATGATTTAGAAAATTGCAGTTATGTCTTTCCACATATTCTCTTTATGAAACTCCAATCACATATATGGTAGATCTTCTCACTGTATCCCTAGGTTTATCTTGTTGTTATGTGCTTTTTCTATCATTTTTTTCCTACTGTTCTTCTATCTCTATACAGTGTTCTGACCTGTCTTCCATTTTATTAGTGATACCTTTAGGTATTTGTGATCTATTGTGAAACCTATCTTTTGCATTCTTAATTTTGGTTACTGTGTTTTTTGGGCATACATTTCCATTTTATTAAATACTATTCCTTTTCAGAAGTTCTCAATTATATCTGTTTCTTTGAAAATATTCAGACTACTTATATTAAAGTCAGTGTGTAACACCATTATCTGAAACGTATTCAAGATATTATTTTCCATTGCCTGACTCTGTTGTGTGTCTGCTCTAATATCTCTATTTTCCTTTTTTTAAAAAAAGTAATCTCACTGTCCAGCTTGGGGCTTGAACTCACAACCCCGAAACCAAGAACTGCATGCTCTACCAACTGAGCCAGCCAGGCACCCCCATATTTTCCTTTTAAAAACGCATTTTCTTTTTTTTTAATTTTTAATGTTTATTTATATTTGAGAGACAGAGAGAGAAAGAAAGAATGAGCAGGGGAGGAGCAGAGATAAAGGGAGACACAGAATGCAAAGCAGGCTCCAGGCTCTGTGCTGTCTTCACACAGAGCCCGATGTGGGGCTTGAACTCAAGAGCTGTGAGATCGTGACCTGAGCCGAAGTCGGACATCTAACTGACTGAGCCACCCAGGTGCCCCTAAAAACAATATTTTCTTTTTTCCCATATGCCTGTTTCTTTTAGGTTTAGTAATATAAATTGTATGTCATTAAGACTAGTATTATGTCTTCTCTTCTTCCAAGGGGATATATATCTAGAACTAATAACCGTCCATGAGCTTAATCTAATTAATAAGAAGCAATATTTTTTGAAGTGGGACATCATTGCCCTGGAGAACCAGAACATTTATAATACATTCTTACTGCCAGAGTGTGCCCTTCCTGTTGGTATTTATAAGCATTGCTTCCTTGGCAGCCACTCTGTCACTCCTACCCCCATGGAATTATCAGTTCTGCTCAACTTCTCAACTTCTCACTTGCCTTTTGGCATTCTCCAAATACTAAGTTCCTCTTTCTGTTTTTTATCTTCTTCAATATCTCAGATTCATAATTTTTCAGTGACTTGTTTGCTTTCTGATACCTTCAAGTAGATTTTTAAAATATATTTTGAATAGTTTTTCTATTTGTTCATGGTGGGAGTATTGGTCCACATTTCCTAGTCACCATACCAGAAATAGTAGATATTCTTTCACACAGACTTTTTTACCTCTCAAGTGACAGAGAATTCATTTACTTTGTAGGGGAGCTGCTCTTTTGTTTTGGGGGGAAAGATTAAAAGTGTGTGTGTGTGTGTGTGGTTCCAGCAAATCTCTTTTGATAAGGAGATATTCTGTGCATGCATTTGTGCATGCATCTCTATATTTATTTTTATCTCTTGTGTTGTATCACCATATTTAATGTAATTTTGTTGAACTAGGTAGAGGCTATGCTGGTATGGAGACAGAGGACATATGGGAAATCTCTGTATCTTCTCCTAAATTTTGCTTTGAACCTTAAACTGCTCTAAAAATATGAAGCCTTAAAAATAATAATAATAATAATAATAATAATAATAATAATAATACAAATTTGTTGAACTATATATCTTAACCACATATGGGAAAAAAGAAAGGTGATCCTTCTTTTTAGTATAAAGATAATAGTAGTTAGCTATGATGCGGTAAGAGGTCACCTGTTTTGGGAAAATGGATTTGTGATTATGCTTCTCTGCCCAAATTCAGAACCACAAAAGGTATTAAATCAGAAACACTGGTGGACTGAAGGTAATGGGCTTTTTGAGATGCTGAAAAGCTGAAAGCAGAGGGGTACTATTCACTCAGGGTCACCTTAGCATTATTTTTCTTGTTTGTTTTTCTGGGTGAGGATGTGGTCTTGCTGACACTGAGTATGGTTCAAGCATCAGGAGAGCCTTGAGTTTGAAAATACTCCCTTAAAAAGAACTCCAGCAATTATGTGTAAGCTCTTTCTACATAATGACTAAATCAATAAAGGAATTTTAGACTAAGAAGAAATAGAAACTCTTTGAACCCCCAAAGGTATTCATTATGCCAAATCCTCTGGCCAGTTCTCAACCTCTTATCTTACCAAAGTCTCTGTGATACTGAGTCTGAAAGAAATTGTTTCACATGGCTTTTAATATATCTCATTTTCATGTTTTTCTTATATTGCTCTATTCCTTCTGAGACTCCCTTGCTAGTTTATACTTCTCTGCTACCATGCCTCAAGGTTTGAATTTCAGTTCTCTTTGTTTCTCTATCTGTACTCTTTTTGGGTAATTTCATTCTCATTCTGTCTCATGGCTTGAAATGTCTAATATAGAACTCCCAAATCTAGTCCAAATCTATCCAAACATTTCCCTTGAACCCCAAATTTATATATCTCACTCATTGATCAATCATGTAAAAAGGACATCTCAAGCATAAATTTTCAAACTAGAATCATGTCTTTACATACATCCCTAGTTCTTGTCCAAGTTACTCTTCCCCAAGTATTCTCCATCATCATGAATGTTTCCATTAGTTACTCAGCTGCTTAGGCTTATGAATCATCCTCACTGTATTTCTGTTTTTGAATATGCCACATTGACTTAATCTGTCTGTCCCACTACTTTGCTTTATCTCCTTATATTTTGATTGAATCTAGCAAACCGTAAACATTCTTGCCACTGTTACTACCGTTATTTAACTCTCCGTCATCTTTTTCTTGAGTACAGACTCATTATTGGGCTTCCTGCTTCCACATCTACTGCCATAGTTCAGTCTTCATATGCCTTTTGGATAAACATTTTTTTGGAATGAGTGTTTACAAAAATCAACAATATCTCACACTATTTGTATCCCTCCTATTGCACTGATTCCACACTGGAAGCTGAAAATTTCAGATTCTTTTGTATAAATAGCAAAGCCTTATATGATCTGCCTCCTGCCTAACTCTGACATAATCTACTATTGTGTGTGTGTGTGTGCGCATGTGTGTGTGTGTGTGTGTTTCACTAAGTTATAGCTACTCTGACATTAATTTTGTGTCTTAAACAAACAAGGTTTTTCTTGCCTTAAAGTCCTGCTGTTCCCTTTGCATAGAATATTTTACTTGCAGATTTTCACAGGATTGATCTATTTTCATTACTCAGGTCTTATTTCAAATGTAAACTGCTCAACATGCAGTTCATAACCAGGTATTGCTAGGGAAGGAGCCAAAGGGAAAATTCTGAGGTGCTGGACATGGTCCATATCTTGATCTACATGGTAAACATGCAAAAATATGACCAAAAAGTGATAGAGCAATGCCTGTAAGATTAGTGATTTTTACACATACTTCATTAAGAGGTAAAAAAAAGGGGGGGGGGGAATTAAACTATTCAGAAGTCTCTCATGGTCACCTATTTGAATAGTCTGCCAAAGCCCTTCCCACTTGAGTCTCATTACTCAGGTTTATTTCCTTTGTAGAACTTAACACTTCCCAAAATAACCTTATCTATTTAAATATTTTTGTGTTTATTAAATGCCTTCCCCAGATAGAATAAAAGATGTTCAGGACATGCATTTGGCTTTGCTTTTTTTTTTTTTTCCCCACTATTATATTTCTAGGACATTGAACAGTACCTGGGACATGGAAGGAGCAAAATAAGTGTTTGCTTGAATGAACTAAAGCAGGGGCATAGCATATTTTGTTCATTTTGTCACTTCACAATATACAAATAACATATGGAAGGACACGGCCACCTTGGTTCAACTCTTAAGAACTGTGGGCACAATCCATTAATTCTCTCTGTTCTTTAAACGAGGAAAAAAAATGTTACATGATACATGATGGGAGATCTGCATAATATCACTTTCTTAGAAATTTCTTCTCCTCTTTCTCAGTATCACTGATTGAAATTCTATTCATTTTCTTCTGATAATTTTTCTTTTGAAGTCTCTCACAAGCCCCTACTGTCTCAGACAGATATTATCTCTCTCTCCCTTCAGTCCCTCTCATGAACTTTCTTCCTCCATCCTGTCTGTATTAAAGGCACCTGGGTCCTGAATGCTTTCAACTTAACAAAACAACTTCTTGGGAGGAGAAAATGGCCGTGTTTATCTTTTATGTCTCTAGTTCCTCATAGTGCTGTCCACATATTATCTTTCATAAATATTTTAATCAAATGTCCTTTAAAATACCTCCAGCAGATTGCTAAAAGGTAAGACCATTTAGGATTAGGAGACAGTAAATAGATCAGTATGAAGAAAAGGGCTTAATTAGTTAAAGAGGTCTTTAGTGCAAAGTCCTCCTGATTTATTTCCTTGTTTATTGTCTCAAGTCTTTTAGCCAATTCCTCTTGTCAGAGCTTACTAAAGCCACAAGCCTGATCATGACTCTACTGCTTAAAATACTTCAGTGGATGAACTCTGCCTTAGAAGCAAGTAGAAGTTTCTTAAAATGTCATACAAGGGTTGGGTTCTGTAGCCTACACATCTTCCTCCCACCACTCACCATTCACACGTAGCCGCAGAATATGACATGCTCTCTTTATGCTTATAGAATGTTGCTTATGCAAGGAGCACTGTTATTTCCTTCTATCCATTTGGATCATTCATTTTATCCTTCAAGACAGAATTTAAGTGTTACCTCCTCAGGAAAACTCTCCCTGATTTTATCCATCCAACCAGGTGCTCTTATGTTGTGTTGAAACAGTCTTGGGCATAATCCCATCATAAGCCTGCCTATTGTTCGATTTTTTTTATCTGATTAAACCACAGGATTGGGATTCTTCCCTCTGAAAAGGATTCTGGTTTGTTTGCCTCTGTATCCCTGATACCCAGTGCTTAGACATTAATTTGGCATCAAAAACCTTTCTGGCAAATAAGTAGGTGAATGAACAAATGAATGGATGGATGGATGGGTAGATATATTGGTGGGTGAGTAATATGCAGTAATAGTTTGGGGAAATAGGTAGGATTCCTTTCTCTTTAAGGAAAAAAAGAGTGTATTTTTTTCTTGGGAACTTACTACTACTGTTTCTTATACTGAGTTTGACAAATAGGAAGTAATATATCTAGATGATGAAAAAATACTGTGAGGGAGAGTCAAACTAACATGAATGACCTGAGACTAAATAATTAGTTTAGGGGCTCTGGGAGATGAATGTTTAATATACTCAATTGCTTAGTCATTCTTTTTTCATTGTCATTTATCATTGTCATTTTTATATCTGGTAGATATTACAGATGCAAAGAAAAAGAGGAGACATTGTGGCATACTCAATGTCAAAGCATATTTTGAGCTCATGTTACTGTCTCAGCAAAGACATTGTCAAATATTGGGTATTCTGGCTCAGGGATGCTCCCCTAAACAATGAGGTCTCTTCTTTTCTTGGGCAGGATGCCAGTTTGACATAAGCCAAAATGGAAAGGTGTAGCACTGAAAGATATTTGGGGCAATGCCCCTGAAAGCCCTGCCTTCTATGTGCTGGGCTGGCATGACATTATACTAAGGGCATGCCAGAGAATGGAAATATCATAGCTGGCCTATAGCCTAGATGATGACTTATTCATAATAATACTTCAAGGGGAACTTATTTTGCCAGAAATGAAAAGAAACACATGGTAAACCATTTACTAAGTGACCTCTTCTCTTGGAGCTTTGATACCTAGCAGATTTCAGTCAAGAATTCTATTGATGAAACATCTTGAGCATATATTTTGGGATATCAGAAACCAAAGGTTACAGTACAAAATATAATTCAGGGTGAAATTAATATTGTCAAAAATGTATAAAATCTAATAACAATCTAAGTGAGCATTTAAGGCAAGAATAGCAGAGAAATAGTGGCAAGTGTATAAATGTGGTAGAAAATGTAGAGAAAAGAGGAAGATATTTCTAGAAAGAGATATTTGAGAATAATTAGTCACAGAACACAGGATCACAGAACATTGGCAGCCATCAGGAACTGACCTTCAACAATCATAATAGCATGATTCTAATGGTTATCTGTCCCCAAAGACTTGAGGATGGGGTACCATCTAATGGTACAGTACAGAATGTGTTATGTCATCAATATCTCTATTCTATGAGGAAGACATTTTGAGCTCAGTATCCAAGAAAAAGAAAAAGAGTCTCATTGACAAAAATGCTTGAATGATTCATTTGCTGTTCCCTCTCCCATTTCACAAGGGAACACTGGATGTAAAAATTCAGGTCAGAGGAAAAATTTTCATGGTAACTCCTCAGATTAATCAGAAAATTAACCAAAAAGAAATCCAGAATCAAACAGCAGACATCTCATCATGTGACAAGGACAATATAAGACAGAACTGAATGAATGTATATTGGGCTAAAGCCTTAGCTACACTAAGAGTTACCACAGGCTCCTTGGTGAAAAAGATCTGAGGAAACTCATAGTTTTTGTATCTGTACAGAAGCTGATTATAATCTTTCTTACAAGTGTAGATCTAGACATCAGTATCAACAAAATCTTTGCCAACTTCACTAAATCTTGCCATAAAAAATAACTGAAAATGTCTTGATATTATATATGTTGTATGTAGTTGTTCTGAAAGCGTTGTACATATGTGATAATAGGAATTAAAGTTCTATTTTCCAGTGAAGGCAAAATAGGTGACGGTGCCATGGGAAAGAATAAAAGAGTTAAAATACACAAGAGATACAATGTCTGATTCATATTAAGAGCCATTCTTGCTCCAATGAATATTATATAATTTTGTCTTGAGTCTTCGTTTTATCTCAATGTGACTTATATAACATAGGAATAGCCAAATGCCTTTGTGACTTAATTTATCAAAATATATTTATATGTTGCCTTATTTGAATTATTTCACATATAATGGCTCAAGAAATAATGATCACTTGAGGGAACAGCTGTCACTCTGTTACTCAAAAAAAGACAATATTTATTGTGCTGCTAGTGTGTGTATCATGAGACCTACTGCAAGTAGAAAGAGATCAGCCACCCAGTTCTACTTCTAAAGTTTGTGTAGTAAAAAAGAACGAATTATTAATTCTCATTTTATAGAAAAAAAGAAAAACGGAAGCTCAGGAAAATGATAGTGCTCAATCTCAAATATAATAACAAAACAAACAAACAAAAAGCATCGATGATGAAATTCCCCTGGAAAGTAAAAGGATAAGGGTTTTACTTCAAAGGTAGAAGAAAAATGTGCCTCAGTGAGCCAGGAAAGAAAGATGGAAGAGAGTAGAAAGAGTATAGCGGAAGGAAATAATGACCTTCAGGAGAAATGCATTAAGGGCTAGAAACTGAAATCGCAACGTCACCCTCATGTATGGGTCCTATTCTAGTATTTCTTCTCCTGCCTTCATCCCTTTTTCTTATTAAAAAAATAAATAAAGCATATCCTTTTCTAATTCTATCCCTGTCATTTTCTGAAATACTACAAGGTTCAATGAAACTGAACATTGCATGGAGGCGGAAAATAGATCAATTCGTAAGAGGGAAGCAATAGCCCCAGGATCCCTCTCTTGAAAATCTCTTTTATCATTGGGATGGATTTTCTTTATGTCCTCAAAGCCATTCTATGAGGGAAAGCTCCCAGTAACAGTTACGAAAAGACAATATTATCCCAATACTAACTGTGGGTTCATTACTGTACTTTTAGTCCATAATGTTTGAAGCATCAATTATCTCTTTTGTGAGAAAAAGAGTGAATTTATGACCCATGACAGCAAAGACTATCGCTTTCCTTTCACAGCCATCTGCACAAATTTATTTCCCTGACTGGATTCTTTAACTGTGCTTCTTAATCAGATCCGTTCAGACCCTTGAATTCTCTCAAGCCCTTGCTCTTTCTCAACCCCGCCCTCCCTTCCCCAACAGGCAATCAATAATCACTACAGTGTGTGCCTTTTCTTCGTAAAAACATTAATGCCAAAATCTCCATGCAGGAACTATTGAGTATTATGCTCTGTGGGTGGCCTTTCCTGTTTCTTCTACTCTCCCCAAACATCCTCTTAGCAACTTAGGCTAATTAACTATAGCCTAATGCATAAAACTTCAAAATAAGTTTTACAGAAAAGAATCTTCATAACTGTCCAAAGGAAATTTAGAATTTAATCTTTTCAAACAAACATGCTCTTAATGTTAAATTATAAATCACTTAATAATTATAGAACTTATAATACCAATGCTATTAATAGTTAAAAACCTGTTCCTGTAGGTGATTTTTTTCTGAATTAATTATATAAAGAAATGAGCTCTAAGGTGGTATATTGGGATATAGAAGGAAAACAGGAGAAATTGTTTCTACCTACTCTTTTATTTAAAAAAATAAATTCATTTTTTAACTCATTCTTTTTTTATAATGTTTATTTATTTATTTGGGGGGGGTATGGAGAGAGACACGAGTGAGAGTAGGACACAGAGAGAAGGAAAAATAGAATCCCAAGCCGTCTCCATGCTGTCAGCTCAGAGCCCAATGAGAGGCTTGACCTCACGAACTGTGAGATCATGAACTGAGCAAAAATCAAGAGTTGGATGCTTAACGACTGAGCTACCCTGGCGCCCCTCGCACTCATTTTTAATAGGCAGATTGGCACTCATTCCTTCACTTGTTTTATTTGTCACAAGTGATATATGTGTAATTCAGTGGCAAGCATGGGGATAACATTAATGTGGTTAATGTTATAAAAACAAGACCTTTAAGTAGTAAAATTGTTATAAAACTTTGTAGTGTTATCAAGTGCGATCATGAAAATATTTTGTAGTACATAAACTTTCATAAACTAATTCATAGCAAAGACCATAGATTTGTCAAACTTAGTAAAGATAAGTTCATTTTTTTTCCTTTACAAAAAAAGATGAAGCTTTTAAAGTATTTGACATTTACAATAGCAAGTGGCTATGGGTAGGAATCTATTAACAAATGTACTTCATGTGCCCCTTTAAGGTAAAGGAACATAGTGCTGATGGAAAAATGTTAAACCAAAAGTTTCAAAATTCTTGAAAAGTATTTCAATATTATTTAATGAAAACAAAGAGGCCTTTTGTTACTTTATTTAAATACGATTTAAAGGGGCGCCTGGGTGGCACAGTCGGTTAAGCGTCCGACTTCAGCCAGGTCACGATCTCGCGGTCCGTGAGTTCGAGCCCCGCGTCGGGCTCTGGGCTGATGGCTCAGAGCCTGGAGCCTGTTTCTGATTCTGTGTCTCCCTCTCTCTCTGCCCCTCCCCCATTCATGCTCTGTCTCTCTCTGTCCCAAAAAAACAAATAAACGTTAAAAAAAAAATTAAAAAAAAAATAAATACGATTTAAAATTATCTCTCAAGTAGCATTTACTTCTTTTTATCATTCTTTTAAAAAAATTTGTCTGTATTTCTAATAAACATGAAAATAACTTTTAAATGTATAGGTAAATAGCATGAGAGTAATTTTTTGATTGATAGGGTTATATAATCACAAAAAATGTAGTGAAGAAATACGAACGGAAGAAGTCTAAGGCAATGAAGAAACTATAAAACTTACCAACTCTGAATCTCCCTTTGTTCATATATTAATACCTGGACAAATTAATTTGCCTGCCCAATTCCACAATGTTTCTTAAGTGCAGGTTAGTGTAAAACTCAACTGTCTTGACATCTAAGCCTCAATTTCCATTCAGAAAGCAACTCAGGAGCATGTATGATGTGGCTCTTCTTCCTTACCTGCCTAATCATGTAATATTCAAGGCATACTGAACTATTTGCAGCATACTCCTGAACTCTCTTTCTACATCTTTGCACCTGCCATTTGGGTTTTTCTTTTCAATTTCATGCCCTTCTCCAAAATTCTTGTTGTTTTTCCAAATTTATCATTCAGAGTCAGCTCAGGCTGAATCCCTTTCAGAACATAAAAAGATCTGTGCAATGAAAAAACAAAAAGAAGCTTCAGCAATATTGTCTGAACTCTCATTTTTATAGACAAAGGCCCAAATAAGTGATGTGCCTAATATGACCCAGTAATCTAGTATCATAATCCAGGAATTTTTTTCTACTGCTCCTCACAAGTTTCCAACTCTGATAAAATTGGTGACCAATAAAAATTAACTATCTTTTGTCCAGTTACTTATTACCAATGCCTTAGCATTACTTGTATCTAAAATTAATTATAGTAAACAGATTATATTGTTTTCCAATTAAGTACTAGACATATTTTAATTTCATGATTTATCAAATATTTCTTACAACATCTTTAAAGGGTGATTTATAGCTATATTATTATTTATACAGACACAAATCAAATATATTGAAAGGATATATTTAGTAATTCAGGGCAAACCTGAATAAGTACAAGAGATGTTTTATAGATTAATCAGAGCTTAATTCAATTAAGACAAATCAAGACAAATGTAGAACTGGTTTTCTTATCTATTGAGCAGATCAGAAGCATTTTTTACTGGATAGGTTTTGCAATAGGGGATTTCAAACTGCAATGTATCTTGGAGAAGATTTGCCAAGATAAGAAAACTTCCAGTTTTGAGTTCCAGGTAGGTAAAAGTGTTTTCCCAATTCTACCTTCACTTGTTCCTTCTTTAACTCTTTAACTTCTTTAAATGACTAGTTGGAGTTTGATCTTCAAAAGGTTTTAGCCAGTACTTTGATTGAAATATAACCTTTGTTTAGGTTTTAATTTGGTGGTTCATTTTGTCGGTAAATATGGTTAAAAATGTTAAAATTTTTACTTTTAAAATAATAATAGCTAGATAGCAGTCATAAGATTTTAGCCACATATAATAGGCTATTCTTTGGTGACTTTATATAACTAAACTCAACTGAATTTTACATAACTGAATTAAATTCCTCTTTTTGCTCAATACCTCAGATTTAATCTTAATTATTTATGCAATCAGGTCAGTTTTTGTTTAGATACTTATGTAACTACTCAGTCAATTGTGGATCTTCCTAAATAGTCTACGTTCTTTTTTTTTTTTTTTCTTTCCTTCTCTCTGCAGTGATTAAAATTTGATGAGTGGGGTTAGGGTAATTTATGTATTCCCTGCCATTATGGCAAAATTCTTTTCTACTACTGTTTTTCATCTGCATTGGCCTTTACCAAGAGTAACTCATTCTGTTTCATCTCCATGACTTATGCTCCCCTTTACTGCCAAGGTCCATGATCCTCCCATGACCTCTGTTATTTAGGTCTATGCCTCATTGTACATCCACATATCTTTGCTTCTGCTTATTATTCTTAGGCAATACCACACTCTATAACTAGAGTTATAGGGAACTCTATTTTCATAGTAACTAGGAGAATTTTCATAGTAACTCCAGATGGTGATGAGATGCAAGTGTCCTTCAAATCTGACCCGAGGCCCATTCCTTTTGCCTCTACCCTATGCATTGTTAGAATAACCACTCAGGATTCAGTCTGGACATGAGGTCCCTCTAAGACAGTCTAATTTCTCCACACTACAGGCTGGGAAGGGAGGCACAAGTACCATCTGTATCAGATCCCACCAAACACATTCTCATATCCACCTTTTGCAAACTGCCACCAGAGAAGGTGTTAGTTCCTTTCTAAGGGACCAAAGAAACATGAAGACTCTAACTAAACCTCTTCCAGATCTCTCTCTACATCTGCTAGGTTCCACTGTTTTCTCTATTTACCGTAGCAGGAAAATGAGTTCTTATATAATTCTTGCATTTTATTTCTGATGTGATTTAAGTATAATTTTTCCATTCTGAGATCACTTGTCTTTTAACACTATGAAGCCCCAAATCCCTTTGTCTACAAAAATTCTAGTATTTACAATGGAGACTCTCAACTATCCCAAGTCAGCTCATGTTTAAAAAAATATTTTCAGGAATTCAATGGACTTCTTTGCTTTAGTCTGTGTCAACCCTTCCCAGAAGTAATGAATGTCACGGATTGACTGGGAAAATGGCCTCAGGACCACGAGAAAATGTTAGTCTCTACAAGAAAAAAAATAAAACCTCAATTATTCCCTAAAATATTATTTAATTTATTTAGTTAAGTGAAATCTTAAATTCATTGGCAAATTTAGTGTTCTCTTGGCAAGTAAAATATATATTTTTAAGGTAGAGATAGAGTCTACCCAAGTATCTCAATTATTTTCAGAAATAATGATACTGACTTCTGTTGACAAACAGTGTTTAGATCTTGTGTTCACACCAAATAAGACAGAATATTTACAATGCTACTAGTGTGAGACCCGGCTAAGCCATTTATAAACCAGCTGAATTCATGGATAAGATCCTTAATATGTCAGGGACATATTCTTATCTGCAGTTTACCAAATTTGGGTAATAATATGCTTGACAGTGTATACAAGTATTCTATTCTTAAAACTTAAATTCTGTTCTATTCTTAAAATAGAACAAATTTTATTACAGCCAAATACTATAACATGAAACTTTCAAAAGTGTACTTATCTTGAGTGATATAAATGCAACTGAATTCTAGTGCAGTCAGTGAAGCCAATAACTTCCCTAATACAATGATTGGATTTGAAATAAAACACAATACTCTAACAGTATAAGTTTCATCTTATGCTTCTGTATTACATCTACATTTTAAGATTTAAACATGAGGTCAGCATGACCAATGCTCTGGGTATGTGGCTTTTCATTTTTAAACAGAGTATAGAATGTTATTGAACAAATCTTTCATTTGTAATACACCACCAATTTATCATTCATTACACACATCCTTTTACAAAACAAAAAAATTGAACATTGATCTGATATGACTATATTTTCCCATGGATTGACAATTTTACTATAGATATCAAGTTTCTCTCACAGACTCTGATGTATATCTTAATATTGTGTGGCCATCAGTTATGTTGTCTGTCTTGGTGATAAGCAATCTGAATTGGAAATGAGCCAGCATTCTTATCATTAAGAGATTCCTTAATTAGCCTGCAGCTGTGGTCAATACTGGCATTCACATTTTTTAAAAAGAAACTTGTAAAATTTTCCTTTAAATACTTAACAGAATCAAGATGAGCTCTATAACCCATCTACCTTCCCAAAGTAAAAATGTGGAAACAATCATGGAATATAGTTTTATTGTTTAAATTTGGTTCTTTCATCTCTCAATAATAATTCCCTTCCTTACTAAGTAGTTCTATTACATTTACCACTCATTCGAAAGCTGTGCTTTTGTTCTTGTGAATTGTTTTATCCTCATTATAAGAGAGAAGCACAGCCATTTATAAGAGGCTTCATTATATTATTTTCAGTATGTTGGAAGTTTAAGTGGCATCTTTTGTTCTTTTCCATCTGTAACGCATATGCCATCACTTGTTCATGCCTGGAATGCATTTTCCAAAGTATGACTTTATTAGAGTATATGCTAAGCTTTAAAATAATATCCTAAATAAATACCTACATAAAACTGCCAGTTGTGATTTTAATGAGCTTAATTTTTTGAGAATTTATATCTTTCCACACTAAACCAAAGAAAAATCAAATTAAAATATTAATTGTGTCTCTACAGTGTGTAAGGCGCTACTCTAATTACTGGAGGAGACATAAAGACGAATACCACTCAGTTTTTGCCCTCAGAAGAGCTCACATGCATTCTAATGGGAAGGACTAACCCAGCACAAAGCAAACAATCAAAACCTCTGCATTTTTAAGTCAAATGAGATAAGTGACTTAACAGATCTGTTTAGGGAAATTTAGTAAAACTGAGGAGAATTAGGGACGGCTTTGTGAAAAGGGTGTCCTCTGAAATGGACTTTGAAAGTAGGTGTGCCAGAGAATGCCAGCTGCTTACCTAAACCAATGTACTCATCTGTCTGAGTACACATCTATGCTACAATTCCAGCCTCCCTTACAGTTTGGGTATATGATTGACTTCTAGCTAGTTGAATGGGAACAGAGGGAGTATCATTTTCTCACTTGGCCTATTAGAACATCAAATCCTTAATGTTCTTTCCTCTTCTGCTTAACTGCAATGAAGAAGATCCCCCTCAGTGTGACTTGTAAGACATCTGTGGAGCCACCTCCAATCTCTTAAATGACTGTGAAAGAGGGCAACAGCTTGCCTACTGAATACTGTCACATAAGCAAACAAGCAATTTGTGCTTGAACTATGATCCATTTGGGGTTGTATTTGTGACAGCAGCTAGCTTATCATAATTACTATAGATTAGTGAGATTCTAGTAAGTGGTGTTAGACCTGGGTCTCGATGGTGTTATTCTGGTAGAGGAAAGAGTATGTCTGAAGACATAAAATGAAACAAACGTGACTTCTATTTATGGTGGCCCAGCAGGCCAATTGGACTGGAGTATAGGTCATAAATAGGAAAATTAAAAGATTCAAAAAGAGGGATTAGGCCAATTGAGAACACTCAGATATACCAAATGCATATTTTCTCCCATTCAAATTCCCATTCATCTGTTGCAATCATAAATGTATGTTTCTATTTTCCCTTTGTCTCTGGAGTACTTGTAATCAAGTGCAGATGTCTCCTTTATAGCCTTGACTAATTTTGACAGTTTTCCTTTTGTATTGCTGTACCCTCTCCTTCCTCTTCCATTTTGACTCATAAAGCTGAGTCCAACCAATATGATCTAGAGAAATACTCACACATGATGATCGTATGAATATCCAGAAGGCTCCCAAATAGAAAAATAAGGTGACAAAAGGAACAGAGCCAAATTCCTTCTTATTTTAATTATCTTCCTTGATTTCCTTTCATTCAATCTCACTCAGAGGTGAGGGTTAAGCTGGATCTATAAGCTGGTTCCAACCCCCTGGTGTCTAGTGGAATTTTATTTTCCCAAAAATATTCTTGGAGGAGCATATAAGTTTCAACAGTATTTGCAGAAAATACTTCTAAGTGATGCCAGTTGGAAATTATTACTTCTAGTTTCCTTTTAGCACATTATAAGTTTCAATGGTAGAGGCACGTTGGTGGTTGAGCATTTGACTTCGGCTCAGGCCATGATCTCTTGGTTTGTGAGTTCAAGCTCCACATGGGCTCACTGCTGTCTGCACAGAGCCTGCTTCAGATCCTCTGTCCCTCTCTCTCTACCCCTTTCCCACTTGCACTCTCAAAAATAAATAAAACGTTTTTTAAAAGTATAAATGGTAAAAACACTAATTAAAACTAATATGCCAAGGTTTTGAGATAAATACCTTAATACATTATGTCACTTAACTTTTATTACAATCTTACAGGTGAATACTATTATCTTCCCCTAGTTTACTGATAAAGAAATGGAGGCATTGAGGTTAAGTCAACTTTCTCTAAGTTTCAGAGCTGATCAACAGTAGTCAGAATCTAAACTTGGGCAGACCTAATTACAGAACCCCAGCTCAGCTCATAAATATAACTCTGGTAGAAAACAGATATATACACAGCAATCGATTTCCTCCTGTTGAACCCATGGGAAGACTACATTCCCTAGTCCCAATTTTAGTTAGGTTGGTGCCAAGCAACTGCTTCTGGGAAGAAATCAAGTTAGTCACAAAATGTCATGCAGATTCTCTTCACTCTGTGTTCTCCTGACTGGCTGAACAAAGAGGAAGGACCCAGTGGAGGACTCGGAGGAAGCAGTAAAAAGTGGTTTGCACCATTTTCAGTGCAAGGAACCGTGATTCTGCAATTATGGGGAAGACCATCTGCCAAACACCTCATTAGCCTGTGAGGAGAGCAAAAAATAACATTTTATTGCATTAAGCATTGACAATCCTGGGTTGTTTGCTATAATAGCTAGCATTAATTACTTGAAAATATGCATTATTTATATTAAATTAGAACAATTTAAAATTTCAGTTAATTTTCAGCATGTCATGTCTACCTTTCTGACTTTTCTTCCCTTGGGTCATTTTTTCAGTTATTTCCTTGTTCACATCATTCATTGGTATTCTTTTTTTCTCCTGAAAATAGCCCCTGGGAAAAAAATCTTCATGTTCTACAACATGTGTGCTTTAATCTGTTTGTTCATTAGCCACTGTCCTATTTGAACTATGCAGACCTTTCATGCCTTAATCATCTCTGTTAACTGCTGAGTTAGAATCCAGGTCCAAAATCTGATTCCATAAATTATAGTGCCTGTGATCCCAGTTTAGTCTTAAAACCTTGTAATAGGAACACCTGGGTGGCTTAGTCAATTGAGCATCTGACTCTTGATTTCAGCTAAGGTCACGATCCCAGGGTCATGGCATCAAGCCCCACATCGGGCTCCAAGCTGAGTATGGAGCTTGCTTAGGATTCTTTCTCTCTCTCCCTCTGCTCCTCTCCCCTGGTCATGCACACTGTCTCTAAAATAAATAAATAAATAAATAAACAAATAAATAAATAAATAAATAAATAAATAAATAAAGTAAAACCTTGCAATAATTTTTAGAAATTTGCAAGCTCTGTAATTAGTAGAAGAGTTTTGGTCTTAAAATATGTTTCCACCGTTTCTTTTACTTCTCTTTCTTTTAGTAGCTTTTAATGATACATTACATGAAAATAATGAAACTAGAACTGTTTGTCAGAAAAATGTAAGAGATAAAATGGACCCCACATGCACTCTTCCGTGAGCATACATAAATTCAAGTAATTTTTCTGTTAAGATATTCATTTGGAGGAGTGGTAAAAAAACAAACAGAAAAATAAAATAAATTAAGAAACCTACAAGAACTCTACGCCATGTACCCCTAATTTCCATTTGCCTTAACTTTCCCCATAAGAATATGATAACTTACGCAAAGCTGAATTAGAATCCTCTTAGTGTACACATATTATAAACATTAAGATTTCAAAATGCAGTACTGCTAGCATTCTAATGTTAATTACCCAAGGTACAAGATAATTTAACCTTCCAGAAATAATTCCACCTACTTTGAAGAATAGGAAATCTAGAGCTACCAAACACTCAACCTAAAAATCTGAGATGTAGCTATAATATAAATAAAACAATTATTATAATAAAGGCATGTACAGCGTAATGTGATAGCTGAAAGGAAGGCATATTAGCGAATAACCTCATAGATTGCGTTAGCAGTCTCCAGGAAGAAAAAGGTCTAGGTCTGAGGTGAAAAATGAATGGTTGTTAAGAAAACAGACAAATGACTAACTGTGGTCAAAGTTAGGTCCCAAATCTTAGAGTAGATGCTACCAGTGTCCTGCCCAGATCTCGTTTCACTGGATGGCATACTCATTCTCCAGCTGTTGTTATTGTGGTCCACCAATAACTCATTGCTGAAATTTCTAAGGAAAATTGACCCTGGTCTACAAGAGTCATTCTGCCCAAAAATGCTTGGGAGGTTACAATGTCCCTCTTGGAGGGCGATTCATTGCCAATGGCTGCTATGCAGTAGGAAAGGAAGCCTGGCCTCCTTGTCTTGTGGGGAGATAGCTGACCTTGTAGGCTGTAGTATTCAGGGTTTGGTCAGAGGGCTGATCACTATGAGTGATGCTGAACAAGTGGTTTTATATAGACATTAGACTTACGCAGTTATGAATAATGGTGAAGACATCTATGGAATACTGTTACCATCGCATCTGGTGGCAAATCTGAAGTTGCCAAAAGTCAGAAGACTGACAGTAAAGTAGAAAAGATGGACACAAAGTGGGAGAGAACAAGAGCAAACTGGAACTTGTAAGAGCAGACTAGAATCAATGAGCACAGAAAGCCATGTCTGTGCCTCCAACCGTGATGCTATAGCTGACCTGTACATGAAGCTGGAGACCTACAAAATGGAACTGCACCTTCATCTCGTCTAGGACTCAAAGAAACTGAAGGACATCACATGGAAGCTGGAGTAGCTCTGGACCCAGCTGCTGCCTCTCTCCAAGGACCAGAGCCAGCAGATAATCAACAGTGGGAGCAGTCTGCAACCGCGCCTAGTGCCCTTCACTGACCTTTACAGTAGAATAGTTGTTGCTTCACTTTTGCCTTACAAATTCCATGTGTATTTCTCTTGTGGCCAACTTTAAAACCACAAGAGGGTTTAGGAAACGTAGTTTCAACCTAACTATGTTGATATGGTACAGAACTATAATAAGTTCCCATAGTATCAGCTGAACACACACTGTCACCTAGACTTTACATAGACTTCAGCTGAATACACAGTTATACCATGATTTTCCTGCCTATTCTGTTTCCCAGTCACAGGCTTCACCTCCAAGCATCGCATCAGCAAACCACTTGTGCAAGAATTCTGTTTTGGTCTCTGCTTCTAGATAACACAACCTGAATCAGTCCCCATTATGTTAATAGGTTGTGACTGTATTTAATTGGAAACAGGGAAATGTTGATGGCTATATATTTTTTTTCATTGGAGGTAAGCCAGTTAAAAAGGTGTCACTAGGTAATTACTGAAGATGTCAAAGGTTTTAAGGTGTACTTAAAAAAATACTGCTAATTTAAAGTATAAAGTAATGCTTCCTGATTACTTAAAGTTATTATTTTACATTGGTTGAAAAGCTATTTTTAGAATTAAACATTGATCTTTACCAGGTATTATTTTTGTGTATACATTTAAAAAGGATATAATGAAAATAAAACGGTTAAGGTATTTTCAAAACTTTTCATAAAGAGTATCCAAATATTGAGTCATTTCCGAACTCAGAATGGTCAATATCTATGATTTTGCATACTAAATCTTTGTCCATGCTGTCAAGAATGTTGGTAATACATTTCTTTTTTTTAAATTTTTATTTATTTATTTTCAGAGAGAGAGAGAGAGGGAGGGAGGGGAAGAGAGAGAGAGAGCATGGATACCCCAGCTGAGAAGGGGTAGAGTTAAGAGAGAGAATCCTAAACAGGCTCCACACTGTCAGCATGGAGCCCAGTGCAGGGCTCAATTCCATAAATCATGAGATCATGATCTGAGCTGGAATCAAGAGTCAAATGCTTAACCCACAGAACCATCCAGGTGCCCTGGTAACACATTTCTTAAAGAACTGATAAAAACTAAAAGCTATTAGGGTTAAAAAGCTATATGTGCAGTCATGTAAAGCTAGACTACTTTTGCTCTTCTTTTTAGAAATGTTATTTTACCATTATTCTTGGGTTGTTAGTTTTTTCTAAGACACTGACATCCATGCAAATTATGATACTGGGACAAATGAGATTTGGGCAAAGACACTAGTAACCTCATCATGACTGCCACCTGGCTGGCAGTGATTGTAAGAAGCATTCTGATTGCAAAGAAGTTAAAATATGAAAACTTGAGTGATTAGAATCAATATACTATGATACCTGAAGAGGAACTGAAAATGGATAGATCGTAATTACGAAAATGGGTTACATGGCATTTGGGTTACTACAGACAAAAGATGACAAAAACCCGTCCTTGAACATTAATAGTAGATGAGAGAAGGATTTGACTTGCATTCAGCAAGCAAAACTAGTATGGATATTTAAAGTAAAAACTCCTAGGGGCACCTGGGTAGCTCAGTCAGTTAAGCGTCCGACTTTGGCTCAAGTCATGATCTCACAGTTTGTGAGTTGGAGCCCCGCATCAGGCTCTGTGCTGACAGCTCAGATCCTGGAGCCGGCTTCAGATCCTCTGTCTCCCTCTCTCTCTGACCCTCCCCCACTCACATTCTGTCTCTGTCTTTCTCTCAAGAATAAATACACATTAAAAAAATTTTAAGTAAAAAAATCCTAAATGAAGATATTCTTATTAAATATAACCTATTATTAAAGATAACCTATTAAATGTTCGGAATGTTATATCAAATAACACAGCTTTGCAAATGGGAATGTATGTAAAGACTGAAGCTCATAATTATAAAATTGAAGAACTTTTTGTGATTTTGAAGTTCTTAATGAATTTGTGGATTTATACAGATTCAGTTGGATCCATTGCCAGTATAAGGGCGTTAGAATAACTCCCACACAAATGATTTCCATTTATTAATTACACACTGACATCGGGCCTTAGTTTCTGCTCAGACTTCTATCTACAAATAGCTTAGGGAGTATTGTTCTAAAACAATATACTCATAAAATATAATAATAATATTTTGCAATTCAGTCCAAAATTGTCCTATTCAGCTATTATTATGGTTTAAATTTATTCTCTTCCACTTTATGATTAGATGAATTGCACCTTGAAACGTCTCCCTTATTTTTTCTTTGTATGCATTTTAGTTATTGAAGGAAACATCTTATTTGCATTAATAATACCTTGAGATGTGTATATATGTCTAACTCAATTATGAAGCAATACTACATTGGTTATTTTAATATTTTTATAACTAAATTCAACCTTTAAAACTTCAAAGGCTTTGATTGCCATAGTATATACTTCAAAGCAGATCATTTGACAAAACATTAGAAATATTTTTTCCTAACATATTTTACAATTATTTATAATTTGTTCACTTTGCAACCTGTTTAACCATATATTTTAATGTAAAATATGATTCTTTAGAGAAAATGCATGGTCAAAATTTGAAACACTAAACTTATTGTTGGTTAATATATTAAGATAGGGTGAAAAATGTAAGTTTCTCATCATCCCCTCACATCATTATAATTACAACCTGTAAGTGAGGCAAGCAGATATTCAAAATATTAAACAAACAATTAAGCTGAATAAACCCTCATGTTTAGGATTTGTGAGTTCTTGCAGATATCGTTCACTTGATTTCAAAAATAAGCTGTAAAGCATCTGTTAAGAATCAAACGATATCCATCTGTCACCACATGTGTCTGTCATGCATATATTTATGTAAAAGTTTTTTAATGATCACAATTTCAAACATACATAAAAGAAAATGGTGTCACATACCTATATACTCATCTTCCAGCCTTAGTAAAATCAATATTTAGTCATTCATAGTTTAATATGACATTTACTATTACAATTATTATTAACTACCACCACCACCATTTGAAGACTAGTATTATGTGCCAGTATATGAGTGAAAGTTCTTAGTTGTAAGCAGTAGAATAAAGACTAGCTAATCTAAGTGGAAAAGCAGGTTACTTGATAAGAAGAAAATCTATAGAAGGATCAAAAAATTTGTGGAGAGGGGAACCTGGGTGGCTCAGTTGGTTAAGAGTCAACTCGGGATTTGGTCTCAAGTCACAATTTCACAGTTCATGGGATTGAGCCCTGTGATGGGCTCTGTGCTGACAGTGCAAAGCCTGCTTGGGATTCTTTCTCTTCCAGTCTCTCTTCCCCTCCCCTGTTCTTTCTCTCTCTCTCTCTCTCTCTCTCTCTCTCTCTCTCTCTCAATAAATAAATAAATAAATAAATAAATAAATAAACTTTAAAAAAAGAAAGAAAAAAATTCTTGGAGATTAAACATTCAGGAACACTGCCAAAAATCACAGTAAAGCTTCCTTAATTGACACTGAAAATTAAGTGTAGCTTCCTTCTTTACCATAATCTTGCCAAATAAATTTGATCTAGGCATTTATTTTACAAGCCTCTAGCTTCAGTGATGTGATTAGCAACATCTAGAACACATGCTTATGCATTGTTGCAAGAGAGCCTGGAAAAACTGCTAACTGGCTTCTGGGGTGGGAGGTGTTCTAAGAATCACAGGTAGGACAGTTCTCACATCTAGAAAAGGAGCGCAGGTGCTGGAGGATGAAAGAGAAGCACTAATCACTCCATTCAGGCATCAGGCACTGGACTACATATTTTACAGGCATTTTTAGTCAAATTTGCTTATAAGTTAGTGTCTTCTCCTCACGTTAGAGAATAAATGATTAAAGTCAAATAACTTTCCCAAGGATAGAGAGCCACTAAAGTGTATGAAACTCGGGTATCGGCAAAGGTCTATCTGATCCAAAGTCTGTGTTAAATGCTGCAATGATTTTGAATTAAAAGAGACTGCTTACAAAAGCTGTCTGCTGCAAGTTCTTCATCTTACAGTAAGACAGTGAGGGTCAAGAAGAATGTTCAAGTGACTTGTCCAAAGTCCTATCACCAACAACTTCAGACAACCTTTACAGCAGAGCAGACTACCTTAAGGAGTTTCACACATGACAGTGCCTACAATTATGCATGCTGCCTACTGATTGTGGGGAAACTGGTATCCCCAAATCCAGAGTCCATCTTAACTATATACATTTATTCTAGAATTTACTCAGGATACAAGAGTGGTAAGATACAGATAAAAATGTCTAAGACAAACAATCAAAATTCCATACAAATGGAAAGAAAGAAATGGTAATGGCACTTAGCCAGAGATTGACAGGAGAGAGGGATCCATCTCTCGCAAGGAAGAACACTTGCTTTGTTGCTGCATTTGCTTGAAGTCCATCTTAGACATTCAGACCGAAAGGAACAACAACTTCATAAAGAATCAATACAATTTAATGAAACTTATATACTTGAAATTATGTTAGGGGTTTTCCACATTCCAGTGTCCACACACCCACAGATTTATATTGACAACAAGTACACATGAGAGCGGAAGGCTAAAGGACTACATAACAAACTGGGAGAAAAATCTATCTGGGATTTGTTGGTTCTAAGAAATTTTCATTATCAAAACTATATGTACAAAGATTTCTTTTTCCCATGTTCTTGAAGGATCTATGGTTGGATGAGGTAAAATAAAACTAAGAAAAAATGTTTGAAATGTCTTACAGAATTGTTATTCATGTTGTTATATACTGCCTCTTATGTTACATTTTGTGAACTTAATGAGTTATTTAACTTGGAGAGAACATCCCTAGAAATGGAAATTTTGAAGTATAAAGAAATGAACTAAAGTTTTTGGTTCCATCATGCCCTCTAGAGTTACACAAAACTACAGTGTGATAGTTGTATATAAAAATAGCTATTCTCTCACATATTATTTCATTAATATTTGCTAATATAATAACTTTTAGATGAGTTTTAAATATTTCTTTGATTTCTATTGAGATAACATATTTTATATATGTGTTATGTTATTCATTTTAATTGACTGTTCATGTCCTTTTCCATTTTTCTTAGAATGCTTGTGTTGCATGTGTGTTTTTTTTTAATTTTTTTATGTCTTTATTTTATTTTGAGAGAGAGACAGAATGTGAACAGGGTAGGGGCAGAGAGAGAGGGAGACACAAATATGAAGCAGGCTCCAGGCTCTGAGCTGTCAGCACAGAGCCCAACATGGGGCTTGAACTTACAGACTGTGAGATCATGATCTGAGCTGAAGTCGGATGCTTAACTGACTAAGCCACCCAGGTGCCCCTGTTTTGTTTTGTTTTTCATCATTGTGTAAGAACATTCTTTGTATCAAGAAAAATAATATTTTGGTATATATTGCAACATTTTTCTATTTGCTTATTTGCCTGTTATATTTGTTTTTTTATATATTTTAATTTTGTGTAAAGATGTTTTAAACACATGGCCAATTCTAATATTTTCTCATTAGAGATTGTGGCATTAATCTTAAAATTTAGAAAATTTACCCTGCCTCTTATGTAAATATCCATTCATTTATACTTTCTTCATATCTTATGATTTCATTTCTTTATTGAAAATTATAATTTTTTAGAAATTTTAATTTATTTTTGAGAGAGAGAGAGAAAGAGAAAGTGCACATGCACAAGTGGGGAAGGGACAGAGTGAGAGAGAGAGAGAGAGAGAGAAAGAGAGAGAGAGAGAGAGAGAGAGAGAGAGAGAATACAAAGCAGTCTCCAGGCTCTGAGCTATCAGCAGAGAGCCCAATGTGGGGCTTGAACCTATGAACTGTGAGATCATGATCAGAGCCAAAGTTGGACACTTAACCACCCGAAACACCCAGGCACCCTTGAAAATTTTTAATTTTTATAAAAAAATTTACTTTCATTGCAATGTTATATTTGCATGAGTGTATACTGTATATAATTTACATTTTCCCAAACAGTTGGCCATTTGTCAATTCATCATCTAAATATGACATTTATTTTCTATTTGGCTTATTATACTATAAGTTCTATTTTCTTGTTTATCTTTTAGATTCATCACATATCATTATTATCAAAATTTTCCATTATTCTATTTTCTGTCTACTAAATTGTTAAGTATGCATTTGGGGGGTTCCTTAAATACTACAACAAACATTCTTATTATAATCTAATAACTTCTTACAAATAATTATTTCTTCAATGATACTAGTATCTGTTTTAAAAGTATTATGCAACCGGGTGGCTTTAAAGAATTTGTGCAACTTTTTGGCATCCAGCCTGCTGAATGTCTATTTTGTTTTCATCAGTTTCAGGTTTTGTTTTTTTTTTTAAATAATGTAATAATGTCATTAAACTATAGAGCAGATTAGATTTTTTTTTCTCCATGAAGAAAATATGGCATGCTCACATGACTGATAATTGATGCTGGCTGTTACGTAGGAGCTCAGCTTGGGCTGAATACATACAAATGTCTTTTCCATGTGACTTACCAAATAGTTTCTGCATTTTGAGAGAAAGAATTCTAAGAGGAAGGATTTCAGGAGAACAAGGTAAATCTACAAGACTCCTTATGACTTAGCTTGGAAGTAATGTGGTGTTGCTGTGCTGCACTCTATTAGTTACCAAGGGCAAACTCAAATTCAGTGTGGAAGGAAACTCCAAGTGTGTAAATACCAGGAGGCATGATTCATAGGCAGGCCATCTAGATATCACAGTCTGCCCTCTTGCTTCAATGACTTATAGCCTTCTTATCAGCAAAACACACTATTCCACCCAATGACTGCCCCCCACCCCCACCCCAAATCTCACTTGAGACGGTATCAGGCTCAGGTTTGGTATTCTGGTGCGAACAGTCCTTGGAGGAGGTTCCTCAGGTGCATTTCCTAAGGTGCAGGTCTCCAGAATGACAAACACTAGTTTAGGTGAAATGTGAAATGAATGTAACTGATTGACCTTATAACACCGGAATCACATATTGTAAATTGAAAGATAAAGTATGACCAGATACCAGAATTTAATTAGGGATATTTAAGAAACATGAAATAATTTCAAAGCAAAACAAAACTGGAAATAAAAACTTTAGAAGTAGATCAGAATTTGGTAAATTTTTCTGTAAAAGGCTTATAGATGTTTTCATCTACATACGATCATTGTCACATACTCTTTTCTTTCCTTTTCTTTTTATAACCTCTAAAAACGTGAAAATCATTACAAACTTGCCACCTGCATAAAAAGAGGCCAAGAGCCAGATTTGACCTGTAGGCATTGTTTGCCCATTTCTGTGTTAGATCAATAATTAGTGACTACAAAAATTATGAAAGAAATATAGCAACTTTGGGTTATATGAAGTCCGTTTCAAAAATAAATATGCAGTGTTTATGAGCAAATTTCTATCTTAAATATTTCTTAGTTGTATATGAGATCCATATCTCAAATATATAGAGGCCGAAAATATATCTGGTTATTATGAAATCCTTAAGTCAAATTATGATTTATAGCATATAAAATTAGACACTATAGTTCCTCAGAAAAGTGCTCCTTCAGTTTTTTAGAGAATTGAAGAGGCAAATATAAGGGTGATATATTCTAATATCAATCCCAACCATTACATTCTCTGTGATGTATTTCTCCAGTGTATATAATTTGCTTTCATACTCCTCCCTGTTTAGTTACTAAATATTTCACTTGAACTGCCAAGGGCTGTTCATCTACCCGGCAGTATGCTGAGGAAGCAGATGCAAATTGTGCTTGGTCATCATGCTCCTGGACTTACTAATGGACAAACTCTGAAAGTTATTCATGCAGGGACTGGCATTTTCCTATTTGTTATTGAACCTGGAGTTAACTGAGTGCTCCCTGAGTTTTAAGAACTAAACCATTGGAAAGAAAAGCTGTTCAGGTTGTCTGTAGCAATGGAAATCAGTTCTAAATACAATTACTCATAGGAGGTTTCCCCAGAGTTTGACTTCCTGTCAGAGTAAAATTCTTTCCTCTGAGGGAAAGGGACAAATGAATGGCAGTGAGCACAAAAGACCTTACTTGTTATTATCAAATCAAAAATTGATGTGTTTCTCTGGAGACAGAGTCGCATTGTGGTTAAGAGCACAGGCTCTGGAGGCTGAAACCATGCGTTCCAGACTTGTCCCTACAGCTTTGCTACATGGAGAATTGGGCAAATTATGTCTTCCATTTCCTTCTCTGTAAAATAGGGAAAACAAAAGTGTCTTACACAGGATTCTTGAGAGGATTCCATTAGTTAAAACAGAAAAACCTCATAGAAGAGTGCTTGAACTTTCACAGTTCAAAAAGGAAAAAGAATTGTAGGCTAAATGGCACTGGAGGGTTCTCCAGATTGCAGTCATTCATGGGTAGCTTTTATGATTTTTCGTATTCTCATGTTCCAACTTCCTGAAGTTTCCTCTTAACAATTATTGTGTATGTTATTATTACTTGATTTTTTTCTGTATATGCTAGTAAAACATAGCTTAAATGAAGCTTAAAGTCATCACTCTAAAGGAAAACCAGGATTCTTGACATAAATAGAAGGTAACAACAAATTTTTTAAATAATGGCTTTTATTTCCAACTGCTAGATAATATTTAGTGCCAAATGCACTGAGCTCTCTCCTTGCTTTCTCACTGATTAAAAGAAACATTATCTAGTGTTAGAGTGATATTTAAAACAAGCTAGAACCAAATTGTTGTCTTCTGCTTGATAAAATCAGAAAAATTGGAAATAGGCAAGGGAATAACTTTTAAAACTAAATAATTCATGTTATTGTAATGTTTTTCTGTGCACCACTTAAAATTTTAACTTCCACACTTTGGAAACTGTTACTATACGAGAAGATTTAAGTAAACCCTTAGACTTTAATTGGACTCTGATATAAGGATAGAGTTCAGATAAGTACTATTTTAACCCAATAATCTAGAAAAAGGAACAGTGCATGCAAATGCACCAAATCAGGTATGCTGCATTGTTATTAAATCATTCACTTTGTGAAGGGGTAAAATAGCTGGAGAGCTCTGTCAGTCATATTGTATAGGGCTTTGAATTCCAGGCTAAGCAAGGCGGACTACAAGTAGTAAACGCCATGGGAAGATTCTTAGGGTAGGGTAATATGCACAGCTTATGAGGCTCAATTCAACATAGCATAGAACATGGAACCAAGAAGGCAATACCTGGATGCAGGAAAACCAGTGCCTTGCTGGTTACTGTGGCAATAAAAAGGAATCTATGTGGGTTTGGCAAAAAAGGCAAAAGAAGACGAGGAAAGAATAAGGAACAGGATAAAATGATGTGTACCAAGTTTCAAGGTTAGATGACAAGGAGACTGCTGGCACTATGACAGTAAAGGAAAATTCGAAGAGAAAAGGACTGAGGGTAACATGATTTTTGGTTTTAAAAACATTGAATTTGAGAGGATGACGTGGTATTCAAGTGCATATCCTTAGTGATGGAAGTTGATTTTACATATACACTTTATCCTGAATATTGATATTAGCCTAGAAAACACTGTAAAGGATATACAGTACAGAAAAAGAAGAGGGGTGCCTGGGTGGCTTAGTTGGTTAAGCTTCCAATTCTTGATTTTGGCTCAGGTCATGATTTCATCATTCATGGGATGGAGCCCCACATCAGTCTCTACAATGACAGCATGGAATCTGGTTGGGATTCTCTATCTCCCTCTCTCCCTCTCTGTCCCTCCCTCATTTGCACTCATTCTCTCTCTCTCTCTCTCTCTCTCTCTCTCTCTCAAAATAGATAAATATACTTTTAAAAAATTTTAAAAAGAAATAAGAAAAAGAAGAGAAGACAGACCACCTAATGGGTTGGGTGGGAATATTGAACAATGCTAATGATGGAGGCTGCATGAATAGTACAGTGGTGGAAAGGAGACATTAGCATCCAGTACAGTGTCTTGGGACTAAAAGGGGAAAGAAAAAGAAGTTCAAAGGAGGATTGGATTCTCCAGTGCCTAGTGCTTCATAGAAGTCAAGCTGATTAAGATCATTTAGCATTCTTATAAGACACAGTGATGAAGGCAGATAAAGATTAAAATTAGGTAATAAATGAGAGAAAAGAGAGGCAGAGAGTATAATCTATCAAACATGACTAATTACTTTTGTATCAAAGTTTTAGCTGTCAAACTAAAGTTCAAGTGCCTTACAGGCAAATATCAAAAATAATTATATACATTTTTATCAATTGAAATGACAACTTGCAAGTGAGAAGTATTCAACATTTCATCATGAATTTATTTATTTATTTATTTATTTATTTATTTATTTATTTATTCATTCATTCATTCATTCATTCATTTAACTGGTATTTATTAAGTATTTACTGTATGCCTCTTACTCTGTTAGGTGCTGGAGTTACAACAGTTTGATAGGACACAGATCTGTCCCCTCCCCCAGGGTCTCCCAGAGTAATAGTGGAATCAATATAATAATCAATTAATTGGCCAATTAATTACAAACTGTTGGAGTCCCAACAGGATTATACAATCTTTAAGGTGAAAGCTCAACTCTGTGTCTGGAAAGCTAAGTGAAAACTTCCTGGATAAGATGTTCCAAACATTTCTTAGTAAAGGCAGCAGAAAAACCAATAGTAACTGAAGAATCATCAAGAAAAAAAGAATTGTATTTTTAAAAGCTCACGTCTTCTGCAGGGCAACCCTTTCCTCCAAGAATCCCAGAACTGCCTCTGTATTCCACTTTCCTCCTTGACTGTCCTTCCCAAAGGTAAAAAATTCCCAACATTATCAAAACCAAAGATTGAATATTTGAATCGTATTCACTGACTCCATCACAGCCTGTAATCTTACACAGGCTGTTCTTCCTTTTAAAAGTAATGTACCTACCTGTCAAATAGCAAAGCTAAGTCTTAGTGAATTCATGTGGCAGATAAAGATAGGTAGTTAGTTTCTAAAACTACAGATGAAAATAGATTGCTGAAATGACTACATAGTTTGTAATTCATTCATACATGCACCAATTTAAAATCAGGGAAGTAGGTTTGTATTAGAAATCTATAAAATTGTATGCAGGTATGAGTATCAAATGCTTTGGTCTTAACCTGCTAAATGTTGAAATGTGAATAAAATGATTAGGAAATCCCTCAGCTTCTCCTGTATTTCCTTCAGCATCAAAATACTCTGGTCTTGGCTTATTAGTCTAGCATAATTAAGGAAATTGAAAGAAGCAGACTTGGGGCGCCTGGGTGGCTCGGTCGGTTAAGCGTCCAACTTCGGCTCAGGTCATATCTCACAGGCTCAGGTCATGATCTCGCGGTCCATGAGTTCGAGCCCCGCGTCGGGCTCTGTGCTGACAGCTCGGAGCCTGGAGCCTGTTTCAGATTCTGCGTCTCCCTCTCTCTCTGCCCCTCCCCTGTTCATGCTCTGTCTCTCTCTGTCTCAAAAATAAATAAACGTTAAATTTTTTTTTTTAAAAGAAAGAAGCAGACTTGAACTCACATTCAAAAAACTCAATTTGGAATATTATTGTGACAATACATCTCATCTTTAAAAGGCACAAACTTCAGATTATTTGAAAAAAACAGCTATAAACAAATCTTGTTTATTCTATAAAGTACTCCTACATTAAGACTATAACAATGCCTTTGATCACTTCAAACTGTCCCAACAAGTCTTGGACAACTCATATGGTCAGTAGGGTCAAGCCCAAACTACTTTAACCTGGAAGCCATAGCCCCACAGTCAAATTTGAACTTATCATTTCAAGGTCACATCCCAGTGCTCCTGTCCTGCCATCTCTTTAACCAATTTTGTTGTGTCTCACTTCCATAATTAATTTAACTTGCCTTTCTATCAGGTCAAATCCCCCCTAATTTCCCCATACATTTTTTTATCAATTTTTTTAGTTTATTTTGAGAGAGACAGAGAGTGCAAGGGAGAGGCAGAGAGAGGGAGAATCTCAATCAAACCCTGTGCTGTCAGCACAGAGTCCAATTCAGGGCTCAAACTCATGAACCGTGAAGTCATCACCTGAGCTGAAATCAAGAGTCAGGAGCTTAACCGACTGAGCCATCCTGGCACTCACCCCTCCCCATACATTTAACTCAAATTTGTCCACAAAATTTTTTCAGTCTACTCCAATTCAAAATGACCTCTCTCTCCTCTGAACTTCTAAATTGCAATTAGCTCTACCATTTGGTGATGGAAATGAAAAAATCATGAGAGTCCTTTATAATCATAAAACAGTGGCTAACTTTTATTGAGTGGGATTTCTGATGACCACCTTCTTCCCCAGGCCCTAGCCTCTTGCAATTATGTTCACCCTCCTTTACCCTCCCTTTCACTGCTCTTATCCACAAAATCCTGTTCAATTTGGGGACCAGAATTTTTAAAAAGTCTGCCTTCTATAAAACCATGCCTAAGAACTCTATTTTATCCTCAAATACTTATGAAGATATTATTGTAAACTGCTGTTTAAGACAAACTCTGGTTATAGATGCTTAAAATTATATAAACTATATACTTTTATATAATTATATATAAATAAATTAAATAAGTATATGGAACAAATTGTGTTTAATTATAAATAATAAATAATATAATAAATTCATATAATAGCTGGTTTTACACACACACACACACACACACACACACACACACACACTTCCTTCTTGGAACTGGCCAAATAATAGCACAAAAGCAAGTACTGATCGCCCGCACCAAAAAGACCAGCCTAGATTTTAAGTCTCTAAATACAAAGCTTTCATTGCAATTACAGTGCTCACTCCCCTCCAATGCATGGCCCTTAGGAACCTTTGTCTCTGCCTGACAGTGGACCTCCCAAACAAAGAACACAATTCAGTAATGTAGCTTAGAAACTTTCTAACCACAGGATGACACTTTTTCCTTCAAACATGTGCTGAGATGAATCTGTCTCTCTATTCGATTTAATTACTGAGCCTTGTTTAGGGTTTTTTCCGGAGGCAGGTAGTTTTCTTTTGGAGCAATGTGCTACAGAGCTGACACAAGTAGATTTATATAAGGGGATAAATCTTGACAAAACAGTATACAGCAGTTCAATTAACCTGTTTCAGGGGAACCTAATGTAATTGCAGAAATGCAATCACTTCAGCTGAGGTTATAAGGTTTGAAGCTAACTTTATTATCTGAGGTTAAATGCATCAGTGCTAGATGTTCCTTCAGCAACTTAACTCAGTACAAAACTAACCAACAAATAGCTGAGTCATAATTGAGAGCAGAAGACTCTACTAGCTGTCTAGACTTCCAATATTAAATGGTAATAATAATATTCAGAAAGCTCAAATCAATAAAATGCTTTCAACCTTTAAAAAAAAAATGTTTAGGGGCACCTGGATGGCTCGGTCAGTTAAGCGTCTGACTTCAGCTCAGGTCATGATCTCATGGTTCATGGGTTTGAGCCCTGCATCCAGCTCTGTGCTGACAGCTTGGAGCCTGGAGCCTGCTTCAGATTATGTGTCTCCCTCTCTCTCTGCCCCCTCCCTGCTTGTGTTCTGTTTCTCTGTCTCTCAAAAATAAATAAACGTTAAAAAAAATAAAATAAAAAATTTAAAAAGTTTATTTATTTTGAGAAAGAGCAAGAGAGAGCATGAAGGAGAGGCAGAGAGAAAGAGAATCCCAAGCAGGCTCAGAGCTGTCAGTGCAGAACCCAACTCGGGGTTTGATCTCATGAATCGTAAGATCATGACCTGAGTTGAAATCAAGAGTCTGAGGCTTAACTGACTGAGGCACCCAGGTGTCCCCAACCTTTGTTTTTTTTATTTTAATATGTGAAAGAAAACATTAAGGAACAAGGAGTAGGAGTTAGAATAAAAATCACTAAGTGCCATATTTAGGGGAGACAAGTTGAGGCATACGTAGAATTGATAATGTGACTAGAGAAATGTTTACTTTTCCCCATGAGTAGAAACATCTGTTTCTCAAGCGGAAAACCTAAAAAGGGATAGGGCATTTTACAAAATGAATGATCACTCCCGTTGCATGTGGATTTTACCCTTCCAGCCTAGAGGGCTGTCTTAACCTTTCAGTGTTTCCAATAAATAGCTTTCTGTATGCAGAATCATGAAAGAACAGGGAAAACCTGCTGATGCACTAGCCAGCTGAGACTGAGGTTCACCAGAGCTACATCTACACCACAGCTAGTGGTAGAGACCCCATCCTGCCAACTCCATTTTTTCCTAAAGTACTAAATTCCCATTTAATGGTTTATTTCTTCATAGATAATGAACACTGTCTCCTCCCTCATTAGTTCATCTGTGACTCCTAACAGCACTCTAAACTAAGTTCACTCTCACGTTATTTATCATTAAGGACAATGTAGTGACCTGCCTGAGGTCCCATAGCTAGTGAGTGGGATCTGAACTCAATTCTACATTATTCTTGTTCTTTAGTTGTTGTGTTTTACACAGCCTCACACAATCCCACCAGAATCAATTCTTTTTTGTTGTAATTCCCCAAAACATCCAGGGAGTAATTTTGTTTTCCTCATTTAAAGTTTATCTAATATCAAATGAGAATTTTAAATGTGGGAAATATTATGGTTATGTGAGACATATAAGGCATATCATTCATATTTCCTTGTGGATGAATGAGATCAATTCACCCAAAGAAAGCAAATGTAAATCAAAATAAATGCAAGATACAATTTTCCCTTTCTTGATTGGCAATTTAAAAATTTAATGATAGGGGTGCCTGGATGGCTCAGTTGGTTAACCATCTGACCCTTGATCTTGGCCCAGGTCATGATCTCATGGTTCATGAGATCCAGTCCGTGTGGGGTTCTGCATTGACAGCATGGAGCCTGCTTGGGATTCTCTCTCTCCCTCTCCCTCCCTCTGCTCCTCCCACATTCTCTCTCTCTCTCTCAAAAACAAAAAATCAGTGAAAATTTAATAAAATACTCACTGCTACAAAAAAGTAGGCATATGCATAGTTTTTCATAAGTTATGAAATAAAATGAGAATAATGCTTATAATTGGGATGAGGAATCAGGAGAGTGTGGGGAAGATGCTTATTTCTTGTATGGGACCCGTTCTATACAGTCATGACTGGTAACTATATTCATGTGTTACTCTCTAGCTAGCGTCACTTACAACAATATATTTCATAATGGATCTTTAAGTTTGTCAGATTCTACTATCTGCTATCCAGCGGTGATAGGATAGTTCACACTGTGTTCAACTGTTAATATTTGTTTTTTTTTCAAAGTTTATGGACTATGTAATCTGATGGGACTAATCATTTCACTTAAATGACTGAGAAGTGCATCCTGGCATTGAATAATCCCAAGCATGAAATGGTGAGAAACAGCTGCCAAGTCCTAAAGTAAAAGAGACGTCTGTGGCATTCAAAATATAACTTCAAAAACACCTTCAAACAAATCCTGTAAATATGGTTGCTTCCAGTAATATTCCCAATGACACTCAGTGATGTTCAGGCCTACACATGTCGCAAGATAATTTTTAGAACTACATCTCCACTTGGTTTTGTTTTTGCTTTCATGTCTTGCACAGGAAATGCCACACAGAATTTGCTCCATGAAGCCCTGAAAAGAACATCACCAGAACTGATGGAAAAGAGTGCTTATTAAGGTCAGTCCTTCAAATCATAATCACTATTTAGTAAACATTTTCTTGCTACTCAGCAGGAAGCCAAGTTTCAATAGGAAGTAATAACCTCAGAAACATTTGGATAACCAATGAGACAGATTAATATACACCGCAGAGGTAGTACTTGGAAACCAGATCTGCCAGAATTCGCTTCACTTTGTAGATACCTGCCTTAGCACGCTCTCTAAGGAGAATCCATCACCTTGATATACTGCAAAAATGATGTAAGGGAGAAAATAAGGGAGAAAATCTGAGAAATGGATTTCTTTCTTATTTCTGCTTTTGGGGAAAAAAAGAGATTACAATCATCCAGTTACTTAGAGAAAAAAAAGAGAGGTTTGTGATAATAATGAAGATCAGGGTGGAGGTCAAAGGGTTGTATGATTGAGAAACATAAGGAAATTAATGCTTTTGATAAAAACGTCTCATTTAAATAATATTAGCTATCTTTATTCATCAGAGGCTTTAACGGAAAGCAAAGACAATGAAATACGGGTGCACAAAGTGTGGATGGCAGATCCTAGATAACACTGCTGGGAGGCAGCGATAGCACAGTCACCACCATGCTAGTTAAATTTCTCCAAGTTACACAAGAATATTTAAGAAAAAGAAAAAAATTAAATGATTAAAGAACATTCCCAGAGAGTAATTTTAATTGACTGTCAGTGACTTTTAAAAAAAAATCAACAGCTTAATCAGTGGTCAGAATAGAAGCTCTGTGGGTCATTGTCAATCTCTAATGATGTTAAATATCTGAAAGATCAGTCCAATGATACCACATTTAAATACCACAGAATAAAATACCACAGAGTAAAGGACGGTTGTTCTTTTGTTTGTACCTCTTCAAATTAGCAAAATAATGCTGAGATCTCACAGTCCAAATAATTCAAAATACCAGCCTTCAAGGCTTAGATAAAAGCTCACATTCTCTTTAATGCCTTCCCAGTGCTTACAGGCAGAGTAAGTTCCATCCTTCCAAAGTACACACAGAAAAGGTATCTGTGCTTCCCCCACCTCCCCAGCATGTATACACATATGTCAATTTCCATACATATGTGAGTTTGCCTTGCTCAGTCTTTACCTTGTAAGATTCTTGTGCTGGCTATTTGTCTGTCAGCCTCTGCATCCCTTCTATGCCCTGCAATGTGCACTGCAATTTCCATGAAGCATGCTTTCCAGACTCCCTTTACCTCTTGATTCCTTTTCACCAGGCTTCCACAAACAGGGACACAGGAGAGCGAGAAGATGTAGGCTTAGCCTACGTCCTTGCCCCACCCCCTCCCCACTTCTCCACAGGCCTGGGAGCAGTCTTATTCTCTAACATCACATCTCTTGTCACATGGATCCTATTCCATGGCTTCAGCTCTTCACCCTCTAGTCCTAAGGGAAGGTAATATCTTCCTACGGCTGCTACTCCTTGGTCTTCACAAATGCTGGCTTGTTCTCTTCACCCTGTCCATATTTAATAAATTGTTCTTGCATCAAATGTTCTCAAACTCTTCTGAGTGTGCCAACCATTTGCTACTTCAGCCCTGGCAGTATCCTCCCCAAGAACAGAACTTAAGTGTTCAGTAACTTTATGTTCCTAGGGTTTAATACAATGCCTGGAAGAGAGTGGGCACATATGAAATGCTTTTGGAATGCATGAATAAAGGAGAGCAGTACTAGGGTAGCTACTGTGTAAAAAAGTAAATATAAAAAACACTTACTGAAATGAAGTTTACAATCTAAGAAGGAAAACAATACTCAGGTGCAGAAATTCAAATCACTGTTAAAGATTGCACATGGTAAGTAATGAATCACAGGCCACCATGTTCAGGTTCCAGAAAACGGCGTAATTCCTTACTGTTAGTAGGGAAAAGCTACCTAACACCAGGTAAAAAGTATATATATATAAACATTCAACCATCTCACAAACCTCCCATAAGGTAAACCAAGTAAGATAAAAACAACAATCCAATACTTCTCTGCCTCGTGGGTGTGCTGGCAGCTTTGATTAGTTAATATTTATAAAGCACTTTGAAGATGAAAAGTGCTAAACATTATCTAACAGCCCTGTAAATGCAAATGTGTCAGGTCTTATGAAATTTAACAGAAATTAGAGAGTGACAAACTACTCACAAATAAAAAATGCTCAACTAAGGCTTTGCATTTAAAGAGGCCAGATGGGGGAGAAAAGACATTTCCCCCAAGGCAGAGAATCAAGCTGATGTATACCCCACCCTCCAACCCCACCGACACACACACACATATACACACTGCTGAAATGTTTAATTTAAAGCCTGAAAGATGATGCACTTTGTAACAGCATGTAAATCAATGTTTTATTAAAGCCTATGAATTACTATGCAGAAAAATGCAAATCACAATAAAACACACCACAAGCAAATTCAACGCTGCTCTGTTCTCAGTGGAGCAATTACCAAGACTTGCTTTGGCAGATGGGGGTAGAATTTAACTAGGGGTGGGCAGTTTTATCTCCTGCTTGCCTATGGAAACTGCAGAATCTCCCAACCATTTTGCTTCACCCCCAGAAGTACAAAGAGTCAAATATTCCCCCACTGCCATATTTTAAGTTACATTTTTAAAATGCTATGCTTTTCCCTCCATTGACTTTAATTACACGTAGCCTAAGAGGCTTGCCTGGCCAGATGACTTTTTTTATACAAAGGAGAGGAGCTTACACACCATAGTATTTTTCTTTAGCTTGTCCACCAGTTAGAAGGCTTGAATTTAATATCTTTAAGCTTGTCTGTCTGCAGACTAATTTTATTTATTCAGAATACACACACACACACATGCACACGCGCGCGCGCGCGCACACACACACACACACACACACACACACACACACACGATCTGATTAAACAGCCAGAACTGTGTCCTTAATTCCAGAGTGATTTTTCAGTGGGTAGGTCAGGACAGGATCTCAGGTTTACTGTTTGTTTTTTTTTTTCTTTGCCATAGACAGTAAAAGGCATCTAGGTGATGAATCCTTTTTAAAGAGTACTGAACTGGTGATATACCCACTGAAATTAAATGCGAGCATAAAGGAAAAAGGGTAAAAAAGAGAAGAATGGAGCAAATACAATGCAAAATGAGTTCTAAAAAATATTATGTCAAAAATATATTTAAAAAGAGAATAATAAACTGATTCTGAAAATCCCTTGAAAGTGTAAGTTTTCAGTTACTAAGGGAGAAGGGAGAAGCAGAAGCTATTATTGTCATTATAATCCATAATCTTATTTTATATTTGGGACTTGTGAAACTCACATTTCAAAGCAGACCTTCAAAGACTTCACTGCTATGCATTTTGTTAAATAAATATGGCAGAATAAATAAACCACAGACAATAATATATTGTGCAAGCTCTAAAGAGTTAGGTCTTTAAGGCTTGGTGCATTTTAATATATTAAGTAATCCGGGGGTCTGTGACAAAATAAACTGGAATTGCTGCAATTTCATATAGCTGATACCTTGAACACTTAGTAGCTAAGTGAATTTCCAATGAATACACTGTGTGCTATTTGTGAGTAATAGAATACATATGATAATCAACCTTTCCATTTTTCAAGCATTGGGCTCTGAAGATCAAATGAGACACTGTATGTGAAAGTGACTTAAAAACTGTAACAAATGCAACAAATATTAGGTTTCATTAGCTATTTGAAATAATGTAATACCTTTGAAAACAGAACATAGTGTTGAACTATTCACATGTGAATTTACAAGCCAGTGATAATAATAATAAAAATAATAATCCCCATGATTTCTCATGAGCTAATCAAAGATCCTTTTCCAACCCATCTTTTCAGATTAAAACAATTTATAAGCAAACCACAGCTAACAAGGTGGAGGATACAAGGGAGGGGAATGTTTCTTGCCTGGCATTTCTAACTTCTGTTGTTTTATTATTCAGTTTAGAACTTTTTGAGAGTAGGTAACTAATAAAGACATTTTATCTCATGCAAATACATATCTCTTTAGAATATGCAGACACTTTATAAATAATTCCCCCAAAGTGGCTATCTCCTGTGGAATGCTCCCCCCACACCACCCAAGAATTGCAGTGGTCCTTAATATTCTAATAGACTTACAGAGAAGGATAAAATCCTAGTATTCTAAGTTTTTCATTGAAGTACATTTTACCATATAAATGGCATTAGGAATGGTGACTACAGTATTTAAATATATATTTTTATTTAATTAGCTTTCTGAGGCCAATACTGAAGATATTATTATTTAAAATAATTATTTAATAAAAATTGTTTTCTAATCTGAAATATAATTCTGTACAAGTTACCTTGTGTGTGTATTTAGCCCATTTAAAAATTAAGAACTATGTACTCAGTAAAAACACCATTGCAGCAACATAATTCTACTTATTCTTGGGTTGGGTCATAATTTCAGGAGATGTGGCATGGCATAAACAAAGCTTCATACTCACCAGCATCTGTTCCCAACCAGAGTGCCTTATCTATTGACCTGATGGCACCTTTTTATTTAGTTACTGCCCAGACCCTGCAAAGACTGAATGCCATAGTCAATGGTGACTGTATTCCTCAAATGCAAATTAACACCTGTTCTCCTCACTGAAATATGACCAGGCAATAAGTAGTAGTTACATCTATTCCTGCAATATAAATTTAGGTCTTTTTTTATTTATGCCTCTATGAGTTAAAAATGGTATTAAAAACTGTAAAATCATTATTGTTTTAATAAATTAAAGAAGAGCAAAGATGAAATATTTGATTATGATATTCTTCACATTAGATTACATTGAATATTTTTACAAAAAATAACAAAGACATTCAAATTTTATTATTGTAACTGGGTTATTAAAATGAAATATAAGAGAATTAGGTCATGAATTTAGACTCTACACATATTTTAAATGTTATTTTTAATTTTTTCCTGTGATTCCTTTAACATTAATTAATAAAGTTGCTCCAATATTTAATATTTGGTTGTTGATGACCAGTGTTTCTTTACCTGCAGTCTTGTGCTAAAGTTAGCTGTAACTTTTACTACTAGATAGATAGATACATAGATACATAGATACATAGGTACATAGATAGCATTTCTCCAAATACCTATAAAGAAATCTCTTAATACATTCCAATGACATCTTCTCATTTAAGTTAAAATTAAAAAAAAAAATGATGCTGGAAGTTGTTAAAAGGAACAAAAATAGATACAATCGAATTCCACTATAAGATACTGCAATTAAAAAATCAGACATTCCACATGAGAATTTATACTTTGGCCAAGATTGAGTAACCCCTTCACCTGAAACAATAAAAAAATATATATAATATTTATGAAACAATGGTTCTCAAGACATAGAACATCAGGCAATATGGGACAGTGATCCCTGAGAGATGACCAACAAATAAGTTAAGCTTTGGGGCACCAGGTGGCTCAGTCGGTTAAGCATCAGACTTTGGCTCAGGTCATGATCTCACAGTTCAGAGGTTTGACCTTCCAGTTGTGCTCTGTGCTGACAGCTCAGAGCCAGGAGCCTGCTTCAGATTCTGTGTCTCCCTTTTTTTCTGTCCCTCCTCCACTCACGCTCTGTCTTTCTCTCTCTCTCAAAAATAAATAAACATTATAAAAAATTAAAAATTAATTAATTAATTAAGCTCTACCATTGTCCCACCTTACTGTATTTAGAGAGTTTCCAAGATGCAGCACAAGGAGGGGAAACTAAGACAGAACCCAGCATATGGTGTGAGCTGAGGAATCAGAGCTAAAAATCTTGGGTGACCAAGGGGCATGAGTTCACATGACATAGTGCTAAGAAAGAAAGAACTACACAGAGAACCCCAGTTTTGAGGGATCAGTACCTAGCACTCACAGAGAGCTGGAAATAATGCCTGCTCCCACTGGCCAGACTGGAAAGCTTTATAATTCACTGGCATTGGATACAATACTCGAAAGAGTCTTGACTCAGAAGTAGAGAATAATCAGGTTTATACTATATATGACTTTGGTCCTGCTTAACAGATCGTATAAGCAGGACAAAAAATAATTAAAGTCTTTGCAAGTAACTTAACTAAAGTCTAGGAAAAAATGAAGTATGCTGATAGAAATACAAAACTACTCAGCACCCAACAAGATAAAATTCATAATAATTGGCATCCAACTAAATAGTTGGCAGTTCTTGTCAGGAAGCAAGAAAATGTGACCCACAAAAAAGAGAAAAACTAAACAATTTAAATAGCCCAGAACTGATGCAGATGCTAGAATTAAAGACAATTGGAAGAGTTATCCATTCTATATTTCACATGTTGAGAAAATTAGATAGATAGAAGATACAAAAAAAAAAAAAAAAGACCAAAATTCAAATTTTAGAGACTGAAACTACCAGGAGTGAGATAATAAATACAATGAGTAAAATTAATGGAAGATTAGACATTGCAAAAGAAAAGATTAGTGTAAGAGAAGACATAGCAACTATCTAAAATGAAACACACCGAGAAAAAAATAATTGAAAGAAAGGAACAAAACAAGAGTGAGCTGAGGCAACTACTGGAGTCTATGGGGGGGTAGGGAGAAGAAGATCAGAGAAACTAATTAAAGAATAGTTGAATATTTTACAAAATTAAATAAAACTACAAGTCCATAGATCCAAGAAACCCAATAAACTCCCAGTATAAGAAACACCAAGAAAATTACATCAAAGCATATCATAACCAATTTCTCAAAAAAAAATCTTAAAAGCACTCATAAAAGAAGAAACATTATATAGAGGAAAATACATAAGGATAACTGTACATTTCTCAGTAGAAACAAAATAAACAAGAGGACAGTGGAACATTTTTAAGGCATGGAAAGCAAAACTTGTCAACCTAGAATTCCACACTGAGTGAAAAGTATTTTTCAAACTTAAGAACCAAAGACATTCTCATAGATAAACAGTGGAAAGTATTCATCACAAGCAGAAGACTACAACACGAAGTGTCAAAGGAAGTCCCTCAGGCTGAAGGAAAATAATAGGTGAAAACCTGCATCTACATAGAGGAATGAAGAATACTGGGGATAATTAAGTGAGCAAATATAAAGAATTTTTCCTTTTTATTTAAACCACTTTAAAAAGTTAGTTGACAGTTAAAACTGACTTTTTGTTGACAGTTAAAAAAATACAATATATTGTAGGGTTTATAACACATGTAAAAGTGAAAGATATAACAGCAATAGAACAATGGATTCTCTCATTTAATTCTCAGAGAAAACCTATGAAGAGATTGATGCTCTTATCCCATTTTATAGATGTTCAATAAAATTACATAATCCTTCTTTCTGATTTGTTAGAGGTAACCAGCAAACCAACACCCTAAGAATAAGAATAACGTCCTCTTCCCAAGATATAATGCTTTACAAATGTAAATACCATAATAATCAGTTTCAATGATTATGTCAGAATTTCTACCATATCCACAGTATATATTTATTCACGTTGATAAATGTACACCCCATGGGAAACCCAAAGTTTTATTGTTTTATTTATTTTTGATAATTACAAAATTATCAATTTTAATTGATTTCCAAATATCTAAATCTAAATTTGTTATTTACATAGTCCATTATTTTCTAGAATCAAACTTCCCACACTGAATGAGCTTCCCAAATAATTGTGGTCTTACTGATCAGTATGATTACAGAAAATAAATTCAGAACCATCTTCCACTTAATCTAGTAAGAATAATTAATGTCCATATTATCCTCACCACATCCTACTCATGCATAAATGCATTTATTTATCTTATTTGACTTGACAATTGAATATGAGGTGGCAAATGGAATTGAGTTAAAAATCATGTGGCTTACTGGTTCATGGGTTCAATCCCTGTGTCAGGCTCCAAGCTGGCAGTGTGGAGCCTGCTTGGGATTCTCTCTCTCTCCCCCCCCTCTCTGTCCTGACCCTGTTTGCACTGTCTGTCTGTCTGTCTGTCTGTCTGTCTCTCTCTCTCTCTCAAAAAGTAAATAAATAAACTTATTTTTTTAATCGTGTGGCTTAGGCAAGGAACAATAAGCAGATCCTTAAGTGGAAATGCAAAATATGAGGTCAAGGACATTAGGCAGAATGTAGTCAAAAGTCTTGATACCAGCACAGATCCTGCAAAACATCATTTTTTAAAGCAGAAAATTGATGTTACATTGAGACTTGTTATGTGGTAAGCACTATGCCAAACATTTTACATCCACTGCCTCCTTTAATCCTCATGAGGTAAGATGCTTTTGAAATATTAGTTGATGAGATATCTATCCTCAGTAATTCTTTCTACCTTCTGGCCACTTTCTCATTGAGTCAGTCATTTGATGTTCCCTACTCTAGGCAAGGATGACTTGTGAGATCACAGAAACAAATAACAAAGCATTACTCTTGCCTTTTGGATTTCAAACACCTAGGTCTCAAAGGAATGTGAGGAATTCATACCATATGAATAGATTAGGCAAAATTTTCACATCTAGGTTACTCCCTTCCATGAAGGATTAGTTTCTTTTAGAGGATAGTTGAAAGCCAGGAAGGGGAAGACTTTTACTTTTGTTCTTGGATTTGAAGTAATGAATCCGTTTCATATTTCTCCTGAGCCAAGTTAAAGGTAAAAAAAAAAAAAAAAAGAAGAAGAAAAGAAAAGAAACCCATGTTATAGTTAAAACAGCTCCAGTGGCTAACTTTTGTAATTCTTGTAAGACAGAGAAGAAGTCTAAGGTTCAGAAGTGTTACATTAATGTGTTCAAAATCACATGGCAAATTAAATGGCTTATTAGAAATTCAAGTCCAGGTCTCTGTCTATATATACTTTTTTAAACTTTACCACTTAGCTTTAATCATAGTGACACAAAATATCAAAATAACTAATATTTTATGGGAAGAAATTTGTACTCCTGCCAAGTTTTAGATATTCCCAAAGTTTCTGATGTATATATAAATATATAATATATTAATATATTATATAATATATATTAATACATTAATGTTAATAATAATTAAAGTTTATGATTTACATATATAATATTATAATATATATATAATTCTAAGCAATTTGTGGGTAAAATATGCAAAAATATCATATGAAATATTTAAAATATGAGGGATTACCAGGAAGACACTATAAACATTATAAAAATAATATGAACATTATGCTACTGAATTGGAAAATCTGATCAATTGGACAATTTTACAGAATAAAATAATTTTGAAAATCATTCAAGAATTGATAAGACCAAAGACTAGAAAACTTTTCCTATAAGGGTTAGACAATAAATATTTTAGCCTTGTGGGTCATACATTTTCTTTCCTAGTTACTCAACTTGGCCATTGTAGTATGCAAGCAGCCATGGACAATATGTAAAATAAATAAACACATAAATACATAAATAAATACAGGACTAAATGACTACATATATACATACAGATAGCTTTGCCCAGTAAACTTTACTTACAAAAAGAAGCAGTGGGCTAGATTTGGCTTTCAGACCTTAATTTGCTGATTTCTTGATTAAATAGCTGTTATAAATATTAAACTGGTAGTCAAGAATATACCTACAAAAATAAACTCTGTTTCCAGATAATTTCATAAATGAGTTTACCAAACCCTGAAAGAACAAATATCTTAGATGCAGCTGAGGGTAATATACAAAACTCTTTTAGGTTAGTATAACCTTTATACCAAAACTAGATAAAAAAATGTGAGACTGGACGATTTTAGGCCAATTTCACATAGAAATGAATGTCATAAATAATTGACAAGCCATATCCAGCATGTATTTAAAAAACATAACACAACCAAATCAAATTTCATCCCAAGTTTGCAAAGAATATGATAGGAAAGTCATGTTAATGTATTAAAACTGCAGAGAAAGAATCAGATAAAATACAACACTTGATGCTTCATGCTTCAAACTCTCAGTAAAGTAAGAATAGAAGGCAAATTGTTTAACCTGATAAAGAATATAGACCAAGGCCCCACAAAATTTTTATAGTTACTAATCAAACTGTAAAAGAATTCCATGAAAATAATCAATCAGACGGGCACCAGGGTAGCTCAGTCGGTTATGTGATGAATTCCGCTCAGGTCCTGATCTCATGGCTCCTGAGTTCCAGCCCCACATCAGGCTCTGTGCTGACAGCTCAGAGCCTGGAGCCTGCTTTGGATTCTGTGTCTCCCTCTCTCTCGGCCCCTCCCCTGCTCTCACTCTGTCTCTCTCTCCTTCAAAAATATATAAACTTTAAAAAAAAAAAAAAAGAAAAAGGAAAAGAAAATAAGCAACCAGAAAAACGTGATTAGTACTGCTTCTACATTTCACCTGAAGGACTAACACAATAGCAAGAAGAGTTAAGACAGATAAAAATTAGAGAGAAATCAAATTTTCATTATACTCCAAATATGTGCCTGCATCCAAGGAGAATCTAATAGAATTTATAGATAAATATTGAAAATAATAAGAGAAGTCAACATTGCATAATATATGCTCCATGTATAAAGGTGATTAACATTCTGTTATATCAGACAAACTAATATGAAAATGTAATAATATTTTTTAAAAAAACATCTCATTACAATGACCATTAAAAAATGGGAATTCTTGGAATAAATATAAAAAGTTACCAAAAGAAAAAATTTTGATAACATTGTAAAATATTTTTGAAGAATAAAAATGGCATCAATAAGTAGGGGGAGTTTTCATGTTTACTGATGGAATAATGCAATATTTTATTTTGTTTTTCCATTACTTTATTAACAATTTATTTTATTTATTTATTTTTTAAGAGACAGAGAGGGACAGAACATGAGCAGGGGAGGGGCAGAGAGAGAGGGAGACACAGAATCCAAAGCAGGCTCCAGGCTCTGAGCTGTCAGCACAGAGCCTGATGCGGGGCTTGAAAGCAAGCCCATGAAAGCAAGATCATGTCTGAGCCAAAGTCAGATGCTCAACCTACTGAGCCACTCAGGCACTCTGGTATAACACTATATTAATATGTTGTCTTCTCATATACATACAGGTCAAATTAATCTGAATATACACATTTGATAGTATTAGGTATTCATATAACAGATTCTTTAATTTTTCAGTTTATCTATTTTATTAAAATCCTCAAAGCAGTTGCATTTGTTTCAGTAAGGTCCTGTACCATATGGTCTGTAGGACAGCATGATCCTCCTAATATAAGTTAGGCTTCTTAATGGTTGATACATTCATAGACTATAAGGGCACATATGTCACACCTACCAACATAAATTTTATCGTCTTTTTCCAGTTGTAAAGCAGTAACTTGTTATTGTAAAATACTTACAATACATATTATTGTAAAATTCAAAAAGTACAAGCAAGTACAGTGTTCTGAAAATACAGAAAATTACAAGCAAGAAGGGGAAAAAAATCACTTATAATTTTACCATCCCTGTAAGCAGTATTGCCATTTGGTGCATATGTTCCTAGTTTATTTTTCTAGATATATTTATTTTGTTGGCTTTTACACTTTTCAGACAAATATCTGCAGATGTTCTCCTACTTGAACTTAGGTACTTTAGACATGTTAAAACATGTGTCTGTGTATTTCTGCCTCTGAGCAAAAGTCCATTGACCAACTCAGCCTTCTGTTTGTAAAGGGTGAATTAATGAATCCGTGGGGCAAAGTCAGTAGTGAGGTTCACTCCGAGGATAATTGTACAGCAAACTCAGAAAAGATAAGCATCTTTATGTATTTTGTTTTAGTTGGGTCCTTATTAGTAGCACTCTACTGGCAAACAGCTTTATTAGAAAGGTTTGAAATAAACGTGTATTATGTGAAAATACTGCTGATTTAAAATTCATTCTTTTTATATTTTTGCAAGTTACACAAATCATTTCCTGTTGTCATCTTATTTAAGCAGAAAAGCCTAATCCTATTCCTTTTTTCTTGGAGACAAGCGACTAAGCCTCCATGTAATGACACACCCCTGAGAAATGGTTTGCAATAAATAACAGCTCAGGGGAACTAAAATCCTCCAAGTAGAATTCAAAAAACAACACTGTTGTCTTGTGCTAAATGACAAAGTTCGCACGTTGGGAAAACACCAGAACTATACATATTCTTGATGCTGATGGCTCTCAGTCCTTATTTTCCTGAATCAATTTATCGTGCATTATGACGTATCCGAAATGTTTTATGTTTATATATTTGACAAATTGTGATAGAGACCACTGGAGTTCACCAGGTATCTATATGTTCCTTACATTTTTCCTACCGGAAAGCTTCAAGGTGTGGTCATGTGATAAGTTTTTGCAATGAGAACATTGCAACAAGGGATGTGGAGATGGGTCATTTCCACTGTAGCAGCTAAGAGTGACTGTCTCTCCCCCTATCACTTACTCTGTCTCTCCACAATTAGAAACAAAAACTGCACAGGTCCAGGAGTGCTAAGAGAAAGCAGCCTAAGTCCCTGCTGCACACATTGAAAGACAGCTGTGTCTTTCCTCCTTTCTGCATGAAGTAAGACATAAACTTATTTTTGACAAGCCACTAAAATCGTGGGATTTATTTCTCAGTTCAGTAGGGTCTAGTTGTATCACTTAGCGTTGTATTACTGCTTAGCATGAGTTCAAGTGTGCATGGAGGAGTCCACATGGAGGCTGAGTAGCTGCAGGGGTAGACTGGGTGGGTTCTCAGTTCACTGCCTCTCTGCTCCAGAGACACTCTCTAGTACCTGCCCCATTGAGCATTTCTCCCTTATAGTGAGCGTGTTCAGCTTTGTCAACAGAGGGTGCCCAGGGATATTGCAGGAGACAGGGGCCTCCTCCTGGTTCTGGAAGCTGCCTTTTTGCTTCTGCTTACTTCTGCTGCACAGTCTAGCAATGGTACGTGTGTGCACACACACACCTACTAACAGTCTGCCCCAACTGTGCACCCAGTGTGTAGTCCATCGGCAACCACTCAGCCCAGATTAGGCCCAGTGACCACTGCCAGTGGCAGTCTCGCTCCTGGCAGCCGCAAACCCTGTCTCCCTCTGAGCCCCTGCACATCAGCCTCAGCTCACCTGTGCTGGAAGAATGGTTTTCTGCAGCCCTCCAACACAGCCACCTTGTGCGTCAGACATACACACTGCCAGCAACTGAACTCCTAACAGCTGACTCCTTCTCCATTCCTGCCTCCTAGCATCTGCCCACCCGCACCCAGAGAGCAGTTTCCTGCTTTCTTGGCCACATTGCACCAGCTCTGGTCTGGGCAACCCAGCAAACTTGCCTGCCATCCAGAAATTATGAACAATGAGGTCTGAACCACAGGTATTGGGAAGAAACCCTTCTAAATTGTCCTTCCTTATACAATCGCATCCTGCTCTAGAGCACCTTTTGAGTTCTCTTTACCTCCTTAATATCATTCCCCTATTATAGTTAAATAATTGTTGTATTAAACTTTCTCTCCTCAAATTACAATGTGGTTTCTGTCTGTCTCCTAATTGGCCCTAGACTGACAGGTTAGCCTAGCCTAACTAATGAGTAAATAATGATAGGGAGAGCTCAAATCCGACGTTTAAACTCTAGATTCAATGTAGGAACAATTTAGATAACATGCGGTAGAGTACCTTGAAATTGATATAAGTTATTACACTGAAGTTCAAATTATTCTCCTAAATTTCAAATTGAAAAGAATCGTGTATTATAAGAAAACACAGCTGCTAGTCAAAATGGCCACAATTTAATTTGTAGTAAGGTAGAGGGATGACCATGAAGTTGTGAGCTATGTGGAGACTGTCTCAACATGTGGAATGTTTGTAACAAATGATAAAATAGAAATTCTCTTCATTTTGATTGTTAGATTAATGCATTTTTTCAATGTTTGTACACTAAAGGTATAGTTTTCTTAGGATCTCCTAGAGTACTACTTGAAACGCATTTATTCTTTTCACAATTATGGTTTGTCTTCCCATACTTTTTTTTTCTTTTATTTTCAGGTTTCAAAATGCTGTTTATTTATTTTTATTTGTTTGTTGATTTGTTTCTTTATTATTTTTAATTTAAATTCAAGTTAGTTAACATACAGTAAGTCTTGTTTTCAGGAGGAGAATCTAGTGATTTTTCTCTTACATATGACACCCAGTGCTCATCCCAAAAAGTGCCCTCCTTAATGCCCATCACCCATTTAACCCATCCCCCCACCCACCTCCCCTGTCTTCCCATACTTTTAATGATGTGTTTGGTGGAACTGTATATTTCACTCATGTAGAACATATACTTTGAGTATCTTTTACATTCCAGGAGCTCCACATTTATGACGTTGCAGTTACCACCACAGCCAATGTTTCTATCTTCATGAGCTTACATCATAGCGAGGAATAAAGAAAAGGAAGATAGTGATTACAATGCAGGGTGCAACTGCTATTAAAGGAAAGTGCAAGGTTCTCTGGGAGTTCAAGGGCAGAACACTTCACAAAAGAGTAAGAGGTGTGTTAGGAAAGGTATCACAGAAGACGTAACAGCAAGCTGGGACCTGGAGAGTCAGTAGGAGCTAGATGAAAGCCAGGTAGTGACGGGGGCAGGAAAGAAGATGAAGAATGTTCCAGGCATACTGCCTAGCCTGAGCCATGTGCAGTAGAGTATTGCCCAGGGGGCAATAGATTGTATAAGAAATCTGGAGAGTTAAACTTTCTATGGCCTACAACATTTTAAAAAATATCATTTACAAGTTTGTAAGAGATATCATTTTTTAGACCAATATTAATGAAAGCTGTGACATACTCCCACCAAAACCAGTGACTTATTGTAGCAATGAGATGTTAAAATATTTTAGAGTATTAGAAGCATGAATTATAAAGGACGTGTCACAGTTTGAAAAGACTTTTGAGTGGTTCTAAGAAGACTTTTAAGTATATAGGTTTGTGACAGCATTGAAAGTCATTGGTTTTAATCATAATTATAATCAAAATCAGCAACAACTAGTGGCTGTAATAGCCAATAATGCACTATTCTAAGAGTTCATATATATGAATATGTCTATGATTATATTTAATATTCAGAACCTAGGCAGTAGTTATTATTATTATTATTATTATTATTATTATTTTATTTATTTATTTTCTTGGTAAAACTGAAACCTAGAGAGTTTAATTATAAGCCTGAAGTTACACAGCTTTACTGTCTTCACAGTCAAGGAAACAGAGGCACAGGTATGTTACAACTTTCCCACATTCATACTACTAATAGGGCAGAGCAAGAGATTCTAACTCCAGTGCGTTAACTTTTTTTAAATTTTATATCTTTTATTTTCTTAATCCTCATTTATTTTTGAGAATGAGAGAGATACAGAGCGTAAGCAGAGGAGAAGGGGACAGAAGAGGGAGACACAAAATCCCTCTGTGGAGGGCCCAACAGAGCCCAACGTGGGGCTCAAACCCACGAACCGTGAGATAATGACCTGAACTGAAGTCAGATGCTTAACAGACTGAGCCACCCAGGTACCCTCAGTGTATTAGCTATTAACCTTTAAGTTATTTTGCCTCCTATAGCAGTCCCAAAAGAACTGTTAATCATTCCGCATAGACTTCTCATGTACAATGTACAGAAAAAATACTTAACAGAAACATTTGGTTTCTTAAAGCATAGAATATAAGCTACTGTGCTGAGGCTTTATTTTACATTAAACCATCACGGAAGACTTGCAAAAGAAGAGGTGAGGTTCAGCTTTCTCCTTATGGCTTGAATACTGAAAGTCACTACCATGTAGTCCACTTGACTATAAATGTCAAGGGTCTCTCTCCCATTTTGTCTACAATTTAATTACCCCTTTGGCTTGAGTAAGGACTACTTCTGATTTCAGAACATCTGCTAAAATGCACATCACTATAATGGAAACTGTTACAGCAAACAGTGGTCTTGTCTATTTGATTTCACCAATCAGATTAACTGTTAGAAATATTAGAAAGCAGAAAGTCCCTAAATGAAAGATCTCTGTGATCATTAATTTTATGTGTCAACTTGGCTGGGCCATAGGTTGCCTAAATATTTGATCAAACATTATTCTTGGTGTTTCTGTGAGGGTGATTTGGATGAGATGTACATTTAAATCGATAGACTGAGTAAAGCAGTTTGCACTCCCTGATGTGTGTGGACCCTATCCAATCAGCTGAAGGCCTGAATAGAACAAAATGCTGGCCATCCCTGTAGTAAGAGAGAATTCTCTGCCTGAAGGCCTGCTAATGGGTATATTGGCTCTTCTGGGATTTGGAGCAGTTTCTGGCTTTCAGATTCAAACTGGGACATTGGCTTTTCAGATTTTGGACTTACTAGTCACCTCCATAATTGCATGAGCCAATTCCTTATAATAAATCTCTCTCTCTCTCTCTCTAGATAGGTATAGATAGATATTCCTTTATTACGTATAATTATATGTATTTTTATTGTAGCATAGTACCCAATACATATTTGAGAAATAATGAAGCCCCAAAAAAGATTGCATAGATGAATGAATGAATGAATGAATGAATGAATGAATAAATGAGGTGACTGGTAAGAAAAAAACTAAACTGGGTGTAGCTGAGAAGAGTTAGTCTAGGTAAAGGGTCACAAGGAAGGATTATAAGCAGCAAGTGCCTAGTGGGAGGAGATGTAAGTCTAACACTTACTTTATATATTTTTAATGGAGTTTGTTCATAAAAGGTTAAAACAGCAAACCCTCTTTCTTACTAAAACTAAGACAGAAACTGTTAGAATCAGAAATACAACCAGTGTATAAGGATTCTTTGGATCTTTGCACTGTCTTAAATATATGTATCAAGTCTAGAGTCGTGAGCAATATTCAATTTTCAGCATTATATTTGATTTATCTATACCAGCAAATATACCAGGAATGTATTCAATAGCTTTGTGAACCCCCTTCCTCAATGAATCTACCCCTATGAATCTCTAAGAAGCATTAATCTCCTATTGGAGTCAGACTTTCTTGTTCATTTAGAAAATGTCAACGTGTCTAGTATCAAAAATAAGCTATTTACAGGGAAACTAGGCTTAGAGATGCAGCTAAATCAACAACAAAGAAAGACACTTCCTTTTGCTAAATTTTAATTTCACTGTCAGGCAATCACTTGGCTGGCTGTGCTGTCAGTTAGAAATTTCCCAATTCCAAATAAGAGATTAAAATTTTTAATTTGAAAACCCTTATCATAATGTCAAATGAGCATTAGTTAACCTTTCATGTCTTTGCTATGATGCATTTGTCTAATTATGGGAAGTATAAGCTTTATGTAAAAACATTTGGGTTTTCTATATTCTATTAAATTAGGAAGAGATTTTCTCTATTTGGACATTTTACCCATACATATGCAGATGACTGCATTTCTGCTGAGTCAGGTTAGATAAATCTTTGACTTTGCTCAGTCTTTCATCTTCATAATACACAGAGGAAATACAGGTTAGATGTAGTCATTTTAATTTCCAATTTTTCATTTATTCTAGATTTTTCTCATATTTTCCAAATATCAAGTCATTATTTTTCTTACCATTGAGGCCACTGAGTTTTTTTTTTTTTCATTGTTCCACGTGAATCATTTTTATTTTCCTGATGTTATTACTAAAAGTTTAGTGATTTTAGCAAAATTATATATCTTCACTCTGCTGTATCGATTACAAAAATGATCTCAAAGTGTCTCTGTCCCTGTATGCATATCTTTCGCAATGTGATTTTGAAGCATGTCCCATTAACAGGTAGAGTTCATTTCTCTACTCTTGACTCTGGATTAGAACTGTGATTTGCTTTGCATAGTAGTATGTCATGATTCCAGTTCTGAGCCAAAGACTCATGAATCACTTTTATTCATTTTTCAGCTGCCATTTCAACAAGCCCAGTCTCGCCTGCTGTGTGATGGGAGACAAAGGGGAACAAAGATGAGGTGCTGCAGTTGAAGCCATCAGAGACCAGCCAGTCTCCTGCCAACTACAGTCACAACAGTGGGCCCAGCTAAGATCAGAAGAACCATGGGGCTGAGCCTTGCTCAGACTGCTGGCGCACAGAATGTAAGCTAAATGACTAGTTTTTCTTTTAAGCCACTACGTTTTGGTTTGGTTTGTTATGCAGCAAAAGCTAGCTTATATATGTATCCTATACTTCCATCATTTAATCTGCTAGAATTCAGATGCTTCCTAACAATTATATTCACTCTCATTAGAGCCCACATTCTTATTTGGTTGACTAAGAGAGATCAGTAAAACAAAATAATTCAATATTTAGGAACATATGTAGGCAACTCTATACATAAATATCCAGGGGCATCATAAATATCTATGCTGTTGGCTTGCTTTTTCATGGAGACACATAGATCAAATATCTTAAGAGGATTTTTTGGACTTAACAGTAATCATAAAATGTAGCTCCTTCTAGAGACTATGCTAAATACTTTATAAACCTTGTCTCAAGTTTACCTTAAAGCAGCCCATAAGGTAAAATTAATATTATCACTTTATTGCAGATAAGATAACTGAGTCTTGAAGAATTTAAGCTATTTTTCCAAAGTCTACCCAACAAGTAGATATGAGATTAAATAATCTCTGACTCTAGAGCCTCAGTGCTTAACCATAAAGTATGCTGCCTACCTTTTTCCAGAAACGTAAGAAAAGGATGGCCTTTATATGATTTCAAAATGTTTCCCATCTATCCAAATTCAACTGGAAAAATTTAGCACATTAATAAATTGACAAAAATGTAATTTATACAGATAAACTTAATGTCTATACATTTCAACCTAAAGAAATTTACTAGCTTTCAATCAACTCACCAGGCTAACGATCCTCCCAGTTTAACCTACTGTAGTTATGTTACCATGATATAAATAAATCAAGCAATGACAAAACATTGGTGGACATGACAATGAATATTGTTCATTGTGTGAGTAACTTGATCTTAAAAAAAAATGGGCCTACAATGGTTTCGTGTGAAAGTGCAAGGTGCAAGAATATGTAAGAGTAAAGCAAGTAGAAGCCAAACTAAATGCAGATTACTTTTACAAACTGATAAACTGTCACGTATATTGTTGACACTCATTGGGTAAGAAAATCTCGACAGAAGTGATGTGGAACTATTGATAGTCTTTGTTATGCCACTCAGTATGATTATTCATACATTTTATTGAAGAAATATTTTTTGTTATATGGTTCTGCCTCAAACCCTGCTGGAAGTGTGGGTAATACAAAATATATGCACTGTATTAACTTTCAAGTTAAAAAACTCTTAGCTTTAGAACAGTCTGATTACAGGAACTCTAGATAAGTGATTAGAAACCTAACGTATGATTTGAGCCTGAAATTCAGTCAATACATCTTTGTTTCTCATGATTATGAGATTTAAGCAGTCACTTCCATTCTAGTCTCAATGAGTAATCAAATACTAGTTAGAAAGCATATTTTGATAAGAAAAAAGGAAAGAAAAAGAAGAATCCGAATCAAGTTTTTTCTTCCATCATAGCTCGTTTTAAAACACAAATAGGTCAATGTAAAAAACTGAAATATGGCCTCAGAATAGAATACTAATGTTTAATTTTTTAATGTTTATTTATTTTTGAGAGAGAGACATACACAGAAACCGAAACAGGCTCCAGGCTCTGAGCTGTCAGCATAGACCCTGACACAGGACTCGAACCTATGAGCTATGAGATCATGACCTGAGTCAAAGTCAGACGCTTGGCTGACTGAGCCACCCAAGCGCCTCTAGAATACCAATGTTTTAAATCCTGGTAACCTGAAAAGTGTTTAGATAACAGAACTTGGGAAGTGGTTTAGTATGTGTGGAGAGAAGGACAGGGATACAATTATCCTCCTTTTTCATGATGGGGACTCGAGAGACATTGTCTGAAGTGAATGGGAGAAAGCATTGAAAAGTTTGAATAGTATTCAAAGTTTAAATGCAAACAGTGAAAGAAGCAAATGATAATACAGTGATCTATTTTGTGGGTTAGGTTCTAAGGGAAAATCAAGAGCGATACAGTAAGCTAAAGCCCTATCTTTCAAAGTGGAAAATTAACAGGTCTGACTAAAGTTGATAAAGAAATATTTACTGTTCAAAGTTAAAAAGCTAACTATAGAAAAGAAAGAAAAGCAGAACAATTCCAAGTGTTTGCTTCTAGGGAATAGGATGAGGACAGAAGGGGTAGGCCACAGACTGATTTTAATGATTTTGATCACTATTTTAAAAATAAAAGGTAGGGGCGCCTGGGTGGCGCAGTCGGTTAAGCGTCCGACTTCAGCCAGGTCACGATCTCGCGGTCCCTGAGTTCGAGCCCCGCGTCAGGCTCTGAGCTGATGGCTCGGAGCCTGGAGCCTGTTTCCGGTTCTGTGTCTCCCTCTCTCTCTGCCCCTCCCCCGTTCATGCTCTGTCTCTCTCTGTCCCAAAAATAAATAAACGTTGAAAAAAAAAATTTTTTTTAATAAATAAATAAATAAAAGGTAAATAAGGCAAAACTATGATAGTGTTAGTTGATAAAGTAGTCACTGGCTAGAAAGTGAGTGAGTGGTGGTCACTTTCAATAGGGGCATTTGAAAGTGATCTGACTTCTGAGAGGGGGAAACCAAGAAGAAATCTGGAGTAAATGTGCTCTAGGCAGAGAGCTCCCTATGTAGAGATGCTCAGTGAAGCCAGCCTGGCATGTTGAAGGAAGAGACAGGAGGTCTTAGCAAGCCAATAGAAATACCGTACTTGAGAACAGGGGCCAGATGGTGCAGGCCCTTCTAGGTCATGGCATGAAGTTTGAATCATATTCCAGTTAACGTGAGAAGACATGGAAGCTTTTTAAGTAGTGGAAAGATATGCTCTGCTTTTGATTTAAAAGAGACAGCACTGGCTGCTCTGCAGAGGGCTGACTGCAGGGTAAGAATGGAGGCAGGGAGACTGCTCGGGGTGTTCCTGTCACAGATCAGGAAGAAAAAGCAGTGATTTGGTAAACAGTGTTTAAAGCCTGAGATATATTTTTGGAAGGAAATCAGACAAGTCTTATTCATGGATTAGATGTGGAGGGTGAGTGAGGAAAAGGGGGAAAACACTGGAGACTCCAGTAAAGAAACGGGGTGAATGGTGGTGATTTTAACTGTCCTGGGAAAGACTGGGGAACAGAAACCGAGTCCCTTTTGTGCATGTTCTGTCCAAAATGTCCACTGAAAACTCAAATGGTGATACTACACAGGAAATCTGATCCGTGAGTCCTGAACTATGAAAGGGTTAATCTGCTGATATATATTTGGTAGTCATCAGCACAGAGGTGAAACTTAAAGCGACGTAGGGCTCACCTTGGGAAAAGAGTGTATAATAAAAATAGTTAGTGTTTACTACACGTTTACTCTATGCGTAACACTCAGCTAAACGCTCTTTACATGCTATGTGGGGAAGTCCCCCAAGGCCACCCTAGGTTCAATGATTTGTTAGGAGGACTCAACAGAGCTCAGCATATGGTCATAATCACAGCTACGATTTATTGCATTCAAAGGATAGAAAGCAAAATCAGCAAAGAGAAAAGGAATATGGGGTGAAGTCCAAGGGAAACCAGGCACAGAGTCCTCATCCAGTGGAGTAACACAGGATGTGCTTCATTCCCCAACCACGAGCTGTGGTTACACATGTGAAATATTGCCAAGCAGGGAAGGTTATGAGAGACTCGGTGCCCAGGGGGTTTACTGAAGGCTAATCACATAGGCAGCCACTGTCTGGCATGTGCCAAAGTTTCAGATTCCCAGAAGGAATGCAGGTGTTCAGCATAAACCATATGTTGCATAAACAGCTTAGGTACAGTGAGCCGCTCTTATATTAGGAGGGTAGGAACGCTCCCCAAATCCAAGTTCTTAGGTACCAGCTCAGGGCCAATCTTGTCAGCAGGCCTTTCTGAAGATTAGCAGTCAGACCTGCTCATTGACTCTTTTCTGAATACATACCTTAAATTATTTAAGATTCCAACAACCTCTAAGATAGGTCTTACTTCTCTCTTTATTTTACCAATGAGGAAACAGGAAAAATCTCACTTGCCTAGTAAGATAAGAGGTTGGAATTGAAACTCGGAAGTTTGACTCTCATGCAAGTGCTCTTGCATACTTCACAAAGGAGCCTCTGGTAATAGAGAACAGAAAACGGCAAGGGAGTAGAGTCAAAGGACTGAGACTTGGGCGCTCCATTTAAAGGTCCAACAGATGACCAGGGAAGACCAACCAGTGACATGGGCAGAAAACCAGGAAGCCATTCAATCTGTCCCAAGACAGAAAGAAATGTTCAGAAAATGGGTTATTTGCAATTGCTGCACCAGAGGGGATACCATGATTGTTGCTGACATCGTTAAGTGCATGAAGTAACTTTACTTTTCCACCTAAGCATCCTACCCCAATGTCAAACACCCTACCTCTGATCACATAGGCTACATGCTTCTATCCCACCACGACATAACCATTGTTATTGAAGCTGATATTCCTTTACACATACTTCCCCTCTTATCTGAAATGCTACTCCCCTATTTTCTAAATAACAATCTCTGGTCATCCTTCAAGAGCTTTACCTAATAGTATCTTTTTTGTAGAATATTGTTACATATACCAAACAACAGCTACCTACTTTCTCGTTGGAGTTTTCTCTACATATCTCTATAGCAATCCTCTTCTTTAAAAAAAAAATTAAGTTTGTTTGGTTTTCTGTTTATTTATTTATTTATTTTGCGAGAGATAGAGACAGCATGAGTGGTGGAGGGGCAGAGAGAGAAGGAGAGAGAGAATCTCAAGCAGGCTCTGTGCTGGCAGCACAGAGCCCAACATGGGGCTCGAACTCATGAAGCCATGAGACCATGACCCGAGTCAAAACCACAAGTCAGACACTCAAACAACTGAACCACCCAGGTGCCCTCCTATTCTTATTAGCTGCCTTTTATTTGTTCACCTTTCTGTAGCCTCCTCCAGGCTGCCAGCTGCTGAACAGTAGGACCTGAACCTTATTCATACCTATAGTCTCAGCGTCAGTGCAATGGTTAGAAAATGGCAGACACTCAAGAAATGCTAGAGGAATGAAGGAAGGGAGAAAGGAAGGGAAAAGAAGGAAGAAGGGATGGAGGGCCTAAGGGAGTGGTACTGAGGAGCACAAAAGTGAAACAGAAAAAAGTGTTTTGGGGCAAATGGAAATAAACATGTCCTGTAGCTTCAAGGCACCCAAAGTTTTCTCAGATTGGAAATATTATATTCTAATAATGTGTAGATTAAATTTGCATTTGCCTGGCTTGTGTTGCACAAATCTATCAATTATACTTTCAATGTACACACAGGTATAAATGGAAAGCTATAGATAGAAATCTCCTACTTTGGTTTTATTTTTCCTTCCTTCTGCTGAAAGTTTTCTTGGACTTGCTAAGATGCAAAATCTCATGAGAAGAGAACAAGAGGAACATTTCAAGAGATTAGTACTTTATTCCTGAGTGTTCATGAATTTATCAGGTCTTTTGCCAAGGACACTTTTTCTTTTTTGGAGGAGGAAGGGGAGGAGGAAGGGGAAAACTTATGGGGATACTGGGATTCTAAGAGTAGGTAGCCAAAAAATGAAAGAAAACTATCCAGAACTAGCAGGCTAAGCGATCAGGGAAATCAAATTGCTTACGTCACACAATATCCCATCTTCTGAAATACAACCAGAAAAATCCCCATGTGAAGAATACCAAGGTGACATGGATCCTGTTCCCAAAGGGCTTTAGAAATTGGTAGTAAAATGCCTTTGATACATTTTAGCTAATTACACTGGACACTGGACAGGGACTATTGGGCGGAGGCTGACTATAAGCATGGCGGAGCTGTTAGGCCTGGCTACAGGCCAGGGAGGCAAGGCGCCCTTCTATTCCACCCCTATGCAGTGGTTTGTGTTGCAGAATCTTCCTCACACTGGGGTAAATGAAACAACAGGGAATGTTGGCAGGGCCACCTGACCACAGAGCCACAGTTCTCCTGCCTCACAGATGTTTCCTGCCTTTGCCACCAAGCACAGCCTCCTCTGAGACCTCTGGGATTTCTTGTAAACGCATCTGCGGTAGCCAGATCCTGTTTCAGGGTCGGTGTCAAGCTAACCATCATTAAAGGTAGAGTCATGAAGAATTTATTAGAGGAAACACTGAACACAGGGAACTGAGTCTGTCTTTGTTTCTTTTTTTCAAGCCCCTCCATTTTTATTATGGATAAACTGATGTTCACATAACTAAATTTTTATTCAAGAAAAAGGTAAGAAAAAGAGAGAACCAAGTTTGTATCCTATACAATTTTTTTCTTAAATGAGTAGAGATTTAATAAATGTAAAAAAAAAAAAGGCATTCACAGAAATTAATAGCATCTGGAATGCAAGTACTGGGGAGTGTAGTGTGTGTGTGTGTGTGTGTGTGTGTGTGTGTGTGTGTGTGTGTGTGTATTTGATGTGAAAGTCAGAATGAAGTCTAAAGCATCTATACAGTGGACTCTGCTACTGTACCTTTGAACTCATCGATAAGAAATTGCTGGTGAGCCTTAACCAATTGGCTAAGGAAGCAGTCTGTCTTTGCCATGTGGGAATCCTCTCCTGTGGACAGCACTTCCTACTGCCCTACAACTACTCATGGGCTCTCAATGCTTTTTTCCCTGCCACGGGCCCTAATAATTCTAAAGGGATATTTTTATCATGATTAGTAAGTCTTTTTTAAAATCTGAGAATGGTAGAAAAGAGTCTTGTTTTCACTCAAACTGAAATTTAACACTTGCACGACCATCTTTATCCTTTGGAGCAATAGCCTAGGGCGCCACTGGCTAATTAGTTCACGTCCAACATCACAATGGTTACACAAGCATGCGACAAAAAACTTGAATCAGACATTGGGAGCCACTAGCTGATGGATTGTCTCTCCCCCAAGACTTGTGTTTGGTCTATCCAGTCTTGACCTGTAAGGTGTTTTAAATTTCAGCTGTTACCCAGCCTTTGAAAACAGAGATCCTGTGGATGAAATTTAACACTTTAAACTTCTCTCAAAAACCTAAGAATCTGGGGGGAAATAGTCATATGTTCCCACATTTTAATAATCTGCTTATGCTTGTAGCAACTTCCTTCTTTAGGACGGTCGTGAAGCCTCTAACTGCCCAAATTTTCAGTCCTTTGTGTTTTTCTTTTCAAAGTGAACCCAGAATTTATTCCTTTTCTTATCAGACATCTGTATTCTTTCAGCTATTTGGACTATTTGAGAATTGAAGCATCTATGTGTCTGTTCAGATCCTAAAAACTTCAGTGAAACTAATACACTTTTATATTTTGTTGGGGCGCCTGGGTGGTGCAGTCGGTTAAGCGTCCGACTTCAGCCAGGTCACGATCTCGCGGTCCCTGAGTTCGAGCCCCGCGTCGGGCTCTGGGCTGATGGCTCAGAGCCTGGAGCCTGTTTCCGATTCTGTGTCTCCCTCTCTCTCTGCCCCTCCCCCGTTCATGCTCTGTCTCTCTCTGTCCCAAAAATAAATAAACGTTGAAAAAAAAAATTTTATATTTTGCTTAAGAAGAGGGACTCATAACTCAATGTTAAATATTAGTAATATACTCATTGTAGTCTTCATAAACAAGCAATTTAGAAAAAAAAATGAAATCAATAGGCCTCTGAAGACTGCCCTTGCAGGGGAAAATATTCTCATACCAAGCACAGGAATAGTTTTGCTGAAGTAACAAAATCAAGGTTTTATTGAATAAAGGCATAACTTCACCCATAGGAGTTAAAGGAATAACATGGTTTCTATAAATAGATTCAAAGCTTGGTCTGTTGAAGGCGACAGAACTTAATCTGAATCCTGACTTTCCCTTTATCCTCTATGATACCTTGGCAAGTCAATCAACCTCTGTGAATTTCAGATATTTTATCTGTGGGACAATAAAACTTGTATGCACCACCAAGAGGGGCAATGAGGAAGAAATGTAATATACATAAAGAACCTAGTCTTATGTCCAGGAGAACTAGTCTGCTCCAATTATTTTAATCTTAACTACATCATCATTTTCTAAACATCATAGTCTTTAGAAGGTATCAAACCTGATGCAAGACAAAGATGAAAGTCAAGAAAGCCAATATTAGGTATTTAACCTTTTATATACCTAAAAATAGAGGGTAATATAAATATGGAAATATGAATACTTACAGACATTTATACAAAATATGTACCAAATATATACAAAGGTGAATAATTGCCTATGTTTTTCAGATTTCTGTATTCCATGAAGCAAAAAAAATAACAAATAAAAAAGAGATCAAACATATAACCTTTTTTTCCCCTGAGTAAAAACATTAACACACAGCAAAGCAAAACAAAAAAGTTGCTATTTATTATCCCCAACATTTGATATAAGAAAGAACATTTAATACCCCCATTAAAGGGCAAGGACACAGTTTCAGAATGGACAGCTCTTTAAATTGAACCAACTTCAGGGGCACCTGGGTGGCTCACTCGGTTAAGCGTCCAACTTCAGCTTGGGTCATGATCTCATGGTTCTTGAGTTCAAGCCCCACATTGGGCTCTGTGCTGACAGCTCAGAGCCTGGAGCCTGCTTCAGATTTTGTGTCTCCCTCTCTCTCTGCCCCTCCCCTGCTCACACTCTGTCTCTCTGTCTCTCTCTCTCTCTCAAAAATAAACATAAAAAAAAAAAGGTGAACCAACTTAACATAATGAAAAACTCACCAGATTACTCTTATTATTCTTATTTTTCCGTGCCAATAAAATTTTGCCAAACCTAAGACCAGAGTGGATCAGAGTTTGAGACCATTTGTATAGGCTACATTTAAAGTTCTTGTTTCAGCATCTAAGCCATTTTGTCACATATTTTTCTATTTTTTATTTTTAAAGAGAAGAGAGAGTGAGAGAGAGAGTGTGTGTACATGCAAGTGGGGGAAGGGTAGCAGAAGAGAGAGAGAGGTTTGATCTCAAGCAGGCTCCAAACCCAGCACGGAGCCCCTATGCAGGGGTTCAGTTGCACAACTGTGAGATCATGACCTGAGCCGAAATCAAGAATCAGAAATTTAACCTACTGAGCTACCCAGGCGCCCCTTCGTGTCACACATTTAATTTATATTAGGAAAACAACAACAACAACAACAACAACAAAGCCCTGGACTAATTAGATGACTCAGTCCTCATATCACATAATCCACAATTAGAATTAACTGTTAGTAAATTTCAGTGTTTGACGGGTTAAGGGGGAAGGAAAGAGACAAGTGCCTTCTCCCATCCTCCCAACTCTCCATTAACAATTATGTAGAGGGAGTGATGCCCAAGACAGCTAGTTGCTTATCAATATGTCTTTTTCCAGTCTTCCTTAGGAACAGAATCCTGATTCTGTTGAGGTCTGCAATGTGCACAAAACTCCTTCATTTATCAATTTCTCCTGCAGAAAGTGGTGGCCAGGTGTCACCATTCTGGCCAATGAGCTGCTACAGAAATGATTAGTGATGCTGGAGGAAAACAGGCTTTAAAAGAGGGGCTTCCTCAGCTGCCCACCCCCATGCCTAACTCTTTCATTTGGTCTGAAATATAATTATGGGTATGCAGTGTATATTTTAAGGTGCTGAATCAAAGACCCCTGAAATCACAAACTGTTAGCCCTACATGCTTGAGATTCCCTACATGCTTGAGATGCCTACCTCAGGATTTCTCATCATGTGAGGAAAATATAGCCTGTTATGTTTATGCCACTACAGCCAGATCTCCTACTGACAACCAAACTCAATCGTAATTAATACAAATATAATAAATAGAAAAAGGAAGAAATATGCTTTCCTCAGTAGCAAAATAGAAAAAAAATGGTAATAGGAAAAAATACTACTTTATATCATAAAGACTGCTAGTTACATGTGTGTCATAATACGTCAGTGTGTGTTTTGTTAGAAATTTAAAAGCAGAACCCAGATAACCTCATTATTTGTCATTACATATATGATAGCAGACAAAAAAGTTGCATGTACAACATGCTATGAATTGAATTGTGTTCTCCCACAAAAGATATGTTGGAGTCCTAACTCCCAGTACCTCAGAATGTGACCTCATCTGGAATCATGATCACTGCAGATATGATTGGTTAAATTAAAATGAGGTCATTCTGGCTTAGCATGAGCCATAACCCCAATGACCAGTGTCCTTATACGAAGTGGCAACAGAGACACATGAGGAGGAGAACGTCATGTGACAATGAAGGCAGAGGTTGGGTGAGGCAGCTGCAGAAGCTAGAGTGTCACAAGTCACCACCACCATCAGAGCCAGGGAGTGGCAAGAGAGGACCATCCACAGTCACAGGGAGCGTGGCCCTGTAACACCTTGATTTCGGACTTCCAGATTCCAAAACTGTAACAGAATACATTTCTGTTGTTTTATATCAGCCAGTCCGTGGTACTTTGTTACAGCAACTCCAGGGAGCAAATACTACACAAACCAAAATGTTTTTACTCAAGGATGCTAATGCGCTTTATGAGTTATAATCAAGATCACTGTAAATCTAATGTGAAAAGCTTATTCTAATTACAGATTTTCTTATTTTCTTTTGAATTATATAATATAGAAAGACCTAAAGAAGAAAATAAAAACTACCTAAAATCCCACGAGGAACCACTAATATTTTGCAGCATTTGCTTTCAGTATTTTGTGTATGGAATTTGTGTGTGATATTTGTATGGATGTGTATAACTGTGCTTGTGTATTTATTATGTATGTGTGGGAGAAAAAGAAAGACATTGTGTAGGTAGGTAGATAGATAGATAGATAGATAGATAGATAGATAGATAGATAGAAGTTATATTCTCCCTTACCCTTCCCTCCTCCTTGACCCTTCCCTCCCTCTTCTGTTTGTTTCTTCCACACATATTTAGAGAGCACTCTGAGTGTCTAGGCACTCTCCTGGTTGCAAGGGTACAGTGGTGTATATTTCAGGAAAAATTCTTCCTTTTGTGCGTTTTACAATTTGGTTCACTGTACAGAATACTTAGCCTGGCACTTTCAAAATAGTGTGTTAAAACAAAGCTGCATATGATGTCACGGGTGTTCCTCTGCTTGTACCAGACGTATGTTGGAGGGTTTGAGGAAGGCTTCCTGGAGGAGGCCAAGTCTCAGCTGAGGTCAGATGGGTGAAAAGCAGCAGGTAGCCAGAAGAGCAGGGATGTTCCAGGCAGAGGGAGAAGCTCCTGCAAGACCCAAGCCACAGAGAACAGGAGGATGTATTTGAAGAACATAAAGAAGTTGGGTATTTTCAGAGTATTAGGAGCAGGCAAGCACTGGCAAGAGATGAGGTATGCAAGCGCCAGACCAGGAAGGTCCTTCTAAAAGCTACCTGAAAGTTGGACTCTCTTAATATAGAGAAACAGTGAATATTTTATGTAGATGAAGTGAAAAGATCAGATTTGCAGGAAGATCTGATTAGTAACAACATGGAGGATTTGGGGGAAATCTGAAGTGTTCTGTGGAAAATGATGGCAGCCCAAAATGGGGCTTAACATTACAGATTGGAACATTACCAAAAGATAAAAAGAGGAAACAGTAGTTGTTAGCACAACAAACTTATCAACTCACTAGACAGCAAGTGAAGAAGAAGGAAGTTGATGTCAAGGTTAATCCCAGAGTTCTGGGTTGGCCTGGTGGGTGGACAGTGGTGCCAGGTAGGAGTTAGCACAGGACATGCTGGAAAAAGAGAAAGTGTGGGGAGAATGACATGAAGAAGATCCTGAATATTTGACATTGTGAATTTAAGGGGATTGTGGTACATCCATGTACAAAGACACCTGGGGAACAGGTTTAGTGTTTAGTGAAGAATTTTGAGCCAGAGACTTGTGTTTTGGAGTTTTCAGGGCATTTTTGATGGTCTTGAAGTTTGGGGAGTAGACAGAGTGCTAATGGAGAATATGAAGACTGAAAAGAGAGTGGGAGACTGAATTCTGAGGATCATCAGGATGTAAGGGTCCAGCAAAATAAGTGTAACAACACCAGAGACAGCAAAGCAGAAGCCAGAGCCAAGGGAAAATGAGGGGTGTGCAATACCATGGAAGGCAAGTGGAGATGGCATTTCATGGAGAAAATCATTACTCAGTTGAATGATTTAAACAATTTCGTTCTGGCAAAGGAATTGGTAGATCATTGGAAATTACAGTGAGTCTAGACAAAAGTACCTAAATATATGTGAGACCATATTTTATGATAAAAGCAACATCTGAAATTGGTGGTAGAGAAGACGGATTATTTAGTAAATGGGGTTGGAGTACAACTACAAGGAGTAGTTGTATGGGAAGATATTTCTAGGAAATAATCTTTTCTTCTTTCTTTATACCAGCAACATTTCTAAGTGCACCAGAATGGTAAGTAATTACCAAATAAAGTCATAAAAATACTGTAAAGTGTTATAAGTGACACAGTGATATGGTGTGGGAATGGGGAAAGTCATTCCAAGCATGACATGAAAGCTGGAAACCATAAAGAAAGAGATTGATGCATATAGGTACACATGAACGTAAAACTTTTCTTTAGAAAAAAGCATCATAAAATGTAGGTAAACAAAATATAGGGGAAACTTTATATATAGCTATATATATATATATATATATATATATATATATATATATATACACACATACATACTGCTATTTCTCCTGTATACAAGGTACAAGGTTCTTAAACCAAAAACAGAAATAGGTAAAAGTCTCAGTATAAAAACATGTGGAAATGTGATTATGCTACCCACAAAAGATAAAATATAAAAGGATAATGAATATATAAAAGGTATTAATCCCTTTTATATATCCCTGGTATTATTCCTGGTAATATTTTATTTATTTTATATATCCCTGGTAATAAGGAAAACATGAATAAATGCAACAATAAAATGGAATCTGTTGCCTGTCAAGCTGAAAAAGATTCAAGTGGATCATCAAAAGCTAGTTCTGCGGATATAAATGGGTACAAATTACCTACCTTTTCTCAAGGGGCAGTATGGCAAACAGGCCTCAGAGCCAAGCTGCCTGAGTTTCAATGCCAGCTCTATCGCTTTCTTCATGTGCAGCCCCAGTTTCATTAAGCTTTTTTTTTTCTTCAATTTTTTATTTAAATTCTATTCAGTTAACATATAGTGTAATACTGGTTTCAAGAGTACAATTCAGTGGTTCATCACTTACATACGACACCAGCGCTCATTATAACAAGTGCCTCCTTAGTGCCTATCTCTCATCTAGCCCATCCCCACTCATCTCCTTCCATCAACCCTCAGTTTGTTCTCTATCATTAAGAGTCTCTTCTGGTTTGTCCCCCTCTGTCTTTTTATTTCCTGCTCACATATGTTCATATGTTTTATTTCTTAAATTCCACATATGAGTGAAATCATATGGTATTTGTCTTTCTCTGACTTATTTTATTTAGCACAATACACTTCAGCTCCATCCACGTCATTGTAAATGGCAAGATTTTATTTGTTTTGATGGCTGAGAAATATTCCATTATACACACACACCACATCTTTTTTATCTATTCATCAGTCAGTGGACACTTGGGATCTCTCTATAGTTTGACTATTATTGATAATGCTGCTACAAACATCAGGATGCACGTATCCCTTCGAATGTGTATTTTTGTATCCTTTGGGTAAATACCCAGTAGTGCAATTGCTTGTTGCTAGGGTAGTTTTATTTTTAACTTTCTGAGGAACCTCCAAACTGTTTTCCAGAGTGCCTGCACCAGTTTGCATTCCCACCAACAGTGCAAGAATGTTCCCCTTTCTCCACATCCTTGCCAATATCTGTTGTTTCCTGTGTTGTTCATTTTAGCTATTCCGACAGGTGTGAGATGGTATATCATCGTGGTTTTGATATGTATTTCCCTGATTATGAGTGATGTTGAGAATATTTTCATGTGTCTATTAGCCATTTGGATGTCTTCTTTGGAAAACTGTCTACTCATGTCTTCTGCCCATTTCTTCATTGGATTATTTGTTCTTGGGATATTGAGTTTGATAAGTTCTTTATAGATTTGGATACTAAACCTTTATCCAATATATCATTTGCAAACATCTTCTCTCATTCTGTTGGTTGCTTTTTAGTTTTGTTGATTATTTCATTTGCTGTGCAGAAGCTTTTTACCTCATGGGATCCCAATAGTTCGTTACTGCTTTTGTTTTCCTTGCCTCTGAGGCATGTCTAGTAAGAAGTTGCTGCAGCTGAGGTAAAGAGGTTTCTGTCTGTTTTCTCCTCGAGGATTTTGATGTTTTACTGTCTTACATTTAGATCTTTCATCCATTATGAGTTTATTTTTGTGTATGGTGTAAGAAAGTGGTCCAGGTTCATTCTTCTGCATGTCACTGTCGAGTTTTCCCAATACCATTTGCTGAAAAGGCTGTATTTTTTTCCATTGGATATTCTTACCTGCTCTGTCAAAAATTAATTGGCCATACATTTGTGGGTGCATTTTCTGGGTTCTCTATTCTAGTCCATTGATCTCTGTGTCTGTTTTTGTGCCAGTATCATACTGTCTTGATGACTGCAGCTTTGTAATGCAGCTTGAAGTCTGGAATTGTGATGCCTCCAGTTTTGGTTTTCTTTGTCAACATTGTTTTAGCTATTTAGGCTATTTCCTGGTTCCATACAAATTTTAGAATTGTTTGTTCTAGCTCTATGAAGAATGCTGGTGTTATTTTGATAGGGATTGCATGGAATGTGCAGATTGCTTTGGGTAGTATCAACATTTTAACAATATTTTTTCTTCCAATCCATAAGCATGGAATGTTTTTCCAATTCTTTTTGTCTTCTTCAATATCTTTCATAAGCTTTCTATAGTTTTCAACACACAGAGCTTTTACAACTTTGGTTAGGTTTACTCCTACATATTTTATGATTTTCACTGCAATTGTAAATGGGATGGATTCCTTGATTTCTCTTTCTGCTGCTTCATTATTGGTGTATAGAAATGCAACTGATTTCTATACGTCGATTTTATATTCTGCAACTTTGCTGAATTTGTGTATCAGTTTTTTGGTGGGATCTTTCAGGTTTTCCATGTAGAGGATCATGTCATCTGTAAAGAGAAAGTCTAACTCCTTTCTTGCCAATTTGCATGCCTTTTATTTCATTTTGTAGTCTGATTGCCAGGGCTAGGACTTCCAACACTGTGTTGAACACTAGTGGTGAGAGTGGACATCCTTGTCATGTTCCTGACCTTAGAGGGAAAGCTCTCAGTTTTTCCTGATTGGGTATACTATGTGTGGGTCTTTCATATATGGCCTTTATGATCTTGAGGTATGTTCCACCTATCCCTACTTTGTAGAGGGTTGCCAGATGTTTCTGCTGCATCTATTAAGAGGATATGGTTCTTATTCTTTCTTTTATTAATGTGGTGTTTCATCTTGATTGATTTATGAATACTGAACCAGCCCTGCAGCACAGGAATAAATCCCACTTGATTGTGGTGAATAATTCTTTTCATGTACTGTTGGATTCAATTTGCTAGTACCTTGTTGAGAATTTTTGCATTCATGTTCATCAGGGATATTGGCTTGTAATTATCCTTCTTAGTGGGGTCTTTGCCTGGAATCAAGGTAATGTTGGCCTCAAAGAAGGAGTTTGGAAGTGTTCCTTCCATTTTTATTTTTGGAACAATTTGAGAAGAATAGGTATTAACTCTTCTTTAAATGTCTGGTATAAGTCCCCTGGGAAGCCATCTGGCCCTGGACTTTCATTTGTTGGGAGATTTTTTATTACTAATTCAATTTCTTTGCTGGTTATGGGTCTGTCCAAATTTTCAATTTCTTCCTGTTTAAGCTTTGGTAGTTTGTATGTTCCTAGGAATTGTGCATTTCTTCCCGATTGCCCAGTTTGTTGGCATATAATTTTTCATAATATTCTCTTATGATTTTTTTTGTATTTCTGTGGTGTTGGGTGTGATCTCTCCTCTTTCATTTGTGATTTTATTTATTTGGGCTCTCTCTCTTTTCCCTTTGATAAGTATGGCTAGAGATTTATCAATTTTATTAATTCTTTGAAGAACCAGCTCTTAGTGTCATTCACCTGTTGTACTGTTTTTATTTGTTTGTTTCTATATCATTTATTTCTGCTCTAATCTTAATTATTTCCCTTCTTCTGCTGGCTTTAGGCTTTATTTGCTGTTCCTTTTCTAGCTCCTTTAAGTGTAAGGTTAGGTTGTGCATTTAAGGCTTTTCTTGCTTCCTAAGGTAGGTCTGTATTATACTTCCCTCTTAAGACTTCTTTTGCTGCATCCCAGAGGTTTTCACTGTTGTGTTTTCATTTTCATTTGCTTCTGTGTAGTTTTTATTTCTTCTTTAATTTCCTATTTAACCTGTTCATTCTTTAGTAGGGTGTTCTTTAACCTCCATGTGTTAGTGGTCTTCACTTACTTAACCTCTTCATGCCTCAGTTTCTTTATCCATAATAGGGGGTAATAATAATATCTACCTCATAGGTGTGAGAGGAAAACATGCATTAGTACATGTCAGGCACACAGAGCTTGGCAATATAAACTAAATCTAGTATTAGTAGTGCTTGGTGCTTGTCGATATAAACTAAGAGTTGGTATTAGTGGTGTTTGGTGCTTGAATTTATTTTCATTTTCTTTCCTTCTAATCTTTACTTCTCTTGCCATCATTTCAATGTGTCTCTCACATTCAGGAATAACTTCAGTGTCTCAGCACCATTGTCCTTCCATCCCACATTCTTGGATATTTGATAAATTTAATTGTCTATATTTCAAAAGCATTTTATACAAAAAATTTTAGAGATAAATTTTTAAAGGACTTAGAAACTAAATTTTAATATTCATCCTGTGTAATTCAAACCATGCCTGAGTTTAAGAGTTTTCTTACTTTGCATTCCATAGTAAGATAAATATAGCATTTTCTAGCATGCTACATTTTATGGACACGAAGGTTTCTTAATTTGAGTTCTTTCTCCATACAAATCATTCCTCAGGAGTAACTTGGGTATGTCCAATGAATATACCTTGTTTCTGAAGTGGTTTCTCAAACATTCCCACCAAAGTTCTCATTTACAACAGGAATTAGACATCATTGAAAATATTTATTTGTTTAAAAAATGTCTTACCAAAGGAACTGATGTAATTCATGAACCATTTTAAACCAATATTTATTTAGTGATTTCCAATTTATTAAGCCCTTAAAATATCTCACTGTTTGAATCTCACAACAATCCCATAAATAATCATAACAGAATTACTTCATTTTCCATTTTACAATTAGGATGGTAAGGTTAAGAGAGATAATGTAAATTGCTTAAGGCCATACAGCAAAAAAAGAATCTTGCCTGGCACTGGGGTCTAAATTCCATTATTTTTATTGTATCTATTTCTAGTCGTTGTTAATGTATTTTGTTTTTGTTGTTGTTCCCATGGTTGTGATTACCTTTGTCTTACAGGAGAAAGCAGGAGTGTGGGGAGATGAGACAGAGCAAGATGGAGTAGTGCTATAATGGTACTAGACTGTTCCTTTTCTACATTATTCTACTATTGATCACAAGATATTATATCTTGGACAGTATATAGTGGCACTGGAGCATCATTGCTTTCTGGTCATAAAATGCAAATAACATAGAATCTCCAATTTAAAAAACTTATTTATCATATTTATTGAGATCATGTTTGTTTTTAGCATATATTACTAATTCAAAAGTAAGGGCATTGGGAAGAAATAGTTCACAGTTTCAGAGGTAAATATGAAGGATCTGGTTCCTAGCTGAGACAACCATTGATCTCATACACCCCGATTCATAACACACATTAAGAGTAGTTAATGATTCTTCCTCAAATACGGTCATTTTGGCCTTTTTTGGCATAGAAATCAAAAGAAAAATCATTGCACCTTAAGAACCTATTGTATTTTCACATTTATTTAAAAAAGAAACAACAGGCATGGTGCAGGCAGTATTGACAAAAAGGAAAAAAGATCATCCTCACTCTAGAAGGTCACAGTGTAATGTCAGTTATTAGATAGATTAACCATGGAAAATGGTGAATGTATTCATAACAAAGGAACACAGGAGTGAAGCAAAAACACCAAGTCATCTATTCCAATTCCTATAACACTTAGTATACAAAATTTAAAAATAACTGAGTATGACATTAATGCTAAATGCTGGGAGAACTGTACAGCAACATCCAGAAGGATGAAACTAGACCACTTTCTCACACCATTCACAAAAATAAACTCAAAATGGATAAAGGCCCTGAATGTGAGACAGGAAACCATCAAAACCCTAGAGGAGAAAGCAGGAAAAGACCTCTCGACTTCGGCCGCAGCAATTTCTTACTGGACACATCTCCAAAGGCAAGGGAATTAAAAGCAAAAATGAACTATTGGGACATCATCAAGATAAAAAGCTTCTGCACTGCAAAGGAAACAATCAACAAAACTAAAAGTCAACTGACGGAATGGGAAAAGATATTTGCAAATGATATATTGGACAAAGGGCTAGTATCCAAAATCTATAAAGAACTCACCAAACTCCACACCCGAAAAACAAATAATCCAGGGAAGAAATAGGCAGAAGACATGAATAGACACTTCTCTAAAGAAGATATCCAGATGGCCAACAGGCACATGAAAAGATGCTCAACGTCACTCCACATCAGGGAAATACAAATCAAAACCACACTGAGATATCCCCTCATGCCAATCAGAGTGGCTAAAAATGAAAATCAGGAGACTCTAGATGCTGGAGAGGATGTGGAGAAATGGGAACCCTCTTGCACTGTTGGTGGGAATGAAAACTGGTGCAGTCACTCTGGAAAACAGTATGGAAGTTCCTCAAAAAATTAAAAATATATCTACCCTATGACCCAGCAACAGCACTGCTAGGAATTTACCCAAGGGATACAGGAGTGCTGATGCATAGGGGCACTTGTACCCAAATGTTTGTAGCAGCACTTTCAACAATAGCCAAATTATGGAAAGAGCCTAAATGTCCATCAACTGATGAATGGATAAAGAAATTGTGGTTTATATATACAATGGAATACTACGTGGCAATGAGAAAGAATGAAATATGGCCTTTTGTAGCAACGTGGATGGAACTGGAGAGTATTATGCTAAGAGAAATGTCATACAGACAAAGACAGATACCATATGTTTTCATTCTTATGTGGATCCTGAGAAACTTAACAGAAGACCATGGGGCAAGGGAAAAAAAAAAGTTAGAGAGGGAGGGAGCCAAACCATAAGAGACTCTTAAAAACAGAATAAACTGAGGGTTGATGGGGGGTGGGAGGGAGGGGAAAATGGGTGATGGGCATTGAGGAGGGTACCTGTTGGGATGAGCACATCGTGTTGTATGGAAACCAATTTGACAATAAATTTCATATTAAAAAAATAAAATAAATAAATTTGGAAAGTTAAAAAAAATCAAGATAGAACTTACTGAATTTTCTCCCTTACTCAATTTCATAATTTTCACCCTCTCTTTTAAAGTTTATTCTCTTTTCCTCCAGCATGCATTTGCATATTAAACTGCTAAGTAGGTAACTGATTAGGTCAAAATGTAGATTTGTTTTTTCAATAGAAGTAGTTTGTGGGCAAATCTAAATAAATGCAATAGAAGGTTAAAAAAAGCCACAATAGATAATTGTATCTACCCACAATAGATGGTCATTCTCTACCTTCCAAAGAATGTATGTTGAAATCAGTGACAAGAAAGACAAATAAGTTTCCCACGACCGCCAAGCCTAGAGCTGTCAATGGATCTACAAAAACACTGTATTGGTAGCTTTTTGACTGAGAACAATATTTTCAACACTCTTGGTGACCACTTGGAGTAAGTGCCACCTACTAAGTGATTTGTGGTTTAAATTCCAAAAGCATGGGAGCATAATATTATTCCTTAAGCATTTCTTATGCTCCATTTTACCACACCATGGTCATCTACCTATTATTGAAAATGTCCTTTCTTGCTTCCTAAGATAACCTTTTTAGCTTCACTTGAAATAAAAGCTGAGGGGTGCCTAGTTGGCTCAGTCCATGTGAATTGTGATCTCAGAGTTGTTGAGCCATGTTGAATGTAGAGATTATTTTAAAAATAATTTTAAAAAATGAAAAGAAGAAATAAATAAATAAAAGTTGAGCCATAATGAATTAATTACAGCTGTTCACTAACCTTCACAGCTCACTGAAGGATATTGGTAAACAAGGTCTTACTAAATTTAAGTAAGGGAAAGGTGAGTGTGTATCTTTATTTGTTTTCTAACTACTTTTTCACTGGTGCAGAGCAACTGCCACATGTGAGAAAGAAAAAAGGAAAGAAAGAAAGAAAGAAAGAAAGAAAGAAAGAAAGAAAGAAAGAAAGAAAGAAAGAAAAGAAAGAGAAAGAAAGAAAGAAAAGGAGGAAGGAAGGAAGGAAAGTGGGAAAGAGGGAAGGAAGGACGGAGGATAAGAGGGAAGGAAGGAGAAGGGAGGGCGGGGGCAAGGCAAGGCAAAGGCAAAGGCAAAGGCAAAGGCAAAGGCAAAGGCAAAGGCAAAGGCAAAGGCAAAGGCAAAGGCAAAGGCAAGGCAAGGCAAGGCAAGTCAAATCAGGAAAACACAGACAATAATATACTGTGATTAATGAGGCATAAAAATCTGACCTGTCCAGCCAGTGACAACCTATTCTCCTTTCTCCTCTGATGTTTTGCTGTGCAAAATTTCAGGGCAGTGACTCAACTAGTTGCAACTGTTTTTGGTTTTATCTTCCTGAAAATTAACCACTTGTCTTCCAAACTATTTTATCACCCTTTTCTGTCCACTGAATGCCACATACCTATATCCACATTATGCTTGAAAGTCCTTTTCCTTGCCTCGGGCCCAGTTTTGTCTTGATGAAAGGGTTCAATATGCCAACAGTGATTATGTAAGAATTTTCCAGATTCAAAAATCAACCAAAAATTTCAGAGTGTTTTACTCAGAAAAATAAAAACAAAGCAAATGTCAAGACACATCCAATTTAAGATGCAATGAGTGAACAATGCAATTCGCTTATTGGATTGTCAAACTATATATATTAATATATATATTATGATCCTGTATTTTACACAAAACAAATATCTCCATTCTGAGAGAACATACATAAAAATGGTTAACAAATATTAGTTCCTCAATGAAGTAGAAGCATAGTGAAAAATTTTTGTTTTGGTAGTATAACTGATTTTATACTACACTTCGTTTTTCATATTATGTATTAATAGTGTTCTTTAAACAAGCATGGATCCCTTCAGTAATTTTTTTAAAAAGCAAAGCAACAGAGAAATTCAAAAATACAGAACTAGATAACCAAAGATGAAATTAATCATCACAGAGGAAGGTGCATACAATTTTTTCCCAATTCATCTGATAATTCCTAACCCTCAGGCTCGCTACAGGCAGAATTTCCAAATAGAAACAGTATTTCAATAAGAAGAACAAGGCATGCTTAGAAAAAAAATATTTTTATCAGTTCTGATAACATATAAAGTCACTGACGGAGATTATTTCTCCTAGTTTTACAAAGCAAACCTCTCTATGAAAGAAACAAGACTACCAAATATAAAGAGAGTGGGAGTGAGAAGTACAGGTCCTTTAGAATGCTATGGAATCATGAGTCACTCGGTAGAGATCGGAGGCCTCTGTTCAGAACACATTTTCTCCTTTTACTTCCCACACTGCACCAGCACAGAACTTTGGTGCAGGGCTCCTAGTCTGAAGTCCATGGTCCCCAAAGCATTCTTGAATAAAGAGAATTCAGGAAGTTTATAAACTTGGATGAGCAAAAAGTTACTTTTCTGTTTCATCAAGATCAAATTGAAATTGAACATTCTTTCAATTACAAATGTTAGCAACAACCACTGTCACATCAACAGGACCTGCAGCTTTCCCACCAAGAAATCACAGGTATTTTTGTATCATATTAAAGTTGTATGCACCTCAAAACATTATTTATGCACATCACCACTTCAAAATTACAGTGGTTGTTATGTCTGCTACTAGATCTTATTATTTATTGTTTTAATATAGCAGCACAAATGCGTTTTAAACAATATTTTGACAACTGCATTTTATGATTCTTGATTCCCTCAAATTCTCATACATTTTATATATAGATCTAAATATATTCTCCTATGAAGGGGGCTGCCTACAGATTTGTCAATTCACCAGATTGCTGAAAATGCCCATGGCACAAAGTTAAGAACACATCTTGCTGCCCTGTACTCCTAAATGGCCAATTCCCTTTAGATGCCTCTCCTCTTGTTCCCACATTGCCAGTGGAAACCCCTATCCAAGGCCTTACCACAAAATCATCATCATCAGTGCCTTGTTTCTCCCACTACTGCCCAGCACAGCGACTGACAAAGAATATACATGCAAGAGAAGATTTTGCAAGTGAAATGAAGGAGCAACACAATGAAAGGCACTGGGTTCCCTGAAGTAGAGAGAGTAGCAATAGTGAAATAATTCATAGCCTTTGCTCAACTCAATCCCTATCAACACCATTAACAGAACTAAATTCTGACAGTTTGAGACTGGTTTGGTACCCTAAAATTACACTGAAAGTCTAGAATATTCACATTTTCCCCAGGGAGCATTAATCTGTTTTCCTCATATCCATAACACATCCATAACATAGTCTTCTTTGGTCAGAGTTGTAAATATATGTATATACACATACCTACATATAAGTGTACGTATACACACACACACGTACATATACATGTTTGAGTGTATATGTGTGTACCTTTCTTCTAAATGTATGCTTCTAGACTGTTAGGATTAAGGATTGTAGCAGAATAATGGCTTTTGACTTTTCCTAGAGAAGAAGTGACAACCTGACAGAAGCTAGTGATTACCTTGGCTCAATTTTATAGGTTCTTTGATACTTCAGGATAAATGAAGATATCTCCATCCCATGCACTCATGGGAATTGCTTTCTTTGTGATCCACAGGAAAAACAAACCTCATTAAATAAACAAACTTAAAAAAAAATAAAGTAACTGAATGTAAAAAAACACTTTTGGAAAAGAAAAGACAAAAGCTAATAATATACATTTGTGGGGAAGCCAAATATACATTTTCCTTAAAGTTTACAGTCGAATTCACTCTTTGTTCAAGGAGCAAAGGAATCCAAATATTAAAGATTTCTAAAAGAGGCATGAATTTGTTCAAGGAAGCAAAGTTTTGACATTTTCATTTTTGTTAGATGATTTTTAGAATTTAGAACAAGAAGTTCTGTTAATGATGGACAGGCTAGTTACCTCAAAGGATCCTGTAATTTTTTAAATCACTGAATCCACCATAATGTTTGGCAACACATTTTACACATAGTGAGTACTCACAGTGTGTTCAAATGAATTAATGGTTTATTGTCTGAACACACCTGTCATCGCCAGTGGCATAAAACAGGATCACATGAGATAAATCTCAGTTACTCTATTTGAGATTAAACCTCTGAGAGGCATACTTCACTGGTGCAGATTCTTTCTACTATTCTGATAAGACTTCTTGATGAAAAGGCTAATGCATCACCAAAACTGATTTAGGGATGACAAAATCCATATGACTGCATTCTTCAGCCCCACTTGCAGATTATTAGCTGCTTTGCAAGAATTATCACAGCTTTTTGTTTTGGTCTTAGATCCTCCTGTACCTAGAAATCATATTGTTAGCTCCACATTTTCCCAGGCATTTGAATCTAAAATCTGCAATAACACTGCTACTAACGAAGCACATTGTCCTCAAATGCACTGACTGGTTAAAAAATAAAACAAAATCAATAACCTGCATAGTTGGGTTCTAACCCTAATTAATCAGATAATATTTCTGTGTGCCACATGGATTCTTAGGTCCCATTGAAGTTTTCAAATTCTATGCCCCTGTGAGGTCAGAAATGGATGATCAACAGACACCTGTCACATCTGACTCTGTGCTGTCAGGGATCACTGCCAGCTCCCGAACAGCACTACTCCCAAGTCCCGCTTGACATCAGGTGGCAGGACAGGATCATTAAAGTCCTAGATTATAACCAGTCAGCTATTCCTAGAACAATGCTCATTACTAAACAATTCAGTTAAACTGAGCAAAGGCTGAAAGACACCATCCTACACACAGGCTCATGTATGTTTGAGTGTGAGAAACATTTTAAAGACGGAAGCATAATCAGTGCAGGCAAAGGATGTGATTCAGGGATGGCATGAAGCAGAGATGCTTTAAAAAATTATACATGTGTTTCTAAAAGAAGCGAGTAGAGACTGAACTGGGGTACTAAAATGAAAATGGTCTGCTTTGGTTAAACTTAGGACTGGGGAGTAAAGAAGCATGAGAACAGTCTGAAAATGTTTTAAATGCCGCTGGAAACCAAAGCAAAGATTGTTCTGTGTGGATCATGTGGGGATGTGAGCCAGTCAAGAGCCTGCACATCACCCTGCCTGCAGGTACTAAAGCAACAATTCTCTAGGGCAACACCTTTTTACCCCTTCAAAGATTACTGCTGCCTAACTTGGTGTTTCTCATAGTTAGCATTGCCTAATTATAGTAAGTAGCACGTTCAGTGATATATCATGAAAAAAAAGCACAGTTAAAGGGGCGCCTGGGTGGCTCAGTCAGTTGGGCGTCCAACTTCATCTCAAGTCATGATCTCGTGGCTTGTGGGTTTAAGCCCCACATCAGGCTCTGTGCTGGCAGCTTGAAGCCTGGAGCCTGCTTTGGATCCTGTGTCTCCCTTTCTCTCTCGGCCCCTTCCCTGCTCAGCTCTGTCTCTCTCTTCTTCAAAAATAAATAAACATTAATTTTTTTAATACACCGTAGCTAAACTAACATGTAATTGGGAGAAATAATTCCTCAGGCTCCTATGGAGCCAACAAGTCAAATGATGCTGCAAAAATTGCATATCACCAGTTACCCATCAATATCAGATTAATGTGTAGGTTCACACTGGCCTTAGCTGAGCCAGTCACCATAGAAAAACACCTGCTATGAAATGCACAGGGCCAGAGTTTTCATTACAAAGCCAGAAAAACTAACCTACAGACCTTTTGCCCTTTGCTGCTTGAAAAACCTAATAAAGCACAGAGCATATTACTGATATTGCTGCTACACTAAGAAGTATTCTGAGAACACATGTTGAGAAGTTATGAGAAATTTTACAAAAAACTAAAATAGAAGTGGACAGTGAGTTACCTCCAGTAATTTTTACTTGAGATTCTGTGTTTTCCTAATTCAGCATAAGGGACAACTTGTTCATTAATGTGATCTATTGCATGTCCATCTCCAGATTTTGATATCCCCTCCAATATTTAAAAAGGACTAGAGAGTATATAGTGTGGACTAAGGGGGAAAAGTAACCAGAAACTGACACTGTAGCTTGGTTGCTTTTTTCTTCCGTTTTGTTTTAATTGCCACGTTAATTAACCATTTACCAGTAAGGATCACCTGGTGTAGATAGCGGTGAGGACAAGACGGGATGCTTTTGTACAATTTCTGGCCTGCTAGCTAAAGTTCTATCGTTTTCTTTCCTATTCAAAAGAAAAAGCTTATGAGGATGTAAATAATGGGAGTGACATTACAGGAATGACTTTGGATCCACATCCATTTATAAAGCTGTAGACTGCAACCTTTAGTTCTTTAACCAAGACACCACATTCTCTCTGGTTCTCCTTTGTCTCTTTGCCTGATCTTTCTCAGCTTCCTTTGGGATTTTTCTCATCTCCCCTCATCTGTTACTATTGGTGGCATCTCAGGACAGTCCTTGGACAGTTAGTTTCTCTTACCGGTCTACATTACATCCTTCATTGTCTTATCCTTATCTCATTGTCATGTAGTCCCATGGCTTCAAATACCATCTATATGCCAATGACTCTTAAATTTCAATACAGCCCAGACCTCTTCTTTGAAGTGCTGATTTAAATATTCAATTGCCTAACCACGACCTGGATGTTTTCCATCTCAAACTTAACATGTCTAAAATGGGCTTCTGATCTTCCATGTCCCATTCTACACATCCCATGTGCCAAACATGCTTTTCTGGTCTCCCAGCTAGTCAGGCCCAAATTACTGGAATCATTTTTATTCCTTTCTCAAATCCCATTCTCTTTTACATCCTACATTTGGTTATAAATTCTGTCACCTATATGATCAAAATGCATCCAGAATCTAACTCCATTCAGTGTTACTACCTTAGTCCAAGACATCATCATTTCTTTCCAGGATTATTGCAATGGCCTCCTAATCATTCTCCTGACTTTTGCCCTTGCTCCCCTCCCATATATTGTCAACATAGAGGCAGAGTGATCCCTTTGAAATGAAAGTCAGATCATGACACTCCTTTGTTCAAAAAGCTCCAAAGGCTTCCCATGTGTTCAGAGTAAAAATCAAGGCCTCCCAACAGCTCATGAGGTTCTATATTTCTGGTCCTCGATTACCGCTTTGACCAAGGATACTATTGGATCCAGTTAAACAGTCCTATCCCTTTTTCTCTGACACCCCAAGTCTCTTTTTTCTCAGAGGTTCTGCACTCTTCCTGTCTGGTATGTTCCTCTTTCAGATATTTACATGACCAAGTCCCCATCACTTCATTCGGGTCTTTTACTCAAATGTCACATTCTCAGTTGGTGCCTTCACTAACACCCTATCAAAAAATGCAACGTCCCATACAACCTCTCCTCTCTTTTTTTCTTTCATTTTTTTTCCCTAATATTTATTACCATCCAACTAATTGTGCATAGTATTTGTCTTGTTTATACTGTCTGTCTCTTCACAATAGAAAGTGGGCTCCAAGGGGAGCGGGGATATTGTATCCTTCTGTTTTGATCACTGTTACCTCAAGCATTTAAAAAGTACCTGGCACATAATAACAGCTCAAGACTTGTCAAATAAAAAAAAAGTAGTAACTAATGATTTGGGACCTATCTCATAACTGTTGATAGAAATCATTGTTCTAGAGTGATGGTTCAGACATGAGTAAAACAGATTAACATTGTAAGGACGGGACTTGGTTCAAAATGGTACAGTGTATCCCAATAGCTCCCTCATTGCCAAGACATAGCTAATGAGGCAAACAGTACTAAAGATTGAATTTTTTTGTTTTTATATTTATGTAGTTGGAGCAAGATATAAAGCTATATATGTAAAAAATACCTTATGCCTTTTTGTAGTAAATCCTCTGCTCTTACTCTTAGTTTTTAGAAAGCATTGATACAATTCCAATTCCTAAAGTTTTGCCTTTTCTGGAATGTTGTATAAATGAAATCATGCAGTGTGTACCCCTTTCTTGTATGGCTTCTTTCCCTTAGCACGAGGCCTTTTCATATTTATATTGTTATGTAGAATTTCTACATTGGTTTGGGTTTTGCATATCTCTATTTTTCTCTATTTAGTTACCCTGGTACTGTTGTAAGACCACATATGCGTAGTCCATTTACTGGCTTTCTATTCTGTTAGACTAATCTGTATCTCTCCTTACGCCATTACCACGGTTTCTTGATTACTATCACTTTGTATTAAGTCTTATAATCAGGTAGTCTGAATCTCATAAATTTGTTTCACTTTGCATTGTTTGGGTTATTTTAAGTCCTTTCAAATTCTGTAAAAAATCTTAGACTCAGCTTGTCAATTTCTACAACGTGCGCGCATACGCGCGCGCGCGCACACACACACACACACACACAGCCAAGAATTTGATTTGGATTGTAGTAAATCTCAGATCAATTTGGGAAAAAAATTGCCATCATAGCAATACAGAGTCTTTCAACCAATAATAATAGTACATATATAATAAATGCTATTTACTTAACTCCTCTGTAATTTCTATCAGCAATATTTTACAGTTTTTAGTCCTGCACATATTTTGTGACATTGGTTGCCAAATTGATAACATTATAAATGGTATTTTAAAATTTATTTTTTACATTTTTTCTTAATTTTTTAAAATTTATTTTCTAAGTATTTATTGCCACTATATACATGTAAAATTTATTTTTGCTATTTATTTTGTATCTTGCCACCTTGTTAAACTCATTTATTATTTCTGGTAGCTGTTTAACAATCAGATCCACTATAAATAAAGCCAGCTTTTTCTTTCAAATATATACACTTATTTTTAATTTTAATTCTTAAAAGAGCAATGGTAAAAAAAAAAAAAAGACATACATGCTTTTCTTGTTCCAAATCTCGAGGGGATGGGAACTCAGTCCTTCACCATTAACAGTGATGTTAGCTATAGATTGAACTTCATCACGTTGAGGACATTTCATACCATTTCTAGTATTCTGGGAGTATTTATCATGAATGAATGTATAATTTTTTCAAATCTTTTTTTGATCTCTATTTATTTAGTCTGTTAATATAAATTCCTCTGATTGATTTTTGAATGTTGATCCAGCCCTACATTCCTGGGATGAATTTCACTTTGTTGTGATTCGATATCCTTTTTATAAATTGCTGGATTTGATTTGCTAATATTTCATTAATGATTTTTACATCAATATTAATGAATGATATTGGTCTGAAGTTTTCTTTTCTTATAATGTCTTAATCTGGTTTTGGTTTTAGGTTAATGCTGACCTCATAAAATGAGTAAATGGATGTTCTCTTCAGTTTTCTGGGGGAATTTGTTAGTATTGGTATAATTTATTCTTTAAATGTTTCATAGTATCCATTTCTGAAGCATGGAGATATGTGTGGGAGTGGGGGCATGGACAAGGCTTTTAACTACATATTCAATAACTTTAATAGCTATAGTTTTAATAAGGTTATTTCTTGTCAGGTGTACTTTGGTAATTTTTGTCATTTAAGGAAGTATCCTAGTTTAACTAAGTCAGTGAGTTTTTTGTCATAAATTGGTTCAGAATATCCCTTTATTATTATTTTCATATCTGTAGAATTTATTGTGATGTGTTCTTTTTTCAGTACTGATATTAGTTTCCTGAGCTTTCTGGCTATTAATTTCTACAAAGAACCAGGTTTTAGTTTCACTGGTTTTTCTCTATTATTTTTCTGATTTCTATATTATTGATTGCTGGTTTTATCTTTATTATTTCTTTTCCTCTTCTTCCTCAGTGTTTAATTTGCTCTTCTTTTCTTCATTTTATAAGGGGAAGATAGATCACTGGGTTGACACCTCCTTTTCTTTCTTTTTTTTTAAGTTTATTTATTTATTTATTTTGAGAGAGAGAGAGAGAGAGAGAGAGCGCACAGGGAGGTGAAGGGCAGAGAGAGAGGGTGGGGGGGGTGTGGGGGAGAGAGAGAGAGAATCCCAAACAGGCTCCACACTGTCAGTGCAGAGCCCAACATGGGGCTCAAACCCATGAAATTTGAGATCATAACCTGAGCCAAAGTCAAGAGTTGGATGCTCAACTGACCAAGCCCCAACACCTCCTTTTCTAACATAAGGATTTAACACTATACTACTTTAAATGTATTATACAAATTTTTAAATGTTTTAATTTTAATTCAATTTAAAATATTTTTAAATTTCCATTGTGATTGCTTCATTTACTCACATTATTTAGTATTGTGTTAATTTAAAAATATTTTAGGATTTTCTAGTAGACATATTTTGCTTTATGTATCATGCAGCTCTAATCATAAGTGCATACTCATTTAGGTTTGCTTTGTCTTCCAGATAAATTGACTCCTTTATGGTAATATAATAACCATTTTTATCCCTACTAAGTTCCTGTTCTTAAGTCTGCTTTGCCTGACATTAAAACACAGTGTGTGCTTGCTCTTGTTATCTTTCTCTCCCCACTCACATCTTTATCTCTTTTGTAAAATGAGTATTGCATGGTAGAAGAAAGAAGCTATGTCTTCTTTAAAATCTTCCTTAGGGCTAACTGTGCCTCTATAAATCACAGCTACTTTCACTTAAGTTTTAATAATATACTTAGTGGAAAAGTTTTATATGCTACAATTGTTGTTTAAAAATGATGAGCTACCTTCTTGGCTGAGGTTCAGTTTTACCTTTATAACTAATAGTCATAACAGTACCTATCACATAACAATAAGTTGCAATGTCTAGTAGATCATAACAAGCAAATAATGTGTTCAATTAATGAACACCATCAAATGATATGCATTTTTTTTGCTGGAGAAAGTATGAAGACAGACAATAAAAACACAGTGCTGGATCTGGGAGGAGGAGCCAAGATGGTGAAACAGCATGGAAGTTTTTTATGTGTCTGGCATCTATGAAATACAGCCAGACCAACACTAAACCATCCTGCACACATAGAAAACTGATTTGAGGATTAACACAACACTCCGCACAACCTGAACCGCAGAATTCAGCAGTATGTGGTGTGGAGAGGTGAACTTGGTGAGCGAGAAGCTGTGGGAAGGGAGGTGCTTTTGCGGGCGGAAAGAGGATAGAGATGGGGGTGGGGGAGGAGAATAAAGGAAAACACCCCTCCCCAAAACCAGCTGGAGAGAAAGTAGAAAATTGGAAACAGCCACAGGGACTAAACTAAAAACGGAGAAGGGAGAAAGGAGAAAGGAGAGGGTTTAAATTCCATTAAGAATGTAAACAAGGGGAGTGCAAAGTCTGCAACTCTGCAGCTCAATACCTGGTGGTGCTCTGGCGGGAAGGGCAAATCCCCAGGACTAAAGTGGGGTCCGGGAGGTTCTTGGGCCACATGGGGAAGAGTGGTTCCACTGCTGGAAGGACATTTGGTAGAAACTGTTGAAGCCACCTGGTCCCAGCAGACACCAGAGAATGGCCACATTCACTGGGGCTGGAACAAGGTTGTTAAGGGTGAAGCCTGGTGCCAGATGTGTGTTGTGATTTTCCATAATCCCTGAAACGCTGCTGCTACACTATCTCACGAAATTTTTCTGGGGCGGGCTGGCACCCAGCCACAGTATAGGGCACCGGCAGCAGCAGGGTCCAGCAAGCGTTCCTGGGTGCAGCCGACATTCGGCCATCGCTCATTTGGCCATTGCTCGGTGAGACCCTTCTGCAGAGGGAAGGAACGGGTCAAAGCCCCAGTCCTTCAGAAGTAAGGGGCCGGGGAAAACAGCTGCATCGGAGACAAAACTCGTGAGAGAGGTTCTGCCTGGGGCTTGGTCATGAACAGTGAAAAGGCTGGGAGTGGACGAAAGCTGAAGACAGAGGACGGGTGTGTGATTGCTGATCAGAAAGAACAGAGTTCTGATACGAGACTGGGTAGCTGGGTCATGCCATTTTCACCACTCCAGGGCATGCGCATACGCAACTACGAGCGCCACAACACTCCACCGCAGTAGGCTGGCAGTGCCATCTAGTGGAGAACGGAGCTGTTACACTAAGCCCTGCCCAACTGGCCCAACATCGCTCTTCAAGAACAAAGCCTCACCTCCTGCTTAGTTTATGGACTATAAAGCGCTTCATAGTCTGACTTCTAGGGGAAAATGAAGTAATGTCAGTCCTATTTCAATCTGTTAGCAGGTCCATCTATTCAATTTTCTTTCTTTTTATTTCTCTTTTTCATTTCTGTTCTTTTTCTTGAATACAGAAAAAAATTCATTTTTATTTTCAATTTTTATTAAAAATATTTTTCTTTAATTTGTTTACTATATTTTTTACTTTGTGTGTTTACTATATTTTTTACTTTTGTGTAAAAATTTTCAATGTCTATATTACTTCCATCATTATATTTTAGTCTACTTCAATGTATTCACTTTTTCAAACTTTCAATTTCCTTTTTTGTTTTTCTTTCTTCTCTTTTTCGTTTCTTTTTCTTGAATGCAGAAAAACTTCCTTTTTCCTTTCAATCTCTATTTAAATTTTTTTATTTCTTTACTGTATTTTTTAGTTTTATGTAATTTTTTTCAAATTCTATTTTACTTCCATAATTTTATTTTAGTCTACTACAGTGTATTCACTTTTCCAATTTTTCAAACGATTTCCTTTTTTTTCTTTTTTCTCTTTTTCATTTCTTTTCTTTTTCTTGAATACAGAAAGAGAAAAATTCATTTTTAGTTTTATAAAAAATGTTTCTCTAATTTTCTTCTACTATATCCTTTACTTTTGTGTAAAGTTTTTCAAATTCTATTTTACTCCCATCATTTCACTTCAATCTACCTCAGTGTATTCATTTTTTCAAATTCTCAAACAATTTTTTTTTCTCCTATAATTTTTTTTTAATTTCCTTTTTTTTCAACCCCTTTTTCACTAATCTGTCAAACTACTTTCAACACACAGACCAAAACACACCTAGGATCTAGCATCATTTATTCTATTTTTTGTGTGTGTCTTTTTAATTTTTTAATTTTATTTTTTTAACTTTTTTTAATTTTAATTTTTCTACCTCATTAATTGCTTTTCTCCTTTCAAAATGACAAAATTAAGGAATTCACCCCAAAAGAAAGAGCACAAAGAAACGACAGCCAGGGATTCAACCAACACAGATACAAGCAAGATGTCTGAAGCAGAATTTAGAATCACGATAATGAGAACACTAGCTGGAGTCGAAAATAGAGTAGAATCTCTTTCTGTGGAGATAAAGGAAGTAAAAACTAGTCAGAATTAAATTAAAAATGCTATAACTGAGCTGCAATCACAGATGGATGCCACAGTGGCAAGATTGGATGAGGCAGAACAGAGAATCAGCGATATAGAGGACAAACCTATGGAGAATAATGAAGCAGAAAAAAAGAGGGAGATGAAGGCAAAAGAGCACGATTTAAGAATTAGAGAAATAAGTGACTCATTAAAGAGGAACAACATCAGAATCATAGGGGACACAGAAGAAGAAGAGAGAGAAATAGGGGTAGAAGGGTTATGTGAGCAAATCATAGCAGAAAACTTTCCTAACCTGGGGAAAGACACAGACATCAAAATCCAGGAAGTGCAGAGGACCCCAATAGATTCAACAAAAACCGACCACCAACAAGGCATATCACAGTCAAATTCACAAAATACTCAGGCAAGGAGAGAATCATGAAAGCAGCAAGGGAAAAAAAGACCTTAACCTACAAGGGAAGACAGATCAGATTTGCAGCAGACCTAACCACAGAAACTTGGCAGGCCAGAAAGGAGTGGCAGGATATATTCAATGTGCTGAATCAGAAAACTATGCAGCCAAGAATTCTTTATCCAGCAAGGCTGTCATTCAAAATAAAAGGAGAGATCAAAAGTTTCCCAGACAAACAAAAACTAAAGGAGTTTGTGACCACTAAACCAGCCCTGCAAGAAATTTTAAGGGGGACTCTCTGCGGGGAGAAAAGATGACAAAGAAAGGAAGAAAGAAGGAAAGAAAGAAAGAAAGAAAGCAAGACCAAAAGCAACAAGATTAGAAAGGACCAGAGAACACCACCAGAAACTCCAACTCTACAAGTATCATAATGGCAATAAATTCATATCTTTCAGCACTCACTGAAAGGAAATCATTTGAGAATTTGAAAAAAATGAATACACTGAAGTAGATTCAAATGAAATGATGGGAGTAAATTAGAATTTGAAAAATTTACACAAAAGTAAAGAATATAGTGGGAAAAAATTTAAAAAACTATTCTTAATAAAAATTAAAAATAAAAATGAATTTTTATTCATTGGACTCAATGCTCCAATCAAGTGACATAGGGTAACAGAATGGATAAGAAAACAAGATCTATCTATATGCTATTTACAAGACACCCACTTTAGACCCAAAGACATCTTCAGATTGAAATTAATGGGATAGAGAACCATCTATCATGCTAATGGTCAACAAAAGAAAACCGGAGTAGCCATACTTGTATCAGACAATCTAGACTTTAAAATAAAGACTGTATCAAGAGATGCAGAAGGACATATATCATAATCAAGGGGTCTCTCCACCAAGAAGACCTAACAATAGTAAAAATTTATGTGCCAAATGTGGCAGAACCCAAATATATAAATCAGTTAATCACAAATATAAATAAACTCATCAATAGTGATACCATAATAGTAGATTTCAACACCCCACTCACAGCAATGGACAGATCATCTAATCAAAAAATCAACAAGGAAACAATGGTTTTGAAAGACACACTGGACCAGATGGACTTAAAAGATATATTCAGAACATTTCATCCTAAAGGAGCAGAATATACATTCTTCTCCAGGGCACATGGAATGTTCTCCAGAATAAACCGTACACTGGGACACAAATCAACCCTAATCAAGCACAAAAAGATCGAGATCATACCGTGCATATTTTCAGACCACAACGCTATGAAACTCAAAATCAGCCACAAAAAAAATCTGGAAAGGTAACAAATACTTGGAGACTGAAGACCATCCTACTAAAGAATGAATGGGCTAACCAAGCAGTTACAGAGGAAATTAAAAAGTATATGGAAGCCAATGAAAATGATAACACCACAACCCAAAAACTCTGGGATCCAGCAAAGGCAGTCATAAGAGGAAAGTATATAACAATCCAGGCCTTCCTAAAGAAGGAAGAAAGATCTCAGATATACAACCTAACCTTATGCCTTAAGGAGCTGGAAAAAGAACAGCAAATAAAACCCCAAAACTAGCAGAAGACAGGAAATAATAAAGATTAGAGCAGAAATTAATGCTATCCAAACCAAAAAAAAAGACAGTAGAAGAGATCAATGAAACTAGAAGCTGGTTCTTTGAAAGAATTAACAAAATTGATAAACCACTAGTCAGTTGGATGAAAAAGAAAAAGGAAAGGACGCAAATAAATAAAATGAAGAATGAAAGAGGAGAGATCACAACCAACACAGCAGAAATAAAAACAATAGTAAGAGAATATTATGAGCAATTATACGCCAATAAAATGGGCAATCTGGGAGAAATGGACAAATTCCCAGAAACATGTACGTTACCAAAACTGAAACAGGAAGAAATAGAAAATTTGAACAGGCCCATAACCAGTAAGAAAATTGAAGTACTAATCAAAAATCTCCCAAAAAACAAGAGTCCAGGACCAGATGGCTTTCCAGGGGAATTCTACCCAAAATGTAAGAAGAGTTAACACCTATTCTCTTGAAGCTGTTCCAAAAAATACAAATGGAAGGAAAACTCCAAACTCTTTCTATGAAGCTAGCATTATCTTGATTCCAATATCAGACAGAGACCCCACTAAAAAGGAGAACTACAGACCAATTTCCCTGATGAACACGGATGCAAAAATCCTCAACAAGATATTAACCAACTGGATCCAACAATACATTAAAAAAATTATTCACCGTGACCAAGTGGGATTTATACCTGGGATGCAGGGCTGGTTCAATATCCACAAAACAATTAATGTGATTCATCACATCAATAAAAGAAAGGACAAGAACCATATGATCCTCTCAATAGCTGTAGAGAAAGCATTTGACAAAATACAACATCCTTTCTTGATAAAAATCCTCAACAAAGTAGGGATAAAAGGATCATACCTTGAGATCATAAAAGCCATATATGAAAGACCCAACGCTAATATCATCCACAATGGGGAAAAACTGAGAGCTTTCCCCCTAAGGTCAAGAACAAGACAGGGATGTCCACTCTCGCCACTGTTATTCAACATAGTATTGGAAGTCGTAGCCTCAGCAATCAGAAAACACAAAGAAATAAAAGGCATCCAAATCAGCCAGGAGGAGGTCAAACTTGCACCCTTTGCAGATGACATGATACTCCATATGGAAAGCGCAGAAGATTCAACCAAAAAAACTGCTAGAAGTGATTCATGAACTCAGTAAAGTTGCAGGATTAAAATCAATGCACACAAATAGGTTGCATTCCTATACACCAACAATGAAGCAACAGAAAGAGAAATCAAGGAATCGATCCCATTTACAGTTGCACCAAAAACCATAAAACACCTAGGAATGCATCTAACCAAAGAGGTGAAAAATCTATAAAAACTGTAAACTATAGAAAGCTTATGAAAGAAATTGAAGAAGACACAAAAAAATGGGAAAAGATTTCATGCTCCTGGGTAGGAAGAACAAATATTGTTAAAATGTCGATACTACCCAAAACAATCTACATATTCAATGCAATCCCTATCAAAATAACTTCAGCATTCTTCACAGAGCTAGAAAAAATAATCCTAAAATTTCTATTGAACCAGAAAAGACTCCAAATAGCCAAAGCAATCTTGAAAAAGAAAACGGAAGCAGGAGGCATCACACTCCCAGACTTCAAGCTATACTACAAAGCCATAAACTCAAGACAGTATGGTACTGGCACAAAAACAGACACTCACATCAATGGAGCAGAATAGAGAACCCAGAAATGGACCCACAAACATATGGCCAACTAATCTTTGACAAAGCAGGAAAGAATATCCAATGGAATAAAGACAGTCTCTTCAGCAAGTGGTGCTGGGAAAACTGGACAGTGACATGCAGAAAAATGAACCTCGACCACTTTCTTACACCGTACACAAAAATAAACTCAAAATGGATGAAAGACCTAAATGTAAGACAGGAAGCCATCAAAACCCTCGAGGAGAAAGCAGGCAAAAACCTCTTTGATCTTGGCCGCAGCAATTTCTTACTCAACATGTCTCCAGAGGCAAGGGAAACAAAAGCAAAAATGAACTACTGGGACCTCATCAAAATAAAAACCTTCTGCACAGCAAAGGAAACAATCAGCAAAACTAAAAGGCAACTGACAGAATGGGAGAAGATATTTGCAAATGACATATCAGATAAAGGGTTAGTATCCACAATCTATAAAGAATTTATCAAACTCAACACCAAAAAACAAATAATCCAATTGAAGAAATGGGCAAAAGACATGAATAGACACTTCTCCAAAGAAGACATCCAGATGGCCAACCGACACATGGAAAAATGCTCAACTTCGCTCATCATCAGGGAAATACAAATAAAAATCACAATGAGATATCACCTTAAACTTGTCAGAATGGCTAACATTAACAACTCAGGCAACAACAGATGTTGGCAAGGATGCGGAGAAAGAGGATCTCTTTTGCATTGTTGGTGGGAACGCAAGCTGGTGCAGCCACTCTGGAAAATAGTATGGAGGTTCCTCAAAAAACTAAAAATAGAACTACCCTACAACCCAGCAATTGCACTACTAGGTATTTATCCAAGGGATATAGGTGTGCTGTTTTGAAGGGACACATGCACCCCAATGTTTATAGCAGCACTATTAATAGCCAAAGGATGGAAAAATCATAAATGACCATTGATGGGTGAATGGATAAAGAATAAGTGGTATATATACATATACATATACATATACATATACATATACATATACATATACATATACATATACATACACATATACATACACATACACATATATATGTATACATATACACATATATATACATATATGTGTATGTATATATACATACAATGGAGTATTACTTGGCAATCAAAAAGAATGAAATCTTGCCATTTGCAACTACATGGATGGAACTGGAGGGTATTATGCTAAGTGAAATTAGTCAGTCAGAGAAAGACAAATATCATATGACTTCACCAATATGAGGACTTTAAGAGACAAAACAGATGAACATAAGGGAAGGGAAACAAAAATAATATAAAAATAGGGAGGGGGACAAAACAGAGGAGACTCATAAATATGGAGAACACACTGAGGGTTACTGGAGGGGTTGGCAGAGAGGGGATGGGCTAAATGGGTAAAGGGCACTAAGGAATCTACTCCTGAAATCATTGTTGCACTATATGCTAACTAATTTGGGTATACATTTTAAAAAATGAAAAATAATACTAATTTGGATATAAATTTTTAAAAATGAAAAATAATACTAAAAATAAACAGCACTACACATAAAAATAATTTACAAAACTTCTGTTATTCAATTCCTCATAAATGGAAAGCTAAAGGGGTTAAGACAGTAGCTAAATATACAAGAAAGAAGAACATGTTTTTTCAGCAGTGCTGAGGTCCTTTGAAGATGTATGTTTGGGCTGCACGGGTTCTAGAAGTCTCAGAACACCTAGTAACCCATGTGAGTGTCTTGGCAATGACGGACAAACAAGTTGATCTAAAGAACATAATCTATGGCTGATACACTTTATCACCCATGGCACCTACCACAGCATTGTATGTGGTAAGTATTCATTGAGTCTTTGTTGAAGATGGGAATGAACAAATGAGGAAGGGGAGTGTCATATAGGGCAGAATGTGCCCTATACAATTAAAATTATTAAATATCAATTTGTATGAATCATGTATCATAGGCTAAAAATTCCTGTACACAGCAAAGATTAAATTACTACAAGATAACTCAAATTAATCTGAAAAATAAAAATTAATAATTTCACCTAGACTATCCATTGGTCAGGGAGTAAGTAAGAGTTGTTTTTTTTTTTAGTGTTTTCCTTGTGACAGAAATTGATTAAAATGCTGGTGGTTCTATGAATAACTGAAATTAAAAATGCTTAACTGGGGCGCCTGGGTGGCTCAGTCAGTTGAGCATCCAGCTTTGGCTCAGGTCATGATCTCACAGCTCATGAGTTTGAGCCCCGTGTCAGGCTCTGTGCTGACAGCTCAGAGTCTGGAGCCTGCTTCGGATTCTGTGCCTCCCCTCTCTCTGCCCCAACCCACTCGCATTCTGTCTCTGTCTCTCACAAAAATAAATATACATTAAAAAAATTTTAAACAATGCTTAACCAATGGTAGGCAATATTTTGGAAGATGCAACAAAAGACTGTGAGGACACTTCTGGTAAATATCTACCTGTAGTGAGAAGACAAATCTCAGGGGCCCAAATGGCACTGAATGTTTGCCCATTTTCCCTGACAAAGTTGGAGGCTGCTATAGACAGAGGGCTACCTCTGGTGATTGATGCCATCTCACAGGAGTCATTGTGGAATCTTTGGCTGCTGGGTACCAGAATAGCTCACCAAAAGTATCCACCTAGATTACCTTAGGGAGGGGCCAGTGGGAGCAGTGACAGTTGGAGGGCTTGAGCAATGGTTATTTACCAACCAAAATAAAAGTATCTTAATATTTTGAACAGCCATTATAATTGTATAATTGTGAATACCAGTCCTGATTACCTATTTATGTGGTAATATACAGAAAATCTAGTTGCCAGGTTGTGAGAAAGAGGCTTCATGGATGTGCAATCGCATAAGCCCCACACTTAGAAGGGCTTCACACAGGGGTGCCTGGGTGGCTCAGTTGGATGAGCATTCGACTTCGGCTTAGGTCATGATCTCAGTTTGTGAGTTCAAGCCCTGAGTCAGGCTCTGTTCTGACAGCTCGGAGCCTGGAGCCTGCTTCACATTCTGTGTCTCCCTCGCTCACTGCTCCTCCCCTGCACACACGCTGTCACTCTCTCAAAAATAAATAAAGATTAAGATTTAAAAAAAAAGAAGGGCTTCACACATGGTTTAATTGTCAGTGGTTGACATATTACATACAATTATTAATAATTTTTTTAACAAAGAGCCCCACATTTTCATGGTACACTGAGCCCCACAAATTATGCAGCCAGCTCTATGTGAGGATATTCAAGCATCTTTACGGAGAGGGTCATGTGATAATGAACTATGTCTTCCTATCAGTGAGGAACTGAAGGTTCTTTCCAATAGCCACAGTGTGTGTGGGCTATCTTAAAGCTTGATCCTCCAGCTCTAGTCAAGCTTTCAGATAATCACAGTCCTGCTAACATCTTGATTGCAACCTCATGAGAGGCCTTGAGCAAGAACTACTCAGCTAGGCCACTTCCAAATCCTTTACCCAGAAAGAATGTGAGATAGTATATGTTCTTTTTAGAAGCACTAAGTCTTGGATGTTTATATAGCAATAGATAACGAAATGGATGGATTTAGAGATTGGTCCTGAAAGCAGCATTCCCTTTAACCCACATTCCATTAACCAAAATCCACTGACATGGATTCAACCATCTGCAAACAAAGGTGAAAAATTTGGGGCCCTGGAGAAGAGGTTGATGATCATAGAATCATCTTCAGATGTAGCCTGCTAGAATTTTCATTCCCATGTGGTAGAATCTTATTAGTCTATACAACTTAAATATAAGGCTGACAAGAGTGTGGACTGAGAAGAGGAAGACAGTACAAAATACCAACGTCCAAGATCTTAAAGATGACCCAGGATTAAATACAAATACTATGTAGTTAAGTTAGTTCATCATTGCTAGAGATGAAAAAGGTTCCATTTTTATTTAAAAAAAATTTTAAGTTTATTTCTTTAGGGGCATCTGGGTGGCTCTGTTGATTAAGCATCCAACTTCAGATGTCAGCAGAGAGCCAAACACAGCGTTCAATCCCACAAACCGTGAAATCATGACCTGAGTCGAAACCAACAGTTGCACTGCTAGGAATTTACTCAAGGGATACAGGTGTGCTGATGCATAGCGGCACATGTACCCCAATGTTTATAGCAGCACTTTGAAAAATAGCCAAATTATGGAAAGAGCCTAAATGTCCATCAACTGATGAATGGATAAAGAAATTGTGGTTTATATATACAATGGAATACTACTTGGAAATGAGAAAGAATGAAATCTGTCCATTTGAAGCAACGTGGATGGAACTGGAGGGTATTATGCTAAGTAAAATAAGTCAGAGAAAGACAGACACCATAAGTTTTCACTCATATGTGGATCTTAAGAAACTTAACAGAAGACCATGGGGAAGGGGAAGGGGGAAAAAAGTTACAGAGAGGGAGGGAGGCAAACCATAAGAGACTCTTAGATACTGAGAACAAACTGAAGGTTGATGAGGAGATGGGGGGAGGGGAAAGTGGGTGATGGGCATTGATGAGGGCACTTATTGGGATGGGTACTGGGTGTTGTATGGAAACCAATTTGATAATAAATTTTATTTTTTAAAAAAGACAAAAATAGGAAAAAAAAGAGTTGCACACTCAACTCACTGAGACACCCAGACACCTGGAAAAAGTTTCCATTTTTAAAAAACATTCTATCTTTTTAATTTTTAAAAATATTCTTTTCATTGAGGGGCACCTGTGTGGCTCAGTTAAGCGCCTGACTTCGGCTCAGGTCATGATCTCATGGTGAGTTTGACCCCCATGCCGGGCTCTGTTCTGGAAGCTCAGAGCCTGGAGCCTGCTTCAGATTCTGTGTCTCCTTCTCTCTCTGCCCCTCCCCCTCCCCCCTCACACTCTGCCTCTCTCTCTCTCTCTCTCTCTCTCAAATAAATAAGCATTAAAATAAATAAAAAAATAAAATATTCTTTTCATTGAAACTTAAACACACTTTTGGAGGTCCGTTAATATAGTCAGGCTTGAAGTCTGAACAATTTTGGTTCATGTCCTCAGTTTTCCATGTTAGTCCTTGATCTTGGGCAGGTTACATAATCATCCAGCTTCTTCATCTCTAGGATGGGGAAAAACATGGGCCTACCTTAAGAGATTACTGGGAGGATTAGGTGAAATTACAGCTGTAGCACTTGTCACAACGACACTTATAAGCACTTAATATGCACTGAGCAAATATTAAGTATGATTTCATTAAAACCAGAAAGACAGTAGTATTGGTGAAGATAATAGGTAGCAATAGAGACATGAAGGAGTCAGGGGAATTAAGCTTCTCCTAAGAAATATTAAAATCATTGTATTAGATGCCCAAAGTCATATAGCTTCCAATGAGCATATATTTCTTCAGTAGCTACTATAAACTAGATACACACAGTGGCAGGTGCTGGGATTTTGCAGGTCTACCAGTTGGGGTGTGTAAAGACAACCCTAGAGAAGATAAGACAATGAACATGTGGCTACCAATGTGAGTAGTCAAGGGGAAAGAAAAGGTAATGGAAGACTGAGGAGTTGAAGCGAATAGGCTCCTAGAGTATAGGAGGTTCAGAGAAGGCTTCCCTAAAGAAGTAATATCTAAGCCACAGATTGAAGGTGGGGTCTACATTCTCTACATATGAATGTGTCAGTGAGGGACTGTGCTCAGGTTCGAAGTCTTTAAGGTAGAGGGAACAACAGAGATAATGGACTGAAGATGGGATTTCAAAGGACAAAGAAACAAAGGAATGTAGAATATCAACAACAAAAGTCCCTTAACTGATGGCTTACAGAACCCAAATTAATTTTGGATGGAAGTCAAAATAGGAGGTAGATAGAGAAAAAGTTGAAATTTTCAGGAGGAAGTAAAAGGAAAGACAGAGTGCAAGTACTTGATACAGTGACCAGAAAGATAAGAGGTCATGCTCAAAATGTAGTTGATGCATAAATGTGTAAGTCAACTATTTCAAGGTGATGCCAGCTCCAAGGAACAATGGAGTGAGTGGTCAAAATGCCAGAGTGAAAGAAGTCATTGGACATGAGGCAATGAAGAAACTGAGGCCAAGTGAAAATTTCAATCACTCAGCCTCATGGCAGGACGTGGAATAGAGAGGTGCATTGTGAGTCAGGTGTGAGAATAATAATGTATGATCTTGAAAAAGGGTAGAAAATAATGATGCTGATGGTAAACATTTGAAGAGAACAGAGTTCTTGTTTCGTTTGTCTTTTTAAAAGAGATAATCATCTTAAAATAGCTCTTGGGGGCCATGAGTATAAACCACCTTCTGATTCTGAGGTAGTTAGGATATAGCAGCTTGGACAGTCTTCATATCCTAAACGTATGTTTTACATCCCTGACAGAAAATGAAGAGTGGCACCTGGGCAGCTCAGTGGGTTAAGCATCTGACTCTTGGTTTTGGCTCAGGTCACGATCCCACAACTTGTGAGTTCAAGCCCCACTCCGGACTGTGCAGCACCAAGTTGGCTTGGGATTCTCTCCCTCTCTCTCTCTGCCCCTCTCCCCCCACCTCTCTCTCAAAAATAAATAAACATTACAAATAATTTTTAAAGGAAAACAGAATAATTTTAGTCAAAATGTCCCCAAATTCTTAACCCAGTTACCACTAGAAAAAAATTGTCTCAGTAAAGAATTTTACCTTTAAATAAATTAGTGACAAGATTTTAAAGAGAAGGCCAAGTACTTTCAATTGTAAATTGAACAAACTTAAAAATATGTGTTGCATGTAATATGTAATATTTATAACACACCCAGTTAAAATAAGGTTGATGTTGTTTGAAAAAGGGAGAATTTTAAGAAAGAAGTCTGATGTTTAGACGTCTCATTCTACATTTTATTATAACAAAGTAAACTTGGTCATTGTACAAGCAAACGAATAAAAATGGCTCAAAACTGATCAGCTTTTGTCCAGAAAATAAATTAAAAATTGGGTCTGGTAATAAACATATGTGTGTATGTGTGTGTGTGTGCCTTTGAGAATTAAAATGTACAAGAATATGCAGAACTTATAGAAGTTATGAGAATTTTCATTTTATAAAAGAAATATATAAACACATTATAAAATAAACATAAAACATTGCAAGTTGAAACACTTAACCTACATACCTCCATACCTACATTGATCTTTGCATCCTCAATAACATTCTCTCCAAGGTTTAATGATTTGTATGTGTATGCACATTTCAAAACCTAACCCTACCAAAAAAGCGTTCTATAAAGAAAGCAATTATACATTTCAGATTTAATTACCTGTGTGTTTTAATAATATTGAAATCTTTATTAAACCACTCTTCAGAGGATAAACTGTTTGCAACAAGAAGGAAGGCAAATTCTTTCACTAATAACATCATGTGGAGTAATTTAGTCCATCATCCTCTACAAACTATGAGATCTTCTGGGTGTTTAAACTATTTTAAACATCACTGTCAGTAAACAACCATTACCTCCTCAAGCTGACACCAAAGGACTCTTGAAGTTAGCAAACAATGCAGTCATCTGGATGGAAAGTAGAAACCAGTCAGCAAAGTAAAGAAGTCTTTAGGTCAAAGGAAGTTTACCGGGATTAGAAGAAACTAATTTATTGGAGACTGAGAAGGTGACAGCTGAGCTGGGAGAAGACAAACTCAGATGTGGAGCTGAGCTGTCTGTTATTAACCTGGACAGACAGACAGACGCTAAGCGATGTGGCTGCCCAATAAACTTCACCTTTATGCACCAACACAGCACACGGCATATCGCATCCAAGAAGATGGGTTATGTTGCGGATGACTTACCCTTAGCAGGGATACATGCCAGAAATGTATCAAGATGGGAATCAGGCAGCCTCAAGGCTGGAGTGACTTCACTGCTTTGGGGGCTCACTCAGAAGGAGGAAGGGGGCTGAACCTGGCTCCTATCAGGCTATGCTTCCCAAAGCATGTTAAGAACATGCAGTGCCTTGGGGCACCTGGGTGGCTCAGTTGGTTGAGCAACCGACTTCCTTCCGCTTAGGTCATGATCTCACAGTTTGTGGGTTCAAGCCCCCTGTCAGGCTCTGCTGACAGCCCAGAGCCTGGAGCCTGCTTTGGATTCTGTGTCTCCCTTTCTCTCTGCCCCTACCCCGCTTGCACTCTGTCTGTATGTCTCTCGAAAATAAATAAGCATGTAAAAATTTTAAAAAAAGAACATGCAATGCCTTCCCTGTCACTCTTCTCTTCATGCCTATGGTCAAACCGACATATTTGGGCAAGAGGGGATTCTGAGAGGAAAATAGGCTTCCCTTCCCCCAAATTCTCTATAAGCTTTAGGGAAATATAAAATGAGCTTTTTAAAAAAATCTGTAATGAAAAAATAATTATGAAGCAAGCAGATAATACAGTGGCCCCTGCCTGTTGTTGCTTTGATTACCCTGGTCACACCTAATTGATTAACTGTCACTGCTTTTAATTGGTAGCTTCCTTTCCTTCAAGGCCTCACTTCTAATATTGGTGCCTCTTTAAATTTTTTTTTCCAGTTGTTTTTTCTGCTGCTGTTTATTTTTCCCCTGTGCTTCAAAGCATCAGGAGCATGGATCATATAGATAACTAGGGTTTCTGCTCTTTTGTTTTAAACTCCATTTGTGAAGGTGTCCTATACTCTTACTGCCCTCGTTTTATTTGAATCCTTTTTGTCTCGCCTCATTATGTCCAAATGAACATACTCCATTTAATCAGTGCTTGTGGCCCAGAATATCTTTTTTTTTTTTTTTGACATAGTTACACACATAATTACAAACCTGTTTCCTCATATGATAGCAAAAGTCAGAGTCAAAAGGAAAATAGTGTGTTCGAACATAGGATTGGAGCCAGCCATCTCCTATTTTACAAGCTTCATTGCTGGCATTAACAACTGATGAAGTTTGAGCCCAGGACAACTTCTGGACAAGGACTGTTAAGCGGCATGGGACAGAGATTAGCCACTTTTCCTGTCTCTACTGGTAGATTCTGAAGAGAATATTTTTAACCTCTCTCTTTCTCAAAACACAGACTTTTGAACAGTTATTTTCCACTCCATTCCTGCCCATTGAAAGTTGAAAAGTTGCTGGCAACACACTGAATTTTTAAAAAGCCCTGGAACCAAGAAGAGTTGGGTAAATCACCAGTGCCCTCTAGTGTTCAGAAGAAGCAACACCTTGGAAGCCACAGTCCGCTGCAGGGGCTTTGCTAATGCAGCTGCTGGGCTTTTTTGTTAGGAAGAAATGTGGTTTGTTTCTATTATATTTGGTAACCAAAGAGTTCCAGCTTTTCCCATAAATTCTCTGTAAACAGAAATGCTGCATTTTTCAAGTCAGGCGATATTTATTTCACAGTTATCTCTAAAAGCACAATGAAATCTAATTATATCATTCTCGACGGGGCTAAGAATAGAAGTCCTTAAAAAAAAAGAAGAAACAATTTCAGCAAGGCTTTCCTATATTTAAGGAAGGCCAATATCAATAAATTGATACAGACCCATTATTTAATGTCTGGAATTTAGTGTGTGTGTATTTGTGTATGTGTGTGTATATTTTAATGTGTTTCTAAGTAAATGTGAATGTGATAGGATAATTAATTCAGTCTCTAAAAATCCACAGAAGACACGAAGAGTTATCCTTCTTGTCCCGGGGAGCAAATAAATAAGACATTTTCAAGAGATTCCACAGGCAAAAACCATCTGTTTGAAATCACTCTGATTATAGAAGCTGGTAATTCTTGGTCCCAAGGGAGGCAGCCAAAGGGTGGAGTTTTTTTTAAAGGTGATACATCCCTGAGAGAGCCCTAAAGACTGGAAGCAGGGAGTGTCCCTCCTCCCTACCAACCAGCCAAGGCCTGTCTCCCATGCCCACTACAGGTCTGAGCCTGGAGGTGCTGTGCAGAGTGTGAGCCTAAACCACACCTGGACCACTGTGGAGAGAGCAGTGGTCCATGGGGTGTAGTGTACCACGGACAGCAACAAGAATGACTAAATATCAGGGGGAGGATGACTCATAAACTCATGAAAACACTGAAATTTGTTTAGCTTGGCCAGAGAGAGAATGATAATAGTCAGCAAATATGTGACTCACAGAGAGGTTGTTTAAAATGGGATAAATAAAGGATGAAAAGGAAATTAAACTGATAAGGGTAGAGTGCCTTTCTGGAAATATTCACCAACCTGAAACTTAGGCAAGTATGAATGTGTTTCTGAAGGAAAAAGAGGAGTTTGAATTTCAGGATCTAAATTCCAAGTCAGAAGCAAGAACGATCATATTTAAAGATGGTTTGGAGATTCTGGGGCATTGAACATGATTGTCTGGAATGGCCTGACCTTTCCTAACAGCTAAATTAAGCAAGCAATCGTCATTTCTTTTTTTTTTTTTTTCCTTTTTCTTTCTTTATTTCTTTTTTTACATAAATCGTTCCCTCTGCACTGAAATTTCTCCCTACTATTTTTTTTCATTTCCATCACCTCTTTCTTCATACATGTTTACCTATGCCTGGAATATCCTGTCCCAGTCCATATGATTCATTCACTGTATTCATTTCTTCCACAGATATTTTCCTTCCTGCCCTTTGCCAATGGTGACCCAGAGCAATGTTTTCAGCAAACAGTATATATAGGTTACAGGTTATTACAGTCTCCTGTTGCAATGGACCGATATTTTTGTCCCCTCCAAAATCATATGTCAAAACTTAATCCCAGTGTGATGGTATTTGCAGGTGGAGCCTTGGGAAGTAATTAGGTCATGAGGATGGAGCCTCCACATGCCCTTATAGGATTAGTGCCCTTCTAGGAAGAGGCTGGAGAGCAGCTCTTTTTCTACCATGTGAGGACACAGGAAGACGACCTCTCTAAGTGAAAGAGGATGTTTCACCAAGAACACAACTATGCTGCCATCCTGGTCTCAGACTTCCCAGCCTCCGTAACTGTGAGAAATAAACATTTGTTTTTTAAACCACCCCATCTATGGTAATTTGTTATGGCGGCCCAAGCTGACTAGGATGTGGAGCAAACTGCTTAAGTTTAAACAGTTCTGTAAAGTCAGGCAAATCACTCAACCTCCCTGTGCTTCAGTTTGTAAAATGGGATAAGTTATAAGACCAGGTGTGAGGATTAAATGAGCTGCAACGATTTGAGGATCACCAGAGGACCATCGGCAATTTGTGGGCGGATTCTCTGCATGTCCTCACCACATCTATGGATGACTCCCTGCATGTGTACATGTGGGAAGAGGAAGGCCGTTATCCATACCTCAAGAGCTGCTGTCACCTGGAACACATAGGGAGTGACCTGACGCCCAGCTGCTACGTCTCCAAAGCAATATGTGATAACATGAGCATAGTATGTGTGGTGTCAAAAAATCGTGAGTCCAGCATTCTGGTGATGTATTCTTTGCATACATAATATGGAAACTAATGGAATAATTAACCTTGCATCATCTCCTTCAATGTAGTAAAGAGAATTCTTTACTACATACAGCCCTTTAGAATAAAGTCTGGCATATAAAAATCACTGTTAAAATGTAAATGATTTTTTGGGGGGCACCTGGATGGCTCAGTTGGTTAACCATCCAACTTCAGCTTGGGTCATGATCTCAAGGTTTGTGAGTTCAAGCCCTGCATTGGGCACTGTACTAGTGCAGAGCCTGCTTGGGATATTCTCTCTCTCTTTCTGCCCCTGTCCTTCTCATGCTCTCTCTCTCTCAAAATAAATAAACTGTTTTAAAAATGTAAATGATTTTTTAAAAACAATTTTAAACTATTTTTACTATAATAGTAAGAACGCACTTTACAATGTGACCAAGTATACACACACACACACACACACACACACACACACACACACACACACTTAGCCTGCACTGATGGGTCAACAAGGCACCTTTAAAAACAACAAGGAGGAACTGTGGGGAATAAGTTTAGGAATTCCCTGAGCCTGCACTGATGGGTTAACAAGGCATAAAGAATTACAAAGCCATAGGATGCTCACTCTCAAATTTGAGTAAACAAGATTAGGTAAATAGGTATAGAGAGGGCGGGGCAAAGGCCCCAATACAAAACATGGGTATGTGAAATAAACAAGATTAGGTATTCAGGGTGGAAGCACCCCCCAACTTAGTACTATAGCAGAAAGCAGTTTTCACAGGAAGGAAGGACCAAATTAGGTAAGCAGGTAAATAGGGCTATAAACAGCTGCAGGGAGAAGTTGCCCAGAGTGGAGCTAATTAACAAAAGAAAGGTGCCTTGTTGACCCTGAGGTAGCTTGCTCTTTCTTGTCCCCTAGACCAGTTTAGGTAAACAGAGATGGTGCCTTACATCTGCTGGAAACAATTTTCTGCCAGGCGCCAGGATTTTGTTTTGTACTGATGCAAACCCCTAACTCTGTATATCTTCAAAGCCCCCTTTCTGTCATGTCCATGAGTTAATATTCAGTTTCATTGTCTCTTTGTGCACGTCCATCACCATGTTTGTAAGCCTTCTGATCTTAATAAAAATGGAGCAAGGGCCCTTAATCGGGGTTCTTGTCTTCTCCCAGACATTAGCCATCTCTCACATTTTAATCCTGCATCCTGCTTTCTTGCTAGACAAGAACTCTAGATGCAGAGTCTACATGTATGTGTGTGTGTGTGTATATATATATATATATATCACATATATATATATATACACACCATTTATAGCCCTATGTATACACATATGTCATTAAACAGAAGTATTATTACATAATAATTACCTAATTATGTGCAATGCATTCTATTTTATTCTTCCATAGTTGGCTGAAAAAAATTTGGCCATTACCCATTAAATAACTTTTTATGTCTCATTATTGTTTCTTGAAATACAGTTTGAAAAATATTTCTTAGGATACAAAGTTTAGGCTACAAAGCTTTCTGGGATGTAAGAGGGAAATAGAGCATGCAGATATCACATCTAGAATTTCTGACAAGTTCTACACCTTTTTAACATTCCAAGTCCATGATGTAGCACTATCTCTTCTTGTGGGCACAGAATTTTTTTTAACTAAATATGGTACCAACAACAAGAACTACAACAGCAGCAACAATAAAACTGTCACCTTGCTAGAGCTTCCATGTCCTAAGCTAATCAAATGACAGGTGTTTCTAGTATTTTGTAAAAGATTATGTTAGAAGGAGAAGTAAGCATGTAGCTCTAGGACTTCACCAGTGCTGAGCAGATTAATATAATTTAAGAGCACTGAGTGGATGCTGGGTAGGTAGGTAGTAGCTGATCATCTTCCCTCCAAAAAAGTACAATAACCAACCAAACAAGACCCCCATGACTATATGTGTGTGTGAGTGTGTGTGTGTGTGTGTGTGTGTGTGTATGATATTAGAGTGTATAACAGATAGTAAGGATAAGTATTGCTTAATAAAACTTCTATTTAATTTTAAAGATATGTTTAGATTTGTGTGATATAAAACTGACTTCTTATACAGAACATTATCAAATAAACTTTTGAAATTATACTTTTGAAAAATACCATTTCAGATGATCTGACAACTTTACAGGTAGATCCCAAGAGGGCCACTTAAGGATTAACTACAATCAGGAACTAAACTGTATCTTGCTTTTCCCATGGATTTCTCTTGTTCTTTCCAAATTCATAAAAAGACAAAGATTAAGCAAGAATATTCTAAAACAGTGGAAGTATACCTGCAACCACATAAGGAAGAGTCACTGTAATAATAATAATAATAATAATAATAATAATAATAATAAAGAACAAAAATTTGTCATGGCGAATATAGCCAGCTGGTGCCCTGCAGAAGCTTGTGGGACAGATGTTGGATTTCCTGGAGTTCAGACAGGGGTCTGATTCTCTTAAACGGCCAACATACTGTCTGCAACTCTGGAAACGTGTTCTGCTTTCATAGATTCAGCCAGGTCCACAAAGTTCCAGGCAAGAAGGGAGCAAGCTGAATAAGAGACAACTTGTGTATGAACAGGAATCAACTACGACAGCATGCTCTTCCACAGCTCTCTGTAAATTCATTGTCCCTACGCTGTAGACACAAAAGATAATTTAATTCTATAGATGCAGCTCTGTGCTGACTGTACATACACCTCAATGACTATCATTTTCCAATCAGCATGGAACACTTTTGCCCTTTCCTGCAAAGTGTTACATATCTCCTTTGTCCAGTATTGCAGACTCACAGACGTGTGATTTTAAGATGTGAATCCAGATGCCTTCAAAGGTCTGTCTGGCATTCTGATTACTATTGTGTTCTTCAAATGTTTTCTTGCTGGTGACTGTCACTGCTATATTCTGTTTTAAAATTGTAAAAAATGGGCCCTTCGTCTTCTAACAAGGTCATCTCACAATGACCCTTAATAAGCAGCTAAACTGCAAGGCTTGATGTGTAGAATTTGTTCAAAATCTAAATCTAGGCATGCAATCAGGTCTCAATAATGAATTTATGAGCTCGCTTGTGTCAGACAAGTGCTGGTAAATTAATAGTGTATTCTGGAACGCTGGATAGTATGTTTTTTTGGTCAGAGTACGTTGCGCCAATAACAAATAGCAGGTGCCAAATCTCAGTGGCTCCACACACCAGAAGTTTATTTCTTGCTCACACATGTTCACCATGAGTTGACAGGGGGTTCTGTTCATCATAGTTGTTTGGAGATCTGAACTAACAGGATCCAACTCAACACACATTTCCATGATTACCACAGCCAAGGGAAGAGAGCATGTCAAATTGTTTAACAAGCACGCACCTAGAAGCAGCACACATCACTTCTGCTCACATGCATTGGCCAAAGCAAGTCACAACGCCACACCTCATATCAGGGGGATGAGAAAGCACAAAACTAACAGTGTTTAGAAGGAAAGTTGGAAATATTTGGTAAACAACCCTACTGACTACCATTTTCCTCATTGTTCACATTTATTTCATGACCAAGACCAGTTCCTTGACAACTCATTTCAGTTTCGACTTTCTGTTTACTTATTGACTTAGTCTATAATCTCATCGTCCTTCAACTGGATTACAGAAAGGCCTTTAAACTTTGCCCAATAACCCACATTTTATATTGCAGTCATATTGGATTATTTACAGACCAGCATATTTTTTTCCACACCCTCATGCTTCTCCTCACATTTCTTCCTGTTATCTTCCCCTCATCCTTGCATCTCAAATTCTACATCCTTGAGAAAGGCTTCCTAGAAAGCCCCACATACTCTCCAGTCCACATCACAGTTAGTAACACTGTGCTACTTTTTCTCTATTTGTGTTTTTTTGGCAAGATTTGTGTTTCTGTTATTGTAATTAACAATATATAATCTTTTAATGTTTACAAAGATGTAGGCTCCCTGAGAGTAATATCCATTCTTCCAGAAGAGCCAAGGCAAGCTCAACCCACGTTTCTGTGTCTCTACTTTCATCTATTTTTGGTCTTTGTGTCCCTGGTGTCTGGAATACTACCAGAATTCAGTAAAAGTCAAATTAACCTATTAATCTGTACCAGGAAATATAACTCACAGGCATTCCTGATATTTAGTCCATACTAGAAGGAAAACCTATTTTAAAACATTCCAAAATAAAAATTATTACTAAAAGTAGACTCAGAGAAAAAGACACCCGAAGAATGTTCTGGAACATTATCATTAAGCCATAGTGGTTGTTCATTACCTTTTTGTCTGAGTTCCCTAGAATATATATAGTAATCTATGATTTTTTGGATAGTGTAGGATGGAGTCTGAGGGTTTTTCTCATTTCTAAAGCTCTTCTGAAATGTGATAGTCTTCATACCTGTCATCATTACTTCCTATCACTCAACAGCCTGATACATTTCCCAAGGTTGCAGCTCTTATTTTTATTCTATTTAGTGAGGCCACTTGCTTCCTGATGGTTCCCAGGACAGCATCTCAGTCTTGCCCGCACCTCTAGAGTACTCACAGTAGAAATATACACAGTAGAGTACTCACAGTGAGAGATCAGAACTAGAAACCTTGCTCTCATTGGTTATGAATAGATTCATTTCAGGCAGGCAGGGCTGATAACTTGATAGCCAGATCAAAGAATTCCCAAGGGTATGTCTATTTGCCTTCTATATTCTGTGCTTTTAACTGCTTATTATTTGCTTTAGCAGCATTAGGCCACTCACACAGTCTGTGTTTTGTACAGTATGCACTTGTCTGGGAGTCCTGAACCCCTTTAATAAGGAATTTCAATGTTAAGCTAAAGCCATGAAGAAAAGCACAGTAGTTCCTTCATATGTCAAACCAATTTCAGTTTCTTTCTTTATTCCAAATCCCAATAATTATTCACCCAGTTCAACTAAATTAGGAATTTCCACTGTATAAGAATAGAATTCTCCCAATCTATGTTCTCAAATTTCAATTTACATTCTTATTTATGATTAAAAACAACTTAATGATATAATAATAATTAAGAGAAGAAGGAGGAAATAAAGGAGAGGGGAGGAGGAGAACACGATCTTATTGTTTTTGGTTATTTTTTTAATCTCAAAATCGATTCTCAGCAAATACCAACTAAAATCTCACTAGAAGTGACTCATTGTTTTCATGCTGCCATTGAGATCAATTGAGTTCACGGTAGCTCTGTGTGGGTGTCTCTGAAATAAGATCTTAAATGATAAATTCAACTCAACTCTAGAGGAACATGAAAATGTCTTGAAGACTTTTAGTGGGAGGAAAGTTTTGGTCTCCTTTTCCCACCTTCACTAAACCATATCCTTTCTGTACAATTGTTGTTCAGTGATAAGCTCAGCAATCTAGTATAGCTCCCTCCCTCTTCAGAACGGGAAGTACTCCAATGAAATTGAAAACATTTGAAGTTTCCTTATACGACTGGCTATTCTACGTGTTATCACATTTAATTTTGTAGGAACCCTGCAGGTTCCCCTATATCAATGAGATTGATACTAGAAGAACTAACAGAACATACAGGCTAGTTTCTGGGGGTTTTGTTTGTTTGTTTACCATCTTCTTCCTCCCTTATAGAACCTAATTGTTTCATGTCTCCTTTTCTTCCATGTGTCTCATTGGAAATCGACCTCTTGCCTGCCTTTGCAGGTGTATCAAGACTGGATTAAAACTCATGATTTCATTATCCTGGTCTAGTTTGCAGGAGAGGGAAGCATGTGTTCTTGAAGCCAGGGCTTCACAGGGTTTCTGGGAAGGGCTTTCTTGCAGTTAAGAAAACAACACAGAAATAAAGAGCTTATTTTCTGCCTCTGGACATTGCCATTTCCTGATGTGATCCAAAAACTGCTTCAGCAACCTGCACACAGGAAGGGAGGCCTGAGGGCTGCCCAGCAGAGACATGGAAGGAATCAGTGAATCAGGTCCTTGAGGACATCATTGAATTGTTGATCATATTGCACCTGGGGCCTCCTTTCTTCTTACTCTGACATTCAGCTATGTGGGAAAAAATAATCCCTCACTCATTAAGGTAATTTGAATCCAATTCAGGGATAATTTATTCCTGTCTCAGTGACTCTTCCCTTACTTCTGGCTGTTACTCCTCACACATGGAACCAATGACAAAACTATTTTGATTTCCCATTGGTTCTATTTAGAATTGCCAGATAAAATACAGGAAGCCCAGTTAAATTTGAATTTCAGATGAACAATGAATATTTTAGGATAATTATGTCCCATGCAATGTTAAGGACATACTAACACAAAAAATTATTCATCATTTATGTGAAATTTCAAATCTAACTGGTACCCCATATTTTTGTTTGTTCAATCTGGCAACCCTAATTCTATTAGAACAATATTAGGAAGAAAAATTTGAAAAAGTACTTCTCAACAAGCAGCAGGAGGTAGCATCAAATAGAGTATGTGTGATTTGATTAAGAGGCATTTGGGTATGAGGAAAACACCTAACTCAAATTTTCATTCATAAATTTAGATAATAAAAAAAGTCATAAATGCGTATGTACAGTAAAGCAAATACATTACCAGATATATTATCATGGAAAGAAGCTAAAAGAAAGGAAATTTCTTTTAACACCAATTTTGCATTTTTTGCCACCCTTAAAAGCATATTTATGAAAGGTATTATTATTATTTTTTGAAAGATTACTTTTAAACGAACTCCTACTTTTTGTTTTCAACCTAGGCTCATGTTTGTTAAGATAGATCCTTGGAATCAAGACCTGTAAATATGGCATTTAGTTCTTGCATTCATTGGGAGAGATTTGTAAATTCCTAACAAAGAGAGATTGGGGGAGGAGTTAACTAGTTTATGATAAAATGCAGTGGAATGTGATCTGGAAGTTCTGGGTTTAAGGCCCAGGAAATAAGAAAAAGAAAGTCAGAAAATGGGCATGAATTCTCTTACTTTTCCAAAAGTTCTGTAAGATTTTAAGCAATGCCCTTAACCTCTAATTCTTAATATCTAAAATGGAGAAATGACATCATATAGATCATATATAGAATTTTTTGTGAGTTTAAAAAAGCCCTTTGCCAAGGACAGGCCCTAGTAAAATTATACAATAGCGTTATGAGTACTATAATTAAAATAGCTTTCATAAAAATTATCAACTAGAGAAGTCTAATCTGGAAATATTCTCACCACTGCAATCCACAAGTATTATATTTCAATGTCTTTTATATGTCTTATTAAGAACCCATTTTACATCATGACTTCTCTCTAAAAGTATCTATTTCTTTTGTGCAGAATCTCATTATCAAACTGTCCTGCGATAAAGATGTTCTGAATGGCAGGCAACTATAGTCATTACCTCTGCTGTGTCTTTCCAAAGAGCAAATATAGATCTGTTTCCTCTGTATTAATGATATGATTTGAAAACTTCTCAAGTTTGGCAGGTGTGGATTATTCCATTTATGTTACTTTTCAAACTTTGGTCTTCTAATTTGATTATTCTGACTTTTGGCATTTTGCTGTAGAACTATAGATAGGCTGAATTCTTGATTTAAAGGAGTTCTCCTGCCATGGGGGAAGTAAATGGAATGAGATGGAAAGTTCATTGTAAGCCTTTGATTATTTTAGAATTAAAAATACATATCACCTAATGGCCCATATGGAAGCTAAAATGTTTTTGAGATTTTCTCAGAGAAGGTTTATAGAAAGAAATGTTGGTAAATTGTTAATCAGGATAAACACATTCCAATCAAACACATAGAAATTTTAATTGTTCTTTAAAACTCATACTTTCAAGACGTTGCCAGAGTAAATGATTGTCTTCTAATTATACAATTGTTCTTGCTGCACACTTCATCTTCCAATCAAGATTGTTATGGAATGAAGATATAGAACAGAATGAAGTAACTTGATGACCATAAAGTCTTTGGTACTATAAGTATGCCTGTGTTGTTTCTAGGACTTTTGCCTCTCTTTGCACAAAGAAGACAAGTTGATCAATTTAAAATTTTTTTAAGTGTTTTAAAAGTATTTTAAAAATCTTTAAAGTATTGAAACTTGATTGTTCTAATGGTACAATGGCACGTGTCCTTTGATGAGAAGAGCTAATGCAAAACTGTGTCTTAAAATACATCGTGAACACAGAAAAACTCAATAGAAATTTATTTTATTGACATTAAATTACCGAATTTAATCTCCAAACATATTTTGAACTTCAACTATGTGTCAGAAACATTAGCAGTTGGAGCTAAGGGAAAAAATGAAAAACAAACAAACACACCACATTGGATATTGTTTGGATATTGTCTGTTCCTTTCAGGGCCTTCAATTAGGGGACAATAATAAATCCTCTATAATATAGAGATCTTGCCACCCCTATTGTTTATTTTTATTTAATTTTATTTTGTTTGATGAAAAGATCCGCAATCAACTCAATTCTGATTTTATGGTTATATTTATGGATATAGGAATAATTTTGAATTTTATGTAAGGTAATTTCTTATGTCCCAGTCAGCCATTGGCATCTAGACCAATTCTATACATTATATACATTTGATACAACTACACCAAGGATTAGAAATAATTTAAATGCCTAGCACATTGTATGTCACAGGAAAGGTGCCTCACACATGGCTGAGATTGTGGATTTATTTCACAAATATGTATATACTTTCATTTTGGGGGGGGGGGGTGGGCAGAGGGAAAGGGAGAGAGAGAATTTCAGGCAGGCTCCATGCCAGCGCAGAGCCCAAAGCAGGGCTCGATCTCATACCTGTGAGATGATCATGATTTGAGCCAAAATCAAAAGTCAGACACTTAACCAACTGAGCTATCCAGGTCGCCCCACAAATACATTTTTAAAAAGCTTAATTATAGCTGAAGAAGAAAAGTTGAGTTCAAAGGTGATATTTTCTGACATGGATACAAACAAAAAAAATTAAAATTTCCTCATTCATGTTAAAACAAGTTGTGAGAATGAAAATAAAGAATTAAAAGATGGTGTCAGTGTCAGCTTAGACATCTTTAGTCAAAGGTATGGCAAAAAGTTAAAAAGCTTTTTTTTTTATATTTGGAGATTCTTTTTAAAAGAGAAATGGAGAAAAAGTCCATAGGAAATAAAATTGTTTTAGGTTTTGTGAGTACAGAATTCTAAATATATTACTAAAAAAAATGTCCTTCCTGTTAAAAAGAATTTTTTAGTTAGAGAGAGAGAGAGAGAGAGAGAGAGAGAGAGAGAGATTCCTCCACAATGTGCTGACAGAAGGAGACAGACCCATGTAGCTGTTCAGACAAGGTGCAGAATAAGCAATTCAATAACTGACCAGAGTGATGACATTCCAAGAACCCAATCAAGGAATCCTATTATATCATTTCTTACTCATATTATTTCTCTCTATTAACCAACCACTATACAGAAAATGATGACAGAGAAGGTAAAGAAAACATAGGGCAACCCACAGACCCTTTTCCTTTAAGTCTTTCATTACTCAGCAAGCGGAAGGTAGAATGTGTCAGTAGAGACTATGTATATCGAGAAGTAAATAGAAACAGCTGAGTAGGCTTGAGCAGCATTTCCATTGTTCTTGTAAAAACAAAATGTATTGCACGTTTGAGCTACCTAATATGAGTTGCATCATTTTGGTGACTCTGGATGCACTTTTTGCATCTAGAATGAGCACTACGCAATATGAACAGAAAAAGTTAGGCTAAAATTAAAAATACTAACCTTTCTTAACTCTGATCATTATGTAGCAAACACAACACTGACAAATCAAGAGAAAAACTGCAAGAGAAAGGAAAAAGCCTTACACTTTAAGACCATTTCCAGCAATTTATCCTTGCTTTAAAAAAAAACAAAAAAACAAAACATATTTTCATTTTGCACCAGCCCTGGAAGTTTGCATCATCAACCCTCCACAGTAAAAATGGTATCTGTTGCATTACATTAGAATCTCATTCTTGCCTCTCTATCACAAATCACATCTTCTTTATATTTTTCTATATCAACCTACATGGCTCTCACTGCTGATGGCAGGATTGATCTTACTCTCCTAGTTTAGCTTCAAACATGGCACAAAAATGTCTGTCTTGGTATAAGTAGAGAATATATGAGCACTCATGGAATACGCTCATTTTTAGAGTTCAGAGTTTATGGAACCACATGTAACACCTGGATCAAACCTAACAGAGAAAACCCAGAGAAGTAGAAATCTTAGCCATTCACTGCATGAGAAACCACTGAACAACACAGAAGAACCACAGCTCTCTGAAAGCTGCCAGGAAATAGAACACAATGCCTCTCAAGGTTATGGGCTCCTGCCACTAATAATATTAGAAACAGGCTTAATTACACTTAGCAAGAGTGGCTGTTAGTAATATGGTTTATAGGTTAAAATCAAGGGTAATTGTGGACAAGGAACTTGAGATTGATCTCTAGTTCAGCAATAAATAATTATGAGACTTTAGGAAATTACTTATTTTTTCCGTGAACAGGTTTCCTCATCTGTAAAGCTGGAATCATAGTAATACCACATGGGGTCTTTGTAAAGATTGAATGAGACCATGTATGAGGCCACTAACTCAGTGCTGTATGTACAGAGTAAATACTCAATGAAGTCGACAATCACTATTTGGGGGTATATGTGTGACAAAGGTAGAGGACAGAAGGGATTTCTACTTTGATTAGGAGATTAGACTAAGTGATGTTAGAACTTTTTACAATTATAAACTTGTATAGGAAATGACACAACAGCTAAAGCTGCAAATTTGGCAGGAAGCCAGAGGCAGATGTAAACATTAAAGACAGTAACCAAATTTAAATGGAAATCCCAGGCACAGGTGGAAACTAAAGGTAGACTATAAGCCCCATACAGAATATTTCAGCATGTGGAAGATGATTCTGTAACTCAGGAATGTGAAGATGGTGACATATTGCGTCAAGCGGTTCGGTATATCATGGCAGCCACTTGAGGCATCTGGCTATTTAAATTTAAATGTAAATTATTTAAAACTCAATACAATTTAAAATCCAGTATTTATTAGCCACATTTCAAATTCTGAATGACTACAGACACCTAATGGTTACTGTACTGGACACAGAAGATACAGAACATTTGCACTATTGCAGAAAGTTCCATTGGACTGTCTCTAGGGAAAGGTAGAGTGCTACATGTATTTGGGTCTGTGGTTTCATTTCACTCCCAGAGGAAATCTCTACTTTCTTTTCTTATTGCAGCTATTCATTTATTTTCCCCTTCCATATTTTTACTCTCTCACTGAATATTTAGAAGAAAACCAAGGAAAGCTCTGTGGTAAGAAAAATTCTAAGAAACTCTCTAAAATTGTCACCTCTGGTATGGGCATCCTGTTTAGTCCCCTCCTCCTGAGTGTGGGTGGGCCTGACCTAATCAGATGAGTCCTTTCAAAAGAGGGCTTACAGGGGAGCCTGGCTGGCTCAGTCAGTTAAGCGTCCGACTTTGGCTCAGATCATGATCTCACGGTTCGTGAGTTCGAGCCCCGCATCAGGGTCTGTGCTGACAGCTCGGAGCCTGGAGCCTGCTTCTGACTCTGTGTCTCCCTCTCTCTCTGTTCCTCCCCTGAGAGCACTCTGTCTCTCTGTCTCTCTCTCTCTCTCTCCCTCTCTCTCTCAAAAATAAATAAAGATTTAAAAAAATGTAAAAGAGAGCTTACAAATAAGAGAAACAAGTCAAAGCAACATTCTCCTGCTGGCCTTGAAGGAGCAAATGGCAATGTTGTAGAGAAAGCCATATGGAAGGGAATGTCCAGATAAATCCTAAGAACTGAGAGTAACCCTGGTCAATAGCCAGCAAGAAAACAGGACCTACGATCAAAAAGAACTGGTTTTCACTAACAACCTGAATGGCCTTGGCAGCAGACCCCGGCCCTCAGATAAGAACCCAGCCATGGCCTACACCTTCATATCAGCTTAATAGTACCCTAAGCAGAGAACCCAGATGAGCCATGCCTGGACTTGTGTTCTACAGAAATGTGAGATAATCACATAGGTGCTGTTTTCAGCTACAAAGTGCATAATACTTTGTATTATTTATTTACTTTGTATTATATTATTTACTAGTTGTTATGCAATAGAACACTAACACAAGCCCCTATTAAACACAACCTCCTCTCCCACACACAAGTATGTGCACACATAGAGAGACAAACTTGCCCACACACACACTCACTTTTTCTTTTTTAAATCAAAGAAGTGTAAGTTTTTAAAATGCAATGTGTTTTTCTTGTTTTGTTTTCATTTGTTTGCTTTACTAGCATAAAAGTTTAAAAAAAGGTATGTTCAAAATTTTGCTGCTGGATTTGGCCAAGGAATAGAAAGGAGGTGAAGCAATTAGCTGGGATTCCAGCATTTTTACATTTTCTTCATATAGAGTCAAATGTACTCGACTCTCAACAACTCCAAGAAAGGAAAGAATAAATTTTCACTGTGACAAAAAGGCGGCTCTGCAAGTATTTGATGACTGCTTAAAGGTACCAAATTATCACATATCGTGGCTGAAATTGTTCTTTCAGGTTAGATCACTGGGCCCCGAGGCCTCTATTAAAATGTAATGTGTTATATGGTGGTTGGGTAAAGAGTGAAGAGTTCTCATTAAAACCTACAGCTTCAAGCCAGATTATCACTTTCTAATAGAAAACAGACCTGAAGCAAATGGGCCGAAGGTTAGATAAACTTGGATAGGGAGGAGGCAGGGGGAAGGAAAGGTCAAGAACTATTCCCCAGCAGGTAGACCCAAACCGTCATGGGTGAGAAGCTACCACTGACAGAGGGTCTCTGGAACTCCTGCTGGGGAACCCCAGTGCAGTGATGAGGCTTCAGAAAGGGGAGGTGAGGAAGGCTAAGGCAAACTTCACCTGCTTTATAATTTTGCTCACTGCCCCCTGATGTGTAAACACCACCTTTCAAGTCACATATGAATTCTCATCCCTGAGGAAGGAAATGTCTGAAGGCTTGCTGCCCTAAGTGGCTCTTGACAGGAACCTGAGGAATCCTGAGGAGAGAAGACATTTGTAAGAGATCAATGGAACCCAATTAACTTTGCCACTGATGACTTTTGTCACAGTTCTTTATCAGAGGGGGGGATGAAACAGTGGGATACAGAATCTAGACATGAAAGAAAGTTGCTGAGTGAATAGGTTTCTAATGGTTTCCTGCCTTCTCTTCCCTTTTTAAAAAATAAAATACCTTTGAAGGGGAATAATTTCTCAAGAATATTATGGCCATATAAGAATTACACCAGATATGATAGGTCAGATATGAAATATGACCAGTTAGTTGAAATAAGCTTTTGAAAATTCCAGAATGTGCACACTAGGTAATGCTGTGTTCAAATGGAGCATTAAAAGTGGGTTGTCTGATTTTCTTCAGGTAGGTTCGCCTGCATATCCAGTGTATTAGCATCTTAAAATCAGGGACTCTACTTATTTTTCTTTTGACTCTATCTCAAAATCAGTATCATGCTGAGCAGGGGATAGATGGTTAGTAAATACCTGGTGATAATTTAACCACAACCACTGATCAAGATAAATGACTATTGCAGGTACATGTGGCATAACATATCTAAATATACATACATATATGCCAGGACACACATGCACTTCTCAAACACAGAACTAACCCATGGGGAAATGTGACAACCATCTTGTGGTCCTCCCTATTTGTGGGGGTAAAAAAGAGATGAGAGGCAGAATTTGTCTTCCTCCCCAAGCCTCATCTTGATCCTACCATCAAGCAATACCACATTCAATCATTCTAGTTTTGACTTAGCAGAAAAGCATTGCCACAGTCTTATGTTAGGCTGGCATAATATTTGCTTTGTAAATCAGGGGTTTCTTGTTCAAACTTGTATACCCATGGCTTGTTGATGACTGTGCCACATGCTTCAATCAAAAGTAGCTACAGGGGCACCTGGGTGGCTCAGTTGGTTAAGTGTCCAACTTTGGTTCAGGTTAGGATCTCACAGTTGGTGAGTTCAAGCCCTGCATCGGGCTCTCTGCTGTTAGCACAGAGCCCGCTTCAGATTCTCTGTCCCCTTCTCTCTCTGCCCCTCTCCTCCTTCTCTCTCAAAAATAAACATTTTTAAAATTTATTTATTTTCAAATGTTTATTTATTTTTGAAAGAGAGGCAGACTGCGAGTGGGGGAGTGGCAGGGACAGAGTGAGAGAGGGGGCGCAGAATCTGAAGCAGGCTCTAGGCTCTGAGCTGACTCCAGGCTCTGAGCTGTCAGCACAGAGCGTGACGCGAGGCTGGAACTCGGGAAAGCGAGATCATGACCTGAGCCAAAGTCAGACGCTTAACCTACTGAGCCGCCCAGACACCCCAAAATTAAACAGTTTTTAAAAAGTAGCTGCAGCATGCCCTTTAAAGGGCATATATCATCATCATACATCAGTCTATAACAGTTAGCTTCTCTATGACAACTTACAATTTTAAGATTAAATATAAGGTTATTAGGAACATGCCAATCAGGATAAAGCAGCAGGATATGTTGGCAAAAATAAGGTAGAGAAAAGAATTCTGGGCAATGATACTATCCATAAATTATGAGAGACTTCAAAATACCATTTCAAATGGACTATCTTGCTTTCCCCCAAATACACTTTCCTGAGCATCTTTATATGGGATAATATTAAATCTCTCTGCCACAGTTGAACCCAACTCGGGGATTAGATTTGTACAAAGCTATTTGTTTCAACCATTAGGCATAACTTAAATATGGTTATTTCTTCCAGGCATCCATAAATAAGTGATCAAAGATGTGCTTGCAGGATACCTTTAGAGTTCTCTAAAACTATCAATATGGGAAAAAATCATCAAAGCCTGATATTTGGGAATTATTAGTTCTTATCACCTTCAGTGTAGAGCCCAAAAGACAGCATAATCTTGCCCTGCTCTTGTGTTCAGCCTCACTGTTTTACTGTGTGAATTTGCTTTTGCTACATTTATATCATCTATATAGCTCAGTTTGGCGACGAGGGCTGGGTTTAGCCGGGCAGTTCTATTGGTCTCTTCTGAGTGCACTCCTGCATCTGTGTGAGCTGCCAAGTTGGCTTGTACTAGGTGGTTTTAGGATGGCCTTAACTGGAATGGTTGACTTTGCCTTGCATGGTCTCTAAGCCTCTAGCAGCTCAGCTCACGCCTGTTCACACAGTGGCTTGAATAAGCTTCCAGGAGAGTGAGGAGAAGTGTCAAGGCCTCTTGAATCTGTGCTCAGAACTGGCAGATTTCTTCTGTTGCATTCTACTGGCCAAAGTAAGTCACAAAACCAATCCTGATTCAAGGGGTGAGTCAATTTCCCCATAGAAAAAGCTAAAATGTTATACTGTTAATGTTATAGATCCAGAGAGGGTAACAATTACAGCCATTTTTACAATCTGCTGTACACCCGAGACTCTAGACTACATACTTGGTCATCCTCTGTCCCCCCTCAGACCTCCTGCCTTTACATAGGCAGCGCCCTCCTCTGCATCTTCACTACACCTTCTGTCTACTGACTTTCGCTATTAAGATTAGGTCAACACTCCTTCTATAAGGTGGACTGCCCTGAACCCTAGATGAGGTAGATTCCCCACTTCTGTGCTCTCACCATCCTCAGCCTATGCATCCTTACCAAAATTTACTATCATTTTTCCAGCATTCAACTACCTCCCATGCTTGAGGAAAATGAAAGTGTCTTCATCTATTTATTATGACAATACAGGGTATCTCCTATGCATAGAAAATATTCAACAAATATTTATTAACCAATATTTCCAATCATTGGAAATTCATACATAGTCACCAACAGTGAAGGGGCGTATATTTACTAGGTAGGAACTTGAAATTCTTTCTCTCTGCCAAGCCTAAGAAATGTGAGAGTTCATAAAATTAAGTCTAAATAGTCATAGCTTTAAAAAAATTTCAAAGCAACTGAAGTGTTCAATCCAATAACTTCTCCAAAAAATAAAATTGGATCCTTAATGTTATCAACTAATTCAGACACCATAACTTATCCAGTGTGTTAAAAAGTAATGGGCCTGGCAATCAGTCCTGAAGGACCCCATTTGTCACTTCTCCATGAGGATTTGCTACAATTCACTGCTATCCTATATTATTTTAGGCTACAATCAGTCTTTTAGCTAGGTTCACACTTAGACCGAAGTCTAGCATTTTGCTTATTAACTTTTCCTATGATAGACTGTCAGAAGTCCCATCTGAAATCCTGTTAAATTACATCTACTTCTCAACCTAATATAATCACTTGGCCACTGCCACAGCCAGCTACAAATTATCTGGTGAGACCCAATTTTCCCTTTAGTGACCTAAGATACAATTCCCTGTTTTGTTCCCTAAATGAGCCAAATTGTCTGTTTTTGATAAAAGACTTCAAAATTCTAGTGTTTTAATTCAAGTGCTTATCTTCTTACCTTTTGTATATAACACATACAGATAGTACTCTGGCATGATTATTTCACCTCTTTACCAGCTGCCTGCTATCCATTTACTAGTGAGTTAATAGCTCTAATTAGAGACCAATGAAAAGTTTAATAAAGCCATTTTTCCTCTAAGTCTCAAAACAAGCAAAATATATTACATTATCACATCACATCTGATATATGGAATCTAGACCAACTTTTACGATGATTTGCTAAGCTTTCTCACTTTGAATTTCTCATAAAAGAATACTCAGTTTGAATGCACAATGGAAGATCTGACATCCCACATGCATATTTTTTCATTGTTTCTGTTTTTGCTAAATGAAATATCTCTATCTTGAAAGTGTTTCAGGATCAAAGTCTTATGGTAGGCTGATTTTAAGATTTACTATCTTTTTGATGTAGTCTCATATTGTCTATTTACTTTGGGTTAAGACGATTTATTAATAGGTTATCTGTGGAAGCTTGATAACTACAAAACAAACAGATAAAAATCATCTAGTTACCCTGTCTACTTCATAGGTTTGTTCTGAGATTTTTAACAACACAATACAGGTAATGCACTGGACTAGTACCTGGGGCACTGTAGGAACTCAATAAACATTTATTATTATTAAAATCAGTTCCTGCTTTATAGGAAGTTTATAACTTCTCACAATATTTTTTCACTATCCTCCCTCTTATTTAATTTGAAATGACATGGTCATCTTCACAAAAGCCTTGTAAGAAACTAGTCTTTCTACAATAATTCTTTGTGACTTTAAAGTCAAGACATATTTTTCTTTGGATAAAATATTCTTCATTTCTAAATCTTTTCTGTTGTACAGTGAAACCTTGGATTGCAAGTAACTTGTTCTGCGAGTATTCCACAAGATGAGCAAACATTTCTAACAAATTTTAACTTGATAAGTGAGCAATGATCTTGCAATGCTAGTAGTATATGACGCCAAACATCACATGATCACAACTGAGCCAACGGTGCTTGAAATTCGCTTTGATATATAAGTGCTTTGGATTATAAGCATGTTTCTGGAACGAATGGTGCTCACAAACCAAGATTTTACTGTATATTCCAATACCCTTGCATTCCTTTTTCAACACTAATATGGATGGCAAGTTAGCTAAAACAGACATTCTACAAATGGTATCAAATGCCCTCTGCATTCACACAATCAAGACTTCCCACGTATTCACAAGGAAGACAGGCCAGGGATTCAATTGTCTCCTGCTTTTCAGCACTGCACTAATCCTATGTCTATATCACGATGACTGCTCCTGCTTCCTGCAGGCGGCTGTGAGCTGAAGCATCCTCGAAGCATGAGCTTCATCAAGCATTAAAATGACTTTTTAATGATAGCTTTAAAAGCTTTGGGGTTAGTTGAGGTTCAAAACCTGGCATGGTTATTTCTAGCTGTGTGACCCTGGGCAAGTTATGCAACTTTTCAAAGTCTCCCTTTCCTCATTGGTAAAATTATGGATGGCTAGTTATCTTGGAAGGGGCAATGGCAGGGATGTGGTAGGGAAAGCATAATCCAGACTTAGGTTGAAAATCGAATGGAATATTATGAAGGAGATATAAAAAGTGCAACCTAATATTTCCGTAAGTTGATGGAAGTACCAAAACAGACATGATAGAGGGAAATGTGGAGCCCAATATGTTTGTTGTTGTGGTAGTGGTTCTTTCAGTTTCTCTCAGATGGCAGGGACTATTGAGTATATGCATAACCTAAGTGCACATATTTGTATTTATCTTTACACACCAATGTATATATAGTTAGAAGGGGGAATCAATAGAAAATATAAATCAGAAAATATAAAAGAGAAAGATGATACCTGGAGAAAGGAGCGAATGGGATCAAGAGCACTAGCGTGGGGATTAGTTCAGAGAGAAGAAGAAATTCCTCTGGCGTACGTATTGGTCTGCTAGCGCTGCCATAAGCAACACCTCAGACTATGCAGCTTACACAACAGAAATTTCTTTTATCAGCAGGTACACGGCACGAAGAGGTGAACTTGGGGAGCGAAAAGCCATGGGAAGGGAAGTACTTTTGTGTGTGGGCAGAGAGAGGAGCGGGGGAGGGTGCAGGGAGAATATGGGAAAAGCACCCCTCCCCAAAAGCAGCTGGAGAGAAAGTGGAAAATTGGAAACAGCCTCGGGGACTAAACGAAAAAGGTAGAAAGGAGAAAGGAGAGGGTTTAAATTCCATTAAGACTGTAAACAAGGGGAGCGCAAAGGCTGCAGCTCTGCAGCTCCATACCTGGTGGTGCTCTGGTGGGAAGCGCGAATCCCCAGGA